>NC_060120.1:278636391-279836391 GCF_021461395.2 Schistocerca americana
CGGCCCACACAGCCAATGACTCCATGTGTGTTTTAAGGCGGATGTTCCCCCACCACATCATCTCGCGTTTTGGAGATGTCCACTGGCCCGCGAGATCACCTGACCTCTCAGCCTGTGATTTTTTTTCTTTGGGGATACCTAAAGTCAAAAGTCTACGTAAAGAAGCCCCGAAACTTAATTGATCTAAAGGAGGCAATCAGTGCGGAAATTATGGCAATTCAAGAAGAAACAGTAGTGAAAGTGATGGAAAATTTCGAGGAAAGACTTGTGGAATGCATCACCGAGGAAGGACACCATCTTCCGGAAGTCATTTTCCGTACATGATTTTTTGTGGTTAGTTCTTGTAATTGGGTGCCTGGGAGCATTTAGTTACGTAATTGAATAAAATTAATTTGTAAAACTGATGGAGTTATAGTTATTTAAAATGTGACCATCCTTTTTGGGCCACCCTGTATTGGTGATATTCCAACCTGGACTGTCCATTGTTTAAAGTAAAACTTTATTGTAATATATAATATATTATAATCATGATAATTCACACTTTACACTTGTATTCTTATCCATAATTTATTTCTAACAGGAAGCAGCTTTCTTTCCCTGCAATTGTTATTGGTCACATCATATTAAACTCAGTCTGGTTAATTCACAGAATTAGTTTGTTGTGCTCTCCTGATTACAGTTAGTACACTCAGCTGAGCTGACATTCTTAGCAGTGAGTTGGAAAATGCTGTGATAGCAGTATAAAAAAAAAAAGGTGTTAAGAAAAAAGCAAAGAAAGTTGATCAGTTCAGGTATCAAAGTAGGAAAAACAAAATACTGACATTGCTGAAATGAATAGATTGTGTTGCATGTGGGGCACAGGAAGTGATAGAAGGGATTTGGATTGTTGTGATTTGGGAGGATATGGACACACAAACACACACATAGTTTTTATAATGTAATTCAGTGATTTGGGAGAATAGATGGATTCACACAAAGCCTTTATATTGTAATACATGATGCCACTCCTATTACAATGTACCAGAGCATGGCAGTAGTGTATAAGTTTATAATGAAGTTCCTTTTGTGTCTTGAGAGCATGCAGTATTGGTTATTAAACTCTGTCAAAACATTAAAAGGAAGTACATACAGGGTACGATCAATTAGTAGTAGGACTGAATTTCTGTAGCGCGAACAGAGCAGTGGAGGGGATTGGACCGTCTGGGCGTCATAGTTAGGAACCTTCCGGATATTTTTTTCCAGTTGCGTGCAGGAAAACGGTGAGGAGCACATCGGTTTTTCTGGTCCTCCGATCCATAGTGTGGTCGCGTTTAGAGATGGAGAAAAATCTGGGTGAAACTCGGGAAAACCACAATGGAGACTCTTGGAATGATTAAGGACGCCTACAGGGATATTGCCCTGAACTGCTCAACACTGTTAGTGGCACAAGCTGTTTCTAGAGGGGTGGGAGCTCGTTGAAGATGACCAGCACGCCGGTCCCCCATCATCTTACAAGGATTGATGAAAATGTGGCCAAAGTGAAGGTGCTCCTGGACTCTGGCGGGCGCTTAAACATTCATCTGATGGTGATGCGTTGGGGATGTTGTAAGGTGCCATACAAAAAATTGTTACCGAGGATTTGGCCATGTGAAAGCTGTGTGCCAAGTTTGTGCCTAAAATCCTGAGTGACAAACAAAAGCTGAATTGTGTGCAAATTTCCCAGGAAATACTGAAAAACCCCAAATTTTCTTCACAATTTGATTACCAGTGACGAATTGCGGTGTTTTGAGTACAACCCAGAGACCAAACACCAGAGTGCTGAGTG
Organism: Schistocerca americana; assembly: GCF_021461395.2. Lineage (NCBI taxonomy): Eukaryota > Metazoa > Arthropoda > Insecta > Orthoptera > Acrididae > Schistocerca > Schistocerca americana. Next base: position 278,638,196 of record NC_060120.1, read on the forward strand.
GCACATTGCCAATTTTTTTGCTGTTGGGGAGTGGTTCACTGGGAGCTGTGTGAATGCTAAATGTTATGTGGAAGTGCTTAAAAGGTTGTGCAAATTTGTCCTCAGAGTGTGGCCAGACTGCTGCTTGTTAGAAGCTGCACCAAGATAACATGCCATGTCACAGCATGCTGCGAATGTTGGAACACGTGGCCAAGCACAGGGTTGCCACATTGCCTCACCCTCCTTAGTCCAGGTCTTCTTCCTCTCCAATGGAACCTCAGTGGATACCAATTCGGCTCTGTAGAAGGTGTCCAAAATGCTGTGACAGTGTCCCTAAAGAGGATCATGGAAAGCAAGTTCCAGAAGGCATACGTGCAGTGGGAATCGCGTCACACGCTTTGTCGAAGTACAAGGGTGCTACTTCGAGGAATTCTAAGGATTAGTACCAGGTAATTCAGTAAAAAAAAAATTAAATTAATTCAGTTCTGCTTCTTACTGATTAAACCCTGTATTTATTTTGTAAAAGAAATAAACCGATGGAAAAACTTGCAACCTGTTCCAATCAATGTTTTTGTTTTATCCTAGAACTTGCTCATTAATAACTCATTATTTCCATCATTACTTCATGGTAGGAGCAAAAGTACAAATATATTTTTGTATCCAGTCTTCAATAACAAAACTTTACTAACATCACCAACGAAACAGTCAGCAAAAAATTTGATTGACGTCTTTTAAATAGTTAAGTTTTTCTCGTGGAGTGATCTCATATTTGTCGTATTACCAATAAATTTTAGTTATAGATAATGATTCAGGTAGAATAATTGGTCTAAAATTAAAGTGTCTTGCATGCATTTTCCCTAAAATTATGTAACATGAGTTTGAAATATCTGGCCTCACCAGGTGTTGAATTTGGTATTGTAATGGGATAAAACTCTAGAAGAACTTGAAGCATAAGTCAGAACCTTGAACTGCTACAAGGCCATGTACAGCAGTCGCCCAGGCACCAGTCAGCGACCCTTGAGCTGAGTGGGTTTCTATAGATTCCACAGCAATGCCATTCATGTGGTGAAACCAGGCCAGTAACCAGGAAGAACTGCAGTTCGATCCACTGCTAATTTCAACAGGTAGTCATTGCCTTCATCCCAGGTAATTCGGCATGGCACACAGTCACATCATTACACCTTCTGCAACTTGTCACATGTAAGCAGTGTTTAACCACAGCTGTACAGGCCATCATCATTCAGCCAGCTGGGCAGTGATGTCTAGTCAGTGTCAAGTCAGTGCCATTGCTGTAATTTGCTGCCCCTGCCCCACAGAGGAGGTACCTCTGGCCTGGTGGCCAACACTGCTCCAGCAACATCACTTCAGGATCACTCGCCACCACCAACCCAGCCAGCAATTCTGTTACATTCTGGGCATCACCGTGATCTACTGCCACACCAGCCGTCGCCACATGCAGTATCGACACTGTCAGTCAGCACACCATGACAGCACTCCCTGTGTAAGCAGCTTACCTGCCTGTACCACTGGTTGTGACTATACCAGCTGCTCAGTGTAAAATACTACGTGAAGAACGAAAGTGCATTTGATAAATGTATGAGCCAGATGGAATACTTAAAGATATGTTCGTGTCTTTGGAGGTATCTCATTGGATGATAGATATAGGGCTGTGTATATGTCCACCACTGGTCTGCTGCTGCTTCCCACATGCCACACTTGTCTGTCCACACTTCCCACATGCCACACTTGTATGTCCACACTTCCCATATGCCACACTTGTCTGTCCACGCTCCCCATATGCCACACTTGTCACCCAAACCATCTACGGACCTTACCATGCCCACAGGAAGACTCGAACCCTCTCTGAGAAGCAAGAACTGCTCAGGTTCCACACTGGTTTTTCGACAGCTACCTTTTGGACTGCTACATTTTGGCACCCATTGTGGAGCAATTCTTCTTGCCCCTTTTGTTATACAAAAGATACAGTAAAATCAAAATCACAGGTAGTTTTCCAGAACTTTCTTAGAAATGCTCGTGACATACTGCATTAATTGCCACTATTTATAGCCACTGCTCAGCTAATGTCGTCATGCTGAAGTCTGTTCTTTTCACAGTACAGCATACATTTAGCACTGATATAAATGCACCAATAACCACGGGATGAATGCTGGTTCGGTTGACATCTTAAAAGATAACATTTTCAAAGCAGCGTGCATAAATTTTTCCTCAAGGCACATGTGAAGATTTCCCCAAGTAAAATCTATTCCCAACATTTTTCATGTGTGACTCTGCACAGTTTCTGTGTCAGCTTCCACATGGCATTTTGTTTTTGAATGCAACACTTATTTAATTTGGTAGTTCATGAATTCTTGGAATCAGTTAGAAAAGTTGGCCATGCAATTTATTTTAACTCACATTTACTGACTTTCTCTGCTCACCTTGGTAAGCTAAATGTTACGAGCGTGGCAAGGTTTCGTCAAGTCTTCCTAGATCTATGATGCCAGTAGATGTCCACACTTGTCATCTAATTCCAGTAAATTGCAAGCCGGTGAATTGTGTGTGCATAGCTGGTGCCCAATAGCGTCTCAGATGTGTTCCATCCTGTTTAGATTTTGTGATTTTGGTGGACAAGACAATGCAAGTTAGCTATCGCACTCCTCAAACCACTGGAGCACGTTTCTGGCCTTCTAGACCATGACAAGCTGCATGAGGGGAAGCAGATGGTCCACAGTACAGTTCGTTTAGTCCACAGCTGGTTTGGTGCCTTCGATCACTACCACAGGTCCCACGGAAAGCCAAGTAAATGTCCCCCACAAACATGTCATGGTGTGTTGCATGTTCAACATCTTTCTCTAGATGTTCACAACAGTAGCATGTGAATGCTGTTAGAGACGCTTGTTCCCAGGCCGTGGGCCATAACAGTCTGCCGTTGTCAAAGTTGCTATGTCAGCAGATACCTCCATTGCTTGACCATATTACTGCTAGACTTATTCCCCATTAGTCTGCATTTGCATGCTTTCTTTATCATGTCATGCCCTCTGTGCCACCAGACAGCATTCATTTTTGTGCAATGAAAATTAAAGAATTTGTGATAACTTTGCCATGGACCACCAGAGAAGCAAGTGTGACTGCTTCACCAGATCATAAGACAATGTGGCAGTTGGAATTTCTGCCAATTCTACAGACTGAATGTGTGCCAGTTCCTAACTTCTGCTATTGCCCTGGTGTTTCAATCAGAGATATAGTTGCTGTTCGCATGTACTGATACCCCTTATGTGGTTGTCAAAGTTTCTTGTAACTGTGGAGGAATAGTAAATGTTTTCTTAGAGTGTGAAGACTGGTTTGATGCAGCTTTCCTAACAAGTCTACATTGTACATAGCTCTTCATCTCTGCATAATGACTGCAGCCTACCTTTGAACCTGCAAACCAGTCAAGCCTAGTTCGATTAAATTGTGGGTGTGCAGCTACATCAAGTCAGCTTCTAATATTTCAGCTGTATGTCACTCAGCCATCTTCAGAGTGGGCCAAAAGACAGAAGCTCCAGTACTCACTCAATCCTTTTTAAACTCACAGACTGCGCTACTGCACATGTGAGGTGTCAGATACGTTGATCAGCGGCAAAGACGTAATTGTGTATTAATTATATCTGTGCCTGCACAGTCTTGAGTTTCATTGTCACACTGTCTTTATTACAGAGAGTGCCAGATTCCATGACATCTAAACTGAAGCTGCTCTCAATTAAATTTGCCATCAATGCCCCTTTCGCCACAGAATACCAGAAACATGAAGTAGACGTTCACATTGTATCAAATTAGTCTACCTGTTACCCAATTTGATTAGAACTTTATTGCTTCTAGAGAGAAACTTAGTAAGAAAATACTTTGCTAGTTAATTGTTTTCCGTAGGTCATTTTTACAATAAACATTGTGGAATATGTCTACTGTATAAACATAGAACACACATTAAAAAATTCTGTTGAGTCTAGTATGTGCTGTAATTCTGCTGTATAGTCTTTTTGTGCTTTGCGTACGCCAGTTAGGAATTGCTGTGGTGGCATTAAATTAAAGTAGAACTTAACTGTCCGTGGATGGTGTGATACACTGATTTTTGTAGTGTAGCTACTCCCGTCATTGCATCATTCAGACTCTCAGTGCACATAGCAGCCTAGCTGTGCCCACTCTACTGTCCAATGCAGTCAGTCAATTTTGCACTGTCTGTGAGTCACTGTTCAAGGCCTCCGCAGTATCTCTTATTCTGCACCAATCGGCAATCGGTTGTCGCACTATGCTGGTATTGTCTAGCCCAGTAGTTCCCAACAAGTGGTCCACGGACCCCCAGGGGTCCGTGAGCTATGCCAGAGGGGTCCACAAGATGCTATAAGAATAAAAAATATATTAAATATATTTCATATGATAACAGATTTTTTGTTTTGGCCACTTCCTGCATGAGCAGAGCTTTAGCTAACGCTAACTGCTGCGTCTAGTATCTTCCTAGAGCCAACCGACACTAGCACACACTATTTCTTTTTAAGGAGTTTGTTTTGCTAATCACCCAGATTTGAAGGCAAAGATTTTGAGCAATAATCAAAAATTTAACAATAACAATGATGGCTAAATTGAAAAACTTTTAAGTTCAATATTTTTTCAATAATGAATATGTCTTTTTTTTTTAAGTACCAAAAATAGAAAACATATAAAAAGACTCTTAATTTGGCTCTTTTAGGTACTTGATACTGTGATATGACAAGGTACCAATCACACTCGGTGGGGGGGGGGGGGGGGGGGGGGGTCCTCAACAAAATTTTGTTGGGAACCCGTGGTCTAGCCTATGCTGTTCTAGGTTTGACAACTGAGTGGTGACATGATTCCGTTCTTGATCTAGGGGCCTCCGTACTTGTATTCATCCCATCGTGTTGTTCAGATTCTGGATGTCTTCACTGTTGGCTGAGCCAGAACCTGTTTCTATTAGTTTCCCACCAGCATTTAACCAACCCCTCCTCTTATGTACCAAGGTTCACGGTACCAGGTCCATTGCCTGTCTAATTTGTTCTCTTGGTTTTTCAGATGAGGGTATTCTGATTGTACTGCAGTTGAATATGTTTCTTTCTGTGCATCTTGATGCAACTCCCATAATGCATCTGGCAGTCTACGCACTTCATTCGTAATCTCCCTTGCATTGGAAGGACGTTAAAGCATGCATCAGTGGTTTGTCAGCAGGACGTCGGGCTGCCTGGGGAAAACAGGACTCTAGACTTGAAGAGGTTGTGCCTGTAACAGTTAGTACTCCCCTTCTGGCAAGGTGCAGCATCAACATGACCATGATCTCCCTTCAGAAGGCCAGATTACTTATGCAGAACTGTACAACCCCAATATATATGAAACAGCACTGTATCAACCCCTCAATAATGAAAAATAAACAAATACTTTAAAACATATTACAAATAGTACAAAATAAAACTGGATGACTTCCTAATAATCTATACAAGGACAAACTATGTAATATGGGCGAATAACAATCTCGGATCTTATCTATTGACGTGACTTAAGGATATGCAAGTGCAGGCTTTCTCGGTGAATTTCATATATGAAGCCTTCACGGGTTGTCAGCTGAGTAGCATCGTCCTCTCTTAGCAACGTTTTGATGGAATGCATCTCCATCATCTTCAGGCGAAGTGTCGGTATATCGTCGGTCGCAGGCTTATATCTCTGCTGGACCGCTTCCCGCGGCCGGCCAATCACGCGCCCGCGGAATCGCCCGATGTGCCTGGATCGGCCGGTGTTACGGGGGACTTGAACCCCGCACACGCATACCCCCCCACCATCGGCTGATCCAGGCACATCGGGCAATTCTGCGGGAGCTTGTTTGGCCGGCCACGGGAAGCGGAGAGCGGTCCAGCAGAGAATAAGCCCGCGACCGATGATATCCCGACACTTTGCCTGAAGCTGATGGAGACGCATTCCATCGAAACGTTGCTACGAGACGACGATGCTACTCGACTGACAACCCGTGAAGACTTCATATGTGGCTTAAGGAATTTGAGACATATACTGGTCACAAGCAATCTGTTTCTTCTGTATTCCACAAGGTTTTGCACTATGCCACTAGCATCTGTGGTAATGGGTTGACAGCTGCCTTAAAAGCTGTAATAAGTCCCTCGTGATTAATTGAAGTTTTTGTGGGCATTTCTATTTTAACATTGACAGGTGAAGTCATTTCCACCATTTATGATGGATGGTGTCGGGTCAAGAATTTCTTTGTTTTGCCTTTCATTGTATATGGATCCATTACTAATAACCCTTGGCCAACCCTGCATTGTGCTATGTGCTGTTGTTGTTCTAAGGCTTTTGTAGTTTTATTTGTTACCATACGTCTCGTAATTTCTTAGTAAACTTCTTTACTTATTTGACATTGAATCTAAACTTCGACTTAATAATTTCAAAAAAGTCGTTTTTCTTCCATATATTACATTGCATTGTGAAAGACCAGCAGATGTATGAACTTTGTTTAGAACTGTATGCAGCATTCACGAAATTTAAATACACATCCCAATTTGCATGACTGCAGGAATCAGTTGGTGGTTAAGATCAGCTTGCACACGAGGTATTCAGTTTCTGAAATATTGCTTGACATCTCGTTTTCTAGTCCTCCTGCAAATTTTTTCGGTAAGTCATCTATCAGTTGCTCTTCCCACACCATGTCCTGACAACATATGATAAAGTGCTTGTTTCAAAACTTTGTTCTGGAAAGCTGCCAGTACTAACATTCGTAGTCCGCACTTTGTTGTTCTGCACAGCAAACCGTTGTGTGTCAGAAGCAAAGGTTGCAACTTGAATTCTTGACAGTCAGCAGCTTCAGCCTTTCACCATTCAGCAACACTCCTGCAGTGGTGCTTGCAGAACTGCAATTTTCCTCCACAAACTGTTGGTGTTATGTGTTTTATCTGGCTTGTATATTATCTTGTAAGCAAATTCATTCAAAAGGCCCATCTTGTTAATCTGCTGCAAGCATCCTTCTATCCTAATAACCATTTGAGAACAATGTGATCCATTACTGTTTTAAACTTTCGAACATATAAATAACAATGGAAGTGATACCGTAGACTACTGCTAACCTTTCCTCCTCAGATGTGGGTTAAATTTCCTCTGCTTTATTCAGCTGTCAGAATGCATATCATGAAAGATGCTCTTTACCACTTACGTTCTGTTCTGGGGACATCCAAGAGCCATATTACTTGCACCACAAAACTGGATCCAGTGTCAATGCTCACTTTAACATATCAAACACTAATTACAGAGATCGGCAAAACTTTGGGACCGTGTAACTGCCTTCAATGGTGAAAAATTCTGGATGGCTGAGACCAAGCGTGGATCTTCCTTGCTAATTACATGCCCAGCTAATTTATTCCATCAGTGCAAAATGTGTATCAATGCTTAGTATTAGTCGTGATATTCAGTCTTCTGAATGTCTCCTCCAACTGTCATACTTGCTCCTCCATATCCTTTTTAAACACAGTGATGATGATGGGATAATTTATATATTTGTTTGGTATCAGCAGTCTCAGAAAGTTGGTGTATGCATTCTTGAGTCTGAATGGCATTTGACAATGTTAGAAGTGACCCCTCCCCCCAGAAACGGAGAAAGCTGTTTTTGTCGAGCCTCTGGTGCTAATTCCAGTTGCTATATGCTGTTTAAATCCATAGTGGAGAAATGGTTATACTGACCTAAGTCATCAAGAGCCACTATAATGTTTGGTATCGGATGTACATCAGTGATTGTTTGTGTGTTGAGGTATCAGTGATCACAGTAAAATCAGAATTTCGTTTTAATGCCGTCTGGTGACTTTTTTAGGACCAAGATTATGAGTGTTCCCCCAGGGACTGTCAGTATACTCAATCTAGCTGCTGGTCGGTCAATTCTTCCATTATTGAGTGCATACACTCTGGAATTTGATATACACTGGAGCATTATTCCCTGTTGGTATCCTGTGTTGCATGAGTGGCATTGCTGGTAATGGACCTTTTGGGTTTCTCAAATCCATGAGCTGCAGTAATAAAGCTCCATTGCTTCCCTATTAGTTCCCTGTACATGTTTCACTTTCTCATGTAATGCAGATGCATTGATGGTTTGCTTGCAGCAGAAGTCTGCACTCGACCTACCCATGTCATCTTCTCCTAAAACATCCTTATTAGCTCTAAACTTTTAAGACTTTTAAGTAATTTCAAAAATATGTTTGGACCCAAAAACATATCCACATATGTACTCTGCAAGCCAGCATATTGTGCTTGGCAGAGGGTAACATGCACCAGTACTAGTCATTTCCTTTTCCTTTTCACTCACAAATACACCAAGGGACAAGACTATCTATAACCCTCCACATGAGCCCAGTTTCTTGTATCTTCTTCGTCCTTGAACAAAATGTATGTTGACTGCTGTAGAATTGTTCTGCAATCAAATGGCAGTTCTCTAAATTTTCCCAATAGTGTTCCTAGGCAAGGACTTCATCTTCCCTCCAGGGATTCCCAGTTGAATTCCCATAGCATCTGTTTAAATCTTCAGTAACAAATCTAGCAGCCCATCTCTGAATTGACGTAATAAACTGAAGTAGAGCATCCACCTTACTTACTGCCATCCTCACGTGCTCATGCCATTTCATGTTGCTCTGCACATTCCTTCATCCATAGTTTGCAGTATATCATGAGAAAAGGGCAAGCTGAGTTTTGCATGAACGACGACTTCTAAGACCGTGCTGAGTCATGGACATAAGCTTTTTGGTCCAAAGGAAATTTATTATATTCACACTCGTGTTCTAATATTCTGCAGCAAACCAGTGTTAAACATATTGGTCTGCAGTTTTGAGGGTCTGTTCTTTCATACTTATGTCACTTCCACGTTTTTGCTGTCGCCTGGGACTTGGGCTGGGTGAGAGATTTACAGTAAATGCAGCTAAGTAAGGAGCCAGCGTTGTAGAGTATTCATTCTAAAATTGAATTGGGATTCCATCTGGATCTGACAACTTATTTGTTTTTGCTTCCACGCCAGGGAATCTTATTACTACGTTTTTCATAAGGTTCTCTGTGTGATGGTCAGACACTGGTATGTTTGCGCAGTCTCCTGAATGAACAATTTCTTAAACGTGATATTTAAAATTTTGGTTATCCTCTTGCAGTCTTCCACTGCCACATCACATTGGTCAATGAGTGATTGGATGGAAGCCTTAGATCCGCTTAGCAGTTTTCTATAGGACCAGAACTGTCTCAGGTTCTCGGCTGTATCTTTAGCAAGGAAAACTCCCCATTGCGCACCTCCCCCCCTCCCCCAGATTTAGTGGTAAGATGACCCAGTGGATAGACCATCAAAAACTGGGTACAGCTCAAGCATCAAGCATGAAAACGAAAGAGTGTGCTGAACTGTAAAAAAAGCAAAGTGACCATGGACATCTCATAGAGAGGAAAACAACAAATAAATGAGTGCGAACTGTGTTACAACAAAGGAATTCAAGAGTCAAGACTTCCAAAACTGAGCACAACTTAAAAAACTTCGAAAACATATGTTTTGGTAGAACACAGAGAAACTGTGTGATTGTGAAACTGGTGCATTCATTTGCTGCAGTTTATGTGACAAACTATTACGTTTTCATCATTTCTTTGGGAGTGATCACATTCATACGAACACCTATATCAGGTAAGTAGGCATGTCTAACTCATGAAACAGTTGACAAATGAGATGTGTCAATAAGAGAGTCCTATCATATGACACACATACTGTCACTAATGTTGTGTGTGACACACCAGAATGTTTCTCACTGAAGGATTTGGTTGACTTGTCATCAAACGTTTGTGGTTCCCATTTGAAAGTTACTTCCTTTTGGTTGCTAATAGAATAGTTGTGCAGAATCAATGGTCATCACAGGTCCCCATCCTACACCCCACTGTGCCACAACTGCACCCTGCACGATAGATAGCCAGGCAAAGATGTCTCCCAGTCTCAGATAAGGTCCGATGGCAGATGTCAAGTACACATTGACTTCCTTTCCAGCCCTGAATCTTCCAAAGGGGCTCTATAACTCACCAAACGTTGGAGCTCCTGATATGATAAACCTATCCATCCCACCTTAACCACTCACCAAATAAATGAAAACTATTCTCTGACAAGTATAACAGTACTATCGTACATAGGTTCCACTGAAATACAAATGAAATGTGTTTCCTGTTAAGTTGTGCTGAAAATGAAATGGAAACAAGTTATTGTAAAACTGTGATGTGATGGAACAGTCTCACGATGGGTGTATCAGAGATTATAGTTACAAAGACATGATAATAAAATACTTCCCATCCACATTTGTAAACTTTACAATAACACCTATAAAATATGTCAGATGGCACACAGTGCATTACAGTGAGAAAATACTCTCCATTGTATATAAAATATGATTGTCACTTGGATCAGACCGTGATGAATAATGGGGGGTACCACAACCAAGAAAAATATATTATGCTCATACATAATATAATGGAGTAATGTGTGACTACCATTGTGTAAACACAGTCCTGAGCCACATTTAAGTATGAAGACTTAAATGGTCTGTCCACACCAAACACATCCAAAATATAAAACAGGTAAGTAAGTACCATAAGAACCACACTTTTACTGATACCTTTATTATCCACATTCAGTGCATCCACTCATAACAAATTTTGTTCTTTGTAATAGGTCATTTGTGAAAATGGGCAAAGCCTGAAACCAGTCAGCCAAATAAGTAATTAGCAGCTTTGTTGTTAAGCATTTTTAAATGTATTTTCTTCAATCGTAAGGTAATGTTAAGAAACATGCATCTACTTTTTTATGACAGATGATAGAAGTGATGGCCTTGCGTACTGAGAGTTGCTATTGCCACTTAACAAGCAGTTTGACTATACTTTATTGCAAGAGTAAACCTGATGTAAACATTACACCATGTATTCTTCAGCGTTTGCTTGAATCTCATTGGATTTCGTTTCACGTGGAGCGGAAGCAAAGCTGTGACCAGTCAGTCAGGTACGATCATAAGGATACGTTTTATGCTGTGTTACACGCACATAAACTGAGCAATAATGTGGGACAACAGCTGTAATCTTGGAAAGAACTGACCAGCCAGCAGTCCAACTAACCTGCAATGATGTGAGCAGTTGCAGTTAGACATAAAAAAAAGATGAGCTAAGAAACAGTATAGCTTCAAATGTCATTTAATTTTTAAAGAGAATGGGATAACATTCATCAAAACTCCAGCACTTCTGCGTGCTTCTTAGGTGTCCAGGTGGAAAGCATAAAATGCTCTCGTTCTCACCTGACATGATATCCTAATTACAAACAAGAGTGATGAAAATTTCTAACTTATACACAGGTTAATTTTTCTCAGCAATCTATGTGTTACGCAAAAGCATACTGCAGGGATTTCACTGTACTGTTGAATGCTGAAGCCACTGAATGTGTTAATTACAGTCAGTCATCTGGTAATATCTTAGCTCCTTACTTATTCGAATTCGAGAAATACATTTCAGCTCTTGAACTGTCATCTGCTATGTTGATAACGAGTCGATCAACAACTGAATCCATGATGCCAACCAGGCACCACATTTTTCTCCTCTTCTTTTATGACATGACGTTCTATATTCTGCCAGGTTCAGCAGTGACATGGGAAAAACTGCATGCATTAGTTCCTATATGTCTGGCAGCTTAACAGTCCTGTTATTTCTCAGGCCACATCCATTAACTTGGTTCCAAATCAGTTCTGTTGGGTTCATATTGTAATGGTACAGTGGTGAATGGAGAAGTGAAACATTTGTATGGTGTGCTCGATGCTGTGAAAATGATTGTTTTTCATGTTTCTACGACACTTACCTGAATCTGTAGTATAAAACAATGGACATTGTCCAAACAGTGTGTTTGATTTTTCATTTTTGCCTCAAACATTAAATTTTTAGGTTTTCTTAATTTAAGAAACCTTTATTAAAAGTCTTTCATAAAATATTGATAACTAAGAATTTATATATGAAATGAAAACAGGTATTTTGCGTGTAGTATGTAATTAAAAACAAGGTGACGTGCATTAATCATAAAAAATAATAATGAATTGTAGAATTAAGATATAGGTATTCCAGATTGAATGAGGAAAACATTTGACTGAGGCAGCGAAGAGGGAATAGCAGTAGGTTATGAATATATTACCCTACAGTCTCCACTATGTATTCAGCGTGCTTGTATGTCTCAACTGTATCTAATAAAGTCCTTCGGAAAACTTCAAAGCCGATTAACTCTGTAAATTCAAAAAATGTTGAGAACAACCTATTTCTCGGCACTTTTTAACTGTGCTCCACATGCGTGTCTCACGACAGGACAGGAAGCAGCAGCCTCAGCCATTTTCGTACTACATATTAACAGTGTGATCATCTGAGCACAGCAGTGCAGAGGCTGTGAATGTAAACAATTTTTTAAAGAAAGACTACATAGCTAAAGCGTGCTTAAGAAAAACATTAATGGCTGTTAATACATTTGAATATCTTATAAAGTTTCATTTAACGTAACTTTGTAATAATACGATACACAAGTATGACCTACTTCCAAGAGCGTAACACCACCAGTGTGTGTGTGTGTGTGTGTGTGTGTGTGTGTGTGTGTGTGTGTGTGTGTGTGTGCGCGCGCGTGCGCGCTCTCTCTGGCTTCTGACAGCCATTGCGTTTGTGTTTGCTTACATCAGGTTTATTCTTATGATGAACGGACTATAGAGATGATAAACCGTTATGTGAGGCGTACCGATTTTTTGTGGAACAACCTGTATTATCAACTACCAATACATTGATAACCCACAGAAGAGCCAAAGAAGGTACACTGGTTGGTAGTTACTGGTGTTGGAGTCACATTTGTTACAAGGGGGCCTGACAATGCCATATTGGTATCGAGGAAAACCCCCGAATTAATGATGTGTGATATACGTGACAAAGAACATTATAGACATTATTATAGAGCTACAACCTTTTAGTTTCTTATTGGAGATAGCTACCCTATGTGAATTTTTAGTCATGATCCTCCTTACTTCAGAATGAGGTGAGAGAGAGATTAATTATTTTACTAAATGTTCTGTATCTTAATTCATTGGTATACTATTCTTTTTTGTTCTGAACTATTTGCTCACACAAGAAATAATTATTAAAAATATCTGCTAAACATTAACTTTATTTTTAAATGTCCTCATTCTCCTTAACAGAAATCATATCTCCTGTGGTCATTCTCTCTCAACAATTCTCCAAATTGATTCTGTTTTATTGTCTGATCAGTCGGACAAGATACCCATACTCTTGCATGTTTCCACAACTTTACTTAGTATGTTACAATGTTGATGGAATATTAAACTATTCCTGGATCATTGCTTGTCTCTCTTACATCAAGATGGTACTGATACACACAGTGATCAAACATTTCTTCAATGTTTTAAAAACTGTTTTTATAAGAATTAAAAATTCACAATAGTCACAGTATTACACTAGAGTAGTACTACTGATCAATTTAATTCAGATCTTAAGTGTTTGATAAGAAATATTGCAGTGAGGTTAGAAAACATTATCAAAAATTTATTGCAAGAAAAACATGGTTTTTGAAAAGTTTACTCAGTTTCAATTACCCTATGGTCTGGTACATAATAACAGTAATGATTGTGTTGTAGTCTTCAGTCCAAAAACTGGTTTGATGCAGCTCTCCGTGCTACTCTATCCTGTGCAAGCCTCTTCATCTCAGAGTGACTGTTGCAACCTACATCCTTCTGAATCTGCTTACGGTATTCATCTCTTTGTTCTCCTTCTATGATTTTTACTTTATACATTTCCCTGAAGTACTAAATTGGTGTTCCCTCGATGCCTTGGAATGTGTCCTAAGCAACGATCCCTTCTACTAATCAAGTTGTGCCACATATTCACCTTCTCCCCAGTTCTGTTCAGTACCACCTCATTAGTTACATCATCTACCCATCTAATCTTCTTCATTCTTCTCTAGCACCAAATTTTAAAAGGTTCTATTCTCTTGTCTAAACTGTTTAATGTCCACATTTCACATCCAGACAGGCTACACTCCATACAAATACTTTCTGAAAAGATTTCCTGACACTTCAATCTATACTCGATGTTAACAAATTTCTCTTCTTCAGAAACACTTTTCTTGCCATTGCCAGTCTACATTTTATATCCTCTCTACTTTGATCATCAGTATTTTGTTGCCCAAGTAACATCTACTGCTTCTACTAGTTCCCAATCTGATTCACTTAGCATCACCTGATATAATTTGAGATTCCATTATCGTTGTTTCGCTCGTGTTGATGTTCATCTTATATCCTCCTTTCGAGATGCTGTCCATTCCATTCAGCTGCTCTTCCACGTCCTTTCCTGTACCTGACAAAATTACAGTGTCATCAGCAAACCTCATTGTTTTTATTTCTTCTCCCTGCATTTTATTCCTGCTCCAAATTTTTCTTTTGTTTCCTTTACTGCTTGCTCAGTATACAGATTGAACAACATTGGGGATAGGCTACAACCCTGTCTCACTCACTTCTGAACCACGTGCCCCTCAATCCTATAACTGCTGTCTGGTTTCTGTTCAAATTGTAAAAGCCTTTTGTTCCTTGTATTTTATCCCTGCCTCCTTTAGAATTCAGAAGAGAATATTCCAATTAATGTAGTCAAAAGCTTTCTCTAGGTCTGTGAATGCTGTGAATGTAGGTTTGCCTTTCCTTAATCTATCTTTTATGAAAATTTATAGTGTCAGTATTGCATCGCGTGTTTCAACATTTATACGGAATACAAACTGATCTTCCCAGAGATCAGCTTTACCCTTTTTTCCATTTGTCTGAAAAGAATTCGTGGTAGTATTTTGCAGCCTACTTTCTTTGGAATGGTATATTCTTCTTGACGTTGAGGATACTTCATCTGTCTCATACATCTTGCTCACCAGATGGAAGAGTTGTCATGGCTGGCTCTCCCAAGATTGTTAGTAGTTATAACGCAATGTTATTCACCCCCAGGGCATTGTTTCGATTTTGTTCTTTCAGTGCTCTGTCAAATTATTCACGCAGTATCATATCTCCCATCTCATCTTCATCTGCATCCTCTTCCGCTTCCGTAATCCTACCCTCAAGTACATCTCCCTTCCCTTTATATACTATTTCCACCTTCCTGCTTTCCCGTCTTTGCTTGGGACTGGTTTTCCATCGGAGCTCGTGATATTCATACAGGTGGTTCTCTCTTCTCCAAAGGTCTCCTGTGGGCAGCATCTATCTTATCCCTAGTGATATTTGCTTCTGCAGCCTTACATTTGTCCTCGAGCCATTCCTGCTTAGCCATTTTGCACTTCCTGTCACTCTCATTTTTGAGACGTTTGTATTCCCTTTCGCCTGCTTCATTTGTTGCATTTTTATATTTTCTACTTTCATCAATGAAATTCAGTATCTCTTCTATTACCAGGGGATTTCTACTAGCCCTCATCTTTTTATCTACTTGATCCTCTGCTGCCTTCATCTCTCAAAGCTATCCATTCTTCTTAGACTGAATTTCTGTCCCTGTTCTTGTCAACTGTTTCCTAATGCTCTCTGAAACTCACTGCAACCTCTAGTTCTTTCAGTTCATCCAGGTCCCATCTCCTTAAATTCCTGCCTTTTTGCAGTTTCTTCTGTTTTAGTCTACAGTTCATAACCAATAAATTGTGGTCAGAGTCCACATTTACCCCTGGAAATGTCTTACAATTTAAAATCTGGTTCCTTAATCTCGATCTTACCATTATATAATGCTCTCTAAAACCTTCCAGTGTCTCCAGGCCTCTTCAATGTATACAACCTCCTTTCAGGATTCTTAAACTAAGTGTTAGTGGTGATTAAATTATGCTCTGTGTAAAATTCAACCAGGTGGCTCCCTCTTTCATCCCTTTTCCCAGTCCATACTCACATACGACTTTTCCTTTTCTTCCTTTTCCTGCTATTGAATTCCTGTCCCCCATGAGTATTCAATTGTCATCTCCCTCAACAATCTGAATAATTTCTTTTCAAACAGTGGAAAATCCAGGATGGAATGTAACAGTATTATGAGAAGGAAAGTCGCTACTCACCATATAAAGGAGATGCTGAGTCACAGATAGGCGCTACAGAAAGACACTCACAATTAAAGCTTTCTGCCATTAAGGCCATCAACAATACACACATATGCACACAGTCCATAAACCTAACCACCCAGGATGCCGCTTTGTGACCAGTTACTGTGCCCCCAGTGAGAGAATCGCTACTCTCATAGACCAACACCTTCAACGTATTACCCAGAACGTACCCTCTTATGTAAAAGATAACCAACCATTTCCTCCATCAACTCTCCACATTTCCTCCTATCTCTTTACCACATAGTGCCCTGCTCATCACTATTGATACCACCTCCCTGTACACTAACATTCCTAATGCCCAAGGTCTTACCGCTATTGAACACTACCTTTCACTGTGCCTGACAGATTCCAAACCAACCACCTCCATCCTAGTAGTCATGACCAACTACATCCTCACTCACAATTACTTCTCCTTTGAAAGCATTACCTTCGAACAAATCCGGGGTACGCCTATGGGCACCCACATGGCACTATCCTATGCCAATCTATTCACAGGCCATCTAGAGGAGTCAACCCAGAATCCTAAACCCCTCACCTGGTTCAGATTCATTGATGACATCTTTGCTATCCAGATCAAAGGTGAGGACACCCTATCCACATCCCTCCAGAACCTAAACAGCTTCTCCCCCATTTGTTTCACCTGGTCCCACTCAACCCAACAAGCCACCTTCCTATATGTTAACCTTCACCTCAAAGATGGCTACATCAGTACCTCCATCCATATGAAACCTACTAACCACCAGCAATACCTTCACTTCAATAGCTGCTCGTTCGATATCAAGAAGTCCCTTCCATAAAGCTCAGCCATCCTTGTCGTCGCATCTGCATTGACCAGCAGCCCCTCTCGAAATATACCGAGAGTCTCACTGACCATAATTATTCTCACAACCTTGTACAAATCTCCCGTGCCGTATCTCTCCAGTCTCCCACCACCTCCCAAAGTCCCACAGAGCAGCATTCCCCTCATAACTCACTACCAGCCAGAATTGGATTAACTGAATAAGTTCTCCACCAGGGCATAGATTATCTCTCATCTCCTGAAATGAGAAATGTCCTGTCTGCTATCCTTCCCACCCATCCCACAGTGGTATTCTGCCATTCACCAAATCTACACTGTATACTCATCCATCCTTACACAACCCCTGCTCCCAATCCCGTACCTCATGGCTCATACTCTTGCAATAGACCTATGAGGGTGGTTGGAAACGTTCTCGGAATCACCATGAGAGGTCATCACTAACACAAAGAGCTGTTCACGTAATATTCATTGGAGTGTTGCGTGTAAGCACATGCCACATCAGTGCTCTTGGAAGAGAGCTGTTGTTCCCGCGTGGTGATTCGCGAAGATGGAAAAAATAAAGATTTAAACTGTGATTAAGTACTTCATAAAGAAAGGTATGAAAGCAAAGGACATTCATGCCAATTTCCAGAATACAATGGGTGACAGTGCTCCTTCATTTGCAACTGTTGTCGAGTGGACAGATGAATTTAAATTTGGTCGGGAGAACTTAGATGATGATCCACGCAGTGTCCATTGTTGACTAAGGCCTTAATGGCTGAAAGATTTAATTATGAGAGTCTTTTTGTCGAGTAATTTCTTTTCTCATCATATGTTTCTTCAATCTCTTAATCAGCTGCAGAGCTAGTTGGCATACAGACTTGTAGTAATGTGGTGGCTGTGGGTTTCGTGTCTGATCTTGGCCACAATAATGCATTCAGTATACTGTTCGTAGTAGCTTATCTGCATTCCCTTTTTGTTAGTTATTAAACCAACTCCTGCATTACCCATACCTGATTTTGTATTTATAATGTTCATACCACATACTGACATATCAACAGTGCACAATAGCAAGGTATTTAACTATGCAGGTGACAAGTTATTAGCTGTGGTGGGAAGGACTATGAAAATTATGTTCCACTGAATTGTTCAATTACCTTACCTCACTTGAGAAATTATTTCAGCTTCACAGTGTAACTAGTACAATGCAGGTCCAGCCTATTACCACGAGTGAAATGAATAATGCATCTGTGGGTGTAGAAACACCAACTGCTGCAGTAGTAACACTGGCTCTGCTAGATACCAAAGTTAAGTGCTGTTGGGATTGGCTAGCTGTAAGATGGGTAACCATCCAGATCTGCCGAGTGATATTGGCAAATGGGTTGCATTTGGCCCTTGTGAGGCCATTTGAAGAGCTACTTGACTGAGAAGTAGTGGCTCTGGTAATCACATCGATATGCATTGGCGTTAATTGTGAGGCAGTGATAGTACGGAGGAAGAGGAACTGCTGGCTGGAGGGATGGGAACAGTGAGTTAACAGAGACTTATGTCAGGACGGTTACAGCAAGTGTGTGTCGTAAGGATAACTCTCAGCCGTGTAGTTCAGAGAAGTTGATGCTGGAGAGCAGTATCCAGATGACCTGGCTTGTGAGGCAGACATTGAAACTGGACATTTTATGCACAGGTGCATGTCGGGCCACTGGCTGGTGAACTTAGTTCAAAGCAACGATTTGGTGGTGGCCATTCAGTCTGGTGGACAGCTGGTTGGTAGTCTTACTGACATAGAAAGCTGTGCAGTGTTTGCAGCTGAGTTGGTATGTGACAAAGGTGCTCTTAATGGGTGGCCTAGTCTGTGGGATGGGATAAGTCTGTGACAGGTGCAGAGTAGGAATTGCTGGATGGATGGATTGGGCAGGTCTTCCACAGGGATATGATCCATGAAGCAAGGGAGAGGGAGTAACATAGGAATGGATGAAATGTTGCACAGGTTGGGTGGCCAATGGAACACAAGTTTAGGGGGAGAGTGACAAGATATTGGGTAAGATGTATCTCATTTCAGGGTGTAATGATTGTTTTGATAAAGGTTGTGTTTCAGGGTGACGAGAGGAAATTACTTTGTATCTGATTTGGGGGGGGGGGGGGGGTTGAGATTATAGCACAGGAAATCTATTTCCAGACTAGGTTTGTGGAGAAGTGCCTGTCTGTGAAGGCCTTCGTGAGACCTTTAACGTACTGGACTGTGGAGTTTTTTCACTGTAGATATGCCGTCCCCAGGTAGCCAGAGAGGGATTCTTTGCTGTGGTAGGGATGCCAGCTGTCAAAATGTGGATATTATTGGTGGTTAGCGGGTTTAAAAAGGACAGGGATGGAGCCATCCGAGAGATTGAGACTAACATCCAGGAAGGGGGCATGTTGGTTTGAGGATCAAGTGAAGTGGAAGGAAGGTTAAGTGTTGTAAAGGAATGAGGATCGGATGTCCTACCCCAGAGTCCAGGTGATGAAGAAATAGTATATGATACTTAATCAGACCAGGGATTTGAGAAGCTAGGAAGGTTTTCTCTAGATGGCCTATTAACAGGTTGCCACATGCGGGTGCCATTCAAGTGCCCATGACTGTGCCACAGATTTGTTTGAATACCATTTCTTCAAAGTAGTAGTTGAGAGTTGGTATGAAGTTAGTTAGATGTATTAAGAATGAAGCAGTGGGTTTCTTTTCATTGCTGCTGTTTGAGTTAAATTGTGCAGGGTGACAGTTATTGAGCAATTGAAAGAAAATCGTCATAACTTCTGAACGGTGTGCATTAGGACGTTCAAACTGCATGGTTGGCCATGGGGCATGATAGAAATTAGTATGTGCATGAATGTTTGGTTTGGCGAGGAAGCCCACTTTCATTTGAATGGGTTTGTCAATAAGCAAAATTGGCGCATTTGGGGGACTGAGAATCGGCATTTCACAATTGGAGAAGGCTCTTTACCCTCAGTAGGTGACTGTGTGGTGTCCAGTCATGGAAAAATTGGTGCAATATTTCTTGATGGCACGGTTACTATGAAACGGACGTGAAAGTTTTGGAAGATTATTTCATCCCCAAGCAGGAGTGTGTTTGATGTCCTGGAGGAGCACTTTGCGAAGTGAATTCTGGTTCTGGGGTACCCAGTGGTTTCTGGCATGGGCTTCGATTGGCCGCCATATTCTCCGGATCTGAACACATGTGACTCCTTTTTGTGGGGCTGTAGTAAAGACAAGATATACAGCAGTAACCACAAAACTGCCAGTTGGTCATGGAGAATTTCGGTGTTCGTCTGTGCCACATCATTGCCAATGATGGTAGACATATCGAATGTCTCAAAACCAAAATCTGAATATCTGTAGTTTGTAACTAATTTATGATTTCTCTCTCTCTCTCTCTCTCTCTCTCTCTCTCTCTCTCTCTCCTCTCTCTCTCTCTCTCTCTCAGCCCCCCCCCCCCCCCCCATAATAATTGTCACTTTGCATCTGCTTAAAGTTAAGACATAATTGCAATCTGTACACACATTGATACAAATACGAGGCAGTCATTGGTGAGGTAACAATGTCATTTCGTAATTAGAGTAGATGGTGTTTTCCCTTCCAGCAGTAACAGCTGCAGAGGAGAAGAGTTCGAGTCTTTCAAGGGCTACGCATTGTGCTACGGAGATGCTGTTTTGCAGGGCGATCAAATATTCATCAAGTTTCTTTTATACAAAGAACTTTGATGTGGTGCTACAAAGGGGGTATTGCACATTCATCATATTTTCATCAAAGTTCCAGACGGCGGACAACAACAACTTGTTATTATGTGATGCAGTTGCATGTGCCACAATTACATCATGAGAGCATTTGGAAAGGAAGCAGCAGAAAAAAGAGGAACCTACTTGGATTTTATGTCAACATGATAAAAGCATTCAGCAAAATTTGTTAAGAGATATTCAAGTGGAGGACATCAAGTCTGTATATAAATTACTTATAAATGGATGAGAGTGCATTTCAGTGTTTGCTCAGTGATGTGGGTCTTCATATTAGCATACGGACTCTAGAAAATCTGCGTCTGCAGAAGAGGGGCTCACCATAACGCCGCAATTTCTTGCTACAGCAGAGCGCTACTCGAGCTAACAATACAGCAATATACCACAGTGCACATTAACCAAAATAATTCCATGGTCATTTGAAGTTATTTATAGAGCACTGAAGAAGTAACATCTGAAGATAAATTTAGTACACAGTACGGTCATTAAGAACTATTTTTATTTTTGAATAATTTAAATAACAGAGATGGTTTTCCAACAACTACAAAACTGATAAAAGGTACGAAATGATGAAGCACATTTCGTGGTGTCCAGAATTCAAAATTAGACAAAGTTCAATTGAGAACTAAGATTTTTTTCTAAAAGAAAGAAGAAACAGTGCGTCATCCTCCATCCCGGCTTGCTGAAATGCTGCCTGGATGTTTATATATGTAGAGGTGGATGGCTGTAGCTCTGATTGTGGATTCGAAGTCAACTGCAACATAGCCCTATCAGCACACGATTAACATGCACTGTGCCCCTTGCTAACCCCACTAAGTCAAACCTAGGAACACAACAACTAAACATTTTAGCCATGTTTACAAACATGGTACACCCTGCAGACGTAAAATAGCTGTAGCAATGCAAACACTCAAAGTGGTTACACCTCACATTGTGGTGAACAGATGATGTATGACTTTTATGATCAAATCTACAGTGAGGCCATTGGTCACATTTATTTGACGAGGCAAGATTACACAAAGTTCCGTATTACACTGCCAAATTTCGTTGACATATCAGCTCTGCGAAGGAGTTATACTGGCCTAAGTGCTAGATTACAGTCTTGCCAAAGGAACAGGAAGTAGACTTAAGAATATATTGCCAGTAGTATGAAGAAAGTGAATCAATATATTTTGGACATGTGATGAAATTTGAATGCATTCCACAGTTCTACAATTGTTGACCAACAAATACATCAACTGAAGTCAATTTCGCGTGAATGTATTATGGCATTAGAAAAATGCAAAGAATTCGGGGAAATAATTAGAACACCCAAGGCTTTATCTGATTTGAAGGAATGGTTACAGGAATTTGTGAATTATGCTGTACAAGAGAAAGTAGAATTAACTAACACAAGCACTAATTCTGAGGAAGATTCTGCAGAGCAACAAAATAAATCAGGACGATTGTGCAGAATGTACTGTTTTACGAAATGTGCTACATGGGAACAACTAGTTTCAGAATTTCAGCTAATTCAAAATGACCTACAGCATATGTCAATGGGATTAGCTCAGTAGAGATAGAAATAAAACATTTGTAGAACCCATGTTGGAAAGGTTTACCTGGCCATTTCTCACCATACAGAAAAACAGTGTAGGTGGTGGGGAGCAGGCGTAGTAATTTCGACAATAATCACTCGCACTCCCGTCCCTGACTATGAATACTTTTATTCTCACAGCACATGCACAACGCGTGCAGCATAGAGCACACACTACAGAGAACTGATCAGGCAAAGTTCTTGCTGCGGTAGGGCAGCGATATTCATGGTAGATCTTCTGGTAAACCTTGCGGGATGTAAGGCCGTGGTCCATGAAACTCTTCAGCTCCTAACGTTTCGTCCAGAGCTGCGCTGGACATCTTCAGAGGGGTGTGTCTCCTCCGGTGAGTCTTGCCGACTGACGGGTCGGACGTCTGAGAGCGACTTATGTATCGTAGAAAGTGGGCGTGACCAGAGTTACACGTGATATGCAGAGATAACCTTTGTCAGAGATAAAACTTAACTATCGATCGTAATCTCGTCACGGATAAAACTGTCTAGCAATTCTGTAGTGCTACTGTCAAAATATCACTAAGTTTCATGGTCTTTTCTTTCCGATTAAAATTATCCCTATGTTTATATATTTCAATTGCTTCTCTACAAAGCCGTGGGTAATAGTTCGTCGTCGTAGATAAAATTTTTGTTTCGGAAAAGCGTGTTCTGCTACAGCCGATTTATCTGTTTTTCCTAATCGGCAAAGACTTCTGTGTTCTTTTAACCGTGTATTTACGCTTCTTTTTGTTGTTCCAACATAAACTTTACCACATGTAAACGGAATTTTATATACGCCACTGGCTGATAGAGGAGCGCGTTTATCTTTTACAGACCGAAGAACATGACAAATTTTCTTCGTTGGTCTAAAAACAGGTCTAATATTATGTTTACTTAAAATCTTTCCAATCTGATCCGTTACTTTCTTTATAAAAGGGAGAGAGACTGTATTCTTCCATCGTTTTTCGGACTTGTCCTTAAGCTTTTTGTTGTTTGGGTGCAGAATTCTGCTTACTTCTTTCTTTGAGTAGCCATTTTTCTCAAAAGCGTGCTTCAGATGTTTTAATTCGTCGTCTAGATACTCCGGCGTGCAAATCCGTCTGGCTCTGTCAACGAGACTTGTAATGACACCTCTTTTTTGTTTTGGATGGTGGTTAGAGTTTTTATGTAAGTATCTGTCTGTGTGCGTTATTTTTCTAAAAATCTGTTGTTTCAGGCTTCCATCCGTCTGTCTCATAACTAAAACATCCAAAAACGGTATTTTGTTATCATTTTCTCTCTCCATGGTAAACTGGATTCTTGGATTTATATTATTAAGGTAATCAAAAAATTCGCCTAAGGGTTCTCTACCATGTGGCAAGACCACAAATGTATCGTCTACATACCGATACCAGCGAGATGGATTCTTATCTGCTTTTTCCAAGGCTGACTGTTCGAATTTCTCCATGTAGAAATTAGCTACTGCAGGACCCAGTGGGTTACCCATTGCTACGCCATTAAGTTGTTCGTAAAACTCATTATTCCACTGGAAATGACTGGAAGTAAGACAGTGTCTGAAAAGAGCAGTCAGATCTTCTGGAAAAATATCCGTTATAAAATCCGTAACTTCATTAACTGGAATCATAGTAAATAAAGATACTACATCGAAACTTACTAAAATATCTTCAGGAGTCAGAATTAAACCTTCAATTTTCTCTATAAAATGACGTGAGTCCTTTATATATGAGTCCGTTTTTCCAAAATATGGTTGTAAGCGAGTTGTTAGATATCTTGCTATTTCGTACGTAGGAGAATTGATAGTACTAACAATCGGTCTCAGAGGTAGGTCCTTCTTATGTACCTTGGGTAGGCCATAGAGTCTAGGACACATAGCTTCAGTCTTCAATAAAGCTCTTTTTTTCTTCTATTATAGAAGTGGCCGATTTTATCAAATTATTTGTTTTCCGTAGTACGCTGGCTGTAGGATCTTTCTGTCTTCTTCTTCTTTGTCTTCAGTGCCTGGTTGGTTCTGATGTCGCAGATAGGGATCACTGTCGGTAAAAGAAATTATTTCTACCATAAGTAGTGTATTGAAATTTTTGTAAAATATATACGTCAGTATCTACTGAAGTAATGCAATATGTGTTTTTGCTAGCAGCACGAAAGTACCTTCCCAGTCCCCTTTATTTAATTAATTACGTAACGATTGCATTTGCAGTTTCTTTGGGGAGAGTACGTATACCTGCTTCTACATTTGCGATAATATCCTCAACAGGAACTTTCGGAGGTGTTATAGAGTAGTTTCCTCCTTTTGCAAGAACTGAAATTTCGTCGTGAGATAAAACTCTGTCTGACTTATTAATAACAGTTTCGGACATCACTACATTATTTGTAGATTCTGCGTAAGTTTGTAACTTTTCGAACTTCTTCTTATGCCTTCTAGTAGTCGTTTCCATCATGGTTTCCATAGATCGAAATGTAAGGCAATCTATTTTATTCCATAGGTCTATCTGTATCCTACTAGCAGGGAATAAATGTAACTGCAATAACTTACGGTCAGCAGAATGCATCTCTCGTCTTGTATAATGTATCCTCTCTCGAAGTAGTGCTGCTTCTGTATAATCAAATATCCGATGAACACGGGCTGTCTGGTACATCCTCTTCAACTTTAGAAAATTCGGTATGGTAGACGAATCCCTACAACGCAACAAGAAAGTTAAAGTACAAATTAAATGCGCTCTCTTCTTACGTAAAATTTCCAGGCGTCTAACTGATTTTGAGAATTGCTCCCCGTAGAGTCTTCTGATCATAGTATGAAGGCTTTCACGACCGGATGACATATCTTCTGGTAAACCTTGCGGGATGTAAGGTCGTGGTCCATGAAACTCTTCAGCTCCTAACGTTTCGTCCAGAGCTGCGCTGGACATCTTCAGAGGTTAAAAGAACACAGAAGTCTTTGCCGATTAGGAAAAACAGATAAATCGGCTGTAGCAGAACACGCTTTTCAGCCAGGAAATCAAGTGAAGTTTTCCTAAACAAAAATTTTATCTACGACGACGAACTATTACCCACGGCTTTGTAGAGAAGCAATTGAAATATATAAACATAGGGATAATTTTAATCAGAAAGAAGAGACCATGAAACTTAGTGATATTTGGACAGTAGCACTACAGAATTGCTAGACAGTTTTATCCGTGACGAGATTACGATCGATAGTTAAGTTTTCTCTCTGACAAAGGTTATCTCTGCATATCACGTGTAACTCTGGTCACGCCCACTTTCTACGATACGTAAGTCGCTCTCAGACGTCCGACCCGTCAGTCAGCAAGACTCACCGGAGGAGACATACCCCTCTGAAGATGTCCAGCGCAGCTCTGGACGAAACGTTAGGAGCTGAAGAGTTTCATGGACCACGACCTTACATCCCGCAAGGTTTACCAGAAGATATGTCATCCGGTCGTGAAAGCCTTCATACTATGATTCATGGTAGAGCCAGTGGTTCCACGTCCCCCCAGAGCCCCTACCACCACCACCAGTGCGGAGCACAGTGACTGGTTTGTCGTAATGCATTGTCCCGCTGGTGTGATGGCAAGGGCCAACATTGTAGTCTGCTAGGTGCCTGGGTGCCGTAAAGGGCAACAGGCTCATGATGGTGGCGGTGGTGCCAATGGGGCGATGGCAGTGTCCGTTGAGGTGTTGATGGCTGGTGGTGTGTTGTCCAGTGTTGGTGAGGCTGTTGGTCCAATGTTGGCAGGGTCTAGGGTGTCAGTCATTATGAAGTGCTCTTGGGCCAACATGAGCTGGTACCTATCTGAAGAAAGAATGGATTTCAGACCTGCTGTGTTGATTGTAGGCAGAAGGTGTGTGAAGTGCTCTAATGACCTCGAGACTGTATTGTAGTCTGATTGTCTATTTTCGAATTTGGCAATAACCATAAATAGTGAGTGCTTCAGTGTTACGGAAATGTCTTCTGGGAAGTAGTTTCGCATGTCTGGGCAGACTGTAAATTGGCTTTTGGAGCCTGGAACTGGGGCCAGTGGATGGTAAACACTGGGTGTGTCCGCTAAAGTCCATGTTGGTTTTAGGCATTTCAGTGACACTTGTATTTCCAGCTTACAAGATATCAAAAGTGTTTGGCCTTCATTTCAACACCTTGTGCGGGCCACTATGCAGGTGGAGGTCGGGTTTGACGGCGTCAGACCTGAGCATGATGTGTGTATGCAATTGGAGGTCCTTGTGCACAAAGATGTTTGGTTTGACATGGTGGGATGCAGATGTGGTCCCTGACACATTTTACTAGGTCCAGCAGGTTGGTTTCCAAGGGGTTGATGGTAGGCCGTCATGTGGAACTGGTGGCAGACCTCTAAGAACAGAGCTGACTTGAACTGCCGGCCCTGGTCAGTTTTCAGGGACCCTGGGCACCCGAAGCCTGCAATCCATATTGTGATGAAAGCGCGGGTGATGGAGTCGGCTGAGATATCAATCATAGGTGTGACCTCCAGCCATTGAGTTGTCCTGTCTATTGCTGGCAGGATGTACTGGAATCCGTTTGAATCTGGGAGTGGTCCCACCAGGACCATGTAGACAAGTTGGAAACAGCCCTTGAGGATGGGGAATCTCCCAAAGGGTGGCATTGGATGCAGGCTCTCGTCCAAGCAACAGAGTCCTTTTTAGTGTTATTCCAAACAAAACGTTCTGGTATGAGTTTCAGTGTTCGGCATGTTCTGGGGTGAGACAGGTTACAGAGGATGTCAAAAACTCTTCTTGAAATTCTAGAGGATGACTGGTCATTGGCTACTGTGGGATATGTCGCACCAAACTAGTTTGATTGTGCCTACAATGGTGCACTGCTTGAGCTGGAGGCCCGTTGTGTTTCCAGATAGCAGGTATTGGACGTCGGTGTAAGTTGCTTGTGCCTCCGTTAGTTGGTCGAAGTCAGGGCAGGCCGATGTGGTGGTGAGTCACGAGAGGTTGTCAGCCATCATGTTTTCTGCTTACCGTACATAGTGGATGCCCGTAGTATATTGTGAAATCAAGTCCAGGTGGCGGAATCATCGATGGCACGTATTGGCTGTTGGGTTTTTAATGGGATCAGCCAGAGGGCAGTGGTCTGTGTAGACAGTAAGTAGCCAGCCATCGACATCATCTCCGTAGTACTGAACCTCCTTGTATATCGCCAAAAACTTGCAGTTGAAGGTTGACCACATTTTCTGGGAGATGGTAAGTTTCTGGGAGAAGAACCATAGGGGTTGGGTTGCACCAGGGACTTGGTTTTGTAGCACAGCCCCAGTCACCTGGTTGCTGGCGTCTACCATTAGAACCATATGGGCGTCCAGTGATGCCAGGGTGGTGGTCTGAGCGAGCTCAGTTTTGATGTTCCCAAAAGCTGCTTGCATATTAAAGAGTCCAAGTGAGCTTACATTTGTGTGACGTGATCGTTGCTTCAGGGGTATTTCTCATGATCTTGAGCTGTTTGTGAGAAGATAATTACATCAGCCAAGTAACAGTAGCTAAGGGTATGGTAAAAAGCAAGCCATCAGTGAACCGTTACCACGTCAGGGTTGTGTTCTTTAGTCCAAAGGGCATAAAGAGGAATTCAAATAGGCCAAACAGTGTAATTATTGCCATCTTCGGGATGAGCAAATAAGCTCTTTTGCAGTCAGTCAGGCTAAAGATGGTTGCACCAGCTAGTTCCTGGGAGAAGTCCTGAATATTTGGCATGGGGTAACTAGCAGTGATGGTGCATGCATTCAAATGTCTATAGTCCCTGCACAGGCACCATGTTCTATCTTTTTCCATTCTCATAGCAATCGGTGAGGCCTACACACTATTTGACGGCCTGATGATGTGCTCGCGTAACAGTTCCTCAATCACGGCCTTGGCCACCTTTAGCTTGTGAGGGTTGAGGTGGTCAGGCCAGAGTTGGACCAGTGGAAAGGGGGTAGTATTAATTCTGTTTACAGTTCTGTCGCGTACTTTGTTAATCTTTTTATGAGGCTGATGTGGAATAGCATATGAGGTTCATGATCCTCTTGCAGAGGCAATATCACTGTTTTCATGTAGCCCATTCGTGGGAGTGTCTTCACCAGAAGTAAGAGGCACTTGACTGAACTGTGGTTCTAAAGGCCTGGCAGCATCTCGAGTAGGCGGCTTTCGTAGTTGCTGGTGCGACAACAGCTGTTGCTGTGTGATGTGCAGTTGTGCCGTGAGCTCAGAATGGGGCGTTGTAAGCTCAGAATGGGGCGTTGTAATTACGACAGTAAATAATCTCTCACACACTTGTCAATCGTCATGAATACTTTTATTCTCGCAGTATATACTCAATCTGTGGAGCGTAATGCGTGTACTACTGAAAACTGATCAAGCAAAGAAACAGTTGTTCTTGCTGTGGTGGGGCAGCAGTATTATTGGGGGATAAAGCCAGTAGTTCTACGTCACCACAACTGCAACAAAGGGTGCAGGATAATTGGTATACACAAGCACAGTAAGTAACCAATACTTTTAATGATAAAGCTGTTACACATAGCTTTCAAACAGACAATCTGGTATTATTGTGGGAGTTTCATTACCAAACTTACAGTAGGAGACACACATTTTTCCCTCATTGCAGGGGACCATTGTGCAAAACAAACCACATCCAAAAGCAGTATACTTGGTAGACTGTGACACAGGACAAAATAAAGGATTGTATGATATAGATACACTTAGAAGTTTCGGACCTCTAGGAGAGGTCACATCATTTATGAATTCGGTGGATTGATGACCACTGCTTGTCCCAGTTTGGAGAACAGTAGCCATTAATCCTCTCACATACACTTTGTATTGTGAGCACCTTTATTATTCGCAGTCATATATATGCAGAGCACAACTTCACAAACATTTTGGTGAACAAACCTTAGACAATCAGAACCAAAGAGTTTACAATTGTCCATACCATTGCATCCAGCATGCTAGAGAAGTTCACAATCAATCTTCAATCTATGTGTGCATCCACCACATCAGCTCTCCCCCCTTTTTTGGGAGAGCCGTAGCTCAGCCATATTTTCTAAATGTTCATAATGGTGGGCGCAGAAAACATCCTAATAATATTACAATATTGTGGGTCAATAAGTACTACAAATGCAAAACAATGCAGAATACGAGAAAAGATAAATTTATATGAAAGCAAGGTAATAGCAGATAAAAGCATAATGATCAAGGAACTGTTGACACAAGAAAACACACACTGAAACAAACAACATAGACTTAAAAATAGACAATGAAGGCCCAACGGTATCAACCAGCTGTCTTATCCTCAGCCCACAGGTGTCACTGGATGCAGATATGGAGGGGCATCTGGTCGCACACCGTTATCCTGGGGGTATGTCAGTTTCAGAGACTGGAGCTGCTTCTTCTCAATCAAGCAACTCTTCAGTTTGCCTCACAAGGGCTGAGTGCACCCTGCTTGCCAACAATGCTCAGCAGACTGGATGGTCACCCATCCAGGTGCTAGCCCAGCCTGGCAGTGCTTAACTTCGGTGATCTGACGGGAACCGGTGTTACCAGGCAGGCCAGTGAAATGTACGTTTCGGTAGATTCCCAGTGCGCCTGGTTTTTCACCCCAAAATTACCGGATAAATCCATTTATGAACAAGCAATTTGTGTTTTCCTGCAGGCTGCAGGGTATATATTACGAATGTTGTTTGCCAACGGCCTTGCTGCAGCCCGGGGCGTGTCTGCACTACTTGTGGGGTAGCGTGTGAAGGGGAAGGAATGTCTAAATGCTCAGGTGAGGCATCCCTATTGCTCGGGGCAGACAAAAACTCGTGCTCAAGGGCAGACTGTTCTTCATCAATTTATGCCTGTTCAAGTTGGTCAACTGATATCATATCCCACTTCCCATTCTTATCAATAATGAAAGTTTTTTGTTTTTCTATCATTACTGAAAAGTAACTACATACTGGGGGACAAGTAGTAGCTTGACCATATCTTCTTTGACCCAAATAAATTTACACATTAAGAGGTTGTTGTGGTAGAAAACTTGCTTAGTACCATGGCGGATGGGATGTATATGCTGAAGGCGATGCATGTGAGTTTGGAAGTGTTGCAAAAATTCAGAATATTATCCAACCGATAAACGTGAAGAAAGGGTAGGGGGAAAAAAGTCATTAGTACCTCTCACAGTCTCACTGTACACCAGCTGGGTGGAAGAACATCCCAAATCATACTTGACAACAGTCCTTAAACCCAGTAGCACTATTAGGAGTGCAGTGGTCCAGGACTCTGCCTGACCAGACAGAGCAGCATTTAAAGTGCAGTGCTTAAGCTTCACTATCTCATTACTGGCGGGGTGTACGTTGTAGTTTTGAGATGCTTACATCCGCACAAACGCAAGAGTTCCTCAAAAAGCTGACAATCAAACTGCTTGCCTCTATTTGATGTTATCAACTGGGGAATACCAAAATGGGAAAACCAAGAGGAAAAATAGCGCGTGCGACTGAATTAGCTGAGATCTCGAAAACAGGAACCACCTTAAGTCATCTAGAGAATCGGTCCACCATAGTAACCAACAAGCGTAAGCCCTCTGAGGCATGTAGAGGACCAACAATATCTACATGAAGGTTAGCAAATCTCGGTGATGGTGTAGGAAAAGCTCCTACAGAGGCAGATACGTGTCAGGAGATATTACACTTCTGACATTGAATGCAGCTTCATGCCCAATGATGAGTCTTTCTGCACGACTGGTCACACAACTTTATCAAATATCAACTTTGCAGATGCCGTGATCCCTGGATGTGATAAATTATGGAATGCATAGAAAACAGCATAACGTCAACCTGGTGGGACGAAAAGGCGGGCCCTGTTGCTTGACGTGTCACACCAGATGCGGGGTGCAGAAAGCCTGTAGTTATAGACTTCCCTGTCAAAAGCACTCCAATACTTCTGTTTCTCTGATAGGTTCTTAGAAAAATATGCCAAAAGCTGCTATGTGAATGAAACCATTTGCTGTAACACAGGACCCATGGTAGTCAGACTCGCATCTAGGCAATGGGGTTCCCAGGGACAGGGTGAGCAAGCAGTGTGGCGTCCACTAAAGCTATTTTCAGAGCCTCGTAAGCTGTAGTGGTCTTCGGATTCCAAGCAATTCATTAGTAGGGCCGTGGTAAATGTCGGCAGAGGCCTTTAAAGGTTATAGGAAGTGGCATCTGCTACGTTAACTGAACTTGGAGAAATGCCAGACTGTGTGATAAAGTAATCAGGGAACTCGATCTTCTGTCTCCCAAAGACACACATGGCTATATTTATTGTGATTCCATACTTGTCTAATCTTGATAGTACTGCACACAAATGTCTGATGTGCAACTCCATTGTGTGATAAAATAACAGTACGTTGGCACCATAACAGAAAATGAAAGGCAGCCCATGCAATGCTTCATTCATGAAACGCAGCCAAGTTTGGGGCATGTTTTGAAGGTCGGAAGGCATAACATTGTGTTGGAAAAGACCAAATGGTGTTGTCACAGCTGTCATATGTTTGTCCCGGTCTGTCATTGGAATATCTGTGAATGCCTTGCTGCAATCAATGACACTAAAGAAACTAGCACCACTCAAATTATTGTCAAAGTCAGACACATTGGGAACTGGGTATCCATCAAGGATAGTGCGATAGTTGAGACCCCTGTAAACCCAACAAATGTGTCATGATCCGTTTTTCTTTTTTATCATTTGCAACGGATATGCCCAAGCACTGAGTGATCTATACACCTGTCCAATCAGAAATCATTTCACCAAATGCATTGCAGTGGCTTTACATTTACCTTATATTGTTTGCACTACTTTTATTTCTTTGTTTGTTGTCCTCAGTGTTGACGTACTGCCTTACCACACTGGCTGAAAAATTGGGTTTGTAATTTGGACATTGACTACGGTAAATAAATTAACCGACAGATGCACACTTGCGTTTCACTGTATTTTACTTTCACTTTTCACAACACCCCCCCCCCCCCCCACCATACTACACAGTTATGTTGTCAGTGCACAATTGTTTACTTTACATTTACCTTACATTGTTCGCACTACATTTGAAGATACATATAATTTGACACAAGTCCTGTCTTGCTTCAAATAATAAAATCCTCATGGGTTGCAATAGACGGAAAATTTCACTTGCTCAATGTTTTGTACTTCACACAAGCACTTTCACACTTTTCGCGATCTTTAACACACTTTATCACCAATCTGTCCATGCCTTCATTAGGTCCAAGTGGCAGTTATTAAGGAAATGCAAATCTATCAGTTCCCTTGGAGGTGGTTCTCCTCAGCCATAGTACATGGAAAAAAATAAGACAAAATACCCCACTTTAGTACACTCACTTTCACTTCTAACTAAGTATAAGGAAAAAATGTTTAACACTGACAGCAGATGATAGTCATTACATCATAAATAAATAGTTCTCATAACATTACAATAATTAGCACTAAAATTGACTATAGTACGAAAGGTGGTGACTAGTAAAACTTTAAAATCAAATGCACATTACACTGAAAAACATGACTCTTTAAGTCATAACTGTCTGAAACTGGTTAAACTTGAAAGATCTTTGTTTCTTTCCCATTTGCAAAATATCACCTAAAATATGTTCATTACCTCTAGTAAAAACTCAAGCTGTGCAGTGGCATAGCTTTAGTAATCATTACGTTATGAAAAAAAAAAAAAAAAAAAAAAAAAAAAACAATAGAATCACCATCACCTAACTTATTTACTATCAAATCAAAATTAAGGGGATGGAAGTTGTACCAGATCATTGCCCTATTTCTCTGCTCAACTCTGAGCACTGCTCTCATTCAAACACAAAACTAAATCCTCACAAAGTGGTACCAAATAGTTGACTTCTCAGAATATTCACACGAGTTTAGCACCACAGTTATCAGTGAATCAGCAAAATTACTGTTCATCGTTTCAGTATTACCACTTTAAGCTCATAATAGAAGTTTTCAGATAACATACAGGTCCAATGATGCAGCATTATATTTCTTGTACCTCACTAAAATGTTGCTGTTTCTGTTAATCTCTCATTCCCAGCTACATTGTCATGAATTGCACAGTATAAACAGTACCCAATGTTGTCTAGTTCACTATTAGATCATCAATACAGTTACAACACATTTGTGTGCATACAGTTACCTTTTGCATTAATCATGTCTGTCAGCACCATTATTTCACTTAAATTTTTTACCTTGTTAACTTGTGGAGTGCATTCTCAAACAATATCCCTACTGCAGAGACAGGCTCCCTAAACATTAAGACCCTAACATTATTCATTGTTTTATTATATCATTATTGCTTCATTAACTAATAAATAAACATCTGCGCTGTGTATCTAATGCAAAATTTATTCTACAGAAAAACATTCCACAGTAACAGATGCTTATGCTATGGCAAACGTGACTCTCATTGCTGAACAGACAAAATTATCACTTAGAAAAACTATTATTTGTTTGACATACTAGCCTGAAGGGCGATATACCGGGTGATCAAAAAGTCAGTATAAATTTGAAAACTGAATAAATCACGGAATAATGTAGATAGAGAGGTACAAAGTGACACACATGCTTGGAATGACATGGGGTTTTATTAGAACCAAAAAAATACAAATGTTCAAAAAATGTCCGAGAGATGGCGCTTCATCTGATCAGAATAGTAATAATTAGCATAACAAAGTAAGACAAAACAAAGATGATGTTCTTTACAGGAAATGCTCAATATGTCCACCATCGTTCCTCGACAAAAGCTGCAGTCGAGGAATAATGTTGTGAACAGCACTGTAAAGCATGTCCGGAGTTATGGTGAGGCATTGGCGTCGGATGTTGTCTTTCAGCATCCCTAGAGATGTCGGTCGATCACGATACACTTGAGACTTCAGGTAGCCCCAGAGCCATAATCGCACAGGCTGAGATCCGGGGACGTGGGAGACCAAGCATGACGAAAGTGGCGGCTGAGCACACGATCGTCACCAAACGACGCGCACAAGAGATCTTTCACCCGTCTAGCAATATGTAGTGGAGTGCTGTCCTTCATAAACATCATACGTTCCAGCAGGTGTTTATCAGCCAGGCTGGGGATGATGCGATTCTGTAACATATCGGCATACCTCTCACCCGTCACGGTAGCAGTTTTGCTGTCCAGCGCCATCTGTCGGACATTTTGTGAACTTTAGTTTATTCGTTCTAATAAAACCCCATGCCATTCCAAGCATGTGTGTCAATTTTTACCTCTCTATCTACATTATTTCGTGGTTTATTAAGTTTTCAAATTTATACTGACTTTTTGATCACCCGGTACATACAAATCTTGCTTACTCTTTCCACATACATTACTCCAGGCAACTATTTTTAAAGTTGGAATTCCTTACTGTTAGAACAGGCTGTACCATGTCACTGATAGATAGTTATGTCCACACACTGATAGAACTGAACACAAACACTATTGTACCACAGTTAATATTAAGATCTATTGTTTAAGATGGTTTATACTGCACATTGCCTCTGCTGCCGCACCAATGAGCTCATTACTTCGGATGTTAATTATCCTTCACATATGCTGACACCTTTCATTTTCAGTTTACCTTACCCCATTGTTTGACAGAAATTCTACTGTACAAAACTACATGAAAGTCAAAGATAGAATGTTTGTGAATCACTTATAAACTACAGATAGGATAGGAGAAGAGTTTGACTGCCAAAGGAAACATGAAAAATTAGACAGACAGCTGGGGTAAGCATTATTGCCACATAATGAATCCAACACAGAATGTTGAACAGCCCCCCCCCCCCCCCCTCCATCCTCCCACTTGCTATTTGCACCAGAATTTAGTTTCATAGAATATAGTATCTTTTGTTTCACACTCTTTGATATCTTACCAGTAGCACCAATGAGTTTTGTGGTGTGCATACTGTAAGACCTTCGGTACACACACCATCAGATTATTTGACTTGTCGCTCTAATGAAGTAGGCGAGTGTCAGCAATATGTCTTGTGGTCTTATCGTGGTGTGTTTATCTTCTGCCGTTAGGTCAGACGATAGAAATGCCACTTGCACGCTTAGAGTAGCAGATTGACGGTGACCAACTTTAAACAGAACTTGATTAATTTTCACACACATTTATTAAAATAATAAAAAGGATAGACATTACGTAACTTGATTCTGGATGCATTTACAATTGACAATCTGAAGTTCCTTTGGTCTTGGTACGTTAATATTATTCTCACATATCTCTGATACTTGACAAAGTGTCTATACATTTATCTTCATGGCTATGTACAGGAATATGAGAATCTTATTAGGCGCAGACTGAAACTTGACTATAGACTGGTACAGACAAATGCAGACTGGTACAGACTAAAGTAGACTGACTAATCGGAGGTCTGTACACTCGTTATAATACCTTGCGCGTTCAGGTATCACTGCGCGAGTGTGATCCATGAGGAGAAAAGGTTCTACGTTAGCAGCAATCTCATTGGCTGCGTGACATATTAATACGCGGATCGCCGGAAGCAGAATTTGGTCCGTCTCTAAGACAGCGCCATCTCGTAGTGCGGAGACGGACGAGCACTGTGCCTGCGCTGTTGTGCTTAGCGGGGCGCACTCTAGTGGGAAAGTTGTGTATGCGCTGACTACGCAGAACTATGTACACAACAAGTTTTATTCCAGAAACATGCATCACTACTATATCCTCAGTGCTCTTAATAGATTCCAAAAATGATTGTGACATACCATTCAAATCACTACCACTGTCCAGTAAACCCTTAACTTCTATCCCTTGTACACTTGCTGTTACTACAGGGTGACACACTTCCTTTTTGCTTACCATGTGATGTTCTTCATTCAACAAATCCTCATTAATTTTTTGTTCCCTGTAAAAACTATCATCCTGCTACACTGGCTGAAAAATGGTGTTCGTAATTTGGACGTTGACTACGGTAAATAACGTAACCGACAGATGGGCACTTGCGTTTGACTGTCTTTTACTTTCACTTTTCACAACAACACCCCCCCCACCCCCCCCACCCCCCCGCCCCGCCCCGCCCAATATTACACAGTTATATTGCCATTGCACCATTGATTAACCTTCCATAAGCCTCATTAATAGATTGCAGGTGAAAATCCACATACTGCTACAATAGTTTACTGTTGAACATCTACGAGCAGTAAAAACCTTACCACAGTGTACACAGTTCTTGAAAAATAAACAGGTAAGTATGGAAACAGACAATGTCATTGTTTTTGCACATGGCCTATTGGTGTTACACTTACTTCACTGTTAAGTCGATGCATTATTGTCGTTCTAACCGAGAAAGGTTCCTCGTCCGTGGACAGACTGTGTCGTGACCATAAATTGGGCTCGTATGTACCGTCGCAATAATAGATCCTGAAATTACACGTTGTTTGAAGTTAAATTTATAGAAATTACAATTAAAAGTTACTTCATTCAATTAACTGAATACGTCGAAAAATTGCTTTTTTTTAACAGTTTCTTCTACTACAAGAGTTAGGTCAAATTATTTGTTTAAATCATGAAATTAACTAATATAGTTACACAAGCAACACTCTTGATAAAACTGTTAATTACTTTAGAATTAAGGGCTGGCTTTGCTAACATGTTTTTGAATCTATAGAAATAGATACTTTAAGATTACTAATATTTCGTCTTCCAAATGTTAATAATTATTGCAGAATTTATATTTGTTCATATGTCAACAATAGAATTTAAGTTACGAAACAATTACTTATTTCGCCCTATAACAAAATATACTAACTAGGAATAGTGAAAATAAATTAAAAAATCAATTATTTACATAAAACTAAGCATAAAATTTGATCTGGTGTTATATTCTTTAAAACTGAGGGCGAATCTTTCTCTCTTTTGAAAATGCAGATTATGCTGACGTATGTTAATGATACTTAGTTAAAAGTGAAAATGAATTTTATGGAGACAGACGTCAAAACAAGAGGAGAAGTAAAAATATCCCAGCATCTTGAGCAGAGTGCAATTTTCAGGAGGTAAGCGTCTATGCCTACTAACCATGGGCAGACCAGGAGTAGTGCGTATGTGGTGCCTCACTTTACCCTGGGCTACAACAGGATCTGTCGGTGCTGGGAACTGCTGCAGAAGCAGCTGTCTGAGGTCATTGGCCACTGGTGGCGATTGCGAGGAGTAGGAGGGGGGGGGGGGTCACAGAGGTAGGGGAAGTGGGTGCATCACACAGGCACCTTAGCTCCACAAGCTTGTTCTCCTGCTGCTGTTCCCATCATAGTGTAGCAATATTCTGCACTTCCTTGGCATACAAGACACTGATCTCGCAGATTTTTGCATTAAGCGTTACATATTCCACCTTTAACACAGCAAGCTCGGAACTGTCACGCAACGGCGACATCATCTCCCTTAGCGCATGTGTGCGCTCCACATTCAAGCAAACACGAAGGCTGTAACAACTCGCATTACAGTAGGTGTGGTTGTCCCGGAAATCTTCACACGGCCAAAGTTGGTGGTTTCGCATAGTATGCAGCCTGGCACTTAGAAGACATGGGTAAATTCATCAGCAGCAGTGTACCAAATCAGGTTACAAAGAAAACTGCTTGAGGAAGTCTGCTCCCAATATCAGACCTGAAACATCAGCAACCACAAACATCCACATAGGGAAAACTCGTCATCAAATTTAAGGATGCAGGGTACTTTTCTGGCTCAATATTATGTAAAAATCAACACCTACTTCTTTCAGGCACTGGTCATAACATATGTTTTACAGATTTTTTGTTGGTATCAGGTAATGCAGCTCACTTTCTAAACATATTAGAAGTATTTTGATTATTTTTGAACTTGCTTAGGGTTATTAAAAAAATAGATGCAATTTTTTTCCAAAATGCTTTCTCAAATTGAGGTATCATTTAATCCAGTGTTATACATTCGAAGGAGGCCAAATTTTTACCAGATACGCATGACATGATGGCTGAGGTACTAGACGTATTTAATTCCACCTATTATACATAATACATATACATATTACAAGGATTAAAAAAATATTACATTTTAATTTTTATAATTTTTTTCCTAATAAAAACACTTTTTTTCTATGGTTTAGTTGACTCAGCAATAAAGCTTAGGTGTACTACATAAGTATGGACTACTGCAAGTTAGAGAAAAATTTGAGCAATGCTTTATAAACTTTAGGAAATATTTGTACCTGAATTCTGAAAGACTACAACATGCAGGAAATTGCAAATGAAGAAACGAGTTCAATTAAACTGAGCCTCAGAATATTCCTGAAGCATAATCTTCATCCTGCAGCATTTCTTCAGCTTCCTCTTGGCATTCCTTTTAGCACTTCTTGCTTCTTTGGTAAGCTGAAGAGTGAATCGTTCAGCTTCATGCACCTGTTGTCTGTCATATGCAAGCAATTTATCTTCTGTGTTAGAGCCACATTTTATTCCTAGATTTCTCAGGACTTCCAACCTTCCCATCACTCCATCATTGAAACATCACTGCATCTAATACACCAACTTTTAATGTATTTAGTCCTACAAAAACATTCTTGGGTAATCTTTCCCATATGCAATGGTTGAAACTTCCATTTGTATTCAGAGTGCCCGCATAAAGATATGTACTAAGTAAAACAGGGTCACTGAGTTCTCTATAAATTGGTTTTATTTCATTCATAATGGGCTCAGGAAGAGAATACTTATGATGGTATATTTTACCACTTTCTTTTGCTTTTTTGGTAACCGCACCAAGTATCTGCTCCTTTAGAACAAAGTCCCTGAACAGGGTAGTCATCTGTGGACAACTTATGAAAGTAGGTGGCCCATACAGCCTTTCTCATTGCTGTAACTTCATTCAGAGGTGCAATTCGTCTAATGGCCAGGCAGAGATTTTCCAACAGATAGCAACTATATTTCTCTTTGTAGCTTCCTCAGTCTAGCACCCATACTCTTTCGCACATTTCCACAATACTCCAGTTTTGTGAACTCATTAATTTTACTGAAAGCTGTAGAGTCCATATCACCTAGGTACTTCATATATCTAACATTAAAAACGGGCACTGACCTCTGAAATATTTTTATAGCTCCATCACACTCCATACCTCCACTGTAACCATCACAATTCTTATAACACTGATGTTCAGTATGTCCTTCAGTGTTACTATGGTAGGTGTGGCAGTAGTTACATAAGCACTCAGCACCAACAACTTTTCCGTTCTCCAGAGAAGTAGCACTTACCATGCCATTCAAGGAACAGTGTCCTTGATGTTGCCATGTCCCTTCAAGTGCAACAGCAATCTCCCTGGTTCCACTAATATTTACAGTTTCTTCTACTGCACGCTTCATAGATTCTTTAGACTTGTAAAGTATTTTTATGTACTTGCTGACCCTACTGGGAGGATGAGGACGGTCCATCAAACCACAAAATGTTTGAGCAGCCTTTTCTCCTATTGCCTGCATTGAATACACTAACTTCAAATTCATATCATACGAATGATGCACAATGTTCGAAGTCATGAACAAGGTAGAGTTATTGCAGGATATCCACAGAACAACTAATTTTGATGCTAAACCCTTCCTGCTACTTCGTTGTTCAGTTATTTCCAGTCAGCCTACACCATCACTTTGTTTACATTTGCCACATCCTTTATCAAAGAAGATAAGGTGCCCACATCATCATCATCATCATCATCATCATCATCAACAACAACAACAACAACAACAACAACAACAACAACAACAACAACAACTCCACTACAGACAGTCGTCATTTGCACTAAAATTTTAATCACCAGGAGGCTTGCCGTGTGGGAATTTCTTCTGCGAAGAACTGATACATAGCTTACTTTCAACAGTGTGGCTTGCTTTGCTTGCGAATGGTTACCATGGAATTTCCTTTTATTGAATTTCTTGATGCATTGCATAGTTCTTATTTATTGTACACTAAAGGGTATGTACTTCCACAAATATATGTAGCACTTGGGCAACAAACATTCAGTAACACGTGAACAAACAGCTTCTGCGAAACAAAAGTAAATACTAGCAAAGATATAATCATTTACAGACACTAGAAACCTGCACTGTTACTAACATATACAATTATCATACATATAATCACTGGAAATTATACTGTTTTCTGTAACAGAAATAAAGGGGGTGTGGTGGCATACATGACCGTAACTTTAAAATTTGTTATATAAAGGTCATTTTTCATTTGAAACACCATAATGTATATATCAATGTAATCAGGAAAGACTATACAATTTAATAAATGCATTAAAAATTTTTCGATTTTTCCACCATTTATAAGTACCCTGTCTCCTTGGTCTTTTTGGCAGACATGGGAATGTGCAAATTATTTGCCACCTCAAAATCGGAGCTGCAAGTGGATTGGAGGAATGTTGGCAGTCATCTTCCTGTTGTGGAACAACACTAGAAAATGAATCCCCGATGCCCTGTCAGTAATGAACAATCTTGCAGATCAGTCTGCCGACATCATATCATTTGGTGTATGAGGTAGGCACTGTGAGTAACCTGGACTAGAGCGTGCGCACCCACGGACACTCGTTGACTGCATTTGGGTAGTTGCAAGAACGGCTGCACTGTCCTGTAGCTTTTCCAAACACCTGTGGTACCAACTCCAAGAATAACGGTGTGCGGTGGAGTCACGAGCATTCCTACTGTTGCTATCCTTCTTTGCTAGCTGTGCTGTCAGCCTGGACAATTCATTGAGCAGTTTGTTCATAGATGGCTCTGGAGCTGCGGCATTGGCTGTGCACTGTGGAATACGGAGACCTGGGTGGTGTTTACAGATGCCGACACTAGCGTGCGCGGTTACTCGTTGCAGCACAATAATTATTAATTGAACAAGCAATTGCCACAGCATCAGCTTTGCATGTGAGTTCATCTAGAGAGAAGTCGGAGAAGCAGGAAGGACAGCCCTTGCATTCTGAAGCAACTTGCAGAGCTGGAATAGCTCTCATGATTTTTCAGACAACAGTTGGTTTCCTGCCAACAAGTGCAATGAATGGAACATTTGGAAGGGGGAATCACTGACAAACGTCATTATCTACAATACACAGCAACAGCACCTCTGCCGGTAAAAGGATATGCTGCAGCACAGTTTCTATGAACAATGAATACAATTGGTGGGTCAAAATGTCATCCAGTTGTTCAATAATACTCAAATCCCGTTGAGAAATAATCAAAGTAAATCCGTCACTGTTTGATGCAATGCTATTTAGCCTGAAAATGGCTATTACTTGGGTAAGCCAAAGTTGTGCTCGTGTGGGCCAGAAGTGCAGAATTGCAATGTTTGAAAATCTGTAATCGTTGGTGCTGTTGTAGACGTATGCAGGAGCAGAAAATGCCTGTACAACATCAGAAGCTGACGGCAAAAATAGATCTTCCGTCTTCATATCAGCAGGATTCAATTGCGAATGGAGTGTAGCATGACGGAGAAAATGAGGCAAATCCGTTCAGTATGGGGTCACCACTCTGTAGAACAATATTCCATGATTCTCTTAAAACACACACACAAACACACACCTCTGTGTGAGCCCCCTTTATTATTCACAATTATTTATACAGGTTGAAGCAAAATTTGTGCACTCTGGTTTCGCAGCGCAACTCTTCACATGCCAGTGATAAAAAAAGGTCACACAAAATTTCATCCAGTGACTACATCCGGCAGAAACAGGACGTTACAGAGTGGCAATCTGACAACACTGTAAGGACATGTACAGTAACTACCTCTGTTAGTACGCATCAGTAGTGACGCACAGGTGGTGCAATGGTTAGCATGAAGGAGATGGATGGTTCGAACCTTGGTTGGGGCTGTTTTTTGTTCTTTTCCCCCTTACTAATATACGGGGTTTCTTAGGTCACATGTAACCTAAATTTACAACATTTTGTAACATTGAACATAACAAATACATGTTTAGATAAATAAGACATAGACGGTTGAAACAAATGACTCGTCACAGGACAGAATAACTGCAAAAGCAGTATCAATTTGGAGATGCTAAAGATGGTAGCACAGTACAATAACACATCTACTTGTCATTCATACTACGTGTA
Source organism: Schistocerca americana (assembly GCF_021461395.2). Taxonomy (NCBI): domain Eukaryota; kingdom Metazoa; phylum Arthropoda; class Insecta; order Orthoptera; family Acrididae; genus Schistocerca; species Schistocerca americana. The sequence goes on from NC_060120.1 coordinate 278,680,521, forward strand.
ATATAAGTGCTCAGATGTCTCGCATCAGCAACCAGTGACAGTAATAATGTCCATATTAATGACCGCATGACCTTCACAGCAGAATACGATGTCCTCAGAACAACACATGCTGAAAACAACCTCACTGCATGTCCAAACATTGCGCAATCCATTGGATCATACAGCTCTTGACCCTTCACAGCAAAGGTGCATCCACAGTAACAAGAGCAGCATGAATATGTGCTACCAATTCTTCCACATTCGTCGGAGTTCTCTAAATACCTTTCGCATTTGTTAGATGAAGTGGTGCAGATAAATACATGCCCACGATGTGGAAGGGCTTCTTTCAAGGCTGACCTGTCTTTCATTTCTATGATTGTAGTATGTAAGTGCAAATGTTTTCTAGAGGATCCGCTGCAATCGCTGCTGACGATTAAGATGCCAGATACTGTAGCACCTGGACTACATTTACCAAATAAAAAACATATGTCTCAACCCAGGATCAAACCATCGACCACATGCATGCTAACCCAAAGCTCTATTCCCTGAAACAACTGTTCTGCACTACTAATATGTGCTGACACAGGTAGTTACCATACATGTGGTTACAGTGATGCCAGATTGGCGCGCTTCAACGTCCTCTTTCTGCCAGATGTACTTGCCAGACGAAATTTTGTGAGACAGATTTTTTTAATCACTGCCATGTGAGGAGTTGTGCTGCGTAGCCCGTGTGTGCGAATTTCGCTTCACCCTGTATACCCACATATGCAGAGAACAACTTCAGACTTTATGGTGAACAAACATTAGATAATCAGAACCAAAGAGATTACAGCTGTCCATACTGGTGCATCCTGCATGCTACATAAGTTCACAGTCTATCTTCAATTGATGTGTGCATCCACCACACCAGTTAAAATTGTTCCCATATTTCTTTTTTAGTTTTCCTAAAGACAGTTTCTTTTTCTTCAACTATCCTATTATCTTTTAATAAAGTAATACCTTTTACTACTACTGGTACAGTAAAAATAATTGTAAGGAACCAGAAAGGGAGTGAGCTCGATGCGAAAATGGTCAGGAAGGCCCCTATGTCTACAACAGCTAAATCATAGTGTCTAGTGCTTGTTTTGCGACTGTTGAACTGTAAGTTCAGATGATAAATGATCAATTACTCCATAAATTTAACTGTATCATGGATTAAATTTGTCATGAATATATGGCAGTTAATATTTCCAAGTCGTTTATGTAATTGTATGTCACTATGTACATGTGGTACATGGAAAACAGAATAAGAATGATTTTAGTTGTATTCTCATATAAGAGTATTAGGAGTTGGGATAATGTACAGTACTGTAAAATGTATTGAAAGGTGAAAACTATGAATATATTAAAATGACTACTTAGGAATTAATAGTATAATGTTATTGCTTTTATACATTTTAAAAAATGAATAAAGAAGAATCCTATGGTTGTGTTTACAAAGGTTTTTTGTTTAGAGAAGTCACTCATGGGTAAATAATAAGGTAGGGAAATTGAGATGGTGGACTAACACGTGTAATTAATAGTATAATGTTATTGCTTTTATACATTTTAAAAAATGAATAAAGAAGAATTCTATGGTTGTGTTTACAAAGGTTTTTTGTTTAGAGAAGTCACTCATGGGTAAATAATAAGGTAGGGAAATTGAGATGGTGGACTAACACGTGTAATAGAACAAGAGATAGAATGCTTAAGAGTCAACAAGCTAATAAGGTGGTATGCTAACTTACCTCCAACAAGACATATGTTATCCAGGATAGGAGTTTAGAACATTAACTCTTGTTCACAAGGAAGGATTTTACAGCACAGGAGATGCAAACGTCCTCCTAGTATATTAGATGGAAGTACATTGAGTATACTCATGAAAATAATCAATTATTGATAATATAAATGGATAGATAAAAAAATCGTGTGTGTGAGCTAATAAGAATGAAAAGCTAAGTGCATTGTATGTAACAGAGATGGGAAGGGAGACGGTGAAAAATAGACAAGCCAGAAAATGAAACCTGTAGGAAACTAAAATGGAGTGAAGAAGTACAGCCACAGAAGGAATTAACGTAAATTAATGCCAGGTAGGTGGCGAGAACCAAAGACATGTTGTAGTGCTAGTTCCCACATGCAGAGTTCTGAAAAACTGGTGTATGGTGTGTGGGGTGATACAGGCATGGAGATCATCACTGTCATGTTATACAGCATGCTCTGCAACAAGATATTGTGTGTTATCGCTATACACCCTCTGCCTAAGGCCATTCATCCTGACTGATAACTGGATGGTAGTCATGCCGATGTAAAAGGCTGAACAGTGTTCACACAACAGCTGGTATATGACATGTCATTTCACAGATGGCTCTCCGTAGAAAGATGCATGCAGAAGGAACAAAAAAATCATAGCCTTGTCACTGTAGCTGATTAATACATTCGAGACCAGGATAATACTGGGTGGCAAGTGATATGCACCAAAGTTGTCTTTTTTTGGGGGGGGGGGGGGGATCAGCAATACCAGGATTGGATGTGATGGCCTGGGAAATCTGCTTTTAAACTAGGATGTTGGGGATAATTACCTTCAGTAAAGGTTAAAGTGTGAGTGGTAGTGTACTGCTGTAAAGAGTCTGCATTTGAACAAATATGCTTGCCTTGAATACCAAGGCTGTATTGGAGGTAATATTTGACATGGAAAGGATGTCAACTGTCAAAATGTAGGTGTTGTTTGTTTGTAGGTTTGATGTGGACAGAAGTGTGTAGCTGACCTTTGGTGAGGATGAGATCAACATCAAGGAAAGTGGCATGGGATTTAGAATAGGACCATGTGAAATTTAATTGGGAGAAGGTATTTAGAAATTCCAAGAATTTTAACAAGTCAGCCTCACCATGAGTCTATACAGCAAAGATGTCATCAATGTATCTGAACCAAACCAGTGGCTGAAGGCTTATGGATCCCAGGAAGGCCCTTCTAAGGGACCCATGAAAAAGTCAGCATAGGTAGAAGCCAATCTGGTTTCCATGGTTGTACCCCTGATCTATTCGTAAGTCTGCCCCTCAAGGGTGAAGTAATTGTTGGTAAGTATAAAGGTGAGCAAGGAGGATGTTATAGGTTTGGAATCAGGTTGACGCTGACTGAGGAAATGTTCAGCAGCAGACAGACCATTTACCAAGCAAAGTAGTTCACATTATTTCATGTGAGCTTCTGTTTCTGTCTGGCCACTTTCAGGACTTGACTTTGCGTATTTTTACCCCCCCCCCCCCCCCCCCCCCCCCCCCACCAATCATAGGAGACCACTCTTGTGGCGAGAAGTTCTCACCCGCTCATTGCCTCTTGATAACCATAACTTTTCAAAAAATGGTTCTAATGGCTCTGAGCACTATGGGACTCAACATCTGGGGTCATCAGTCCCCTAGAACTTAGAACTACTTAAACCTAATGAACCTAAGGACATCAGGCACATCCATGCCCGAGGCAGGATTCGAACCTGCCACCGTAGCAGTCGTGCAGTTCCAGACTGAAGCGCCTAGAACTGACCGGCCACATCAGCCGGCCATAATTTTTCATTTTATATCTTTTTCCATCCTCTGCCTCTCATTTCTGCCACACCCACCAATTCGAACATTGTAAACTGTCCTCTCTTGCCATGAGGAATCCCCTCAAATATTAAATCCGTTCTTTTCGAAAACATGTTTTTGCACCATCAAAATTAAGATCCCACATTCTATTTCTTGGAACCTGCTTGTCCCTTGAAGTTACTCCTTTCTGAATTTAATCCTACTCTGCACCAGCCTCTTTTACAGTCTCAAATACAGCATTCTCTTGCACTTACCCGACTAACTGGTGACCTACATGCCTTATCTGCCAATTTCCACTCCACTAGAATTCTCTGCTTTGTAGTACTTGATTGACAGGAGTATCTAGTGACTGTCTACACCAGCTGTGTGTCACCTCTATATACAACATCTACCATCAAGATCCCATCCCTCGGATTCAAACTGAACTGCAGCCCCTCCTAAAAACCTCAGGCCCCTCACAAGGATTTACACCTAAATCCGTAGAACTTCTTATCCCACCTAAACCACACACACACACACATTTTATCTTCTTCCTAACATCCACAAACCTAATGATCCTGGTTGTCCTATAGTTGCTGGCTTCAGAGCACTCACTGATCGTATATCTGTCTTAGTTGATCAACACCTGCAACTCGTAGTACAAAGACTTCCCTCCTATATTAAAGATACCAACCATTGCCTATAACATATTAAATCTGTGTGTGTTCCACTCCCACCACACAACTTGCTTGCCACAACTGATGCTATCTCCCTCTACACCAACATCCCCCACATATATGGTCTTTCTGCTGCTGAACACTTCTTCAGTCAGCGCCATCCTGATCCCAAACCTATAACATCCTTCTTGCTCGCCTGAATCAACTTATATTTAACAACAATTACTTCGTACTTGAGGGGCAGACATACATACTTATCATGGTACGATCATGGGAACTAGATTGGCCTCTTATTATGATAACCTTTTCATTGGTCGCTTGGAGACGCCTTCCTGGGATCCCTAAGCCTTCAGCCACTGGTTTAGGTACATTGATGACCTCTTTGCTGTATACACCACCACTCACACTTCAGCCTTCACTGGACTTAATTTTCCCAACAGGCTAGTACAAATTCTGATCTCCTGGGCCATCACATGCAATCCTGGTACTGCTGAGCCCTCCAAGAAACAACGTCAGTGAATGCCACTTGTCACACAGTATTATCCTGGTCTTGAATGTATTAATCAGGTACTTCGACAACGCCATGACTTCCTAAAATCATGCCCTGAAGGGAGATCCATCCTGTCGGAGATTTTTACCACCATACCTAGAATTGCTTTCCCTCACCCTCCCAATCTCCGCAATATCCTTGTCAGACCCTATGCTCCTTCTGCATCCATCTCCCTACAGTATGACTCCTCGATACATATATAATCAAAGGGAGAGCCACCTGTGAAATGACACATGTCATATACCAACGTTGTGTAAAATGCGCTAGGTGACGATCAGTTTGGCTTTAGGAAAAGTAAAGGGACGAGAGAGGCAATTCTGACGTTATGGCTAATAATGGAAGCAAGGCTAAAGAAAAATCAAGACACTTTCATAGGATTTGTCGACCTGGAAAAAGCTTTCGACAATATAAAATGGTGCAAGCTGTTCGAGATTCTGAAAAAAGTAATGGTAAGCTATAGGGAGAGACGGGTCATATACAATATGTGCAACAACCAAGAGGGAATAATAAGAGTGGACGATCAAGAGCGAAATGCTTGTATTAAGAAGGGTGTAAGACAAGGCTGTAGCCTTTCGCCCCTACTCTTCAATCTGTACATCGAGGAAGCAATGATGGAAATAAAAGAAAGGTTCAGGAGTGGAATTAAAATACAAGGTGAAAGGATATCAATGATACAATTCGCTGATGACATTGCTATCCTGAGTGAAAGTGAAGAAGAATTAAATGATCTGCTGGACGGAATGAACAGTCTAATGAGTACACAGTATGGTTTGAGAGTAAATCGGAGAAAGACGAAGGTAATGAGAAGTAGTAGAAATGAGAACAGCGAGAAACTTAACATCAGGATTGATGGTCATGAAGTCAAAGAAGTTAAGGAATCCTGCTATTTAGGCAGTAAAATAACCAATGACGGACGGAGCAAGGAGGACATCAAAAGCAGACTCGCTATGGCAAAAAAGACATTTCTGGCCAAGAGAAGTCTACTAATATCAAATACTGGCCTTAATTTGAGGAAGAAATTTCTGAGGATGTACGTCTGGAGTACAGCATTGTATGGTAGTGAAACATGGACTGTGGGAAAACCGGAACAGAAGAGAATCAAAGCATTGAGATGTGGTGCTATAGACGAATGTTGAAAATAAGGTGGGCGGGGGGGGGGGGGGGGCGGACGGGCGGGCAAACCGTGGTATCTGAACCGGCGGCAATTTCGAGGGAGGGGGGGGGGATATTCATATTCTTGAGGGAAAAAAAAACTTGTTTCACAAAGCGCTTAGCATCCAGCGCACGTTGGTCTATCGATTATTCATGTGAATTTGAACTCATCCATGTTGGTTTTTTAACGTTTTTGAACACCTTCTAACTTGTCTTTTGATGTCTGTCACGGGAATTCTCGTCGTACCTAGAAATAAACTTTCCTGCAGACAAAAGGGGGCGGGGCTATGCGGCCGTGGCTGAGCGGAATAAAGTCGAGCGGATGAATGCCAATCGCTATCTGATTACGTGGTTGATTGGGTTTGCGACTGATCAGCGTTGTATGTTTACTAGCGAAATCCATAGATTCAGACTACCAGAGTGGAAATGAACGACTAACAGGAATAACATGTAAGAAAGATTACGAATCATTTCGGTGTATCCAAGAAAATGAAATTTTGACAGAAAATTTTTGGCCACATCGCTACACTAGTAAGTGCCGGTTGTACAGTCCCAGGCTAGCAGCCGCGTAAGTTCTGTTCTGGAAGCAGCGAGGAAAACGTGTTCTGTGAACATTTAACAACGCCTAACCGGAGAATAATCGCGGGTTAACGAAATCGACGATTCTGACAGGGTAAGTAAAGTAAACCAGCGAATAAGTTTTGACAATGGCAGGAATAGTTACAGAATTAGTGATTAGATTGTTTGTTAGAACGAGGAAGGAGAAGAAACGGGGACATCACACAAATTATGGAAAAAATATCATGATTCCAAATTTTTATAACAGTTTCGTACTACTACTTTTCTATCTCATGCCTGAGAAACTGGAGCGTATGAATGAAATGTGAAACTATTTCCTAACGTAAAGCTTTTTGCTTGTAGTAGGCCAAGGCATTTGATATTGGTACTTCGTGAATTATATTCTGTCGTGTTATAAAACTGACTATTTGTGTCAAAACAGGCTCGTTATTAGGTGTGTGTTAAAACTGCTGCAATATTACAAAGGCCAATTTTGTTTTATCGAGCAAACAGTGACAAAATAGACGAAATCAGATCGAGAAACCACACCAGTCTTGGGCGCTATTTCTATTAACAGCTTTTTCAGTATTAGACGTCATTTCTATTTTTCATGTACAAAACGTTTAACGACCTTTGATGAGGTAACAAGAGTCGCAGAAAGGAAAGCACGCCGTGTAAAGCTGTAGCAAGATTAGAGAAAAAAAAAAATGCTAGGAACTGACGATTGAAGAAATGTGTGCTGTCTTGCTTGTCACTTGTCTTTACTGGTTTTATGTATCCTACATTTAATTGTATGTCGCACAAAACTCAAGTTATTAGCTAGTAGGCAATAAAGAGTGCAGACATTCTGAAGAGTTCTTGTTCTCCCGTTTACAAATATTTCCATCCAATATTAATTGCGAGCTTCTTTTTTTTTTTTTTTAAGAAAAAGAAAAGAATAGAGGGGCAGGATGTCAAACCGGCCGATTGGAAGCAGGAGAGGCACCACAGGGCATTTTGTTTTCCACAATCCTGAATATAGTTTGATGGCATCCATTACAAAATATACAAGTTTCAATTCCACAGTGCGAAATACAGTGACATGCGATAGAAGAATGCCGTGTGAAGAGGCACGTTGGCACACTTAAGATCAAATGTCTTACATTTCCTCGAACACGTATGTTTTATGTATCAGATTCTTCAGAAAGATGTGCGCTACAAAATGAACATATTTTTGAAAATTCCATTTTTTTTAATTTTTTTGCCTCCTATCTCAATCGCTCGAGGGGGGGGGGGGGGCTATCAAGTATTGTCCCACTTCAGAAATATCATAGATTCGGGGCTGATGCACTGAGCAGTCTGAGCTATAGTGGGGAAATGGGTAGTCTCCACGTGACCCGTGATCTTGCTGCTTCCTCTTCGTTTAATGATCTCACGTCAAATGAAAACAAAACGGATTTCTGTGGCCGGAAGCTATCAAGTGTATTAAAATACATTCACATGATTACGGAAGGCAAAATTTGTTATTAGTTTCAGATTTTATTTTATTTCCACCTGTCTGACAGTCAAGCATTAATCCCCTTGCAGAACCACGAAGTCGTTTTTGTCGGTATGCTAAAGAAATTAGGCTTTTATTAATCTTTTCCGCTGAGGTAGTCAGTGTATTTGAAACGAAGTGTTTAATTCCACACTATTGGCTAGGTTCAACTGTTCGCTGCATTTCAAGTGTACGTTTTCATCTTCTAGCACGTGTGGCATTATGCCATAATAAAGAACCAAACATGCGATAATACAGTACTGGCACTCCAAGAAAATTTACATCCCGAAAACCACACTGAAAAGCTTATATTATCAGGTCGAGGACTACTTCATTGGGAATCTGGACATATGAATGTGCACTTTAAGTATGCACTTTAAATGTGCACATTCCGATGCTCCTGGGGTATCCTCTGATATCTTGTTTCTTTTATGACATAATGTAAGATCTTTTAATGTTTTACAACTACGAACATACGGGTCTACTCCGTCATCGTAGCTGTCGAACCGCGGTGGCTCCTGCCATCTGGCGCTCTCTGGCAACTGCTGAAACGAACCCATTTCTAAGGCCGGTATTACACTATCAAATTTCTTTGTCAAAGATTTGATCAAAGATGTGATCAAATATTCCGTCAAATATATTTGACAAAGATCTTTGACGTAGCGCTAGAAGGGGTATTACACTGTCATCAAATTTTTCATCAAAGTTCAAGATGGCTGACAACAACTTGTTATTAACCGCAGCAGTTGCACGTACCGCAATTGCATTGTGTGCACATGCGGAAAAGAAGTGAGGGAAAAAAAGGAACCATACATACGAGGCTGACAGTCTTAAATTCCTGGGATTACAACTTGATTATAAATTCAGTTGGGAGGAGCACACCACAGAACTGCAGAAAGGCCTGAACAAATCTATATTTGCAATTCGAGTGTTAGCAGACATAGGCACATAAAAATGAAAAAGCTTGCATACTTTGCCTACTTTCATTCCATAATGTCATATGGGATAATATTTTGGGGTAAATCTTGAAGTCAAACAAAGGTTTTCAGAGTCCAAAAGCGTGTAATACGTATTATTTGTGGAGTAAATTCACGGACGTCCTGCAGAAACCTCTTCAAAGAACTGGGTATACTAACTTCTGCCTCTCAGTATATTTACTTCTTAATGAAATTTGTTGTAAATAATATATCTCTTTTTCCAACAAACAGCTCAGTTCATACATACATACCAGGAACAAAATGATCTGCACAAGGACTTAAAAGCACTTACTTTAGTTCAGAAAGGGGTCCACTACTCAGGAACACTCATCTTCAATAATTTGCCAGGAAACATAAAAAATTTAGTTAGAAATAAAGATCAATTTAAAAGGAGCCTGAAAGACTTACTACTGGCCAACTCCTTCTACTCCATTGGCGAAATTTTTAATAGAAACAAATGATGTATTTATTCATACTATTAGTATTGTTATTTCAGCTTGAAAAAAATCGACATGTTCCACATCCACGAGGATCTCCTCAGCATGGATCTGTGGAACGAAAAACTAATCTAATCTGGGTGAAGCCGAGGGTTTGACGACGACACGATAAAAGCATTCAACAAAACTTGTTACGTGAGCTTACAGTGGAAGACGTCAAGTCGTACATCAATTACTTAAGAATGGATGAGCATACATTTCTGTATGTGCTCAATGAAGTGTATCCTCATATCACAAAGCACAATATTCACTTAAGAACTGCTACATCTTCAGAAGAGAGGCTCACTGTAACACTCCGATTCCTTGCTACAGGAGAGGGTTAGGTTAGGTTAGGTCAGGTCAGGTCAGGTTAGGTTAGGTCTCCAATCTTCTTAATCTATTTTTGTATTCAGGGTGCCTCACGTTGTAAAGCGCCTCATCAGCTTCAGACATCTCTATTAATTTTGTAGTTGTCGGCACACACCAATTGTATTTACCGGCAATGGTTATAAAAACACTACAGACGACAGAAAGCTGCAGCGATGCTTTGTGCTCCATGTGGTAACATGTTAGAGGTGGCAAAAAATAACGTAACTGATAGAAATAACCGGTTACTGAGAAGTAACGGTTACTGCGATAACCGTTCCTCTGATTCTGGCAGTTATTTCAATAACTGTTTAGTGTCAACAGTGCCTCGCGCCATCTGTTGACCGAAGATCGTACTGCGCATTTGGAAGGCGTTCTATAGACCATGGGAATAACTGTGAGACTGCGCGCCATCTGTTGATAAGAACTGTGTACTATTTCGTGGGCCTTCGTTACTTTTAGCATAAACAATTAAATAAAGTTAATGTCCGAGCCGTGGCTGATAGGAGCTGCAGTACAGGCATTAACAAGTACGTTCGTTCCCTTAAGCCACCGCCTTACGTGTTAATTTAGCTTGGACGGGTAGTACAAGGAAAGTTACTAAGGAATTCGAGCGACTATGGAAATAACTGTCAGAGCCGGTATTCTCCTCTGGCAGTTATCGTTATTGGCTCGTAGTTCTAGTTCTCTGGTAGTTATCGGGCTACCACCACAGATAACCTGGAAGCTGGTAACGGAATAACTGTGTGTCTAGACGTTCCTGACTCGGTGACTCCAGTTAAAGGTTGTAGTTCCAGGTGATATTTCCAGAGAGGATAGTAACTGGAGCGAACAAATATTTTCGTACTGCTACGGAAATAGCCGCTGGCCATCGCGAATGACAAATAACATGTCAGAAAGTATAACATAATACAGTGGAATATAATAATTATCATCCTCATCATTTGTCAGGAGATTGTCAAAATACGTGAATATATCACAGTAACTGCTAATATTTACAGAATTGGTACACTGACAGAATAAAACACAGTTACGTACTTTCAATAAATTTATCGTACACAGAATACCCGATCTTGACTGTTGCAACCAAGTGCTGTCAAAACTGAAATATAGCAGAATTTTTACCCAAGCTGGTCTATCAGTCTCTGTTACGATATTCATCTACAGAGTAGAAGGAGGGGTCACTGGAAGCGTCTGATTCCACCCGTCTGCTTCGACGTAAAGGTGTTGTGGTGTGTGAATGTCATTACGGCACGGTGTTTATGAGTTGGTTTTTGTGTGTGTGTGTGGGGGGGGGGCCTGTCGATCTAGGTTGCAGTGCCGGAATTTGCTGGTGGTAATTAATTTTTTTTTCTAGCTGTGATGTTTTGTGTGTTTATGAAGTATTGAATGTGATTTAATTTATGTAGGGTTGGTTTTTTGGCATCAGTAGCTGTGGTGGACCTATATAGGTCACCGGATTATGACTGATTCCCATTTTCATAATTGTGTGTGTTGATGTTTTAGTATCGTCATCTGAGGTTGACCTATGTAGGTCAAGGGAAATGTCTGATTCCAATTTTCGTACTTTTAGTTGTGGGTATTGGTGTTTTGGTATGGTCACCTATAGTTGACCTATATTGTTCAAGGGAAGTGTCCGATTCCTGCAGATTTTTGTTGGTGTAGCAGAATGCTGTATTTTTTTTCTTTTTGTTCTTCATTTTGTGTTTTGGGATCATGGTGTGTTTTTTTTACTAGCTTGTCCTCACCCTAAAACCCCCAACTTCCCGCAGTTGTCCCATTGGTTTGATTGTATTTTTGGTGGGAAATGTTATTGTATTATTTATATGTATCTTCGTGTTTGTTGCCATGTGTATGTAGTGACGTCATAGACACACTTAAAATAGACATTTCCGGCATATTGATGATGGGTGGAATCAGACACTTATGTATCAAATAGTCATTCAAACACACTGTAAACCGTGCCTTATCTGAAACCAAGTTTTTAATGGTTGCTGACTTGCTGGCAGCTTATTGAAAATGCATGTTCCTGAATATTGGACCCCTTTTGGACCAAAGTAAGTAATTTTAGGTCTTTATGTAGATTGCTGTTCCCATTTCTAGTACTGATATTATGTATTAATCTATTGGTTGGAAATACTTGTAACAAATTTCATTAAGGAATAAATATACTAGGAAGCAGTGGTTAGAATACAAAGTTCCTTGAACAGGTTCCTACATGATGTTCTTGAATTGATACCACAAACGATTTGTATTACACGCTTTTACATGCGAAAAACTTTTGCTACGTTTGATGAGTTACCACAGAATATGTTCCCTTATGAAATAATAGAATGAAAAAATGTGGTATGCCCTTCTCAACTGAATTTATTATCGAGTTGTAGTCCCAGAAATGTAACACTGTCAACCTTTTCGATCTGCATGTCTTCATATGTTATAAACATGCTGTCGCTGGAGAAATCGAGCAGTTTGCAAATCTGACATAAAACTTGGATTAGCGTACTCACACTTTCCCCAATAGAACTAGCTTTTACAGCACAGGAGTAAACGAATCTGGCACATTACGTATATTTTTTGTTGTATTACAAGGCTGTACACTTTATTCTATTATGTGAGCAGCACAAGAAATTAAGCTTCGAATTTAACCTACAGTACTCAGTTTACATATTACTTCATACTTAAAAACGCACGTTGTTAACATTTTACTTAAACAGTGCTTTGGCGAAGTTCCGCGTACTTTCTGTCGCAGCTGCGAAGATAATATTTCTAATAGCGACCGATAACCTACAAACATATAATCTGAAACACTAATAATCGTTTTAACATCAACTAAAATGTACCCGGAGTTAATAAGCTGAGGTTATGACACGATTCATACGACATTCCTGCTATTTCACACTACTCGCAGTTATACTGATAACTAAACTGATGGATTCCAACTATGTCGTTATTTAACTGTCGGAGTTATCGGTATTCGCTAGCGAAAAATAACTTGGCAGTTATTAATAACCGTTAACGATAACGGTTATCAAAGAATAACTGGAACTGTGATAACGGTTACTCCAGAATAACCGTTTGGCCCACCTCTATAACATGTCACATTGCAGTGAACAGAAGACAAGCGATTTCTTTGATCAAATATACAGCGAGGCCCTAGATTTGATCAAATATTGGACGACATTTGACAAAGTCCCTATTACACTATCAAGTATCTTTGACAAAGATATTGGACAAAGAAATTTGATAGTGTAATACCGGCCTAACAGATCGCGGGAAAATATTGCGAATGGTGATTTGAAAAGCGTTACTTTCAAAGTAAATTTCCTTTTACGCAAGTTGAACTATGTGCGAGAATGTACGATGAATTTTTTAAATCGCACAGCGTTTGACTCTTAATTTAAAAATCAACTCTTTGATGACGAGTCATTTAGAAGAATTTCGAGCCCAGCAGATCCGACATTTATCTCGTTATTAAAAATTTTACTGGCAGATTTGTGTGATATATCTTAAGGGGGGTAGGATGTCAAAAATTTAAAAAAAATCGATTTTTCAAAAATATGCTTATTTTGTAGCGCACATCTTCCTGAATAATATGATGTATAAAACATATATATTTGAGGAGTTATATGGTACATAATTTGGTCTTAGGTGTATGAAGGTGCAGCGCCACACCCCTCTGCACAGCATTCTTCTGTCGTACCTAAGTATATTTCGCTCTGTAAAATTCGAATGTAATATTTGTGCCGAAGATAGTCATACGTGAAACAAAGGACTATCGAATTCGATACTTTCTCTGCTGCTATCGACATGCTTTGTTTTGGTCGCTTGTTTTGTTTGTTCTATGTTTTGAAAGGTGTGCAGTTGTAACCACATCTGTTGACATTGGTAAGGTACTAGATGTTGAAGTGCTGAGTAAATTTTGTCATAGTTGTGTGAAAGGGATTGCAGATCATGTATGTAATATGAACTATAAAGGCTCAAGTGGAGGTATGGAAGTGCAGGGAGTTGTAAGCTTGTTTACCAGATCTGTTGCCTCCCGTGGCCTGCCTCATGTGAAGTACCTTGGTGATAGTGACAGTAAAGCTTTCCTTCAGGTTCAAAAGTGTGCACCATATGGAGCTGAGACTGTTATGCAGAAGTTAGAATGTGTGGGACACGTACAGAAAAGACTTGGCACTAGACTTAGAAGGCTGAGACAAAATTTGTCAGGAAAAAAATTATCTGATGGGAGGAATGTGTGGGACATGTACAGAAAAGACTTGGCACTAGACATAGAAGGCTGAGATAAAATTTGTCAGGAAAAAAATTATCTGATGGGAAGGGAATAGAGGGAGAGGGCGACTGACGGATGCAGAAATTGACAAACTACAGACATATTATGGTTTGGCAATAAGAAGGAACACAGGGGACTTGAAAAATAAGAAGCAAGCAGTTTGGGCCTTATACTTCCACAAAAGTTCACAGATAATAACCCTATCCCCAACTTATGCCCAAAAGGAAGTGAATCATGGTGTGGCTACCAAAGGTCAATTGTTGGTGGTGAAGAATATCTTCATAGGAATTCTCTACTAACTGCTGTAATGGAAGCCATCAAACCTATATTCAGGGACCTTGCAAATAAAAACTCACTGAAGAAATTCCTTCATGATGGTACCCAAATGAAAGTTTTAACCAATGTATATGGGAAAGATTGCCAAAAACCGTTTTTGTGGGAACAAATGCACTTGCTATTGGTGTTTATAATGCAATTTCATGTTTTAATGACGGTGTCAAAGCAGGAAATATGTATTAGAGAAAATGAGAATTAAGCCCGGAGTGAACTGTATCAAAGTTTTGTATGCAATAGACAGAGAGCGTGTAGTGAAAGCAGATAAATCATTTTTGGAGGTCATAAAATCAAGAAGAGTGCATCATAAGAATGTGAAGAGGAAGGAAACTGATATTGAAAACGAAAAAGAACCTGCTTATGGTGCTGGACAGTTCTAAAACTATGCCAAATACAAGCAGAAACTTTAACAGCCAATTTCCGCAAAACAAAAATTTCTGTACTTTGATACATGTAGCATCCAAAATTTATATCCTATTACTATCAAACTTGGTATGCTTATTAAACACAAAATCTTTCATGCAAAACTCTAGAATTTTCCAAATCTATTAAAAATTGGGATAATTAACTATAAAATTTGAGTTTTTTCTAAACATGAAGTTTAAAATGTAATAACTCAGTCATTTTTTCATAAATTACATAAATTCTAGAGTTTCATACTCCTTTAAGTACGATTTGTATGCTGTGGAAAATTCATTGAAGAATCTCTCTTACTTATGAAGAAAAGTGTACCTAAGCAATTAATGCAGCCAATGGTAACTGAAAAAATGTTCGAATTTCACATATAAAACAAATTGCTTTTGTTATGTTTTTCAATGTCCACTGCTATCAGTGTGAACCCTGGATACTTCTTGGTGATGCTGACAATTTTTTATGAAATTATTTGTAAAAGTATAGACAGTGGAAATTAAAATGTCCTGTGGTGCCTCTCCTACTGTAAGTCGGCCCGGTTGACGTCCTACCCCCCCCCCCCCGCCCCCCACCCCTTACAGTGTAACACACACACAAAAAATTCAACGTAAATATGGAAGCATAGCTTCTCTTGCAGCTTATTAACGTTAGAAACCAACATTATACTTGAAAGCTTTGCTTTTCTAGTAGTAACACTATGTATAGCAATTTAAACCATTAACTTTTCTTGTTTTTGTGTCCACGCTACTTAACAGTGATTTTGCTAATTGGCTGACTACATCACGTGTCCTGTGCTCTGAATATCCGCTGTCATCGGCTGGCGAGATCACGTGACATGGGCTATGACTGGCTTACAAAAGCGCATCACAATCTCAGTTTCAGTGCTTGGGAAAGTAACATGCGGTTTTTGATGGAATTAGAATTTATACTTTCTTAATACGAAAATATGCAGGGTAAATGTTGCTTAACATCAAATATCTTTACAAAACGTGTTTATTTTACCTGAGTTTCGTTTCCTAAAGTGCCACGAAATTCTACGCCCGCGTATAAAATGGTAACCATTCAAAAGGTTGATAAGTTTTACAGTTCTGAGGGAAAATATACTGACACTTAACACAGAAAAAGTGTGTTTTCACCTGGGAGAAAGTGTACTTTTAGTCGGGAAATCCGGGAATTTTTTTTTCCTTGTCCACTTATAAACTCTGACATGTCATAAACAATAGTAAAAAGGAAAAAAAAGTTGAAAAAAAACGAGTTAAAATGCAGAAGTAGAGAGTAATCAGGTAAAGTCGGCGTATAATGATTATGGACAAACTTCTCAATTAAAATGAGTATAGGTAGTAGAAAAGGGCTAGTAGCTGTGTGTTACTGATGAAGTTAAGATGGGGCATACCCAAAATCCACAAAATAAGTGCCAGAGAAGTTAGATCCATAGGAGGAATGGCCTATGTCTTGGTCAGGTGAATCCATCTTATCGATTTATGAAGGATAGGTGAATCCCTTGGAAACGGTGGCCTATGACCAGTACCTTATTTTTTGTGTGAAAATGGGGACACCCACATCTATAATGGCGCAGAGGTTTGACACAGTGTCTGTCCTTAGAACGAGTGCAAGTGGAGTTAATATGTAAGTTTGAAGTCATGTTCATGATATGAAAGTTTTCTCCAAGTTAGTTATAAAATTGAATTGACTTACCCAGAAAGTGAGATGAAGGATGGTTACACAAGTTGGCAAGAGCATATACTGAAAATGAAATTTTCACTCTTCAGTGGAGTGTGCACTGATGAAACTCCCTCATGGATTGAAACTGCCAGGCCGAGACTCGCACTTGGGACCCTTTGCCTTTTGCAGGCTGTGCTTTACTGACTGAGCTCCACAAGCATGACTCACAGCTATACTTCCGCCAGTACCTCAGCTCATACCTTCCAAAATTCACAGAACTCTGCTGTGATACTTGCAAGACTACCATTCGTGGAAGAAAGAATATTGCAGAAACAGTCCCCAGGACGTGTCTAAGCCATGTCTCTGCAATATCTATTCTTCCAGGAGTGCTAGTCATGCAGGTTTCACAGCAGAGCTTCTGTCAAGATTAGAAGGTAGGAGACAAGGCACTGGGAGAAGTAAAGCTGAGACGACAGGTCATGCTCATGCAGTTCAGTCAGTACAGCACTTGCACATGAAAGGCAAAGGGCCCAACTTCGAGTCTTGGTCTGGCACACAGTTTTAATCTGCCAGGAAGTTTCATATGTACTGAGATCTGGCTCTGGAGATCGTATTGTAGACACATATTCGACAGGAAACTCCTCAGTTAACAACAGTGTAAGAGAGTGTTGGAAAGTATGCACATCAAAAAAAGTTTTGCATAACCTCGGTTCCAAGAGTTCCGGAACCTGTACAGAAAATTGGAATAGAGATCAACATAAACATCATTTCTGTCTTTTTATTTCTCATGAAAACCACACATTGCGTGTTGTACCACCATACAGCAAGACTTTCAGAGGCGATGGTCCAGATTGCTGTACACACCAGTACCTCTAATAGCCAGTACCATGTCCTTTTGCATTGATGCATGCCTGCATTCGTCGTGGCATACTGTCCACAAGTTCATCAAGGCACTGTTGGTCCAGATTGTCCCACTCCCCAATGGCGATTCGCCGCAGATCGCTCAAGAGTGGTTGGTGGGCCACGTCCCCCATGAACAGCCCTTTTCAGTCCATCCCAGGCATGTTCACTAGGGTTCATTTCTGGAGGACATGCTGGCCACTCATGTCGAGTGATCTCATTATCCTGAAGGAAGTCATTCACAAGATGTGCACAATGGGGCCATGAATCATTGTCCATGAAGTCGAATGCTTCTCCAATATGGTTGCACTATTGGTCTGAGGATGGCATTCACATATAGTACAATCGCTGCAGCGCCTTCCATGACTACCATCGGCGTACATCAGCCCCACATAATGCCACCCCAAAACACAGGGAACCTCCACCTTGCTGCACTCGCTGTACAGTGTGTCTAAGGCGTTCAACCTGACCGGGTTGCCTCCAAACATGTCTCCAATGATTGTCTGGCTGAAGGCACATGCATCACTCATCTGTGAAGAGAACATGATGCCAATCCAGAGAGGTCCATTGGGCATGTTATTGGGCCCATCTGCATGGCACTGCATGGTGTCGTGGTTGCAAAGATGGACCTCGCCATCGACATTTGGAGTGAAGATGCTCATCATGCAGGCTATTGCGCATAGTTTAAGTCTTAACACGACGTACTGTGGCTGCATGAGAAGCATTATTCGACATGGTGGCGTTACTGTCAGGGTTCCTCTGAGCCATAATCCATAGGTAGCGGTCACCCACTGTGGTAGTAGTCCTTGGGCGGCCTGAGTGAGGCATGTTATCGACAGTTCCTGTCTCCCTGTATCTCCTCCATGTTCAAACAACATCGCTTTGGTTCACTCCTATACGCCTGGACACTTCCCTTGTTGAGAGTCCTTCCTGGCACAAAATAACAATGCGGACATGATTGAACCGCGGAATTGGATGTCTAGGCATGGTTGAACTACAGACAACACGAGCCATGTACCTCCTTCCTGGTGGAAGACAGGAACCGATCAGCCGTCGGACCCCCTCCGTCTAATAGGCACTGCTCATGCATGCTTGCTTACATCTTTGGGCGGATTTAGTGGCATCTCTGAACAGTCTAAGGGACTGTGTCTGTGATACAATATCCACAGTCAACATCTATCTTCGGGACTTCTGGGAACCGGGGTGATGCAAAACTGTTTTTGATGTGTGTATGTTCAAACTCACATGTGTACATACACTTATTTCAAATAAAATAAGAATGTAATGATCACATAATAGAAACAGAAATATGTATTGTGCACGAGATTAAAGTCAACATAGTAGCTAGCAGCATAAATGCCAAAACCACAAGAAGATGTTTAAACAATTTGTTTTATTTAAATCTTGCCAAGGTAATCCATATACATATTAAAATGATATATCTATCTTGGTAGATAGACTGGTGATTACACAAGTATACTGCATTAAATAAGCAGAATGTGAAATATGTGAAATAAATACTCATAAAGTAATACTGATAGCAGAATCTGCCTGAAACTAAATAAAAGACTAATAATTTTCTTAAAACATTAAAACTGAAAGCACAATACTAAAAATAGTGTTGAGAACTGGAAATGGGTGGGACTATGCCAGACTTGTGCCTATTAAATATCAAGTATTTTCTCTTTAACAAGAGGTCAATTAGCTTTAAGTAGTTAGATGTTTCATAGTTTTATTTTATGAGAATTGATTTGTAACATCTTTCCTTTAAATCGGGAGAATCTGTACTGTTACATGCCATTTATGCAACCAACATTTCCCCATCCCTGTTCTTGATAAGAAAAGACTGTTGTTAAAAAATAGAAAAGTAGTATTAGTTATCCCTATCTAAGTTACAAAATAGGCACTGTGTGCAGTCATTTTGTTTCACGTTTATGCACAATTGAATGGAGAGATGTGCTGCTTGAGTAATTGGCAGGATGCCATGGAGAGTAAACATCTTACCAGCTGTGGTCAGAGCATTTTATGTTTTGATGTCATGACTTGATGGCGTCTTGACTGTCAAGAAGCAGACACGCTTTTCAAGAATGTAAACAGCAATGAACATAGGAAGCTCTAAAATGAAGTATGATGCTTATGAACTACTGCTTGTTGAGCCTTTGAGGTTGATGTTCTGTTCAAATTAAAATGTATATGCTCCAAGCTCCAAGTTACAAAGTAATTTTGATTTGTATACCCATTGAAACAAGTACGAGACAGCCAGTGATGAAATGTTGATGCCATTTCATAATTAGAGTAGATATTGTTTTTCATTCAACCAGTAACAGCTGCAAAGGAGAAGGGTTCAAGTCTTTCCAGGGGTACACATTGTTCTGTAGAGATACTCCTTTCAGGTCCTCCACGTGAAGAAGATAATTAATGGTGACTTAACGCAAGATACATCAGGTGACAGATCAAATGTGAGTCTTCCGACTCAGTTCCAAACGAATAAGAAGAGGGTCAAAAACACTTCAAGGGATCTTAGTAAAAAGATTATAAGTGAAGCTTTCACATTGTAGACTTAAAATCCAAGACAGAGTTTTAACAACTGTACATGGGGATGAATACCAAAAACTTTTCTTGTAATACTAAATACTTTGAAAATAGGTGTGCCAGATGCTGTGCTAGTTTTCAGCGATGGCACAGTGTCAAACTTTAGTGTTATGGAATTGATGGGAGTGCCTGGTGGATCAAATATGCAAAAAGAGATTTAATTGCCATTGACTGCAGGAGGCTCTTTGAAGCAGAGAAATCAGTGTCGGAAGCCACCAAAGAAATAAGAATTCTGCAAAAGAAAAAGGAAGAAGAACACTGCGAATAAGATGAATATGAACGTGGGATGTATTACTGTTTTTAGATTCAGCAGAGAAAGTTTTAACTTTAACTTAAATTTCCCAATAGTTCTCTTTAATAATTTTCTGGTACACATTGATTTAAAACTATTAAAGACAGCTGAAATTTTGTACACTATCTTAAAACACATGTAGGTAAAAAGCAGACCATTCATATGACATAAATTTAAAACTAAGTATTTCCTGAATAAAAATTAAGAGTTAATTATTGAAGTATTTATAACAATGAAAACAATCAATTTTTGACAGAATAATTTAATTGGATAGATAAAAAATTACTCACCCAGAGGCATCAGAAGACACACATAAAAGAAGGTGGTAATTATGCAAGCTTTTGGAGTCAGTGGCTCCTCCTTCAGGCAGAAGAGGTGAAGGGAAAGAAAGAGGGGTGAAGGAAAATGACTGGAGAAGAGGAGTGAAGGAAAATGACTGGAGAAGTCTAGGAAAATGGGTAAATTTCGGGAAAGGCACGCAGAACTGGGTCAGGGGAGACT
Organism: Schistocerca americana; assembly: GCF_021461395.2. Classification (NCBI taxonomy): domain Eukaryota; kingdom Metazoa; phylum Arthropoda; class Insecta; order Orthoptera; family Acrididae; genus Schistocerca; species Schistocerca americana. The sequence continues at coordinate 278,701,309 of NC_060120.1, forward strand.
TACCACATGGGATGAGAAGGAAAGTCTTTCAGTCTCGCTCCCTGCCCGAAGAAGGAGCCACTGGCTCTGAAACCTTGCCTAATTACAACCTTCTTTTATGTGTGTCTTCTGCTGCCACTTGGTGAGTTGACTTTTTATCTATTCAATTAAATTGCTGAAGTGTTTGATAAAAATAATTTATGCCAGCCACACCCTTTCAGGTTTTTGCTTTAAAGGTAATACTGCTAGGAACTTCAAGAGAAAGTAAAGTTTCTATTTTGTTTTTATTTCAAGATATGTGCACTGGAGCTGTACATACAGAATTAACATGCTTTATTTCACTTGCAAGACATAATACAACTGAATTAATAGGGTTTGACCAAAAGCTATGGTGCATACACCAAAATGTCTTCAAAAGATATATTCAAAGACAGTAAACATTACATGGACTTTAAAACTCATTGAGCTACAACAACTGACAAATTTTAAAGATTTACCCTTGCATTTGTGTAGCAATCCCCATAAGCCATTGTGAACCCTGGACTGCAGACAGTGTGTCATTGTGTTACTCAGTCTTTTTGAAGTTGGTAGCATGTGCCGTATAATTTACATAAGGCCTCAAGTGAGAGTATTCAAGTAAAATTACAACAGCTTGTGTCAAGTGTGGTGAAAGAGTATTTTCAATTCGTGATAACATTCTGTTTTGTAACAGTAACTGTGAGGAAGTCATTTAATGTTTAGTGGCATATGACAATGTAAAAACACAAACATGGAGGTGTGACAGTACAAAATAGTTACTGCTAGCATAGGTGCTCTTCTAAGCAGCTTTTCATTTGAGCAAGCCTGTTGAAACTTTGCCTGATACTGCCCTTACCTTATGTACTTGCGCTAAGCACATCTCTCTTTAAAAAGGATAGCTCAATTTATTCATAGGGTCAAGCTGCAAAGTCTGGTTTCATTCCCAGCAGCTAATTCATTGCAAATAATACCCTGCAGCTTTCATTCTGCATTCAAATTATCTGTGCATTGGCTAGATTGAAAAATAATTAAAACACACAGAAATAGAAAGTAAAAGATAAATCAATAATTTAATAATAGAGGTTGCATTCTGCGGTCTGTAATTATGTTGAATATTATTTATTCAAGAAATGATACCTCAAATAAATAGTATGTGGTCCTATGGTATTCATTTAAAATACAGACAACAAACACTTTTATCAAAAGCAATTAAGTTACATTGAGAGTGTTATGAGAATGGTAGCAGAATCCCCAAACTAAATGGTCATCAAAGATATGGGAAAATTAAGTCCCTTTCGTAATACAGTACACAAAAATGTTCACCAGCTCAAAACAGTTCAGAGTTCAACATGACAATTTACTGATTAACACACAAAGTCTGTTAAGAAGTTAAAACGGTAGCTGCCATTCACCACCCAGAATCAAACACCTCCGCAATCGAATATCGCTCATTACTACTGGATGAAAGCATCCCTTTGAGATGTACCATCACTTAAGTGTATCTCAGTGGCTCTTCATGTCCAAATCATGAACGTTACCACAGGCAGGTCTGTCTTCCAGCAAAAACATAAAACTGTCCAGAATTGCTCCTTTGAGCACTTCACTCAAAAAGTCCCAGTCTCCACTTTACTCCTGCAGTGTTCCATTACTGTTTGGTTTTCTGTTGGCTGAAGGCCATCCTCACCAAAACACATCATTCTTACATACTACAGATATGATGTGATTTATCTGACCATTTTCCCATATTAAGCTAATATATTACAACAATATTTAAATAAAATAAATGTTACAAACATTCGGTCACACCCAGATCTTGCACAATGGGATATAAGTAAACCTTTGTTCTTTAATAAATAAACAAGCTCACAGTAAACAACAAAAGATTGTCATTAAATATTTGTTAAAGCAATCATTTATGCCTTGTTGACAGAAGTGCCTTTTGGTTCTCCTTTTAAGTGTCTGCTTACTCATGCAATTGACTATTTTTAAATTAGCACAGTCTTTTATTGCACTTGCAATCATCATTTAAATAAAGTAACTGAAAAAATAGTAAACTGTTCAGTAAACAAAAACACAAGTATGACAACAAAGTATAAGGTACTGATATTATGTTTTTGATTGAAGAAATGCACACTGTCTTTCTTTATCAATATGGATTATTTTTACTTGTAGGCTGCACATTTTTAATTTCACCCCTCTCTGAACATTGTTCCTTCAAAAGATCACTTTCATTATCCCCTCCTTTCTCCTTCATCTTTATGGCACACATCATGATATCTGACCAACCGTTAAGTTTCATTACCATTATCAAACAGTTTATTAAACACTTCCTTCGCCGCAGTTTTGTCTTTCCTCGTATTCAAGACCTCTTGCTACTTTAAATTCCTCCTGTGCCTAGCAGTGAGGCAGTAATGACTTCATTATTTTTCCATACCATATCCAGTCATTTATAGAGCAGGCACTTTCTTCTTTGCTGCAACATTCAGCACTAACATCACCTCCTAAACACATACTTTCCCAATTATCCACTTCTCTATACTCCTGATCCACCTCTAAGTCATCCTGCGTCTTCTCATCCTCACAAGCATCAAATATAATGTTTCTTTCCTCTGAATTGACGATATCAGTAGCTGCAATATTCGCACAATTAACTGCCAACATAAAACCTATTCTCTCTTAAACAAATCCTCACTTATTTCCGCTTAATCATGACAAACTTTATTACACTTAAGTCTCGTAACAACTGCCAATAAACGTCTGTCAATATATTATAGAAATTAACCCATAGAACACCTGCAAGTGTAGTAGCCTGATTGTTGCCAAAGAATTTAATTCTGCCCTCATGTCTCTAAACTGCTGTTCGTAGTGCACACCTTCTTTAATTAATACGGCTTCAAAATGGTCTCTGTTCTTAAGCACCTCTTTCTCACATTTTGCTACTCTACCTGGCAAATTATTTGCTAATTTAGTAGTCACTTCCTCAAATGCATTTTGCCTTTGCACACATTTCTTTACCTCACCACCCAGCTTGATCTGTACCTTTTCTAACGTGTCACTGAAATCTTTTCCTACAGTGTTGACTCTGCTGTGAACAAGCCCAACCTCCTCAGAAATTTTGCCCACATCGGCCCTTATAGCTTTTAATTTTGACTCAATCATGCCTTCAATACCTGATTTAATTTTCTACACCTCTGTTTTTACTGTTTCTGCTACACTTGCCTCTACTGAACTTTTCTGTGCTTTTATTGGTCCTATCTCTGTCCCCGATATTACCATTTTAGAATTCAAATTTTCCAGAGTTTCACTTAACCATGCCATTAAGTCAGTCACAAATATATCACCAATGTCTGGTTTTGGACTATTTGTCCCACTAATATTGTCCCTATCAAGCTACCTGTCACCATGTTCATGTTTTGAACTGCCTGACCCACTAATATTATTTGAACCACACATAATCTGTGATTGCTTAATCGCTGAAAGCTCCATTACTGATGGTAAATCTGTGGATCCACACGCATTAACACTATTGGCCCAGGTACCTAACTTGTCGATCATGCTGGCTGCTTCTGCCATGCTGTTGCTGCCAGAGGTGCCCATGCTGATTAACTTGAAGTCGCCGCTGGTGACTCACATTGCCATGGCCACCACTGCCACTATCCCACCATCGAGTTCTCCAGTTGAATTCAGTATGCCTCTGCATAGCATTTTTATTCTTTCTTGAAGTCCCATGGCAAACGTCTAGGCACCTAACTTTTGCCATCCATTTTCATGCATGCAACTGTTGCAAAATCATTTGCTCAGAGCCCCCATCCAAACTGCCTGTGTCACAGTAGTTTAATTCGGAGGGTCATTGTCAAAATGTTTCTTCGCTGTGAAATATTGACTTCTGTGGTTTTGAAGATCTTGAAATATTATCGCATCACTGGGCAAGCATCATTTTTCTGAGATCACATATGTATTCAAATTCACTTTAATATGTAACTGTGATTTAGTGTCAAAGTTCAGAGAGCTATAATTTAGCCATCTTTCAGTTTTTCTGACACACTGCCATTTCTTGGAGCATTGTCTGTCCTCTTAAGCTTCAAAATTCTCCATACTGACATTTTTCTGTTCCCCGTCACATGCTCCCTGTCTCTGCACCTGGACGCGAATGGACTGATAGCCTAGCCGGACCTGCCGCAGTGTGCACATTAAATTCATCTTAACTCATACCAATACTGGGCGGCTGATTTGCTGACCGAAATGTGTGTAACCTTACAGAGTGCAACATTTTGAAAATGTAAGAACACTACAGCAAATTCTCCCAAGGAAATCCCACCATCGTTTAGCTAACCAAACTGTAAAATTAATAGATTTGACTCAAACTGCTACTTATAAGTTTGTTTCAAACATACAGTTTTGAAAATGCCTATCTTTCTAGAAGATTGAGAAAGCTAGAAATGTTGTCACGGAGAAGTTGGAATATTGAGAAGATGTGGATTGACAACCCAAAAAATAGTCATACGGAGAATAGTTAGATTAATAAATGTATAACATTAACTCTTTTCTATATCATTACTGTATTTTTTCAAAATGTGTTTACAATGTCCTGTCAAGACAAGTGCCTTCAAAGAAAACCTTATTAAAAGTAAAAGCAGTTGATACTGAAAATAGCTCAGATGTAAGTGCAACATAGCATGTGTTCCTCAGACGCATAGGGGCCTATAATCTGTGTTGTATATGTGCACAGAGCACAAGTACCTCTATCTATGTAGGGTTTTCTAATGCTGCCTCTTCTTATTTTCTGTCAACATATGAAAGTTGTCTCCTTCCATCAATCTGTCCATTCTTTCTTAGTTAATGAATTTTTGTTCCGATTGGAAGAAATGCCCATGTATTTTCTCACATGTGAAGAAGTTTTCATAACACTATTTTGTCTACTTGGCTATATTTATTATGACATCATTTCTGCTACTTTACACGATATATGAAGTTACTTCCTACATATGTAGACAACATCCTCAAGTTGTTTAGTGAGACTGAAACATTGCAAGTGGCTGAAGCATTGGACAGATGTCATGGGACAAGTGAGTGAATCAAATGGCATCTGAGAGAACTTCTCTCTCTCTTTCTGTCTTTCTTTCTTTCTTTTTGGGGCTTTGGTATCAAGGAAAATTTTTAATAATAATAATAGCTTTATTCAACATCGAATGGTACACTGCACATGTACAAAGAAACAGTAATGATTAAAGTTATTTGTACAATACGCAAGACACATTCTTCTGAATACGTTGTTAATTTACAACAAAATTACAATAAGATGTTTACTGACTTCTATTCACATAATTTCACAAAGCATTTGTTGTTCTTCATATAAGTATGGTACTCTTCTAATGTGTAGAAAGGGTGTTTTACTAAAAATTTCTTAAGCTGATGTTTCAGTTTATTGTAGGAAGAGCCATGACTGCACTAGGCAGTGCATTAGCTAATTTTATACCTGCGTACTGAGGCCCCTTTTCGTAAAGTGCTGTTCTGTGGCTGCCAATGTAAAATCTTTCTTTATTTCTAGTATTGTACTGGTGGAAATCTGAATAAGTGTTTGGGTGCAGTCTTTTCACAAGCAATATGGATTTTAGAATGTATGTGTTTATAACAGTTAACATCTCTGTTTTTGGAAACAAGTTGCGACAAGATTCCCTATATTTTGCTCCACAGATTATTCTCACACCCCTTTTTTGAAGAATGAGTAGCTTATCTAGATTAGCTTTGGTTGTTGCCCCACAAATTTCAATACCGTAGTTCAAGTGAGAGGAGAAAAGAGCATGGTATGGAGTCTTTAGGACTACGGTGTCTCTACAGAACTTGCTAATAGTACTGATGGCAAATATATTTTTTGACAACTCAGTTGCTAGGGAGTCAATATGTGTGTCCCATTTCAGATTGCTTTGGATTGTTATGCCAAGGAATTTTACACTAGACTCTTTCTTTACCAATTTGTTGCGCATGTATAATTTAATTTCATTATTCATACTACTTTTGTTAAACTCCATCAAACATGTTTTACTGGTGCTTACATTTAAGTGGCTTTCATTAAAAAACTGAACAATTTCTTTTGTCACATTATTGCACTTGGCCTCTAGTTCATTACATAATTCCTTTTTACATACAATGGACATGTCATCGGCATACAGAACAATTTTGGAATTTATAGTATTTAATATCATTTACATAGATAAAGAACAGAAGGGGGCCCACCACCGAGTGCTGGGGCACACCATATTTTATGCAAGTGATCTCTGATTTGTAGACACCACTTTCCATTTTAAGCAGAACAAACTGTTTTCTATTGCTCATATAACACTTTATTAGGTCATAAGCAACGCCTCTAATGCCCATGTTCCATAGCTTGTCTAATAGGATGTCAACAATCACACAATCAAAGGCTTTTTCCAGGTCTAGTTATACAACTGCCACATGTTCCTTGCTTTCGATACCCCCTAACACCTCTTCAATTAGTTGAGCAGCTGCAGTGCTAGTTGATTTACCTTTTAGGAATCCATTTTGATTTTTGAACATCAAGTTGTGTTTGTTAAGAAAGTTTATAATCCTGTTGTATATAACTTTCTCAACTATTTTGGAAAAGACAGGAAGGATTGAGACTGGTCTGTAGTTTTCTATTTTGTTGTTGTCACCTTTCTTAAAAATGGGTGTTACCTGTGCTATTTTAGGTCTATCTGGAAAGGTGCCTGATTCTATTATATTGTTGACTGATGCAGACAGAAGTACAGAGACATTTTGGCTACAGGCTTTTAAAACATTAGTATTTAGGCCATCATGCCCAGCTGAATTAGAGGGTTTTAGAGTGCTAATGATGCCCATTATTTCTGCACAGTTTGTGGGGGCTAGATATATACTATGGTCACATGTATTACCTTTAAAACTGTAGTGCATGTTTTTATGTTTGTCATTTATGGCTTCCCCTACGGAAGAAAAATATTCATTAAAAATATTTGCAATTTCCAGTTGGTCTTTTATGAGCATGCCATTGTGGTTAATAGCAAAGTCCATACAGGATTTGTCATAGCAGGTTCTAAAACTGTTTATGACTGCCCAGATGCCAGCAATTATGTTGTGTGAGTTTTGAAGCTTATTTGCAACATAGTTGCTCCTGGTCTGTGTGAGTAAGTCCTTATAGTATGCTTGATATATTTTGAAGGCTTCCTTTAGCTCAGGAATCTCTCTATTATTCAGCATTTCACTGTAGAGTAGTTTTAATTTTTCCCTCGCTTCAGTGACATTACTATTTACCCAAATATTTTAGTTTATATTTTTTGTTTGTTCATTTTTGTGATTACAACTGGGCATGTGGTATCAAAGCAGTAATAGAAGTCAGCAGCAAAGCTATCATATGAAAAGCTATTATTTTCAAACCATGTTATTTGTGCTAGCATGCAGTTTAGTCTATTTATGTTGTCATTATACATTATTCTTTTAGTTACAAACTGTTGTTTTGTAGTGACAGTGGGGGCCTCATGGAGCTCCAATTTAAGCTGTACTGCATGGTGATCTGAGATGGCTAGTTTTAAAACTGATGCACTGTGAGATAGGTGGGTCATGTTTGTTATTATGTTGTATACTTTATGTAAACAAAACCTGTACGCACAAAGTTATATATCCTTTTCTTTTACAGAGTGTTAGATACACAATATTTATTACCATATATGAAATATATTTATCTTTTCTTTGAACCTTATCAGTTGCTCTAGGTTCACTACCACTAACAAGTACTCCAGTATAGAATGTATTCTCCTCAAATACCTTATTTTTACCTTTACATTTGTTCTCAATACAAAACCAGTCTGTAATTTAATCTACAGGCACAGACTGTTCTGGTTTGTTGTATGTAACAAATTTACAACTCTTGCATCTGGTGTACTTCAACCAAGGGACTCCAGCAAAATCAAACCCTTGCAAAATAAACTGTCCAAGATATTACTTACACACAATCTAATTTTTCCACCAGGCACCTGTTCATTGCAACATTTCTTAGATACCTGATTATCATTACTATAACAATGAAAATAATCAATTATTGATAATATAATGTAAATGGACAGATAAAAAGATCTACTCACCAAGTGACGGCAGGGAAACATACACAAAAAAGGGACTGAACTTTCACAAGCTTTCGGAACCAGTGGCTTCTTCTTCTGGCGGAAAAATTTAAGGGGAAGGAACAGGGGTGAAGTAAAAGGACTGGAGAGGTTTATAGGGAAAGGGGTACAGTTTAGAAAAGTCATCCAGAACCCCAGGTCAGGGCAGACTTACCAGGTGGGATGAGAAGGAAAGACTGGTTGTTGGGGACTGCACCAGATGTCTTTTGAAATCCTGAGAGCTTATGGCAGAAGGCAGGGTAATATGCAAGACAGAGATTACTACTAAAACATTGTGCACGAGCTAATAAGAGTGAAAAGCTAATAGCATTATATGTAACAGAGGTGGGAGGGGGGACAGCAAAATATAGACAGGTTAAAAAAACGAAATATGTAGAAAACTGAAACCGAGTGAGGAAAGGAGTAGTTACTGTGAATAAATGCTGATACAGAAGGAATTAACGTAAATTAAGGCTGGGTGGGTGGCAAGACCAAGGACATGTTGTAATGTTAGGTAACCGGCTGCTGTGGCCGAGTGCTTCTAGGTGTTGCTGCTATGGTCGCAGGTTCGAATCCTGCCTCGGGCATGGATGTGTGTGATGTCGTTAGGTTAGTTAGGTTTAAGTAGTTCTAAGTCTAGGGGACTGATGACCTCAGATGTTAAGCGCCATAGTGCTCAGAGCCATTTGAACCATTTTTATACCTGTATTACAGTGTAAATGTACTAAATAGTTAAATACATGATTTACATAAAGTCTGGGAACACTTTCAATTATTTATTGCACAAGAACCAAACATTGTACAGATATCATACATATGTCATTTTGAAGAGAAACCCTGAAAGTTTTATTTTTTTGTTTTCATCGTCAATATGGTAAAGTGCTGGTTCAGGATGAACAGTACGATGCTGACAGAAATGCATGACACACGTCTTCGTGGCGGAAAAGTGGTAGCTATGGGCTACAGCCCATGACTGTGCCTTGTGGATGACTCCCTGTACACGACGCTCAGCAACACCAGTACTGGAGCAGCCGAATTCAGAAGTCGTCTGCGTACAGAGAAGGTGAGACGGAGGGCCCGACAACTGCTGCTAGACTGTTAATGGCCACTAAAAATAGAGAGGCACTCTATACAGAGCCCTGCAGGACTCCATTCTCCTCGATATGGATGGAACTATGGGAGGCACCAACTTGGACATGGAAATTACGAAGCAACAGGAAGTTCTGGATAAAAATTGAGAGCGGAGGCCACACTCATACAATGATGTTGCCATGTCGTATCGTATGCTTTATGTAAGTAAAAAAAAAGATGGCAACCAGGTGTCTGGAAAAGGCTGTTCGGATGGCAGACTCGAAGGACACAAGATTTTAATTTTTCCAGTACAGCACTCGTGGCTGCCGCATCGTGGTTGCGAAGTGGGGCCGAGGCAGTTTCAGATAAGTTTTTACAGTCCGACGATAATTTATGGATTTATAGTTTTAGCTTGAAAATGTCCACTATGGACGAACGGTAGTTACTTTTATTCTGAAGAAGGTTGGGTATCCCACTGAAACCTAGGTATGCCTAGGTAAACATTGCAACTGAAGCTGTTGGTTATTAAAATTAATATTTATACAGTTGCTGATGGCCGTGAAATGTTGAAAATATTTCAAAACCCAAGATTATCAGTGGTAGAGCGACCCTGGTGGAAGCTGCTCTGACATGGAGCCAGTAGGCCACGTGACTTCAGGACCCAACCCAACCGCTGACACCATACGTTCCAGCAGCTTACAAAGAACATTGGTGAGGCTGATGGGTCGATAGCTGTCCACATCAAGTGGGTTTTTACTGGATTTGAGCACCGGAATGATGGTGCTCTCCCGCCATTGCGATGGAAAGACGCCATTGCACCAGATCCGGTAGAAGATGACGAGGATGTGTTGATTGTAGTCAGATGAGAGATGTTTAATCACCTGGCTGTGGATCCAATCAGGCTCAGAGGCTGTGTTGGAGCAATGTGTAAGGGCACTGAGGAGCTCCCACTCCGTAATTGGGGTGTTATAGGATTCACAATGGCGTGTAGTAAAAGAGAGGACTTTTCCTTCCAGCCGCCGTTTGAGAGTGCGAAAGTCTGGGGAGTAATTCTCCGATGCAGAGGCTTGAGCAAAGTGCTCGGCAATCGCGTTTGCGTCGGTCGAGAACACGCCATTTATGGTAAAACTAGGAACACCTACTGGGGTCTAGTACCCGAAAATACGTTTGATCTTTTCCCAGACATGGGAAGGTGACGTATGGCACCCAATGGTTGAGACGTATCTCCCAACAATCCTGCTTCCGTCGTTTGATAAGTTGGCGAACGCGGACACGGAGCCGTTTAATGGCTATGAGGTGCTCCAGGGAATGGTGCCACTGCAGAGCTCGCCGGCGCTCCTTAATTGCTTCAGCGACTCCCGGCGACCACCAAGGGACAGCCTTACGCCAGGGGGAACCTAAAGAGCGAGCGATCGCGTTTTCTGCCATAGAAACAATTGTTGTAGTCACCTGCTTAACCATCACATCAATGTTACCGCGTGGAGGACATTCAACGGTAACAGCAGAGGTGAAAGTTTCCCAGTCTGCCCTGTTTAAAGCCCATCTGGGCAGGCGTCCGTGGGCCTGACGCCAGGGCAGTGACAGGAAGATGGAAAAGTGGTAACTATCACACAGGTCGTCATGTGCTCTCCAGTGGATAGATGGGAGACGTCGTGGGCTGCAAATTGATAAATCAATCGCCGAACAACTACCATGAACCACAGTAAAATGTGTAGCAGCCCTAGTATTTAACCCATTACTGGCCAAAACTCTATCGGATCATTTTTTTGCAAACTTTTATACATAAATACCTTACATTGAGTGATTAATTGAATAAAAAGTTGTTTTGAAAATTTTCAGTTCATTAGAACAAAAACTACAGCCCGTCCCATTTTTGGGATATTGGCCAAATGCGCTATCAAAATTCACAACCTTATTCTCCACGCATAATATTGTAAGAAACAACATAAACAATAAGTAAAGAATGTTTTAATATTATTGAATGTCTATTCAGTATGAAATAAAGCAAAACACTTGTCGTGTACATCAACAAATGTACCACTTTCTGCTCCATCTCCTAACACTTTCCTTCTTTTGGCTTCTGGAGGTACAACTGTAGCCTTAGCTTCATCTCGGCTGGTTATGAGCTCTAAAGTACCGGCTACATCTTGTACAACAGACCCATTGTTCAGTACATTTTCGTCAATGTCTTCTTCATCTATTATTACATCTGCATCGGGTGGAATAATCGCCAATTCTACGTTATCATCTTCATTCTCTCTCTCTCGATGGTTCTCTAGTTCTGCCAGAATTTCTTCAAGTGGAAGTCCAAGCGACATGTTTTTATCCAGTTGGAATCGCAAAATTCGAATAGAATACGGAAAAAAGCGGATATAAAGAATGTAAAATGTAATTCTTCTCTGTATAATACGTGTATACAAGAATAGGGCACATCAACAATAAATGATAGTGTAACATGCCATTGTCCCATTATTGGGATGCATAAAATATATCGATATTGCACTTACTTGAAAAAATCTGAAGGATACTTAATCTTACACGGACATCCGTATGTTCATAACAAACATGCCCAGACAACTAAATCACAGCTCATTATCGTCCAGCAACTACCAGCAGACATACAGTGCTGCCAAGTGCGAGAACAAAAAATCGGCAAGTTCATAATTTTCCTGACGAGAAGTACTTAGAAAAAAGTTATTTATTTTACATTTACACGCATTATAGCAGTTAGTTGAACCTACAGGTGCAACAATAAAGGCTAAAAGTTCCATTGCTTACGTAGAAATAAGTAAAATATACGCGTCCCAAAAAAGGGACAATGGCCAGTAATGGGTTAAGTTGCAGAGACAGTAAAGTTTCGAGTAAAGTTTCGACATCTCTGCCTTGCCCAGTAAGAACGGTGCCACCCCTCAGGGGGCTATGGGAATTAAAATCTCTCAAAAGTAGGAAAGGTTTGGGAATTGATCAATCAGTGCAGCTAATACACTCAGGGGTACTGCACTATCTGGAGGAAGATACACATTGCAGACAGTTCTTTCCTGCGTCATCCTTATTCTGACAGCCACAGCTTCAAGAGCAGTTTGAAGGGGCACAGTGTCACTACAGACTGAGTTTAGGACATAAACGCAAACTCCACCTAACACTCGATTATAGTCGCAATGGTTTCTGTAATATCCCTTACTGCCATGGAGGGCAGGGGTCCGCATTGCCGGGAACCAGGTTTCCTGGAGGGCTATGCAGGTAGGAGGTGTAAAGCTTAACAATTGCCATAGCTCATCCAGGCAGTGGAAAAAACCGCCGCAATTCCACTGGAGGATGACGTCATTGTGAGACTGGGAAGGCATGGAACAATGAATGAGGCAGTTTACGCCTCAGGGTCACCTGCTGCCACCGAATTTTTGCCTGAGCAGTCTATATCCATTGTGTCTGAGGGTCTGGCGAGGTCTACGTCCTCAGTGGACGCCAGAATCTCCATCCCATCCTCACAAGCAGAGCTTGTAGGTAGCGGTGGTGTGGGTACCACCGCAATTTCCTTGGTCTTAGGGGTCTTCTTTTTGAATTTCTCTCGCTGCTCCTTGGGTTTCCCTGGCTGGAAGGACTTCACTGGCTCAGTCTCCAGAACTGAGGGTGAGCATGGAGCCCTATGACCAGCTGCTTTCGAGCTCTTCAGCCACTGCTGGGTGTCATCTTTCCTACAAGCAGAAACATGGGAAGGGAGTGACCCAAGGAACCCCTTCCTAGCGAGAGAAGCCAAAGAAGACTTATGCTTCTCTGGCTTAGAAGTGGGGACAGATGTCCCTGATGGTTGTGGGGGGGGGGGGGGGGGTGTTGCTCCTGAAGTAGGTGGTGCCAGTGCAACAGGGAGAAAAGTACCCCCACCATCAAGGATGTAGTCTTTCGGCTGTGAGAGGTGACTGGGGTTGGCGGAGCTGATGGTGCCAGAACTGTTGTAGTGGTGGCATAAGACTATGTCATATGTACAGGATGCAAGTCCATGGTCATTGTCGACGCAAAAAGCGACATTGCATGGTGGAGAACGCACCCAGGAAGGTGTCCTCGCCCAAGAGATGGAGAATTGGCGGGACTGCAATGCGACTTCGAGAAAGTGGGCTAAAGATCTCACCGCTCGATGGACACGATGCACCATGTAAGGCGCCCTTCCCCAATTGGCTAGCTCTTTGGGAAAATTTTGAAGAATGGACGTCAGACCCTACAGGGGACTATCACATAAAGGCCGAAACGTGTGAAACTCCTTTTAGTCGCCTCTTACGACAGGCAGGAATACCTCGGGCCTATTCTTACCCCCAGACCCGCAGGGGAAAGCAAATGGTGGTGGTTTGGGGTCAGTGAAATGCACACAACAGGGCGTCTTCGTCAGAGCTGTCCTTGAGTTACCCAATTTGTGACAGTTTGTTGTACAGTATCACTGTGATACCAAGTATGCTCAAAATTGTTGCAGATGCAGTATGATGCGCTAGAGTCTTACACCAAACATGATGGTCTTCCCTCTCAGTAATGCCACATTGCCGTGCAGAAACTGGTCTTCTTGTGACAATACATTCTTGAGACCACTGCTGCCAGCAGTCTTGTACAGTGGCTACATTCCTGCCAAGTCTTTCTGCAATATCGCAGAAGGGACATGCAGTTTCTCGTAGCCCATACACGACCTCATTCAATGTTCAGTGAGGTGCTGATAATGGCTTCTTTGTCATCTTAAAGCCACTCTTGACTAAAGTCACTTCCCACATTCAAACTCAAAGGTAACTAATGCTCACGACCGTTACAGTGTGTATTTAAAGCAAACCTGCTTTGTATCCCAATAGTGGCGCCACTTGCGCTACTCTTGTGTGATTGGCGCGAAATTTGAACAGACGTCTTTCAGACTGTAACCTAATCGGCCTATTGGGTTGCAATGTAAATGACAAATGATCATGTGTGCCTAATGAAAGTTTACAATGAGTAAGGGTATCATTACCGAAGAAAACAATTGCGGTTAGTAGGAGGAACGTGGACAATAGACTCTTTTGAAGGATGAAACTATTCTAAATCTAATTTAAGTACTGATGATAATTGGAAATGGGTGGAGTTTAGTGCAATCGTTCACGAACCACACAGGGGGAAAAGGATACAACATAATATTTAATATAAAATACTGATTAGCAAATACTAGGATAATTAAATGGTCGCCAGCCCATAAGGGCTATGAATATCTGAAATTGTAAGAAAGGCAATGGCAAAGAAAATTAGGCAAGTAATCACTGGTGTGGCAACGGAAGGTTGTCACACTTTTCCACAACACAACGGTTCATGAGAACATAAATTGATCAGAAAGCACTGTGTCTGCAGTTACTTGTTATGAAGTAATAAATTTTGAAAATCGAGTTATATTAAGTTGTTGATTAAATGAATCACAGACTGTAACTGAAACTTTGTGGTCTAAAAAAATGAGGAACAGTAACCTCAGTTTAATGTAATGCAAAATTTTTGAAAAAGGCAAGCAGTTTACTTTTGTTCATTGAAAGGATGAATTGAATTTACTTTAAGGAAATGAGCAACTGATTTACATCAACTTTTTAAGCATAATAAAATACGCACCAAGCCAGCAGAAGTCACTCGCTTAGCGAAATACAGAATAAATGAAATCACACACATTTAATTTGTGCTGTATCATTTGTTATTGATTTTGCTGTTGAAATTTTACTTTACTTTAAATGAGTGAAGTCAATAATCGAAATTGCAAATCAGTTGAGCCTCTGTTATGCAATTCAAGAATGAGCAGTTACTAAGCCAGCAAACTTTAGACCAAAACTGGTAATTAGCAAACAAACAAAACTGGCAGCAAATAGTTAATCAATTTTCATACTTTTACAACACTTGATTATTGCATGGAAAGGAAAGGGACCTTGCTTGGTAACAATGACTGAGGACAATGACAACACAGGTGCCCTACAAGTCGTAACTATTGTAGGTTATTATAGAAGAAAGTTAGTCATTAAAGTTTGTTAAAGAAATGCCAGGGGTAACGCCTGTACAATGTTAGTTATTCTCTGTCAGTTAACAGTCTTACAATGTCGTAGCTGTGCGGACGACAAAGAATGTAGCTGACGATAATGCTGAGCTGTAGCTGCTCCTGGTTAAGAACCACGAGTCGTCTCCAGAGCCATGGATAGTTACGGGACAGGCAATACTTTAAATGCGAACATTTTTGGTTAGGCTTTACCGTGATTTTTATTGATATTAAATGAAACAACAAGTTTAGTGTTACCAGTCATCGTTTATTTATCACTGCAGCTTCCTCCGAGTGTCCACTCCGACCGTGCTCTCAATGGTCGTAGGTTAATTGGCACGATCATAACGGCACACTGCGTCTACAGAAGAGCTCAACAAACACATCCGCACTCTTTCGAGACTCAAGCTGCTGTTTCTCGTCTCTGCCCAAAGTGGGACATAGAGTATTCTTACACAAACGTGAACAGCGTCACAGTTACTGGCACTTCATTGTTGCTATCGATGCATCGAAAGAAAATTCGCTTGGCAGGTACCCAGCAATTTATATTATATACCTTATAATTACAATTAATTGTATGCTTTCACAAATAAATGCTCTATTACATCTGTTACGTATTAAATACAATTTCCGTAATAAAGCTTACAGAGTCAGAAATAGCATATATGACAGGTTATCAACAGACATCAAGCGTCGAAAAATTTCGGGTGGTGCAGAAGGTATTTTATCTGCATTTTCGGTGTTATGTGTGCTTCCAAATTCCATGAGTTATTTCCTGAAGGGAAAAGAATCAAGGAATGTCCGAAGAAATACAAACAGAAACGCATATGCATTAAGGCATTCAGTTTTGTCTACATAAATTTTGTTAATCACTCATTAAGCATCTTATTATCATAACTGGGGCGCATAATTAATTAGCATGACAAAACTCTGCCATTATTGCAGTATCCTGCCCACTCGTCGAAATGGTGTGCTTAGAAAACGTGCTTTCTCGGAACGCTAGACAAAAGCTCATTTAAAAATTCATCACATTTGAAATGGTTCATGTGTTTCAAGGAAGCGACGAGCTAAAACTTATATTTTTACATCAGAGTTTTACACTGGTTGTACTGAAAAGAAAAACGTCATTTTCCACACGTGTATTTTCAAAGGACGCTGCAGCATTCTAAGGGCGTGCAGCAGCCCAGTGGAGACGTGGCACTATTGTCTGCGCCACAGTGGCGCGCTTGATCTCTCTGTTTGTGCAGCGGCATTCCAGAACGTCCACTTGCCTCGCATTCTTTGAAAACTCACTCCCGAGCGATCTCAGAGAGTTCTTATATTTCTACCACACGTAACACTGCCCATATTCATACTCATGCGGAGACCTAAAACTTATACATTGTCTGAGTGCACCGGTATTCACTTACATAATATATGGTGTAAAAGAATTTTTACAACATATTATTTACAAAACTACAAATGATGCATACACCAGAGTGACGTTTATACACATTGGTCATTGCTTGGATTTTCCTTTCATTTCAGTTGCTTACTCTGTAAGTTAAATTTCCAGTTATACTTTTTGCTAATTCGTTGATGACCGTGTGGTCCGAGAAAGAAATTTGGAATAAATTTTGAAAATTACAATATCTGTTAAGTTATTAATGGAAATTTTTCTTAGGTTAATCAGTTCTTGACTGATACAATTTCAAGTCAACAATGTTACATACACCTAACACGTTATCAGAATTAGTAAAAGGTAAGTAGTAAGCATTACCTGTTGTAAAAGTTCTTTTACACCTCAATGTCAATACTAACTCGCGGAGAGAAATCAATTATCTCTCCCACCAAACTCTTACACTTACGGTCTAATAGGATTTTCTCCAAGTGAATCCCGTAGATTTGTGCGTCAAAGCAGTCATAATCATTTCAAGGTCGTTTATATATTTGCCCCACGCACTGTGATTGTGGTGATAACATGTTCGGCAAAATCGTCTCACCTCGAGCATGTATCGTTCCGCTGGATTTCTGACCGGGAAGTAGACCGAGATGTGTATCACTTCAACCCCATTTCTTTCCATACCTTTATTCCATAATTTGCAAGTAAAGTGTGCCCCGTTATCGGACAAAATCACTTTTAGTTTGCCGATGTGCACAGAGCAATCGTTGGCAAGTTTGTTATAAACCACTTTAGCTGTCGCTTTTCTTATCGGATATAACTTAATGAACTTCGAAATGGTTTGCAGGACCACTAATATTTAGGCGAAATTACCTGAGGTCTTTGGCAGGGGGCCATAGAATCCACGCACACTAGTACATCGTCAGATCTTACGCTCCGCATAGACCACGATTTGTGCAGTTTGTAACTTTCACAGTCTGACACTTCTTGCAAGTCTTTATTGTATCTGTTATTTTCTTTTAACATGTTAAAATTCACAGCTTCAGCCATTTTCTCTGTACATTTCGCTGGTACGCAATAACGATGGGCTATGTGATAATTTTACCATTTCGGTGATGCAGTTGGTGCATCAACATACCGGCCAAGTGTCACTACACTCATCTTTGCGTACATACAGGATATTGTTGTACATCGGGTAACACTTCCTCGACATTTCTCCGTCTTTATTCTTTTCATCATATTTTATCTTCACTATTTTCAAGAATTCGTCCTCGTTTTTATGACAAAGCACATTTTTACAAATACTGTCTATCTTCTTTCGTCCTTCTATGTCTTGAAAGTAGAACAATTTCATAACTCCTTCCAAGTCGTCTTCCACTATTCACTGGTCGGTTTCAGGTAAATGTGACAATGCATCCGCTACACAGTTGGTTCAAAAATGGTTCAAATGGCTCTGCGCACTATGGGACTTAACATCTGAGGTCATCAGTCCCCTAGAACTTAGAACTATTTAGACCTAACTAACCTAAGGACATCACACACATCCATGCCCGAGACAGGATTCGAATATGCGACCGTAGCGGTCACGCGGTTCCAGACTGAAGTGCCTAGAACCGCTTGGCCACACCGGCCGGCTGCTACACAGTTGTCTGTACCTTTTATGTAACATATAACTGAAATTATGTAAACAAAGAGATCATCTCATCAATCTTTCGTGCTGTGAGAATCTTTGAGATAAATGAGCACCTTATGGTCTGTGTGAATTATCAATTTTCGCTCCCATAAGTAACTTTAAAATTTCATAAAACCCCATAAGATTGCAACACCTTCCTTCTTGGAAATCGTATAGTTTCGCTCACTTTTTCGTCAGGGCACGACTTGCGAATGCAACCTTCTGGTGTTCCTTGTTCTCTTCTTCTCTCGTCTCCTGAAACAGTTCCACACCTAATCCGTAATGTGACGAATCCATTCTCATGTGAAATGGTAACGAAAGTTCAGGTACTCTGTAACAACTCGCTTTTCGCACTCTCCTGACACTCGTTGGTCCACACAAACAGTGTATTATTGCGTTAATAAATTGTCTACGTTTGGATAGTTAATCCTAGAAAGCTTTTTAATTATTTTCTAGTCTTCAGAGGTGAACAGTTCTTAATTACCTCTAACTTCTGTAGATTTTTGGTGATTCATGCTGTAGTAATTACATGGCCAAGAAAATTCAATTTTTGCTTCAAAAAGTCACACTTCTCCAGTTTCAGAGTCATTCCACCTCTGCATAACACACTAAAATCTCGTCAAAAAGATCGCAATGTTCTTGCCATGTCCCACTTGCCAACAGAAAATCGTTACGTACACTGTCAATCTGGAACTTACGGCCGCCCCAAGTACGTTCACGAACGCCCTCAAAAAGACAGACGCTGATATGTTCGGTCAGAATAGTACTACCGTTTAGGGTAACAATTGCCCACATACAGAAAAGCGGTATATTTCCTAGATTCTTCCTCAAGAGCGATCTGTCAGTAGCTATCCATGAGGTTGAGGCTAGTCATAAATTTTACTTTATAAAATAATTGCAGTATCTGCTCCATACTTCTGGTCTATCCACTTAATGTTGAACAACTTTATTCAGCGTACGTGCATCTGTCATGAATCTGACACACCCATCTCTTTCTGCTACAATGATCAAGGGATTGTTATTGGTATGGGTAATCCTCTCTATAACATTCCATGCCAGCGTTCGATCTATTTCTAGTTGTACAGCTTCCTTTTTGGACAGCAGAACTACGTACTGTTGGACAAAGAACAATTTGTGGAGCGTAACATTTAATTGCATTGATATTCAGTAACAAGCCCTGGTTTATTCAAAAACTCGTTTTTACTTCTCGCAGTTAGGTTATACAAGTCTCGTTTCTGTTCAGGTGTAGCATTTGGTGCCCTGTCCACAATATTCTGTAACTCGCTGTAATCTACCTCCTCCTTCCTTCTTGCAGCTATTGTCCACTATAAGCAAAGTCTTTTGTGAAAAATTTGAGAGGTGTGAAGACTGCAGAAAACTTCCTAGTTTACTTAGCTTGTCATGTTGAGTTGGCTCTAGTTCTTCTTGTCTAGGGGTCTGATTCTTGAAGCTATAATTTTCACATTTTAGGTCCTCATGGTTGAATTAAACTAAATACATTTGAAGATTGTTGTTGCAGAATTTTTGTTTTCACGTGTATATGTTTTTTCACATTTTAGTATACCATACAGTCTTTTTCCAATCCCAAAGGAAGCAGGTGTTGACAGATGTGAAAATTACGTAACTATCAGTTTAATAAGTCACGGCTGCAAAATACTAAAATGAATTCTTTACAGACGAATGGAAAAACTGGTCCATCATTCCTCTTGTTTTGGTAATGTTTTTACAGCCGGATGTCCTTCCTGCCGCCAACCCCCTTCCCTTGTTATGGGAGCAGAGGCTTGCTAGTTTTGGTCCAACCTGGGTATTTTATTTCCCCAGTACCCACCATATCTGGTGAACGTTCCCCTATCCGCCACCCGGGGAGGTGCCCGATGGGAGACTAGCAACTCCACATGGTGAAGGACTAGCAACACAACATAAGTTGATTGTGGTGGATTGTGAGATGGAAGTATGTAAAAGACAGAGGCACGTAAATCAATGTGAAAGGAAAATTAAGTGGTGGAGATCAAATGATAAAAATTTGAGAGAGGAATTTAGTGAGAAAGTACTGGGAAAGGTGAAATTGGCAGAGAGTGTGCAGGAGTGGTGGAAAATAAATAGTGCTGTTATAAGGAAGACCGGGGAGGAAGTGTTTGGGTTAACATCTGGGAGAGGGGTGCCAAAAGATAAGGTAGCATGGTGGTGGAATGAAGAGGTGTAGAAGGTTGTGAAGGAAAAGAAAGACGTTAAGAGGAAGTGGGATATGTACGGAAGTGCTGAAGATGGGCAAGCATACAAAAGTACAGAGAAGGAGGCAAAACGAGCCGTGGCTAAAGCTAAAGCTGAATCAGTAAGGGGGGGCATACAAACAACTACAGAAAAATCAGAATATGGGACAACTCATATGGATAGGCAAATCAAGAGATAAAGCTTCTAAGGATCTAACAGCAATAAAACAAATGAAAGATGAAACAAGAATAATTCTGCATGACCATGGAAAAATGATCTAAAGGTGGTTCAATTATTTCGAGAAATTGCTGAATGAAGAAAATGTAAGAGTGAAAACTGAAGAAGGAGGGGCAAACGAAGGATTAACGATGGATATAAGTAGAGATGACGTCGAACGGGCAGTTGAAAAGATGAAAAATGTGAAGACAGTTGGCACAGACCAGATCCCCGTTGAGGTATGGAAGTGTCTCGGTAAAAAGGGAATTGAGCTCCTTTGGGCTTTAATGAAGAAGATTTGGCGACAGTTGGAGATGCCAGGCGAGTTGAGAACTAGTGTACTGATCCCAATATTTAAGGGGAAAGGTGATGTGCAAGACTGCAGTAACTATAGAGGTATTAAACTGATGGCACGCACAATGAAAATTTGGGAAAGAGCTATAGAAGCAAGATTACGCAAGGAGACTGTGGTGTGTGAAGAACAGTTTGGGTTCATGCCTGGAAGAGGAACAACTGATGCAATACATGCTTTAAGGCGGATAGTGGAGAGACACGGGGAGCTATAAGCCGATCTACATATGGCTTTCATTGTTTTGGAGAAAGCATATGACAGAGTCCCAAGGGACAAAATATGGAGAAGCATGAGAGAGCAGTACATGCCAGAGAAGTGTGTGAGGTTAGTGAAGGAAATGTACAGCGGAGCAATGACACAGGTGATTAGTAGTGTGGGCATGACAAAGGAGTTTTCAGTAAAAGTAGGGTTACATCAAGGGTCTGCACTTAGTCCCTACCTCTTTGACCTGATTATGGATGTGCTGATGAAAGATGTGAAGAAGGAAGCGCCGTGGAATATGATGTTTTTGGATGATGTGGTTCTTTGTGAGCAGAACATTGACAGACTTGAGGAAAAGCTGAAGGATTGGAGGAAGGCACTAGAAGAAAGAGGGATGAAAATTAGCAGGACAAAGAAAGAATATTTAGTACTGAAGGATGGGCAAATGAGGTCTTGCAAGATCCCGGATGATGAGCTGAAATCGGTCTGCAAATTTAAATACCTGGGGTCGTACATACAGAGGGACGGAGGCCTGGAAAGTGAGATACAACACTGAATAAATTTCGGTTGGAACAACTGGAGGAAAATGAGTGGAGTGTTGTGTGACAAGAAGGTGAGCATTGGGTTGAAAGGGAAAGTGTAGAAGTCGTTGGTAAGGCCTGCTATGATACACGGGGCAGAGACATGGCCAATCACAGTAGCCCAGGAAAGGAAGATGGAAGTGGCGGAAATGAGGATGCAGAGGTGGATGTGTGGGGTAACAAGGTAGGACAGGACTAGAAATGAATTTGTTAGAGGAGCTGTGAAAGTGGGACCCATGGGGAAAAAGATACAAGAGAGCAGACTAAGGTGGTACGGACATTTACAGAGAAAAGGGGAAGAATATATCAGAAACAGAGTTGAAGATATAAAGATTGAAGAAGCGAGGAGGAGAGGGAGACCGAAGATGAGGTGGAAGGATAAGATATCTGGGGACCTAAGGGAGAAAGGATGGAAGAAGGAAGAGACAATGGATAGAGTACTATGGAGGAAAAGGATCCAGAAGAGCAACGCCGACCCTACATGACGTGGGACAAGGAGACGATAAAGAAGAAGAAGAAGAAGAAGAAGAAGAAGAAGAGGAAGAAGAATGGAAAAACTGGTAGAAGTCAACCTCGGGGAAGATCAGTTTGGAATCCGTAGAAATGTTGGAACACGTGAGCCAATACTGCCCCTGTGACTTATCTTAGAAGATAGATTATGGAAAGGCAAACCTACATTTCTAGCGTTTGTAGACTTAGAGAAAGCTTTTAACAATGTTGATCGGAATACACTATTTCATATTCTGAAGGTGGCAGAAGTCAAATACAGGGAGCGAAAGACTATTTACAACTTGTACAGAAATCAGATGGCAGTTGTAAGAGTTGAGGGGCATGAAAGGGAAACAATGGTTGGGAAGGGAGTGAGACAGGGCTGTAACCTATCCCAGATGTTATTCAATCTTTATATTGAGCAAGCAGTAAAGAAAACAAAATAAAAATTCGGAGTAGGAATTAAAATCCATGAAGAAGAAATAAAACATTGACTTTCCCGATGACATCGTAATTCTGTCAGAGAAAGCAAAGGACCTGGAAGAGCAGTTGAACGGAATGGACAGTGTCTTGGAAGGAAGATATAAGATAAACATCAACAAAATCAAAACTAGAATAATGGGATGTAGTCGAATTAAATCTGGTGATGCTGAGGGAATTAGATTAGGAAATGAGCCACTTGCAGTAGTAGAAACGTTTTGCTATTTGGGGAGCAAAATAACTGATGATGGTCGAAGTAGAGAGGATATAAAATGTAGACTAGCAATGGCAAAGAAAGAGTTTCTGAAGAATACAAATTTGTTAACATGGAGTATAGATTTAAGTGTCCAGAAGTCTTTTCTGAAAGTATTTGTATGGAGTGTAGGCATGTATGGAAGTGAAACATGGATGATAAATAGTTTGGACAAGAAGAGAGTAGAAGCTTTCGAAATGTGGTGCTACAGAAGAATGCTGAAGATTAGATGGGTAGATCACATAAATAATGATAATGTATTGAATAGAATTTGGGAGGAGTTGGTGGCATAGCTTGACAAAAAGAAGGGACTGGTTAGTCGGACATGTTCTGAGGCATCAAGGGATCACCAATTTGGTATTGGAGGGCAGCGTAGACGATAAGAATTGTAGAGGGAGACCAAGAGATGAATACACTAAGCAGATTCAGAAGGATGTAGGCTGCAGTAGGTATTGGGAGACGAAGCTTGCACAGGATAGAGTAGCATGGAGAGCTGCATCAAACCAGTCTGGACTGAAGAGCACAACAACAACAACAGCCTTTTTTATTTTTCATGTTAACAAAGCCGAATTTGCATTGTTCACACAAATTACAAAAAAGTTTGTTACTTTCGATCATTATTTCATAAATTAATCCAGAAATAAACATAGTAACTAGTATTGCATAATTAATAATAGAAATTTTTAAGTGTGCCAATAATTCGTATTTCAAATGTTTCTAAAAAAATAATTTCAACTGTACATTCGGAATTAGTACTTATCGATTATAGCATCGAGACTAAAATGTTTTGTAAAGTAATTCATTTTCATAAATTTTATCTTCAAATGTAACATACTGTGTGTAAAGTTATATAAAAGTTTTCAGAAAAACAACTGAGATAATATTGACCAATCAAAATTTCGAAAAGTAATAGTGGTATCGAAAACTACCGTACTGTTCAGGAAAACTAATGCTACAGGAGGATGTCCCGTTAAATTGCTTTGCAAATTATTGTCACATTTAGATTCCACATTCTGTAGTATTCCAAATTTGTGGCTAAACCAATCTCTTCAGGCTGAGTAACATTGTCAATAGGTTGGTATTGACTACTAACATCACCACCTGTTTCATTAAAACTCATGTTATTTTCAGTCACCTTTTGAAATGCACATTATTGTTTTAGTCAGTTGTTGCGCAGTATTTCAATAACCAATCTAACGCAATTATTATCTCGGTGCTCAAATCTGGCGCAATGATAAATTCGTGTTCAAAATACGTCCCCTTGAATTCCGAAACAGACAAATATTTGATGGATTATAGGTCTGCTATGCTTTCCGGTAGCACTGATTATTTTAACTCCCTATTACGGCCGTTACTGCTACTCCTGGTCTTTCTTTTAACAAATTAAAATTTTTTCTGTACATATCACTTAGCTCTGCCTGGTATCAATTACAAGATGCATTTGTAGGCCGTGGATGTCAACGTCACTATTATTTGTCTACACTTACCTGTGTCTAGCTCTTGGTTTTTCCCATAGCAAATTCTCATCCACATCAAGGTCATTCCAGAAAAATCCGCGTTCTCTGATACCGATAGCAGTTTATTTGGTGTTTTTTTTTATTTTTTGTTCTTGGACATTCTTAATTTATATTTCCCTGTCCTGCGATTGTTAAAACCATTTTGACACCAACACTCTAACCATTTTATCAATTTCTTTGGCTAACAAACATTGTTTTACCAACAATTCGGTACCTCTCAAGTCAGATAAATTTTCTTTGTAAAGATGGCTATCATCCTCCAAATTTCTTGGAGAAATGCGCTCTGTTTCTGCTTCTAATTCTCCTCTCGAGCTCATGCAACTCACACCGATCTTCTCTGACTGTATGACGTCAGCCTTAACCCTATAAATGTTGTAACCTACATGGGTTTCAATTAGTCGTACCTGATCATCATCAGCAAACTCGTCTTGCTTCTTTTATAGTAATAATATTTTATTCAACATTGAATAATTCATTGCTTATGTTTAAAACCAGGTTACATGTTCTTTATACACAGCACAATATTACATTCTCCTGGATACGTCATTGATTAACACTATTTACATACCTTTTTGAAGCACCTCTTATTCTGTATTTAACTATGGTATTCTTCTAATGTGTAAAAGGTATTTTGTAACAGAAATTTGCTTAGCTGAAATTTAAGCTTCATTGTGGGTAGGGTCATAACTTTACTGGGCAGTGCGTTGGCTAACTTTAAACCTGCATACTGTAGACCCTTTTCACAGGGTGCTGTTCTGTGAGTGCTGGTGTAAAATTTTTCTTTATTTCGGTATTGTACTGACGCAAATCAGAACAAATATAGGCTTACAGTCTTTTAACAAGAATATGGATTTTAAAATATACATATTTACTATGGTTACCACACTAGTTTTTGGAAACAAGCCATGGCACGATTCCTTGTATTTTACTCCACAGATGATTCTTATAGCCCTTTTTTGAAATGGCTGTAGCTTATTTTGATATGCTTCGATTGTTGCTTCCCAAATTCCTATTCTAATTCAAGTGAGAGGTAAGTAGAGATTGGTATGCAGTCCTTAGGACTGTTAAGATTATTTATTTGCGACTAGCTAACAGTTTCATTACGTACTCGAACACCAACATATAGGAGACAGAGAGGAAAAAAAAACAGTTTTACACAGCACAGATTCAACATGTCTTACATCTCAAAGATATAAAGCATCACAAATATGACGAACTTCGTAATTTTTATTTCCAATTTTAACACTTCCTCCAAATAAAAAATATTTAAAAAACACTAAAAGTCACATGGAAATAATCTGCACTCCAATTCCTTCACGCAACATCTCGAATCGGACCCTTTCCAATGGCTTGGTTAGTAGATCAGCTATTTGATATGTCCCGTCCATGTGTTCTAATCCAAGATCCCATTCAAAAATCTCTCTTTCACGTAAAAGTGGCGGACTTCAGTGCGTTTCGACTTTCGATGATGCGTTGGATTTTTAGACAACTTCGCTGTACTTGCACTGTCAATATAGAGTGTGGGAGGCATCACTTGTTTGGATGTTCCAATCAGTTCGTACAGTAACCTTTTCAGTAAGAGCAATTCGTTTGCTCCTTCTTGGGCTGATATTATTTCTGCTTCCATAGTGGATGTTGCCACTGTCTTTTGTAATTGACTGGTTCATGAAACAGCCCCAAGGGGTGAGTGTTGCGACAACACCTGTTGTTGAACGCCTTGTGTCCTTGTCACCAGCATAATAAGCATCACTGTAGACTTTTAAACAAACTCTGTTGTTCTTGTAAATAATTCCACAAGTCATCATATTCTTGAGGCATCTAAAAATTCTTTTCACACAATTCCGGTCTTCAACTGTAGGATCTTCCATTGCTCTAGCCTCTTTGTTCACTGCAAAAGCAATATCTGGATGGGAGACTGTACTCAAATACACTGCTTCACGATAAGGAACTTTGGCTGTGATCTTCTCCTTGACATCACTTTCTTCACATCCAATTGGAGTAGAAACTCCTTTAGCTTCAGCCATTCCAAACCTCTTCAGAATTTTGTATTTGCAGTGATGTGATTTGTGGCACCACTATCGCAATACCAACTGTCGACTTCAAAACCTTTATTGACTGAGGCACCAAAAACATGTGCAAGAAATGCAACATTCTTTTCAGACTGATTGATGCGAATGTTTTTATCTTTTTCACTGAACACACTGCTGCCCAATGCCCTTTCCTCATTCTTTTTCGATTTTTCACTATCGTCACATTTATTTTGCAAAATTTTCTTCTTAGGACTACTGCGTACAACGAACGTAGCTGATTCAACTGTACGTTGATCAAGCAATTCAATGATGCACAATTTTTCAATCAGAAGATTCACACTTTGATTTTCGGACGGAATTGTGTCCCACAAGTCTTTAAAGTTGTCATTTTCTTTGCTAGTGTGGATAAAATTCGGCCATTTAAGATTCTTTCAGGCAAAACATTTTCTTCGTGCTTCTGCGTTTCGTCGTTCTCAAGTCCACATAAAGTTTTTGTAATTTCGCGACTTGAGTGCTAATATCCTCTTTGTTGTCGCGTTGAACACAAAAAATGACTCTTATCAACATGTTCAGTCGTTGCATACTAGTACGCAAGATCCGCACACGTAATTTGTCCCAAATTTCACTTGCATGAGTGCATGTTAAAACGAGTTCGGCTACTGACTTCCCTAGCGCACTTGCTAATAAACTAGCCGCTCCTGCATCGTCTTTCATCTACTGGTGATGTGCCGCCCTTTCTTCCGCGGTCGCGTCTTCTCCCACTTCAGGACACTTGTACATACCTGTGACGATGTCTTCAAGTGCATATGCTCGCAACAGCATCAATATATGCCACTTTCATTTCGCCCAGTCTTCAGGCGCTTCAAGCTTGTCCACATGTGTCATATAATCACCAACGCAGGATGCAATTTACCTTGAACACACAAAAAAATAACGAGCAGATTCTCGTTATTCGTTATACATTCACGGGCGAGCGAAAACAAACACCTCACGGCTTTTCATGCGCGGTCTGGGCCCATAACCTGTTAAGATTCTTTATTTCCGACTAGCTAACAGTTTCATTACATACTCGAACACCAAGATGTAAAAGAGAAAGAGGAAAAAAAAAGCAGTTTTCCACAGCACAGATTCAACTTGTCTTACATGCCAAAGATATAAAGCATCACAGATATGACGAACTTCGTAATTTTTATTTCCAATTTTAACAAGGACGATAGTGTAATTGCAGAACTTGGTAATTATATTAATGCAAATATATTCTTAGACAACTTACATGCTAGAGTGTCAACGTGTGTGCCCCATCTTTGCTTGCTTTTAATTGTTGAACCTAGGAATTTTACACTAAATTCTTTTTTTACTAATTCATTGCCTATGTATAGTTTAATCTCATCATTAAAACAACTGCTGTTAAACTCCATGAGACATCTTTTACTACTGCTCACATTTAAGTGACTTTCATTGAAGTACTGAACAATTTCATTTGTCATGTTACTGCAGTGGTTCTATAGTTGGTTAATGTTTTCATACATGATGGATGCACCATCCACACACAGAACTCTTTTGGAACTTTGAGTGCAATACATTATGTAATTCCACAAATCAAAAACAGAAAATTAGCCTCAATTTTCCTTACTACGAGCGTCGCTGGGGTTCGCTACTTCAGTTACTACATTTTGACAAGCCTGCCTCTTTGGTAAAGAGCTTTCCATTTCTTCATAAAGCTTAATTTCATGCGAATTCAGAAGCTTCAAATATTATCTGCTCTCCCCATTAGCACACTGATAGAATCTTCTATAATTCCTCAGTTTGTCGTGTATCTGATTGAAACGATCTAGCCACACCTCCTTGCACTCTGCCTTGCCCTGAGCGATAACGGTAGTTTTATATTGAGTTCTTTAATTCCGTCTGCGAATCACACTGTATTGGAGTCTGCGGTGCCATTTTTGCTTTAACAGCAGCTGGCTCTTTCTTATGGACTGGTGCTCTTATTTTCATCGTTATAACGGACAGTGATCACTTTGTTGGCTGCCTTTTCAACTTCATTTATTGTTTTCATGTGTGTGGGTACTCGTCTGTCTTCTTGCAGATTCTCCCATCGCCAATTTATCCATTCAGATATGTCATAACGACGTTATCTAGGCTTTCTTCTGGGCCACCAAGGTCTTCCCATGCCCAGTGGGCCTCAAGCTGGAATGGCTAATCGATTCCCTGATTAAGTACGACAGGCCTATTTCTATCAGGCTGTCACAGTTGCTGATTTTGCTCCTGTCTATTATCATTCTGCAGAAAACCACGTACCATATTCACTTGATACTGGTATCTGTCATTTCTACTATTATTGTTCCCATTATGACAGTTATTGGTATAATGGTGTGAGTTGTTATTACCAAGGTAGTGGTTACCATTACCGCCATTGCTATTGTTATTATGGTTGTCGCTAGTGTGGTAACTGTTGCCATTACCATGGCTTTTAAAATTTTGTGGGTTATTTCGCCAACTATCTTCATTTTCAACCTTTTCTAAGACTGCAGTAATTGTTCTGTAACTACTGCCTATGTATCTCTTGGAATCATCTGGAAGGTTCTTCCAGAACTCCCAGACAATGTCCAATTTAGTCTGCCAATGACGCAAATATTTTAATTTGCGGATCCCATTTTCGCAAAATTCTTCCATTGAGCCATGTGACTTTGCTCCGTAGGATTTTGACACAACGAAATCGCGCCATACACTCTCCTGCTTCTGCTCTGACCAATACTCTTTCTAGAATGCATACTTAAATTCTTCAAAGCTCAACTTCGCAACATCAAGGGTTGAGCGCTATAGCTCAGCCTTGCCTGCTAGCATGTCAATAACAGAGTTAATATTTGTCCTAGCCGTCCAATTCTTAATGAAGTCGGTATCGTGCAATCCATCCTACTTTTTGAGGAGATCGAAATGCACCTCCTTCACTAAGATTTCGGTATTATGTACATGGCATGAAATACGGTGCTGCTTTTCATCTAATCCCTTTCTAGTTCGATTACTTTTGTAACTATATGGCAAGTGATCGTCACTAACATGTTTCCACTTGCCTCTTTTTCTCATCATACTTAGTTAACTGTTTCTTCACTCTGGTATCTACGTTTGATACTGAAGTTTGATAATTTGTTACGTTTTCCCTATCGGCTTTTTGAGATAATTCTGCCTTTTCAATTACTTTATTTCCAATAATGGAATCAACAATCTGTTCCAGTTTCTGTTCGATCCTCTCCTACTTCCTCCTCAAACAACTGGTTGTGGTTCATGTTTTTGACTGTACCTCTGTCATGTCCTGCCTAAGATGACCGATTTCAGTATTCAATACAATTATTTCTTTCTTGATTTCATCTGTTTTCATGTTAACAGCTCCAACATTAGTGTCAACAATCTTGATAGCTTTAATCTGATGATCCATTTTTTGTGACTGTACATCAATTTTACTGTTAATTGATCCAGTTGTGCTTTTATTGACTCAGACTGATCATTAATTTTAGCATTAATTCTTTTGGATTGAGCTTTTATTCGTTTGGATTGAGCATTAATTTTACTGGTCAACATGCTCAACAAATCGTTTATGTTTCCAGATGTTACTGGTTTTGACACTAACTCTGGTTCTTCCTTCATGGTTTCCTTGTATCCATCGTCAATGTATTTTGTCTTAATGTTTATTCCGAATTCTGTAGCATCTGCAAATGCCAGTAATTCCGTTTTTGTCAGTTCCTGTGCGTCTGAAATACTAGTCACATCGACAATGGGTTCTGCTGCCATTTTTCTCCGTTGTTCTGTCGACTGTTCCCTGTTAAGTACAATCAAATTACCGATTTCATTTATGTTCATTATGTTGCCTATTCTACTGATTAATGCAAGTTTAGAAATTTTGTGGCTTATTTCCACCACTTACTATTAATGTAAGGGAGCGACTTCATTCATATCAAAAGGGTTTAATTCGCTACGAATCCGCACAGTTCAAAAATCGTGGAAAAACAATACCAAATTGACATTGTCCTGCTACCAGCGGCGCCACGTGTAACCTCCCCTTCCTCATCAGCCTATTGGACTGTGATATAAATGACCATGATTGCATATGCCTAAAGAAATTTTATGGTGAGTAAGGTTATTGGTACCAAAGGAAAATAATTCCTGTTAGGTTGAGGAAAGTGTACAACAGACCCTTCTGAAGGAAGAATCTGTTGTAAACCTAATCTAAATACTGATAATAATTCAGAAATGGATGGAATTTACTGCAATCATTCATAAACCTCACGGGCAAAATGGTACCACGTAATAGTGGTGGTGGTGTGTTGCGGCTTATGGGCGCTCAACATCGAGGTCATCAGCGCCCTGACACACATTAAAAGGAATGAATGTGGACAGACCTAAGAAAACTAAAGCACACACTCAAAGAAAGCAGGAAAAGAAGGAAAATGCTACATAAGAAAGTAAAACCTAAGGAAAGGGAAACATAGCAACAAGAATGTCACAGGAAATTGTTATTGGCTGGCCACTTACATAAAATATGGGCGAGCTTGTCACACAGTGAGCAAATTAAAATCCTCTCCCTAAAATCTTTGTAAAAACATTTGACAGGGCACAGAACTTTAACCACATTCGTCCGAGTGTTGCCTAAAAGAGATACAAAAAATACTTATCACCAAAAAAGGGGACGATAAAATGGTCAGCAGCCCACCAAGCAAGTGAATATTTCAGAATCCTAAGAAAGGTGATCGCAAAGAAAATTAAACAAATAATAAATGCGTAGCAAAAAAGAAGGTTGTCATGCTTTTCTACAACACAACAGTTCACGAGAAATATTAAATTCTGGAAACAAAGTTAAATGAAGTTGGTGGTTACATAAATCACAGACTGTAACTGAAACTTTGTTACACAAAAAATGACTATCAGTAACCTCAGCATAAATGTAATGCAAAATTTGGAAATAAACCAGCAATTCACTTTTACTTATTGAAAGGTTGAACTGAATTTAAGTGAACAAACAAGTGATTTACTTTTAACATAAGAACAATAAAATCTGTTCTGAGCTAGCAGACTTCACTCACTAAGCTAAATACGGAAACAATGAAATTGTGCAATCTTAATTTGTGCTGTATCTTTAGTTATTAGTTTTTCCAGTGACATTTTACCTTACTTTAAGTAACTGAAGTTAATATTCAAAACTGCAATTTAGTTAAGCCTCTGTAATGCAGTACAAGAATGAACAGTTACTGAGGCAGCAAAATTTAGACCGAAACTGGTCATTAGCTAACAAACAAAACTGGCAGCAAAATAGATAATCAATTTTCACACTTTTACGACACTTGGTGATTGCATGGAAAGGAAAGGGACCTTGCTTGGAAATAATGACTCAGGACAATGACAACACAGGTGCCCTACAAGTCTTAACTGTAGCAGGTAATTATACAAGAAAGTTATTCATTAAAGTTTGTTAACGAAATGCCTATATGTTAGTTATATGTTAGTTATACTGCGTCAGTAAACAGTCTTACAATGTTGTAGCTATGTGGATGAGAAAGAATGTAGCTGATGACAGTGCTGTTGGTAGGGAGCCACGAGTTGTCTCCAGAGCCATGGATAGTTACGGGACAGGCAATACTTTAAATGCGTACATTTTTGGTTAGGCTTTGCTGTGACTTTTATTGATATTAAATGTAACAACAAGTTTAGTGTTACCAGTCATTGTTTATTTATCGCCACCATGCGTTTCAAAGGTTTAACCCTCGATCATCAGGTGGATTTACATTTGTTAGTATGACATTTGTGTGTGTGTGTGTGTTGTGTTACGATTTTTTGGAGGAACTTGGGAACTAGTGCAGAAAACAATACACTATTTCAGAACATTGTTTTCGGTTCCTTTTGACAAAAAATCAAACGTATATCTAATGGTAAACATAAAAGAAGTAAAATAAAGTACCCCCAGTGGTCACAGGTTCCTTTCGCTTTCATAACACATCACATGTACACTGTCATATTTCGTAAACAAATATGGAGTCAGGAAACTATTGGGTGCAAGTATCGTATAGCAGAAGAGATAACATTATAGCAACATACA
This sequence comes from Schistocerca americana, assembly GCF_021461395.2. Classification (NCBI taxonomy): domain Eukaryota; kingdom Metazoa; phylum Arthropoda; class Insecta; order Orthoptera; family Acrididae; genus Schistocerca; species Schistocerca americana. The sequence goes on from NC_060120.1 coordinate 278,733,984, forward strand.
AAGAATGTACATAGTAACAACATTATAAATATGGATTTGGAGGTATTTGTTTTGAGGTGTCGAATACATACTTTGGAATAAATACTTCGGTTTGTATATAAATCCGATTTCGACAAGTTAAAATAGCTTAAACTTCATACTCATTTATACAATTAGGTGAAATGTTAAAATAGCTTAAACTTCATACTTGTTTATACAATCAGGTAAAATGTTGCAAACTTTAAGTACAATAATCAAATTGGCTACAGTGGTAAAATTATACATAAATAACAATTTTGATTGGGATTAATAGATAGATATGAAAGGCTGGAGGCAGAGGGAGAGGAAGAGGAAGAGAGAGTGAGAGGGAGAGAGATGGTGGAAAGAGTGATTGTATGAGAGCAAACATTACATGGCAAGGGATCTTAAGATTATATCTGTTACATGTAATAACTGCCTAAAGGTTGGTGTAAAACATTGGTTAACGCTTTAAAATACGCAGATGGATTTACAATTTGTGCCAGTAGATGATATATATATAGTTTCAAGCTGACAAGGGGTAGAAGTTGTTGGTGTGATGATATATATGTAAATGAGGTCAATTTATTGTGCTCTCAGCAGCTGTCATAGTAACATAACTAAATATTTATACTGTCATCTGTTTGGTGTGAATTTTACGTTTTCATGGGAGTTGTTGAATAACTGGTTCAACTCACTGATGTCATCTTTAGTGCCTTTGATTAAAATGATGGTATCATCTACATATCTGTGGTAGTAGATGATATTTTTCAGGAGGTGGTGATCGGAATTCAGGATTTTGTCTTCTAAGTTACTTATAAATATTTCTGCTAGCAATCCAGGAAGATTCGAGCCCATTGCCAGACCATGTGTTTGTTTGTTTGTTTTTTTTTTTAAATTTAAAATAGTTATATGAAAGTGTGAATTCAAAAATGTCAAATATTTATGAGTAACTTGGAAGACAAAATCCTGAATTCCAATCATCACCTCCTCAAAAATTCATCTACTAATACAGATATGTAGATGGTACCATCATTTTAATCAAAGGCACTAAAGATGACATCAGTGAGCTGAACCAGTTATTCAACAGCTCCAAACAGTTGACGGTATAAACTTCTTATACCTAACCATTACAATAAAGAATAACAGATATCAGTTTGAAATTTCTCAGAAGCCTACCACAACACACACTACAGTCCACAACTCGTCTTGTCATCCCACAGCCAACAAAACGGCAGCATTCCAGTACACTATCAGTAGACCTATCCAACTACCATTCTCTGAAGACAAATCTGATCAAGAAATTGAAATAATAAAACAAACGGCTATTGCAAATGATTATAACAGCTCCATTGTAGACACCCTAAAACACCCGATAATGGCAAATTTCATATCAGATTGCCAATGCCTTCAAACGAAAAGGCATAAGCATATCCTTTACCACAGACAACAAGATTGGACAGAAGCTACCCCACAACATCAGCACACGAAACCCATTTCATCACGCAGATGTGTACAAAATTGAATGTTTAGACTGTGACTGATTCTACATAGGCCAAACAGGCAGATCATTTGAGATTAGATTCAAAGAACACGCAGCAGCATTATAAAACAAAAAATACCACTCACCAGCAATGCCACCCACTTGCATGAGACAAAACACCATGTTAACAACACAAGTATATTTTAAATCATTAACCAAATTATTAGTCCAATCTTTAGGCAGTTATTACATGTTACAGTTATAATCTTAAGACCCCTTGCCATGGAAAGTTTGCTCTCACACAATCACTCTTTCCACTATCTCTCTCTCTCTCACTTTCTCTTTCTCTTCCTCTCCCTCTGCCTCCAGCCTTTCATATCTGTCAATTAATTTCAATCAAAATTGTAATGTATGTATAATGTTACTGCTGTAGCAAATATAATTATTGTACTTAAAGTTTACAACATTTTACCTGATTGTATAAACGAATATGAAGTTTAATCTATTTTAACTTTACACCTGATTGTATAAACGAATATGAAGTTTAAGCTATTTTAACTCGTCAAAATCGGATATATCTATCATCTGAAGTATTTATTTCAAAGCATGTATTTGACACTTCAAAACAAACAGATCCACATCCATATTTATAATGTTGTTACTATGTACATTCTTTGTACTTTGCTATAATGTTATCTCTTCTGCTATACAACCCTTGCACCAAATAGTTTCCAGATGCCATATTTGTTTACGAAGTATGACAGTGAAAGGAACCTCTGGCCACTGGAGGAACTTTATTTTACTTTTTTATGTTTACCATTAGATATACATTTAATTTTTTGTCAAAAGGAACAGAAAACCATGTTCTAAAATAGTGTCTTGTTTTCTCCTCTAGACAGTGCCACAAATTCGTCCAACAATCGTAACACAACACACACATACACACACACACACACACACACACACACACACACACACACACACACACAAATGTCATACCAACAAACGTAAATCCACCTGTTGATGGAGGTTTAAGCCTTCAAAACGCATTCTGGTAATAAATAAATAATGACTGGACAGACAATAGTAAGAACTGCAGCTTCCTCCATGGGTCCACACCGACGGTGCTCTCAATACTGGCAGGTTAATGAAGTTGGTCCACCTACACTGACATGATCATAACTGCACACTGGGTCTGCAGGGGCGGCTAACAAACACTTCCACACTCTTTCAAGACTCAAGCTGCTGCTTTCATCTCTGATCATTGCGCAACAGAGAGTCTTCTTACACAAAGATAAACAACGGCACACCTACTGCTATTTCATTGTTGCTATCGATACATTGAAACAAAGTTCCCTAGGCAATTACCCAACTATTTACAAGATTTACATTATAATGCAATCAGTTATATACATTCACAAATAAATAGACTATTACATCGTTTATGTATAAAATATAGTTCCTGCAATAAAACTTACAGATTCAGAAATAGCAGTGTATTGCAAGTTATCAACATGGTGCAAAAGTTATTTTATCTGCACTGTCGATGTTGCAAAATGTAGAAACATGCCTATCAGCATTTGTTTATTTTGCACAACTCCTTCTCGGTATTGTGATTTTTTTCCATTACTGTATTAAGACCTGATTTTCATTTCACTGTATTTGCTCATCTCTTACATACATTAATATTTACATGTACATGTTAGGTTTATTTAACTTGTTTTTGACAATTCTGTAATGTCACTTTCAGTTTGCTTTGTAGTGAATCGAAATTGATGTTTCAATGGCTCACTCATTGTATTATGCTGAGCATATTAAATGTACTTTCACAAATGTGTGTCAATTTGAAAAATAATTTAATGTTAAGAGCCAACTCAATGAGTTTTGGATACTGATGATGTGGAAGGACGTCAAAAATTGTGGCATCTCTTACCATTGTAGATAGCATGAAGGGATCAAATTGTAAATTGCACACATCTTGAAGATCACTTCTAATGCTCACAAGAGTCATTTTCATTGAATTATTAAAGAGAATGTCATCCAGTTATAGAGATATAAATTCTATAAAAATACTATAAAACTCTTCAAGACTTGATCAACAATGGAAGTAAATCTCATTCAGCTGGAATTTAAACAATATCAGTTTGGACTGGAACCATTAATATCCGCCAACATATCAGAAATAGTGTGTTCCCTTTCTTGTAAGCTTATATTCAAATTATTTAAGTGATTTGTAAAATCCGTTAGGAGTGCTAAATCTGATAAAGAAATCGAATACTTCAGTTTATTTTCAAATTCTGTGGCATCCTGTTTTACTTCTGTATTCGAAAACTTGAAAAGTTCTCTTCTAATAACAAATAAAAAAACAAGTTAAACATTTTCCTGCAATAAGGCAGCAGATTTTGGATTGAGGAAGTATGTCTCTCTATCCCCCGTCAGCTCCTTCCAAAACCTATTCAAATTTTCAATAAGATGGTAATAGGTTTGCTCTATGTATTACTAGTATATTCGAAATTTTGCATTACATCTTTCACTGTTGACAGCTTCCTGATACTTTTCTCACTTAAAGCTTTGTGATCAATAATTCAATGAAAAGTTAAACAATTCATCCCGTTTTTTTCCCTTTATTGACCAATGAAGCTATTTTTGCTATCGAACGTATCTGGTGCACTATCAATTCAAACTATAGACCATTTTAGAAAACCTCCAGTTTCCTCATACTTTTTAGCAGCATAAAAATATCCAAACCTTTTGTTCCAAGCAGCAGAATTAAAGTGGGTAAATCTCTATCTAGTGCAGACCAGCAAACAAATAGTGGGCTGTAGTGAAACCATTGCGGCATCATATCTGGAGGAAGAAGCACTCGCTAGAGGGGATGTCTGATGAGTCACACTTTGCCAGGCCTTGTATAAACTGTTTACTTTGTACTAGTAATATTGCTTAAGATATGTCTGGCTAGGGAATGATAGGTCTTTATTCATCTCAGTTAGCAGATGGATATGTGGGTCAGATTCTAATGCTAGTGTTTATTTTTGCTGGTTGTATTTCATTTTGTTGGAAAGGAAAGGGACCCTGCTTGATAACAATGACAACACATGTCAGGAGTGGTGAGCAGCTACCACATTGCTGACGACACAGAGAAGGCAACCACGCACTTGTGTGTGGCAGGTGGACGTTTTTATTATGCTGAAGGAGGAGAAGGTCACATTCAAAGGACATGGTTTGTTAATTTTGTCATGTTTTGTTAAACTTCATAATATCACCAAAATGGCTGTTTATTGAAAGCATTAATGTATGTTTTTATTTTGCACTTTTGGAGTGTGTAACTGTTGCTTATGTGGAACACAAGGAAGGGACTTAAATATTCTAAAATTTCAAATACTTTTTTTTAAATTTCTTGATATTATTTTTCTTTTGTAGGATACACTACTTTTCATTAGTATGATGTGTTCTGTATGAACTGTTGAGTGTTATTGCATGGTGTTGTGGATTGGCAGGAGCCAACCCACGGAGTTGGGAGGAAGCCGAAAGGCACGCGTTTTAGCTCACGCAGGCTGGCGTGAGGTCTGGAACAGGACAAGGAAGTTAGACTAGAAAAAAAGGATGTAGCTGGTGGAATACTTAACTTTAATCCATTAATGTTGAACGTAGCTCTTGTCTGTACATTCTTTACAATATCAATAGCAACTGATAATGGCGCCTTGCTAGGTCATAGCAAATGACGTAGCTGAAGGCTATGCTAACTATCGTCTCGGCAAATGAGAGCGTATTTTGTCAGTGAACCATCGCTAGCAAAGTCAGCTGTACAACTGGGGCGAGTGCTAGGAAGTCTCTCTAGACCTGCCATGTGGCGGCGCTCGGTCTGCAATCACTGATAGTGGCGACACGCGGGTCTGATGTATACTAACGGACCGCAGCCGATTTAAAGGCTACCACCTAGCAAGTGTGGTGTCTAGCGGTGACACCACACATGGCATTTATGAAATATGTTTCTTTGCACTGATTTTTGTGGCGACCTATCTGCAACAGGCCAAATTATAAGTAATGATGATGATGATGATGATGATAATGATGATGAGGTCCCATACTCTGAGTAGCATAGGGATCAATGCAGGAGTCGTGCACTGCCAACTAGGCAAGGTCCTAGTGGAGATGGTTTGCCATTGCCTTCCTCTGACCAAAGTGGCGATGAATGATGATGACGATGATAATGATGATGAAGACTACACAACACTCAGACATCTCGAGGCAGGGGTAATCCCTGACCCCACCGGGAATCGGACCTGGGACCCCATGCACGGGAAGCGTGAATGCTACTGCAAGACCACGAGCTGTGGACATAAGTAGGTAGTGGGCAATAGTGAAACATAGGAGATGATTGCCTCTCCCATGAATCTTTGCATGTAATATTACTACAATATGGTTTTGTGTGGTTTTGTAATACCTTTGTAGTTGATATCTTTTGGGAATGTCTTTGGCTTCACACACCTTCAGTGCATGAGTATTTTCAGTAGTTTTTTTGCTTTTAAGAGACACAGAATGTGTTGTAATGTGAAGACAGTGTGGATTGTCAGAAACAAATATTTTCATGAAGTTTGTGTTACTATTTCGATTTGTGGTGCGAATGTGTGCTGACATAAGGTGAACAGTAAAGAAGTAGCATTGAAATTTAAAGTTTATGCTTCATTATTGAATGTTGTCACAAGAGCAGAGTGAATGATGTGCAGTGGAATAATATTTGAAGGGGCGTGAGCTAGCTACAATCCTAACTGGCTAGTTCCAAGACTTACCATTTACTGATGACTTTTTTCACTTGCGATGCCACTATCCAAATGTACTGTAATATTTTTAGACCATGAGGCATCGGACGTCTGGAAACCGGCTATCGCATGTAATAAGCCTGAATAGCTTTGCTATGTAGTTCAGACTACTACACGGAATTGCTGAATAAATATTGGCGATGGCATACAAGAAATCGAATGTTAAATGAATTCTGATTTTCATTAACAAAAATAACCTCTTTGAAGTGACTGAACAGAATGCACTAACTGGTGTACGTTAATCACGCCTAGCAGGCAAACAACATTTACGTAACACAATATACACACACATATGATAAACACTTGAACTTGCTGTAAGTTGGATTGATCTACACCAACTGTCAGTTACGATTTTAATGTTACTGAATTTGCATTGTACTGAAGGTATAATGAGTACAGTGGTGGCAATAAATTCTTTAATTGAATATTCAATGAACACTATAGAACTGATGGATACTAGAGATGTGAAAAACATTACTTTAGAATCATTTTCTTCTAATGAAACTGAATGAGTTTTTATGTTGATAATGTACTGAAAAGCCACCACATCGAGTTCAACTGTAATTAATGTGGCATGGTACCTGGCGTCTTTTGTCAGTTGTATAATCCGGCGTTAATTCCGATTATATCCTCTTGTTGCATTAATACGTCGATACTCACGTAATATAGCCTTTTTACTGGTATTGCTGCACACACAGTGATGGATTCGGGATAATAATGAACTATTTTCTGTAAGTAATTGATGACACTCGTGGAATGCACTTTGAATCACAAACTTATTATTTCCCTCAGACATTACCCTGTAGAGAACTTGACTTGATAAATACATAAACTGGTTCGCTACGGACAAATGTACCTGTTATGGCGGCGGTATAAAATGCACTGTTCATAAAAACACTGTTGTACGATAACTACTAGTTCGTTGCTTGTGCTGGCGTGAGCTCATCAATGGATCTCATATGGTAGTAAGATCACATTGCAACATTAGCTGCAGACACTGGTCACTTCATACCTTGCTGCTGGTCGCTGCTGTCCGTCGTAAATTACCCAGCCTTCCACAAGGCGTGCCATGTGCTTTTTGAGTGGGAACAGCAACTATATCACTCACAAGCCGTCTCTGTCGAAATGTTGCATCCTGCAAGCCTTATTGTCCATTTGACTTGCTGACACACCATAAATCCAGTTCGTGTTTGTTGTAAGCTCACTTTTAACTGTCTATAAGCAACGTTACCGTACCGTACTTAAACCGTCACTTTCGCGCCGCGTAATCTCTGTTCTGCATCTGAACAGTTCCAGAACACATCTCTGTCTACTGCCAAATTCACGTGCCAACCTGCATTGTCCGCGTTCTCGGGGATTTCCCTCACATTTAAACATTAATTTACACTATGCCAAGTTGTCTATTTGTAAATGGACATACCATAACATTACCATATTCAATTACAGTCATTATATATATATATATATATATATATATATATATATATATATATTAAACTAATGAAACGTCCCCTTAGAAAAATTTATGAATTACTGTGCTGATAAACCCCTTACATTATTTGATTTTCAAACAGATGAGCAAAACTGTACGTACTCAGACATTTCTCTCTTTACTAATTCTGATCAACACTAAACTGACAAACAATATTTTTAGCGCAACGCAGTCTGACTTTCAAAAATCCTACAAAAGTATGGCCCTGATTAACATTAACCTATACCTTTCACAAATCACTTACCTCACAAAAATCTTCGTTACTCGAACTACTGCAATACAGCGAGCGCCACTACTGCCAGCTAAATAAGAATTTCAAACTATTGAAGGCACTAACTACTGATAGGCTTAGTTAGCATATGAAAGATTTTGATAGAGAGCAAACAATGTATTTACCTTAATAGTGTTCAAAAGTCATAATATATATAGCAGTTCATGACATACATCCTTACAAATTTACTGTCTCTGATGGACGCACGTCCAGATCATCCGCTCTCAAAACTCCGCCATCTCTCTCCCCACATCCACCACTGCTGGCGGCTCACCTCCAACTGCGCAATGCTATGCGCTGTTAACAGCCAACTGCCCAACACTACAATAGCAAATTCCAACAATGCAAACCAACCACAGCCTTCACACAGCACAGTCAGTGATTTTCATATAGAGTGCTACATGGCGTTACCAACATAAAAACCTAAACAGCCTACTTACATAGCCCCCATGCTCCCCACAAAAAATTTTACAAATTCTTTTGGGCAGTGGCCAATACAGATTTGAAAAAAATTTTCATAATTGCAATAACAAAAATATCAAATACAAACACTTATTGATACACTGTTTGTCAAAAGCAAAGATGTTCTCACAGTGCATAAAGACAGTCCCGATCATTTATCACAATAGTAATTACAGTTTTTTTTACAAAGTCTCATTAGTAAAAGAAAATGCACACGGAAATAGGGGATTTCCATGCAGTCTTGAAGAAGTAGTGTTGTCCTTCCAACAGAAAGACAGTGCTGACTCTTGACATGCAGACAGGTAATGGGCCACAACAGAGCAAACCCACAGCAGAGTCAGTCGAAGTTTTGAAGAATATTGGTAGATAGGTCATCACAGAGCAGACCCACTGTAGTCCTGGTAGAGATTATGGTATTGGTGGGCCTACAAAGGTGCAGACCCACTGCAGTCCTTGTAGAGATAATAGTAGTGGTGGGCCATCAAAGGTGCAGAGCCACTGTAGTCCTTGTAGAGATGGCCAGCAGTCATCTGTTGCGACTGTGCAGGTGCTCAATCACCATCGAAGAGACTTGCAGACAATATAGCAAGTCCATAACCACCACTTGTGCACTCACAAAGTTTTTGGAATTGTCCTTAGAACCAGATATCCTGTTAACCAGTCCCTTTCTGAATTATCAACACATGTGCGAGCACTAACAGTCCTCTTTTTTTTCACATATTGTGCATATACTATGACCAAAAGAAATGGGTGCAGTGAAATGAATGCTTACAAGTTACTTAATTTGATGAACTGGTGTCAATTACGATTGTATAACATGATAATGTATTGTATAACATGAGAATACAATTACAAAGGTACAAAATGCACCATTAAAGAACATAACAATACCGATAACATTTGTAGTAATACGGGATTTACAAAAGAATCGAAATAACATATACATCAGTGTTACAGGAATTATGACATAAGTACATACATAAAAGATCAGAATAACTTTTGAAACATCAACTTCACACATGAGCAACAAAACAGAAGAAATAATGTCTAAACATCTTTACAAAGTAAATAACGTATTATTAGAAAAATTCTACAACATAACTCTTATCAGCTAAACAAATAAAGACAGGAAGAACACAAATACACAAGGGTACACAAACACATAGCAGAATAACACAAAAGGAAAGCACAGGGTTCGTTTCCAGCATAACATTTGTTACCGCAGTCCAACCCAAAACTTCATTCCATAGATCTTTCCTCTTATTTCAACATTTGTTTCCACAAAAAAATCCTATCCAAACACACTTTCTGTATTTATATGTTCACGTATTTCTTACCTCATTATTTACTTTCCATTATCTTACCTCATCATTTATTTCCAAGAAAATTTTACCTAAACCTGTTGTCCCTAAACCCTACTTTTTTGTTCATATCCTCTTTCAAAATCCTTTTTTGGCCAAACCATTTTCTTATAGTTTCTGAATGCATTTCTTTCAATTCATCACAACTCGTTCTCTTATAGAGCCTACCCCATATTAAGCTAACTTAAATCTACTGAGCTCAGATGCATAAACTAAGGGACGAGGCAATGCAGCAGCACAAAATAATTAACACAAACAGCAATTACCAAAAAATGCAAATTGGCAAAGCAAGCAGCAGTATATCTAAATTAGCAAAGCAAATGCAACATTACAACTAATATGAGCCAAAGTGCAGCAACAAGAAAAATAAATCAGTAGTAAAACTGGCTTAACAGAGTTAGACAAAGTGAAATTCAGTAGCAGTATGCCTGGCAAACAGCAGCAGCAAATGTAATAACTTATACCTAAATATGTCATAGCTCAAGCAGAAAAATATTACAGTAAAGATAGGAAATGTCTAATAACTTTGTCACATCTTAACACTAGAGTGATGCATCAGCTTGACTTCCTCTACGAAACAAGTTACCAAATCGTTGAAAAAATTATGTTTGCAATTCCTGTGAAGGGAAATGTCTATTTGTGCTCTCTTTTCTAAGAAAGTACATCATAATATTATTCTTTACTGGGTCTGTAGACAGAAAATAGTGATATTAGTACATCTATTAAATTTTATTTTAACCAATGCACAGTGCAACTAGAAATTAGATATTAAACAAAATAGGCAAATATATATACAAAGCAATGCGTGAAACGTCTTTCACTAGGCAAATGGCGTCTCCAAAGGCAAAAAAATCTCTCAACTAGAAAGACAATATATGTAAAATGTTTCTCATTATTTCATTAGGCATTTTAGTAAATACCATAAATTAAGAGCTCCACAGTGTAATAATATGTTTTCAAGTTTGAGCGTGTCGTATTTGCGATGCTTTCTACAAAGAAATGTCAATAGCGAGTATAATGCCCTCTTTTTTTCTCCACCGAACGGCTTTCTTTTTTCTGACGACTATCTCTCAGCTGGGCGCCCAAAACGCCTTACCTCAAAGTCACTTACCTTTCTTACCGAAATATTTACGACAGCAGTTTCCGCTGCAGTGACAGTCTCATATAAAAATTTCACAGGTCGAGAATTTGCATTACAAACATGTAGAAACAAAATCCTGTAAATATAACAATGTCCAAAAAATTTTCGCCGGCATTGTGATACATTCACGGATATACACACATTTCATAACTCTTAAAGTACGATTCTTGGTTTCCAACAGCCTTTTTCACAAACCAGAGTCCCTAACCACTACTCATTATTCATATACATATAAACACGTAATCGCATTCCTCATATACGGTAGCATCATCTTATTGGTCATAAACATGCCTCAGCAGCATAATACACATCGTCATCGTAATAATGACATCATAACAGATCAATCACATCTCAAAATCGTTGCAGCTTCTTTCAATAATTTCCAGACCTTCAATAAAGTCATCTACCTCAAACGTATTTCAAACATCATGCTCCCTTACCAAATAAGACATTCAAAGCTCTCATAGTATCACAATGGTTGCGAAAAAATATGAACATTTCACACAGTGCAGACAAAATACAATTTCATAAGTGTGAAATTATCCAACTGTGTAATTGCGTAAACATGTGTCACTGACATAGTAAAAAAAATGTTTGTTTCTCTGTTAAATAATCAGATAGCTGTGTAATTCTGTGTTAGAGAAATATGGTACCGATGTGTAAAGTTGTAATAGCAAATACCATATTAGCTAGGGCTCCTTGTGCTTGCCAAACACATGATACACAAAGTAAACGTGTATGCCCCTGAGGATTAATGTAATTATACCCTCAGGTGTTACAGATTACAGCAGTGGAATGAAATGTATCACTGAAAACCTTTGTATCATTGTAATTCAAAAATCTTTAAACATAAATGTTTTACGTACAAAATCAATCACTCAAATACGTGTACTGTAGCGCTAAACTGTGCATCTTGTTGTAAGACAATCTCTGTCATTACTTAAGAGTAAAAAAGGTGCCAAGTGTCGTAATTATCGTCGTCTGTAAGCAAAGTTCTGTAGAAGTCAATGTACTTACCTCATAATAAACAAAGTGAATTGCTATGCGTATAGATATCGTAGTTGTTACGCTTATTGCCATGATGAAGTAAGTACTGTACTGTAACGTAGCATCGTGATATAATCGTGTAGCTGTCAAATAAACTAACCGCTGTATCATCTGGTATCTCTCAGAAAGTACTTTAAATTCAGAATGTATTTTCAAGTAAACCAAAATGTTGCATTAAAATCTCATTAGCAGTGCCAGTATATGTTCTAAGTTGTAAGCCTTATAGTCGTTACGTAATCGTGCAACGAACAAGGAAGATGTACACACAATAGCACCATGTATTATGTTCACTACTAAATGCATTCGTAATTACTGTCTAAATATGTTCCCTAGGTTCTAGACTGGATAGTTTATTTTAAAACATAGTTGCATGTTAACAGTTTCTAAGTGTGACAAAGAGTACTAGTAACGTGAAGTGAAAAATTTTATAGCAAAGACTAAGTTAAAAAGCAGATTATCTCTCAATAAACGGTTTTACATGTGAAATGTGGTGTAATCCTTTACCTTTCCTCATTACGCAGCAAATCAACTTGAACGCAATTATCATGCGGTATATGTCGCTAAAGAATGCTAAAATTTTTCTCAAGGTTAGCGTCTATGTTATTTTTCTCCGAGCCAGCCGGTGCATGTGGCTGCCTGCAGTGCGAGTCATTGTCTGCTACCTGTTTGTTAGCGTGCGTCGTTATTGGGATTAGGAGACCTAACCTCTACAAATTCAGCTTGCCGCGAGGGCCCAGCCCTGTTTTGAATCCTAACAGTTCTGATGAAATTCACGTCTGTTGTTTTGTCGGTAGTTTACATAGTTTCTTTTTTGTTGGTCATGTGGTGGAGAATTTCTCCCTTGATAATAATTATTTTGGTTCCCATATTGTTTGTTTCTCTGATTGTCTCTGTGATAGTCATTACCGCGGAGAGGTGATCTTTCTCTGTAATTCTTACTACTGTGCCAACGGTTGTCATACGGGTGGTGTCTGTTTTGGTCACGATTTGCGTTGTAGGAATAGCCTTGTCGTGTCCAGTTATTATTTCTTTCATAGCGGAATTGTGACGGATGTGACCTGTAATTGTTGTGTTCCTGTTTTCGCGTTCCGCGATTGTCAGTGCCAATTTCCAATTCTTGTAACAGTCCCTGAAAAGCTTCAATGTCGTCATTGCAACGTCCTGCCAAGATATTATGTCGTAAATGTTCAGGCAATTTGATTAAACAAATTCGGATGAGTTCTGAGGGGCTGTATGGGTTTGAAAGATACTGATTCTTATGTAACATGTCTTCAAAATATTTGACAAGACTGGAAAATTCAGATTGTTTGAAATGTTTCATCATTATGATGCTATGTTTTACTCGGGCTTGAGCAGCTTGAGACCAATATGCTGAGAGGAAGGCATGATAAAATTCTCCTTCACTGTGACAATCGTGAATGACCGATCGCATTCTTACAGCTGGTTCACACATAAATTCTAACCTGTGCTCCAATGACCAGTTGGGAGGAAAACAATGAGAGACTTGATGGAGCCATGCTTGTGGATGAATGTCGTTGCCAGAATTCTTAAATGTTTTGAATTTATGTGTAGTAATGAACAGCTTATAGTCAAAATCATCATGTCAGCGATTCGCATATCGGTCATTGTTACTTCGTTTCGGCGGTTCCATCTCAAATTCGGTGTACCTTGCCAATTTCTTTCATAATTTCCGAAGTGGCCTGTGTTATTATTTTGTGGCTGTTCTGTATTTCTATGTCCCTCTTCCCGTATTGGAGCGCGAGTGTCCTCTGAAATATGTAATTCTTGTATTACCTGTGTCAACTGATCTTGTACTTCCCGGATTTCTCTTTTGTACTGTGTACTTATTTGATTTTGGTTTTGTTTGAATTTTCTAATTTGTTCATACTCTTCTGTGTTAGTGAAGGTTACGGGTCTTGTGTCATTCAGATCATCATCTACCTTTGTAGGTAAGTTAGTGAACTGATCCGAAAGTTCGGCTGCTTTCTCCGATAGTGAACTGATTTCCTCAGTGTGTTTTTTTGAACAAAGTTTCAGAGTGTCCATTTATGGTGAAATCGTATTTACTGTGTCATTTAAGTTTTCCTGAGTTTTTGCAAGTTGTGTAACCAAATCGGTAGATGCAACTGAGTCAGTTTTAGCTTGCAAGGTATCGTGATTTTCATGAACAATAGTTTGCAGTTCTTTTATGGCTGCTTCGTGATTCTGTAATGCATTTTCATGGCGCGAAAAAATAGTTTGAAAATGCTCGCAAATTTGTGTTTTTACGTCATTACAGACTTTTTGACATTTATATTCGATTTTAAGTAACTCTGCAGTTAAATCTTCCTGTGTTTGTTCAAGCGTTTGTTCCATTGAGTCTAACTTTTGAAGCTGTTGCTGTGTTTGTCTCTAGTGTTGTTCCATTGTATCTAACTTTTGAAGATTTTGTTCCATTGTGTCTAACTTTTGCTGTGTTTGTCTCTGATTTTGTTTCATTTGTTGCATTAATTGCAATAATAATGTATTAGTGTCTGGAATCTGTTTCTCTATGCTGTTTGGTAGTGCATTTTCACGGGCAACATTCACATTTTGACAAGCAGAAAATGTGTCTTGACTCATTTGAGGAAACGGTGAGGGCCCAAAACCTGAATCTGCAGTATTTGCAAGATTGTGTCCTGTCATTCCCGATTCCTGAGGCGAGCTGTTGCCGACTGATCGATCGATAATGCTTCCCTGTTCACTTATTGTTTCACTGTCGCCACAATTGTTTGCCGCCTGCTCCATTTCCCTATGCACAATTACCAAATTACTATGTTGAACATTAGTTAATTCATTACATGGTGGCGCTAACACAATGCTTTCGTCTTCACTGTTATTTCTCAGTTTACTTTGGAGCCTAGTATTACATTTTTCACACATCATAATTGTCACAGTATTTCACATGATAACACAGACAAGCACAATTTGAAGAGCAAAAATAAGAAAACACATTAACATAGCACTGAAAATAATATGTAGTTAATCAAAAGCGCAGCTGCGAAATACTTGGTGCAAATCTACATGCATGCCACAAATGTTTTACTGTACAACAATGAAAGACTGCAACTACAAAGGAGATTCTCTCTACAATTACGAGTTAGCAAAAAATAAAAGCTACACTAATTACACAAACTACAAGAAAAAATCAGAAGATTCCAGTGAGGTAACCTCGACTAAGGGTCGATATATGAAACGTCCCCTTAGAAAAAATTATGAATTACTGTGCTGATAAACCCCTTACGTTATTTGCTTTTCAAACAGCTGAGCAAAACTGAATGTACTCAGACATTTCTCTCTTTACTTATTCTGATCAATACTAAACTGACAAACAATATTTTTAGCGCAACGCAATCTGACTTTCAATAATCCTGGCTAACATTAACCTATACCTTTCACAAATCACTTACCTCACAAAAATCTTCATTACTCGATCTACTGCAATACAGCGAGCACCACTACTGCCAGCTAAATAAAAGATTCAAACTACTGAAGGCACTAACTATTGATAGGCATAGTTAGCAAATGAAAGATTTTGATAGAGAACAAACAATGTACTTACCTTAATAGTGTTCAAAAGTCATAATATATATGTAGCAGTTCATGACATCCAGTCTTACAAATTTACTGTCTCCTATGGACACATGTCCAGATCATCCGCTCTCAAAACTCCGCCATCTCTCTCCCCACATCCATCATTGCTGGCGGCTCACCTCCTACTGCACAACACTACGCACTGTTAACAGCCAACTGCCCAACACTCCAATAGCAAATTCCAACAATGCAAACGAGCCACAGCCTTCACACAGCACAGTCACTGATTTTCATATAGAGCGCTACATGGCGTTACCAACATAAAAAACCTAAACAGCCTACTTACACTAATATTAAATTAATATTTTTACTATACGTAATAATATTATTCTAGTTTAATGCTTCTTTATTCCATTGTCCGAGTGCAGCACTATTCAGATACTGTCTTACTCGTAGCACTATTTCATTTGACTGCCACCAGGCGGAAGCACCTGTACTTTTGTTTGCGAATCTATCCAACAGATGGCATGAGCGTTCACTTATTCAACTGCTGTGCCTTGGCTATGCTTCATTGTGGCATTACACACTGTTATGCAGCATGGGCCATATATTACCATTATGTGAATGTTAATGTCTCTTTACTATTTTCTGCCATACTGGGTTTGACCATTTTGTTTTGAGAAGTAAACAGTGAATACTTGATACGATTAGTCTATTTGCAGCTCATGCTGAGAAACATGTAGGATCTGATGTATTATGTGCTTAAGTGTATGATCATGTTAACTGATTTACATTGTATTACTTCTTCTTTGTAGATAATAATTTAAAAATTGCTTTCAGTTCAAATGTACAGCGCTTAATAAATCCTTAGTACAATAAATAAGCATTTATCTCACCTGCAGATAATGTTACTTCTTCTTCCTTAGTTTTCATATCTAACTTTTCCACAGTAAATTCTTATTTCATTTCATGTTGTAACGGAACCTATTATAGGCTTTACTTTACCAAAGTATACGATACCTTCCAAATTCAACCAGTTTAACGAATATTTATGATTATAGAGAAGTTATTGTATATGTTAACAATGATTGCATAACATGTCTCCATAAACAGTCAACCCATTAAATTATACTGAATAACTGACCTACACAAAAGTTAATACCACTTGATCACTAATGCAGCAAATGTCATCATGCAAAAACACTAAGTCCATCTTAAATAATTAATATGAAGTACGAAAAATAGTGGCCAACTTAGGTATTTTGGATCTCCTTAAATAAAAATCACCCAGTGAAACCTATTTGTTCACCAGGAGCGTTTTCACCCAGTATTGACGTAAACACTCCTATTTTAGATGAAAACCAATGTAATTCTTAATAATTCATGTTATTTACTTATTTATGCAAATTAGAGAAGTCAATTGACAAACTTCTAAAAAACGGCCTTTTTGTACCAAAGAATTATTCTGTCAAGTCAACAAATCTGTCTGTCATTTTAATAACATGTTAAATTATGTCACTCGATGTAAATTAATAACTTTTCTGCACAAATTATGATAACAGATGTACATGTGACTTATAAAGTATATCTCTTTTTAGTAGTTCTTTGACAAGGTTATAAATACAAGCAGCAAGAATGGTTGGGAGCGCAGTCGAAATGTCACTTTGGTGAAGTGTGTATGTGTGTTATTGTTCGAAGTGGATAAACAATGCAAAGGACATGTAATAGAAGTACTACTTTGTGTTGTGTCATTGTCTTTGGTGGACAGTAGAATTAAGATGGCCACCAGAGTAATAAATATTTGAAATTTAAATATTTGTTGGTTTCGTTCGTTATTTATCATCAAAAGCACATCAAAAACACGGAACCTCATCTTTTTAACCCTAGACAACCAAATCGAGAGACAGCAGCGATCCAGCAAGCAGTAGCGATTACCACAATGCATTTTAATGGCGCCAACCTAACATCAAGTGCTAACAAGCTCCGTAAATGGGAGTGAAATAGCGCGAGTATAGCAATATCTACGACTAGGCGACCATTACAATGTGCACCACACAAGAGGACGTGTGACAATAAAAACATAATATATACTCATTGCTAAATTATTCTTAGTTTCATGTTGTATTTCAATTTTCGATTCATTCTTATTCCTTACAGGTTCACAAAATACTGCACAGTTTCCACATGAGACGATCCTGGGTGGCAAAAATCGTAAAAAAAGTCTTAATGTAGACTTCAATATAAAACTTTTTAACTATTCTTCGAAACTTTTGACATAATTGTCTCAAAAATATTTTTTTTAATCGTTGTATAGTCAAATGTTTACTCTCGCCAAATTACCAGCTATACTTTAAGATCATTGAGATAGTGCTGGATCCTAAATTTTGAAGTTGTAGGACATTCACTTAGTAAGTAAGGCATCCTTAATAATTGTCACATTTCATAATACGTATGATTAGTATTTCTATTTCATATTCATTAATATCTGCTGTCAGTATTTGTGTGCCACATCCCGTAATAATATTCTGCTATATGTGTATATACCAGACAAATACATGGCATTGAGAATGCCTTGGATTTTCCCTGGCTACGAGGCACTGGACCATCTTAGTCCAAAGCCACAAAATCCTAATGTGATTCTGGTATTATTAAATATGAAATATTATTCACAACTGAAGTAACCTCTCTCAATCTGTGACATATAACTGAATTCTCGCTGTTTTCTTTATAGTACTACATATAAGCTTTAAATAGTAATGGTTCTCCTGCTGTAGTATACAGCTCTTTGGACCAAAATATACCTTTCATATGTTATTATCAACACTGCATAATGAAGTTCCAGTTCCAATTTGTGTAGCAGCAACAGAAGATATCGTTAATTGCAGAAGGCAGCAACTTATCTTTAGTAATTTCTTAGTAACAGGAACATACTTACCTGCCAGTAGTTACTGTAAATAGTAAGTTGTTAGTAATAACAGACGAAGATACGTTGTCAATAATAACTGAAGTTAGCAAATTCTCAATAACAGCTATCACTGGTAAAACCTCAGTCCTAACAAGGGGTGGAGATAATAGTTCATCAGTAGTAAGTGACAACTGCGACTGATAAGTGTTAACAGAAGATGAGCCAATATCTATGAGAGCAAGATGGAAGACAATGTTAATCGTGAGCTTTAGCTCTTCAAATACAGTTTAAGTTTCACAGTTTGAAAAATATATGTAAGACGTGGAAATCTCGGTATATAGAGTGATTGTAAGTGTATTGCGTGTCATATTATCAACAGTATAGCGGAAGAAAGGATAGTATAAGTAGTAAAACAAACCAAGATGGCAACTGCAAATATAGTCCGACGAATAGAGTTAAAACTGTGAATATGAATGAGTAATTAGTACTAATGTCATCAAATCAGTGTGACAGGAAAAGCATTTATCGTTCTAATGACCCAAAAAGTAGAGTAAGGAACTATTGTTACATTCTCAGTGACGAATTTAATTCAAAACATAGTGTGTGCACCACCAACATCGTAGTGTGATCAGTCTGGAAATATGACAGAAATAACAAACCAAAACTAGTGGTATTGCAAAAAACATGTTTCAAAAGGTGTGATCTGCATAAAGTGCAGAGTGGTACACCATTACAGTTTTAGTGGCGCTAGCCGAAGCCAAAAAGTCTGGCTGCGTCGAAATTGTTACAGAAATTGTTACAATCTGACATAAATGAACTATTTTCGCGGTTACTTCATGAGATACAGAGCCTAAAAGATAAATATTATACGCTGGTGAAGATTAACCAGTGTTTAAATGCAGAAATCGAAAGTTTTTAAAGAATCCATGTTCGATATATACGAGAAGATAAGCAGTAAAGATTATAAAGACGACATAATAGTTTTTCTGTTAGGAAAAGTTCGTAATTTACATCACAAAAACAATGTAGGTAACACTCTAGAACCCACAACAATTAATATTAATTGTAGGTTGTTCTTAGCAGAGTAGTATTTACAGTTATCAATAAGTTGGAGGACAAATGTATCGCTTTTAGCTTTTTTTAATTTTTTAGTACTTTTTTACAATGTGTTACAGCTATGTAACACTGGGACTCCAGATAACGGTATTGGCATTGGTGTGATAAACGTATAATCTCAGTTTTGCGTTCTGAATCTGTGTATTACACAAGCTCATACGCTAATGTAATAATAAATGTATTTACATACAGGTCTTTTAGTAGTGGAATCTACTGAACCAGTTTCTGTCGTTGTTGAAGCACAGAAAAGCTTTGCATTTTTGGCTCTGAACAAAAGTATTCTGTTTATTGCAAATCTTGCACCTTCCTGTTGTGTTATTCCACTGAGGAAAGTGGTCAATTTTGTCCATTTGGCATTCTGGCACTGGAGTTACTGTAGTAGCAGGTTTCTTGAATTTACTGGACATATCTTCAATACTTGGAAGTCCCCTTTTGAACTTTCATTGTCCAGCAGATATCAATGTACTTACAAGATTAGCTTGAAATTATCTGAGAGAAACATGTTTTTCAGACAGGGCCTTGTAATTCAGCCAGCTATTGACAACAGCTGTTGTTACCATGTGGCAGAAGATATACAAATACCATCTTCTGGATTTTATGTGATATTTGCATAGTGATGTCAACATATCATAAAGATCTACTCCTACCATATTACAATTGTAAATTTGAATAATGGATTCTCTTGGGACAAGAATATGCTCTTTCTTACTCCTATCCCATCTTTTTGCCATGTCCTTTAGCTCTGCATCTGTTAGTGAAGATAACAATGTAACACATAGGTTATCACACCATTTCACAACGACGAACTTGCCTGTTGTGTGAACTTGTGAAGCTGTAGTACTGTGTCCTTCTGCTTTCATCTGCTTTTCGTCAGGAAGGGTACATTGCTTGAATCTTCCAGCTCTTATTGTGGCTGTATAATAAATACCCCTCTTCAGTAGGCTCTCAGCAACATGATACAATGTGAAGAAATTGTCTGCATAAATCCTAAAAAAGCCTTTGTCTTCCAATGCTGCAGTTAGCTTCATCACAACATTGCAACCAAGACCTTTCCCAAGTATGTGCTTTGTTGCCTTGAAAGCTGCATATTGGTAAACATCAAAATCATACAGATATCCTGAGGAACCAGCTCTAGCTCACATTTTGAATCCCCTTCTTGTTGACTTGTTTTGTATATATTGTGAAAGACTACTGCACCCTTTGAAAGGGATCGTTACTTTGTCAACACACTGATTCTGTTCAGGCAGGTTTCTCAGGCAAGCTTGTGAGAACAAAGTAAGCCAAGGGTGAATTTTCTGTAGCTTATCTTCTTTCTGTGTTAGTTCAATAAATATAAGATTGTCCTGGAAATGCAACAGAGATACTAGTTTCTGAAAGCGGCTTTGAGCCATTATATCAGAAACTAGATTATATGCCATGTGTTTTGTCCATTAACATCGCACACTAGGGATTTGAGCTAAGCCCATTCACAAATAAATAACTAAAATCAGCTCCAGCTCTGCTATGATAATGTTAATAGCCGTACCCAATTTTTGAGCACTGTAAATATTATTTTGTTGAACACATGAGTGGCAGTATTTCATGTGTCACAAGAGATCTGAAGTACTGCAAATTGGTCAACACTTCTTTGGGTTCGTCTTCTGGAAGCTGTACAAATGGATGAATTTCTGGAGTGAAGTCACCATTGATCCACGACAACTCTGTATCTTCTGGAACATCCTCAGGATTTACTGAATTAAAAACAGCTGATTCTTGTAACACCTGTGAAGTAGAAGTTTGTCTGCTGTCATGATACGTGCTACCATTAGTCGGAATTTCATCATCATCATCCTCATCATCAAGTTCAAAAACAACATTCTCATCAGGATTATTTAGAACCTCAAGAATGTCATCAATCGCTACTGGAAGTAAAAGAAAATGCCTACATGTCACAATACGAACATTCATAAAGATAACCCTAAATGGTCATTGTTACATATACATGGCATGAGTTCATTTCAACACGCAAAACCAAAAGAATACATAGAATTGGTTCACTAGCACTTATAAAGAGAAACTATTTAATGTTGTTGTTGTGGTCTTCAGTCCTGAGACTGGTTTGATGTAGCTCTCCATGCTACCCTATCCTGTGCAAGCTTCTTCATCTCCCAGTACTTACTGCAACCTACATCCTTCTGAATCTGCTTAGTGTATTCATCTATTGGTCTCCCTCTACGATTTTCACCCTCCATGCTGCCCTCCAAAGCTAAATTTGTGATCCCTTGATGCCTCAGAACATGTCCTACTAACCGGTCCCTTCTTTTTGTCAAGCTATGCCACAAACTCCTCTTCTCCCAAATTCTATTCAATACATCATCATTATTTATGTGATCTACCCATCTAATCTTCAGCATTCTGTTGTGACAAAGTGCTGTTGTGACAAAGTGCTGTTAAAACTGAAATAATGTTGTTGTGGCCCTCAGTCCTGAGACTGGTTTGATGCAGCTCTCCATGCTACTCTATCCTGTGCAAGCTTCTTCATCTCCCAGTACCTACTGCAACCTACATCCTTCTGAATCTGCTTGGTGTATTCATCTCTTGGTCTCCCTCTACGATTTTTACCCTCCACACTGCCCTCCAACACTAAATTGGTGATCCCTTGATGCCTCAGAACATGTCCTACCAACCGATCCCTTCCTCTAGTCAAGTTGTGCCACAAACTTCCCTTCTCCCCAATCCTCTGCAACACCTCCTTATTAGTTATGTGATCTACCCATCTAATCTTCAGCATTCTTCTGTGACACCACATTTCGAAAGCTTCTATTCTCTTCTTGTCTAAACTATTTATCGTCCATGTTTCACTTCCATACATGGCTACACTCCATACA
The DNA here is from genome assembly GCF_021461395.2 of Schistocerca americana. Taxonomy (NCBI): domain Eukaryota; kingdom Metazoa; phylum Arthropoda; class Insecta; order Orthoptera; family Acrididae; genus Schistocerca; species Schistocerca americana. The sequence goes on from NC_060120.1 coordinate 278,756,498, forward strand.
AATACTTTCAGAAACGACTTCCTGACACTTAAATCTATACTCTTCAGAAACGCTTTCCTTCCCATTGCCAGTCTACATTTTATATCTTCTCTACTTCGACCATCATCAGTTATTTTGCTCCCCAAATAGCAAAACTCCTTTACTACTTTAAGTGTCTCATTTCCTAATCTAATTCCCTCAGGATCTTAATTCGACTACATTCCATTATCCTCGTTTTGCTTTTGTTGATGTTCATCTTATATCCTCCTTTCAAGGCACTGTCCATTCCGTTCAACTGCTCTTCCAAGTCCTTTGCTGTCTCTGTCAATGTCATCAGCGAACCTCAAAGTTTTTATTTCTTCTCTGAGGATTTTAATACCTACTCCAAATTTTTCTTTTGTTTCCTTTACTGCTCGCTCAATATACAGATTGAATAACATTGGGGAGAGGCTACAACCCTGTCTCACTCCCTTCCCAACCACTGCTTCCCTTTCATGCCCCTCAACTCTTATAACTGCCACATGGTTTCTGTACAAATTGTAAATAGCCTTTCGCTCCCTGTATTTTACCCCTGCCACCTTCAGAGTTTGAAAGAGAGTATTCCAGTCAACATTGTCAAAAGCTTTCTCTAAGTCTACAAATGCTAGAAACGTAGGTTTGCCTTTCCTTAATCTTTCTTCTAAGATAAGTCGTAAGGTCAGTATTGTCTCACGTGTTCCAATATTTCTACGGAATTCAAACTGATCTTACCCAAGGTCGGCTTCTACCAGTTTTTCCATTCGTCTGGAAAGAATTCGTGTTAGTATTTTGCAGCTGTGACTTATTAAACTGATAGTTCGGTAATTTTCACATCTGTCAACGCCTGCTTTGTTTGGGATTGGAATTATTATATTCTTCTTGAAGTCTGAGGGTATTTCGCCTGTCTCATACATCTTGCTCACCAGATGGTTGAGTTTTATCAGGACTGGCTCTCCCAAGGCCATCAGTAGTTCTAATGGAATATTGTCTACACCCAGGCCCTTGTTTCGACTCAGGTCGTTCAGTGCTCTGTCAAACTCTTCACGCGGTATCGTATCTCCCATTTCATCTTCATATACATCCTCTTCCATTTCCATAATATTGTCCTCAAGTACATCGCCCTTGTATAGACCCTCTATATACTCCTTCCACCTTTCTGCTTTCCCTTCTTTGCTTAGAACTGGGTTTCCATTTGAGCTCTTGATATTCATACAAGTGGTTCTCTTTTCTCCAAAGGTCTCTTTAATTTTTCTGTAGGCAGTATCTATCTTACCCCTAGTGAGATAAGTCTCTACATCCTTACATTTGTCCTCTAGCCATCCCTGCTTAGCCATTTTGCACTTCCTGCCGATCTCATTTTTGAGACGTTTGTGTTCCTTTTTGCCTGCTTCATTTACTGCATTTTTATATTTTCTCCTTTCATCAATTAAATTCAATATTTCTTGTATTACCCAAGGATTCCTACTATTTAATATATACTGATTAAGAACATATTTTCCACTCAAAGAGAGGATCACACATACCTTGCACGAAATGATGGCCGGCCAACTTCTGCCCTGGAGCACCTGAGAAGCTACAAAAATGCTCAAAGATAATATTTCTGTAGTAGTTCCAATTTTTCCTCACAAAATGCGCAGCATGGCTTGTACAAATGTGTAACAGTGGGCACTGGTGAACTAGAACTGGCTAAAGACCAGTAACACCCATGTAAAACTTATGTTATATATATATATAACTAGGGGTACTAGAGGGTTAAGCAGTGTAAATCTCCATTATGCAGTAATGTAGTATTCGATAATTTGACACAGAGGATGGTCAATCATAAACGTCTGCAGCAGAAAGCAGAAGATAAACACATGGTTTTAAGTGTGCATCGTAAAACAGCCAAAATAAGCGTCTATGCGACAACCATGGACATGGACTCACTGACTTTCCACTAAATTATCACAATTTAAATGTCATTTCTAACATAAAACCAGGGACACTCATGTATGAAATTGTTAAGAAGTTAAATTGTGACAAAAGCGCTAAACCAGATACCCAGTGTCATGTTACAATTCGTGGTGCTAGTTATGTTTATGGCAATGAATTGAACATTGCTGTTAACAGATTGAAGGATGCACTGCATACAGTAAACAACGAAAGTGTAATTATTATAGGAACACTTCACAGATACTCAATAGAGGAAAGTCCACTGGACCTGACGGGATACCAATTCGATTCTACACAGAGTACGCGAAAGAACTTGCCCCCCTTCTAACAGCCGTGTACCGCAAGTCTCTAGAGGAATGGAGGGTTCCAAATGATTGGAAAAGAGCACAGATAGTCCCAGTCTTCAAGAAGGGTCGTCGAGCAGATGCGCAAAACTATAGACCTATATCTCTGACGTCGATCTGTTGTAGAATTTTAGAACATGTTTTTTGCTCGAGTATCATGTCGTTTTTGGAAACCCAGAATCTACTATGTAGGAATCAACATGGATTCCGGAAACAGCGATCGTGTGAGACCCAACTCGCTTTATTTGTTCATGAGACCCAGAAAATATTAGATACAGGCTCCCAGGTAGATGCTATTTTTCTTGACTTCCGGAAGGCGTTCGATACAGTTCCGCACTGTCGCCTGATAAACAAAGTAAGAGCCTACGGAATATCAGACCAGCTGTGTGGCTGGATTGAAGAGTTTTTAGCAAACAGAACACAGCATGTTGTTATCAATGGAGAGACATCTACAGACGCTAAAGTAACCTCTGGTGTGCCACAGGGGAGTGTTATGGGACCATTGCTTTTCACAATGTATATAAATGACCTAGTAGATAGTGTCAGAAGTTCCATGCGGCTTTTCGCGGATGATGCTGTAGTATACAGAGAAGTTGCAGCATTAGAAAATTGTAGCGAAATGCAGGAAGATCTGCAGCGGATAGGCACTTGGTGCAGGGAGTGGCAACTGACCCTTAACATAGACAAATGTAATGTATTGCGAATACATAGAAAGAAGGATCTTTTATTGTATGATTATATGATAGCGGAACAAACACTGGTAGCAGTTACTTCTGTAAAATATCTGGGAGTATGCGTGTGGAACGATTTGAAGTGGAATGATCATATAAAATTAATTGTTGGTAAGGCGGGTACCAGGTTGAGATTCATTGGGAGAGTGCTTAGAAAATGTAGTCCATCAACAAAGGAGGTGGCTTACAAAACACTCGTTCGACCTATACTTGAGTATTGCTCATCAGTGTGGGATCCGTACCAGATCGGTCTGACAGAGGAGATAGAGAAGATCCAAAGAAGAGCGGCGCGTTTCGTCACAGGGTTATTTGGTAACCGTGATAGCGTTACAGAGATGTTTAATAAACTCAAGTGGCAGACTCTGCAAGAGAGGCGCTCTGCATCGCGGTGTAGCTTACCTTCCAGGTTTCGAGAGGGTGCGTTTCTGGATGAGGTATCGAATATATTGCTTCCCCCTACTTATACCTCCCGAGGAGATCACGAATGTAAAATTAGAGAGATTAGAGCGCGCACGGAGGCTTTCAGACAGTCGTTCTTCCCGCGAACCATACGCGACTGGAACAGGAAAGGGAGGTAATGACAGTGGCACGTGAAGTGCCCTCCGCCACACACCGTTGGGTGGCTTGCGGAGTATAAATGTAGATGTAGTAGATGTAGATACGGTATAATACCGTCTTCTCGTGTAAACTGCGAAATTGTCAGAGCAAACAGTCAGCTTTGTGAATTATGTAAAGCACACAGGAAAATAAACTTTCTTGGTGTGGGATTCCTGAATAATCAATGCTTCAAAAGATGGCGCATGAACTTAATTATTCGTGGAAAAGAACTCCTCTACTGTAAGATTAATCAAATAATTGAATTTATGTGCACAAGTAAACATATGTCGGCCACTGTATCAACTAAAAACATTGAAATTAGTCAATCAGTTGCAGCAGATTCAACAACAAAATCTAACACTCCATCAGAAAAGCAACCACAACACCAATGCCTGCGCCAATAGTATCACTCATGGCACCAGAAGATAATTCCCCAGAATCAGCAATGCGCTCTCATGAATCAGAAACAATCACAAGAATATCAGCAGTAAACAGTCCAATAAGAGCTCAAACAACAGCAATAACAATAATCCAGCAGGAGAAAATAACAGCTCAAACAACATCAGCAACACCAACAACAAATAACCCAGCAAGAAAATCAATAATTAACCCAGCACCAAGACAGTCAACACCAGCTTCCCAGTAACCTTCACACATTTCAGCATTCAGCTCTCCACTAACTGCAACATGCCCAGCAATAGCAGTGTTACCCAATCAAAAAACAGCACCGACAACAGCAGAAGTTATTCCTTTAACAACATAATCAACTGTAAATTCAGCTCCAGCCACCCCATCAGCAATCAAGTTACCTCAAAGACTTTGTAGTGCCAAACAGAGGATCCCACACACCTTGCACGCAATGATGCCAAACAACCTCAGGAAAACAGACAAGTATGTGTTCACTCATAATCAATTAACAATGTTATATCAAAATTTACAGGGCTCACGTAGTAAGCTAGGTGAACTAGATGTCTTGTTAAGTGACAGTCTAAGTCAAATATATGATGACACTTCCTGTCAAAGGAAAACTGTGTGCCAGACTGAGATTCGAACTCGTGATCTTTGCCTTTCTTGGGCAATTATTTCCATTATTAGCATTAAGAGTAAAAGATACATTGGTGACAGATGTGTATAGTGTTGCAAAACTTTTTAACAAACATTTTATAACTGTTACGGAAAAGATGGGGTTTTCAGGTTCGGTAGATGCTGCTATGGAATACCTCAGACCAGACATTTCAAGTAACTTCCATAATATGAATTTGACCCTCACTACCCCAACAGAAAAAATGTCCATCATAAAATTTTTAAAATCAAAAACATCTAGTGAGTATGATGAAATATCAACAAAGTTAATTAAAGAATGTGATTCTGAGCTAAGTAACATATTAAGCTATCTGTGTAACCAGTCGTTTATCAGTGGAATATTTCCTGAATGGCTGAAATATGCTGAAGTTAAGCCACTGTTTAAGAAGGGAGATAAAGAAATAGCATCAAATTTCCGTCCAATTTCACTGTTGCCCGCATTCTCAAAAATTTTCGAAAAAGTAATGTACAGTCGGCTTTATAACCATCTTATCTCAAATAACATACTGTCAGAGTCACAGTTTCGATTTCTAAAAGGTTCTGATATTGAGAAGGCTATCTACACTTACAGTGAAAATGTGCTTAATTCATCAGAAAAAAATTGCAGGCAACTGGTATATTTTGTGATTTGTCAAAGGCATTTGACTGTGTAAATCGCAATATCCTTTTAAGTAAATTAGAATATTATAGCGTAACAGGAAATGCTGCAAAATGGTTCAAATCTTATATCTCTGGCAGAAAACAAAGAGTGTCGTTAGGAAAGAGACATGTATCAAGCTATCTGGCATAATCCAACTGGGAACTAATTACATGTGTGGTCCCACATGGTTCCATTTTAGGGCCCTTACTTTTTCTTGTGTATATCAATGACCTTTCATCAGTAACATTACCAGATGCCAAGTTCGTTTTGTTTGCCAATGACACAAACATTGCAATAAATAGCAAATCAAGTGCAGTCTTAGAAAGATCAGCCAATAAAATATTTGTGGACATTAATCACTGGTTCCTAGCCAATTCTTTGTCACTAAACTTTGAAAAAACGCACTTCATACAGTTCAGAACTTGTAAGGGGTGTCCCACGAGTATATGTCTAACATACGATGATAAGAAGATAGAAGAAGTGGACAGTGTTAAATTCTTGGGATTACAGCTTGATAATAAATTCAACTGGGAGGAGCACACCACAGAACTGCTGAAGCGTCTTAACAAATCTCTGTTTGCAATGCAAATTTTGTCAGACATAGGGGATATAAAAATGAAAAAGCTGGCGTACTATGTTTACTTTCATTCCATAATGTCATATGCGATTATTTTTTGGGGTAATTCATCAAGCGAAGCTAAAGTTTTCCGGGCACAAAAACGTGCAGTAAGAGTTACATGTGGTGTGAACTCAAGAACATCCTGCAGAAGCCTGTTTAGGGAACTAGGGATACTAACTACTGCTTCCCAAAATATTTATTCTGTAATGAAATTATTTCAGTGCAGTAATGTGTTCATTGTAAATAAGTATTATAGTAGTTGTATTACATGTTTAATTACCTTATAAATAAGTATAAAACTTTTTTATTTTAAGTTCAGTGCATTAGTATTTGTAAAATGACTCTTTCATTTAGTGTTCATTAAAAATGACGATCATTCCACTTGGGACCTGTGGAATGGTACATTAGCTTATTTGTTTTAGTTGTAAATATTTGTGATGTATTGTTGTTCTTCTGACCTGTTCCACATCCTGGAGGACCTCCTCACTACGGATCAATTGGAATGAAAGTAAATCTAATCTAATCTAATCTTCCAAACTTCCCAGAAGATCTCCTGCGAAACTTGAGGGACCAGCACTTTTGGAAGAAAGGATGTTGTGGAGATATGGCTTAGCCACAGCCTGCCGGATGTTTCCAGAAAGGAATTTTCACTCTGCAGCAGAATGTGTGGTGATATGAAACTTGCTCACAAAAGGCAAAGGTCCCAAGTTCGAGTCTCGATCTGACCACAGTTTTAATCTGCCAGGAAGTTTCATATCAGTGCACACTCCACTGCAGAGTGAAAATTTCATTCTGCAAACATCTGTTATTTGCGTAAGTAAACGTTAGTTACATGAATCACAAATATGTACAGCACCTCTTCCCAGTTTTAAAACCATTAGTAACTTTTGCAAAGAAAAGCACAAATGTCGAGGTCTGAATATTTATGTAAGAGAAAATCTCAGTTCTAAAATGAAGCTAAGCAATGTTAAGTGCTAGAAAAGGAATTTGAATATTATGTCTGTGAAATGACAGACTGTGGTCTTATAATTTTGTGCTTAAATAGGTCACCCTCTGGAAATATCCCCTTATTTTTTTTAAATATAGAGGATCTAATGAATAAATTGAGAAACAGGTCAAAATGCACAATTGTGCTGGGGGATTTCAACATCAACTTTGGAATTAATAATAGTACACAAAAGGACAAGTTACTAAATCTCTTTACCTCATATAATCTCGAAGCTACAGTAGCCAATATCACCATGTATGGAGATGGGTGCGAGACAATATCTCATCAGATTGTAACCTCCCCCCTCACTTATCGACCTTAATGACAGTGAAAAATTAAACCGCGTGTACCTAATGGAAATTTGGGAAAAAGCAATCGTCACCGAAGTTAATCTATCGGTAAAGAGGGAGGAAAGGGTTACATCTAAATGAAAGGAAAAATGCAAATGAAACTGGTGGAAATTAATTTTGAAAAGGGGTAAAGTTAATAAAGAAAGTAAATGTGCGGCCGTTACGTTAACAATTAACTAGCGGTAATTAGATATTTGAGATTTGGGGGAAATCACGGTCGCCAGTCCTAAGGACAATTACTATAGTAACTGAAAAAGAAAGGTTATTACACATATAATTAACACTAGAAGCGTGGCAACTGAAGGTTGACACGTGTAGTGTGAAAACTGAAAGTTTGTCAGAAGTAATAAATTTCGCTACACTCTGACTTAATTTAGCAAAAGAATTAATAAAACCGGAAAATCGAAAGTTAATTTAGTGACTGAAGTTAATAGTGAGCTTTCTTTCTGAAGCACATCGAAATCCAGTAAAATACGGTTAGTCTTGGACTACCTCAACAATCATTTCAAAAGCAACTTGACTCTACGCAATTTAGAAACAAGAGATTTTACTTTGAACTTGAATTAAATGATTCTGAACTATTAACAATAGTAAAATTTAGTACGTACCAAGCTGAGCTGCAGTCACAGGTAAGCTAAAATATGCTAACAAAACTCGCACTCTAAATTTGTGCTCGTGTAACCTAAATATTGTAGCCAGCTACCGAACTTTGAAATTAAAGCAGTGAAATCTAATTATATTATTTTAATGCTGGCGTTTGAATTTCAACGACACTCGGGTTCATTTCGGAAAAGGAAGGGACCCTGCTTGGCAATGCAATTGGGACAATGAGCAACAAAGGTTCATGCTAAGTTGCTGTAATTTTGCGAGGCAAATGGAACAATTTGAAAAGCTGAGGTCTGCCATACAGTTCTGAAACTTTACGTGCTTTTAGTCTTCCTTGTTGGTTGATTGAAGGTTTGAAGCCGTCGATCGAGGAGGTGGCGACAGTCACTCATTGTCGGCCGTCGCTGTTGCAGAAGCTGGATGTTGGCGCGCCTTCTTCTCGACACGGTCACCAGGCGAAACGGGCTCTTGATGTGCGCCAGCTAATGCTTCCCGTCCGCGACACCATGTCAGAAACTATCATCGCGAGTCGAGCGCAATTACATGCTGCCAAACCCCGAAAGCGCGGCAACTCGCGGGAGCGTCACACAACACACTTGCTCCACTCGCTACTCCAGCCAGACTCTCACTGCTCTGCCCGCGCTCCACGCGGCAGAGTTAACACTACCAAAGATCCTACACACTTTGAGTCTTCACACGACCTATCGATGTAATCGTTCGATAGCAGTTTTCCCTAGGCAAGACCCAGCGTAAAAATACAAATAATATTTACGAAACAAACCAATTATACATCGACATAAATGCATAAATATATATACAAACAGTAAAGCAATTACAATATATAAAGAGACAGAAATGTCATATCTTGAGGTAACAAAACAAGGAAAAAAATAATAGTACAATAGATGGAAATAAGAGGATATGCATTTCCGGCGTTACACGTGCCCCACATTGTCTGAGGATGTTCGTGTAACGTAAACAGACTCAGAAAATGTCCCAAAAAAGAAACAGCGGAAATGCATATGCTCAAAACATCAACAAAATTTAGCATTCGTCTAATTAAGCATAAATCAATTTTTAGACCATAATAATTGAGTGGAGACAGTCCTAATCTTATTCCACTCTGTCACCTTGCACAAAATAAAACAGGTTGACAACATATTAAAATTCATAGAAAATATAGAAAATGGTTTAGCTATTCCAAAATCATTAAAATTCGTAACACTATGAGAAATGGAATACTATTTGCAAAATTAATTAGATTGCATGGTCATAAAAACAGGTAGATCAAAATATGCAAATTAATTATTAATTACATAGGATACACATTTTATATAACCTTTTCGTAATTAATACGCTTGCCATGAGAGTCCACTTAATGCTAAACAAGAAAATAATATTCAGTAGATCGAAAAAAACATAAGTATTGACAGCAGAATTCTTTCACATCATCTGTCCGGGAAGAAAAACACTTCCGCCTTCCGTACTCGCAAGTACAAAGAATGCCGACAGCGGCACAAGAGCCGACAGCGGCACCGCCTCGCCAGTATTGTTGCGCCCGCCTGTGCGGCACGCTTGATCTCACTCGCCTGTGTAACGGCATTTCCAGAACGTCCGTTTCACTGAATTCTTTCGGTAAAACTCACTCCCGAGTAATCTCAAGGAGTCCATAAACACTATCACAGTGGATAACTCAACACTGTCCATCATCACACCCATGTACTAGCCTGAAACTTAGAACAGCGTCCAAGTACATCGGCAATGACTAGTAGAACACATATTCATGGAATCTTACAGCTATTTACAAAATCATATTTACATTCCTTAATCTACTGTGACTCAGCTGAAAACTTAAACTAGCAGCTTGGATTTTTCAATTGATAAATAATCACTTTCTCTTAAATCATTTAGTCAAGATTAATTACTTATTAATTACATCTTCTTTAATGTCCTCTTGGTCAGGCAAAAGCATGGCAATCTAGCAAACCTTAAATCTTACACTCTATATTTACATATTGTACAAATTACGCATTGTGTGGTATTAATCGATTCTAGGTTGGTACAATTTCAAGTCTACTATATTCCGTATACCTAATCGTTTTCCAGAGCTTGGATACTCTAAGCAATAAGCATTTCTGTGAGGTATACCAATGACTTTACATGGTCCCTTATAAACAAACTTAAATTTAGAGATTTCACTGTCTATCTCGTTCGATTTCTCATGAGCTTTTACAAGTACTAAGTCTCCGATTGCAAACTTAGCAAAACGCACTTTAGCGTCATGACGACGCATGCGAGCATCGGCTTTTAGCTTCATTACTTCTCGCAAACGATCCTTTTTCACACCAATACTAATGTCAATCCGTGGAGGGAATTTGATTCTCTCTTCCACTAGTCCCGGTTTGTCTGAAAACACACTCTTATTCCTCATTACTACTTCATACAGGCCTCGTCTTTGTTCGTGTGTTACGTTTGACACACCGTCTACAAGAATTTCCAATTCACTTTCTATACTATTGTCAATGCCGAGATTCCTCACATTACAGTAATTCAAATTCATACCTACGTCAATACCATTGGGCCAGTTAACAATGCGAATAGGCTGGTATTGCCTATGCACACCGTCTCCTGCCTCGTCAAAACTAACTACTATTGTTTTATCTTGGGACGTACATGTCAAAGTTTTGCTTTCACAATTAATCACTGCACGGTACTTTAATAGCCAATCTAACCCGATAATTACTTCCGTAGTTAAGTCTGGCACGACGACAAACTCTTGCTCAAATTGTGCCCCACATATCTCGAAGTTGACAAAAATCTGTTTTGTGACCGGTTTACTGGCCTTCCCAGTAGCACCGATAATTTTCACTCCTGTTACTGACATAACTACGATGCCAGGTCTGTCTTTCAGTAACTCAAATATTTTGCCAGATACAGCACTCAGTTCTGCACCGGTGTCAATCAACACGTTTAGTTGTAGGTCGTGCATATTAACAGACACTACTATCTGTCTACACTTGTCCTCGATTGTTTCTTTATTTTCCCACAGTAAATCCTCGTCTATATCCAGGTCATTCCAGAAAAAACCATCCGGCTTTGATCCTAAATCCGGTTTATCTGGCGGCTTTTTCAGCCTCTGTTCACATACAGTTTTAATTTCAACACGTTTGTCCTGAGGCTTAGTCTGTAGCGTCGCCTCCAATACCGAAACCTTTTCCTGTAACTCGTCAACTAGTGAGTGTTGCTTTGCTATCAATTCACTAATTGTCACCTTCGTTGACTCCTCTTTAATCAGATTGATCTCATCTGCCAATCTACCTGGAGACATGTGCCCAGTAGTATCTGCAATTACTTCCTCTAGATCTGCGCAACCCACACTGCTACCGTCTGACCGCATAACGTCAGCTCTAACCTCATACACGCTGAAATCTATGTGCTTTTCTACCAATTGTGTCCGGCTATCACTAAAATTTTCGTAATCTTTCCCCTTAATACTCTCGCAATGTTTAAACTGGAGGTTTGCGTCGGATGGGTCGGCTACTTCTACCACTATAACTTTCGGTAAAGTCTGCCGGTTAGGGCCAGAACTTTCCGTTACTCCTTCAACATCTAGCTCCTGCGGGACGAAACACGACGAATCTTGCTCGTGCTCCCCATTAACATCAACTATTTCTGGTAAAGTCTGCCGGTTAGGGCCAGAACTTTCAATCACTTCACAAATACTATCTTCCTGTGGGACGAGACGCGGCAAATACTGCACGCGCTCCCCATAAACACTTCTCCCATACAGACCCCTATAATCTCTTAGTTCGTCGTATAAGCGACCGAACTGCCTTAACCAGACCTCATCCCTCTCTGCATCCCCTCGCTCGATGACGGACGTTTTATCCGACATCTGATCTTCTCTCAACAATTGCGAATCATTCTTAAACTCAATCTCCAGTTCCACTGTGGGTGTTACAGCTGCCACTTTATAATCTATTTCCGGAACACTACTTACATTGTTCTCACTGACAGTGAATGTATTTTCTACTGCCGTGTATACAGCTGATCTACTACTTGTGGGCGCACTCCTTTCTCCTAATACTGGCACACTCTCCCGCCGTTGATTATTCCATACGGAATTTTCATAACGACGACACCTGGGTTTTCTCCTGTTATTGGGCCGCCAAAATTTCTCTACGCCCGGTCGGCCCCTCACCGGCGCGGCTAATGGTTTCCCTGTCTCGTCCCAGCAGATACGCTCCCCGGATACTGCTGAGGCGGCTGGTCACATCCTCTGGCGTTATTACTATTCTGCGCAGCCCGTATCACGCTAGTATGATACTGGTTTCCGTCATTCCGGTTATTATTTGCATTGTACCGATTGTCATTACGGCCCGAACCATTATTGTTATTACTGCCAAGATTGCGGTATGCATTATTCCCATAGTTATCGTTGTTGTGGTTCCTGTTGTTGTTACCACGGCCTCCACCACTGTCGCGATTATTGCGCCAATTGTCCTCGTCCTCAACTCTTTCCAGGAAATCATTGATTGTCCTGTAATTGCTTCCTACATAGCGTTTTGTATCATCTGGAAGCTTCTTGTAGAGTTCCCAGACTATTTCGGATTCCGTGCGGCGATCACGCAAATATTCCAACTTGCGGATCCAGCCCTCACAAAACTCCTTCATCGAAACGCGCGAATTCGCATCGAAAGGCCTCGATACGACAAATTCGCGCCAGACACCTTGCTGTTTCTGCTCTGACCAGTATTCAGCCAGAAACAAATTTTTAAACTCGTCAAAAGTCAGGTTCGTAATGTCGAGGTTTAAGCCCCAACGCTTGGCATCACCAGCCAACACATCAATAACCGCATTAATTTTTCTCTCATTAGTCCATGATCTGGGTAAAACTCTTTCACAATTCTTAATGAAATCCGTCGCATGTATACCGCCTTTTTTCAAGGGGTCGAACCGCTCCTCTTTCGTCAACAATTCCGAACTATGTGCACAGATTGGCACATAGCTCTGTTTTTCGTCAAGTTTCTTTTCTAATTCCGACACTCTCGTAATTACTTGGCAAGTGGTTGTCGCAAGCGTTTCTACTTCCTTTTTTTGTTCTTCGCAGGTATTAGCCTGCTTCGTCACTTTGGTATCTACTTCGGATACTAAAGCCTTTAAAGTTTCCACCTTCTTTTGATCCTCTTTTTTCACTAATTGAATTTGTTCCGTCACCTTATTCTCGATGATCGGAGCAACTGATTCTCCTACACTTTTCTCGATTCTGCTAATTTCAGAATTAAAACGAGTATTTATGCTCGCAATTTCCGCCTGAACGCCTATCATTTCCTGTTTAAGATTACCGATTTCGGTATTAATTACAACAATATCTTCTTTGATTTTATCAACTTTTGTGTTAACAACTCCAACATTGTTGATAACAACGTTAATAGCTTTGTTCTGATTGTCTAGCATCCGTTCAAATTTTTCAGACTGAGCTTCTTGCTTGGCAGCCTGAGCTTCTTGTTTGGCAGCCTGATCTTCTTGCTTGACCGATTGACTCTTGATTTCGTTAATCAAAACATTCAATAAATCAGTTAAATTCCCGGAAACTACCGGTTTTACTTCCGCAGCGGCTTCCTCTTTAATTGTCCCCCCGTATTCTTCATCAAGGGATTCAGATTCGATTTTCACTTCCGATTCCGAAACAATTTCTAAAGTTTGGAATTCCATTTCTGCTCTTTGTTGCGTTTCGGCGGTCGCGTCTTTCATGCTAGCCGCCTGCCCCTGAACAATGGGTACCGTGGTGCGCATTTCCCACTGTTCGACCGATTGTTCCGTATCCAAGTCTACCAAATTTTGGCAATTGTTGCCTTCACTCATTTTAATATTTTTCAATATAAATGCCAAATCTCAAATCTAATTAGGATTCCTCACACTAATATTCTCGCCGACGTATCGACCATTTCGTAACCAGTACTTTGTTACGAGATTTGCACAATGCAAAATTCGTGTCCAGAACAACCTCAAATCTGAAGATTGTCCTGTCACGGTCGCCACGTGTAACCTCCCCCCTCACTTATCGACCTTAATGACAGTGAAAAATTAAACCGCGTGTACCTAATGGAAATTTGGGAAAAAGCAATCGTCACCGAAGTTAATCTATCGGTAAAGAGGGAGGAAAGGGTTACATCTAAATGAAAGGAAAAATGCAAATGAAACTGGTGGAAATTAATTTTGAAAAGGGGTAAAGTTAATAAAGAAAGTAAATGTGCGGCCGTTACGTTAACAATTAACTAGCGGTAATTAGATATTTGAGATTTGGGGGAAATCACGGTCGCCAGTCCTAAGGATAATTACTATAGTAACTGAAAAAGAAAGGTTATTACACATATAATTAACACTAGAAGCGTGGCAACTGAAGGTTGACACGTGTAGTGTGAAAACTGAAAGTTTGTCAGAAGTAATAAATTTCGCTACACTCTGACTTAATTTAGCAAAAGAATTAATAAAACCGGAAAATCGAAAGTTAATTTAGTGACTGAAGTTAATAGTGAGCTTTCTTTCTGAAGCACATCGAAATCCAGTAAAATACGGTTAGTCTTGGACTACCTCAACAATCATTTCAAAAGCAACTTGACTCTACGCAATTTAGAAACAAGAGATTTTACTTTGAACTTGAATTAAATGATTCTGAACTATTAACAATAGTAAAATTTAGTACGTACCAAGCTGAGCTGCAGTCACAGGTAAGCTAAAATATGCTAACAAAACTCGCACTCTAAATTTGTGCTCGTGTAACCTAAATATTGTAGCCAGCTACCGAACTTTGAAATTAAAGCAGTGAAATCTAATTATATTATTTTAATGCTGGCGTTTGAATTTCAACGACACTCGGGTTCATTTCGGAAAAGGAAGGGACCCTGCTTGGCAATGCAATTGGGACAATGAGCAACAAAGGTTCATGCTAAGTTGCTGTAATTTTGCGAGGCAAATGGAACAATTTGAAAAGCTGAGGTCTGCCATACAGTTCTGAAACTTTACGTGCTTTTAGTCTTCCTTGTTGGTTGATTGAAGGTTTGAAGCCGTCGATCGAGGAGGTGGCGACAGTCACTCATTGTCGGCCGTCGCTGTTGCAGAAGCTGGATGTTGGCGCGCCTTCTTCTCGACACGGTCACCAGGCGAAACGGGCTCTTGATGTGCGCCAGCTAATGCTTCCCGTCCGCGACACCATGTCAGAAACTATCATCGCGAGTCGAGCGCAATTACATGCTGCCAAACCCCGAAAGCGCGGCAACTCGCGGGAGCGTCACACAACACACTTGCTCCACTCGCTACTCCAGCCAGACTCTCACTGCTCTGCCCGCGCTCCACGCGGCAGAGTTAACACTACCAAAGATCCTACACACTTTGAGTCTTCACACGACCTATCGATGTAATCGTTCGATAGCAGTTTTCCCTAGGCAAGACCCAGCGTAAAAATACAAATAATATTTACGAAACAAACCAATTATACATCGACATAAATGCATAAATATATATACAAACAGTAAAGCAATTACAATATATAAAGAGACAGAAATGTCATATCTTGAGGTAACAAAACAAGGAAAAAAATAATAGTACAATAGATGGAAATAAGAGGATATGCATTTCCGGCGTTACAAGATGTTTATTAATAAACAGACCTGTAATTCTGATGTTGAAGTAGCAGATAAAAAACATGCCAGTGTGAAATATATAGAAATGAGACGTATTAAGAAAGTAGCCATATGATTTTTCACAACCCCTTGCAGAGTGTTAAATGGGACGTAATCTCAAACAAAACTATAGATACTAAATATGATTCATTTTTCACAAAATAAAAATACTACTTTGATGTTGCCTTCCCTCATAGAAAAACAGTTACCTCCCAAATATAATTCATGGCTAACTGCAGGAATTAGGAAATCTACAGGCGATCTTTGGAATCTCAGAAGGCTTACAAACTACAGTGCAGAGCTAAAGCCTCATCTTAGATGCCACAGAAAAGTCGATAGAAAGGTTATAAATTCAGTAAAAAAGCTGAACAATGATTTAAGTGTGATTCTTGAGTTTCTCCCGGCGTATTTGATAATCGAAATATCCATGGGTGTGCTGCTGGTCTATAGTGTCCAACGGGCACAATATTTCGGCGATCATACATGTCGCCATCATCAGGTGAACTGACGGACTGAGCTCCTGTGAACGTGCCGGCAATCTGTTCAAATCTGTTCCACCGCGCGACCGTGGCGTGGGGCGCGGACGGCGGAGGTAGCGCGCCGCGGGCGGAGGGTATTTAAATCGGCCGCCGCCGCGACCGAACCCAGTTTCCTCTGAGCAGCCATAGCGTACGGATCTCCGTTCCAGCACGTTCACAGGAGCTCAGTCCGTCAGTTCACCTGATGATGGCGACATGTATAATCGCCGAAATATTGTGCCCGTTGGACACTATAGACCGGCAGCATACCTGTGGATATTTTGATTAATGATTTAAGTATCAGAAAAGGTAGCAATAAAACCAGATCCATTTGGAATGCCATAAACTATCACACAGGTAAATACAAATTGACAAACAAAATTCCCATTATAAAAAAGGAAGGAAAAGATGTTAAAAGACAATAAAAATATTGCTAATATATTTAATGACTATGTATTAAAATCCTCAAAATCTTCCACAAACTCAGGCAACTGAAAAGTTACAAATATAAATATTCCTATAAATGAAAGAGTGTCATAAAACATAGTTCAGACAAAATAGTAACTGAACTAAGTGGTATTATTAATGTATCCTTTAAAACTTGTGAATTCCCTTCTGCGCTTAAAGAAATCATTAATGAACCCACATTATACAAACTACTATACATATAATGTACAAAATTACAGACCATTGTCACCAGTATCAGGCTTTGCAAAATTTATTGATAGGATAATGTATGAGAGACTGTTGAGTATCCTGAACACATGTAAAATTCTTACCAATGCACAGAATGGTTTCCGGAAAAACAGGTCTACTATTACAGCTGTGTATCACTTCCTAGAACAGGTTTTAATTGCAATAGATAATGGTGACTTAAACTGTGGAATATTTTTAGATCTATCCAAGGCATTTGACCTCATTAACCATGACATATCGCTAGAGAAGCTGAATTGTTATGATGCTGATGGAAAAGCATACAATTGGTTTGAATCACATCTGTGTAACAGGTATCAAAGCGTTGAAATTACTCATAGTGGCAGAAAATGTTACTCAGCATACAAGAATAATGACTATAGCGTACCCCAAGGCTCCATTTTAGGCTCCCTGCTCTTCTTGGTTTTTCTATAGACTTTCCAAACCATCTAACAAGAGCTGAATCAATACTTTTTGTAGACAATACGACCCTCTTTATCAAAGGATAGAGTGAAGCTGACATACAAGAAAAAAACTGCAACAACAAATGAGGCAGCAGAATGGTTCAGGGATAACTGTTTGGTTATAAATGACAAAAAACACGTGGATGAATTTTAGGCACATAAGTACAAAGTAAAAAATAACATATGAATAGACAAATAGAAACAAGGAATTGTATGACAGAAGAAACATACTTCACAAAATTTTTAGATGTATGATTGGACGAAAATTTAAGATGGGAAAGAAATGTTGAATTAGTGAATAAAAAATTAGTAAATGCTGTTATATGTTAAGAAAAGTTAAAGAATACTGCAATTCTGTGCTTACTACTCTTATATACATAGCCTTATAAGGTATGGTATTACATTCTGAGGGACCACAGAATTTTCAAAAAATTGTTTAAGCTCCAAAAGAGAGCCATTCAAATTCTCACAGAGAGCCATGTAGAAAGCTCGTTAAGGAATTAAAAACTTTGACCCTCACTAGTTTATTCATTTATAAATATGTTTTCTTATGTTACAGCAAGAATTCTCTATTCTAAACAGTGAAGTACATAACTATGAAAGCAGAATCAGGCAAGATTTTCATAGACATTAATTCAGTAGCCCTATACCATAATAGTGTGATGTGTGTTCCAAAAATAATGTTCAATGCTTTCCTTAAAGAAATCAAACAACTTACATAAGTTTAAATAAGAATTAAAGAAATTATTGTTAATTAACATTTACTATGGTGTTCATGCATTTCTTTGTCATCAAAACATACTGGTTTTA
Source organism: Schistocerca americana (assembly GCF_021461395.2). NCBI lineage: Eukaryota > Metazoa > Arthropoda > Insecta > Orthoptera > Acrididae > Schistocerca > Schistocerca americana. The sequence continues at coordinate 278,774,552 of NC_060120.1, forward strand.
TGATTTGATTTATTTTTGTGAACTATAATTATTCTACCTATATGTGTAAGGAACACAACAATTTTGTGCAAATGTGTAAAATGTAATTAAAAAATGTTTTTTCCTTTGTTAAGAATGTAAATTGCGCTCTCTCTCTCTTTCTAAATGGCAAATCCTATATCATGTATTTGATAAATGGATGATAATGAATTTCATTGAACTGGATATGACTATAACATCTGTAATATGATCAGTTCCTTCATTATCAGAGCAGTTCACACTAGATCCTACTCTCTAATAAGTGGTTCCACTTCATCTGTAAATACTGTAACAGTTTCTACATTATTAGCTGAAATTTGTTCCAAATTATAAGTTGTTTCAAACAAGTCTCCTTCTAACATTTGCCCATCAGTCACTGGAACAGCCTCTTCTGAACTGATATTATCTGCCTGTTCAACATTGTTTTCAATCTTTTCTTCCACTACATCTAAACAATCATGTACTCATGTACAAGTTTATCATCTGTGTGAGATAGTTTTCATTTCAATTAAGACCAATGTGTTATCAGTTTGACAAAATTTTTCATCTATTTGATCAAATCTTCATTCATTTTAAAAATTCCTATGTTCAAATCTGCTTTTATTTCTGTTCATCTATTTAAAACTGCCTGCATCGATTCTGTTGACTGCTGTGCAGTCATCTGCATAATTATTTCTGAAGTAATATTTCCCTCTACAAGAGCCATTTCATCAATCTTCTGACTAATATTAATGTAATAAGTCACAAAAGTGCTACTGTAAACTAACTGACAAAAAATTATTTAATTTTCTTTTGTTTGTATCTTTCTGTAATGAACTATATTCCCCCAACTAGTTTTCTTTCTAAATTGAAGATTGTTTGACAAATTGACTTTGTAACCGGTTCTATGCCTAATCATTTCACACTATCAACTGACAAAAACGGTTACAATTAAGACATCACTCCACAGTTCATCTTATCTAAAAGGAAAAGAACCCATGGTGTTTCTATAGATTGGATTGCGCTGCATAGTCACACACTATGTTTATATGGGACACATCTTCTGGAAGACGAAAACTGAATTTTGGAAACCGTTTTTCACTGTCACATTTACATGTTAAGACCTGAAGCGGATTTGCTAGCCCAGTCAAATATGGTGTCTGGAAATCAACTGCTCCAGTTTCTGATTTAGTCGCCATAATAGCTATTTATCTTCAGTTAAATATTGGAAGAATACAGAATCATGCTCAGTATGATATTTCTATTTCTCCTGAACTGTGCAAAAAGTCACTTCGTCTGTAATTAGCCAAAATTTTTTAAAACAAATCGTAGGCTGACAGCCTAAGCACGTTTCAGAAACGGTTTTGGAGTGTTTACATGACCAACCAAAAGCAGTATTGGGAAATTGGTTTACGAAATCCGGTTTTGAGAGCCGATATAAACGTAGTGTATACCACATATGAATCGTCATCTGCAGTTGTCAGGCTCGTAGTGTAGTTGCCGGCGATCACTTCGTCTACACCATGTTGTTAGTAGTTGTTGAACTGAAATGCATACTGCCAGTCATTGTTAACTTAGCAGAGCATGTTTACTCCATACTCTTGTTGCCTTCTTGACCTATTCGTCTCACAGATTCAGCTTACATTCGATGAACTCGTAATGCACGCAAATCTTATGTGTTTACTTTCCATGAACAACTTTTGATTAATTTCTACTTGGTGACTATAGTATACTCCCAATTACTCAGGATAATGTGGGGAAGAGGGTGCACGAATAATCGAGATATTTTCAAACATGTATTCTTCGTTCTGTAGACATATTTATTTCTTAAAATAGTCTGTGATGTTGATCTGCTTCTGAGAGGATTGGACTTTTTTCACATGACTTTCGAATCAGTAATGTCATTGTACTTTCAGAATACCACCAAATCATCCTCATCAAATGGCATTCTTAGTAGACCTATCTGGTAGCTCTGTTTTACCAATGCAGGTACCCCTTGATCCATTGGCTGTATAATAGCACTACGAGGTTTAAAACTTAGTTATGATGGGACCATCATCAGAAATGGGAATCCTCTCATCATGATGTGAAGGGGCATTATCAGGCACAAGAGTAGCCTGCTGTGACAAACTTTCTCTTTCAGAAATCGCCGAACTTGTGGTACAAAATGTGTGTGCAACCAGTTTTTGAAAATTTCATTATTCATCCATTCTTCTTTTGGTGTAATAATGCACAGGGAGATCCTTAGCTCTGAATCCTTGAATGCTCGGTGTTTTTTGATTTTCCAACCACTAGTAGTTTCTCTTTGTGGTTCCCAGAATCATTAGCAGTGCACAAAAATGTAATGTGTTCTTTAGGCAACTTATATCCTGGAGCATGAACCTCTCTCTTAAAAGTAAGGGCTCTGGTTTGTAGGTGTTTCCAATACAGACTACTTTCATCTCCATTAAAATTTTTGTCTGGTGTGAAATTCTCCTTTCTATAAATTTATGGAACTCGTCCTGGAAGGTACCAGCTGCTGCAACATTTCAACTAAGCCATTCTCCTTGAACAGTAAGTTCGTGAATCCCATGATGATGTTTGAATCTTGTTTGCCAGCCAGATGAAGCATTAAATTCTCCCTTTAACTCTAGAGATTCATGAAAAATTGAACTTTTCCAGCACCCATCATGCCCTGCAATCCAGTACAATAATCATCACTTAGCTTTTCAGTAGCTTCCCCATTCTCATATCTTTCAGTTAACTCTAATTTTTGTGTTAATGTCAACATGTTTCTTTTGTTTCTCCATCATCTCTTTTACAGACTTCTTTTAACTTGCTTTGTTGACACTTAAATGCAGATTAACAGCAGAAAACTGAGTTTGTTTTCGATTTACATGGAAGAAGTTGACTGAGTACACTGTAAGCACACGGGAGTTGGTTAAACAGTGCAAATGGCATTTGTTGTCACATGACAGATTGTTTATTGCTGTTTACTAGATAAATATATTGCATATCTTTTTTTGTATGAATAATCTGCAAACCAAATAGCAAGCACATGACTAATCAGGAGTACTCTATATTTATAATTGCTTCAATGTGTTTAGAAGCTTCTTTGTATTTGCTACTTGCTGCCAAAACTTGTCAGATAATGTTTAATGGCGTATTTGTCTTCTTGTTTATTTATTGACAACAGCTTGTTGATTAATTCCTGTAAACAAGCACTGGTGTACGTCACATGGCAACAGGAACATGTAAAACAAAATAGTTGTGGTGCACAATGGAATCAGACGTCACCAAGAGTGCATGTTCCCCATGATTGTAACGTTCTGTTATTTGTGTTTTTTATGTTTAATAAGTTGGAGAAAATTAGTTGCAACATTGAAATAATGCACTTCCAGACCAACATTCGTAGTAACATAATTTCTTCGTCCATGTGTCAGGAATGTGTCCTGCGATTTGTGCCATACATTTCTGTTAAACCCTGTGTGTGTGTGTGTGTGTGTGTATGTGTGTGTTTATATTATATGTTATTTATTCATCCAGTAAATCTCCACACACACACACACACACACGCACACACACAGTTTACGTAAAACTTCAAAATTTATTTTTATAGTGCAATAAATTCATTATAGCTGATCTTACTTTAGCAGCAGTAGTAGTTTTTGGATATTCTTGCTTCATGTCTTACTGTACTTCACATTGTTTAAGAATTCTGCCACTGAATTGAAGCAGTATGTGTGTGTGTGTGTGTGTGTGTGTGTGTGTGTGTGTGTGTGTGTGTGTGTGTGTGTGTGTGAAATGTTGTTAGCAAACAAGAAAGTTGTATTTATTGATTTATTGTTTATTAGTTTATGATCAGAATACTACTATAGTATCTGACTGTGCAAAAACTACAAACAAGGCTCAAGGTTAGAGAGAGGGCGAAGAGGGATGGACAGAGGGATGGGAGGAAATGGTCATAGAAGACAGGAAGAAGGAGATTGGCAGAGATGGGGGCAGAGGAGATGGAGAGATTGGGGGGAGGTGAACATGGAGAGAGAGAGGCGAAGGGGGAGATGCACAGAGAGAGGGGAAGGGGGATATGGACAGAGAGAGGGGGGAGAAGGAGATCAGGACTTGTATTCAATACCCATACATATTACATAAGTGTGCTTTCTCTTTTCTTTCTTTTCCATTCAAGCAGACAGAGTCACAGCAAACCACAGCCAGGTAGAGCTGGTTGTCAATGAAAGCGGAAAGTGTCTATGTTGAAGGCTTTTTAACATGCAGTACACTTAAGAGGAATTAGAATGGAATAAATTATTACACTTTTTTGGATTTTTATCTCATTATAAAATTTGCAGTCTTCGGTATAAAATGATATATATATATCGCTTATAAGCTCACATGGGAAGTATTTTATTTTATTTTTTATATATAATATACACCGGTTGAAAATATTAAAATTTTTATGTGCATTTACTTCAAGATCTAATAAAATCGGCAATTTTTTATATAGAAGGCTGTGTTATAAAGGTTAACAGTGTTGTTCATGTCCAGAAGAGGATGGGCACAGGTTGAGGAAGTTGAAACAAAGTTTGAGAGACAAGGAACTTTCTGGAGGCAGGCTGACAAACAAAATTATTGATGAACTACAGCAGTATTATGGGATGGACATTAGAAATAATACTGAGTATTTGATGAAAATGAAGAAGGCAGTATGTGCTACCTCCTTCCACAGACTGTCAAAGACTGATGAAAAACCAATACACCACCTCTGCCCTCCTGTACCAGTACTCAAACAGTTCATACAGCTATGAACATTCCATCCCAGCAGAAGTCATGGATATTGTAGAACCAATTTACAGAGACCTGGTAAATCCTGCATAACTGAAGAAGTGTCTGCATGGTCAGACTCAAAATCCCAATGAGTCGTTCAATAATCTTATATGGACTCGCTTACCAAAAAATGTTTTGTTGGGATGAAGGCACTAAAGTGGGGGGAGGGTGGGGGGCAGTGATGCTGTTATTGCTTTTAATGATGGCAACATTGGTAGGGTAAAAGTGCTACAGCATATGGGAATTATACCTGGAGCAAACTGCATCAGAGAAGTTAAATGGGTGGACAAGGTTCACATTGATAAAACAGAGTATGCAGCACAGTTAGCCACTAGGGAGTCCAGAAATAAGAAAAGAAGAGAAAGAATCAAGAGGATGACATACAGTATGGTGCAGGGTGCTACTGAGTGACTGAAAATAAAAAATTAAGTATATATTAAGTGAATTACAGTCTTTTGAAACTTTAGAAACCGTTCCCGAAAATTTACATTTTCGGTTACATTTGCCCCTAAATCTCAGAAACCACTTCGAGTAGAGTATACAAATTTTCTTGGAGTAATGACATACATATCCTGTGTCTACTGAACTAAAAGAACAACATAATGTAACGTGTAATTAAAATTATTTTGGATAATTTACAAAAAAGTACACAAAATTGTAACTGTGTAAGTAAAAAAATTTATATCTGAAAGCAGCAGCTGAAATGCGACTATCGTCGTAGCCTCAGAACATACAGTTTAATGTCTTGTAAAAGTTTCAAGTCAATGGCTACAGTGGTCCCTGAAACACAGGGAAGCCAAGTCATTAAATTTAATATTGTCATGATAGTGCGTCCAACTCCCCTTATAACAGAGTGAATAATAACAACACGTTCATGAAGCTTGGTGAACCAGTTGTTATTTCAGATTCTTTTTGTGTTAAGAGTACTGCTACATTAACACTTTTCGCTTTTATTGACAAATCATAAGAAGTGGTAATTACAAGTAGATGACGTTTGTCGATCTTTTAGTATTTATAGACTAGCTGATTGTTCTACTTAAGGATGACTTATTCTGGACTTTACTGCCAAGAATACTGTGTTCCTTGTTCCACCTTCTGGTGACGAGTGCTTCTCTTTTCATGTTAGCTGGTTTAATTTTCGCCACTCATTTTGAAGACTGCTTTTTCGGACATAGCGTATGGTTTCCGAGATAGAACACGTTTCATATCACTTTTGTACGTTTTTCTTTAATAAATCGAGAACCGCACACTCCGACGAAAACCTGTTTCAGTACACAATTAAACTAAATTAAATTTGCTACAAAAAAGGTCCTATTTGTTTTTGGTCTAGCACTTAAGATTGCGCGGAGAGAACGCGAGAATATTGGACCTCTCGCGCGACGCGCGTGTGCTGTAGCATAGGTACTTTTCGTAGGCCAGTTTGAGGTAGACAACAATCGCCCTGTATCAAAATGTTCGTCTCAACTTCCTCTGTATTACTGTGGTACGTTGTAAACAATGACAATGAATAATACAGAAAATAAATAGAAATGTACAAGGGTCATCCACAAAGTAAGTTCCGTTTCTATTTCTATCCGCGGCAGTGCTATGATCGCAGTTCCGAGCATGCGCGGCAGTTACTCTGACTCAAGGAGAAGAAATGTACGCCATTTTCAGATCGCTACTGCCAACGTGTGCTTTGTAATGTTTCTTTATAATGTCAGCCGTAATTGAAAATGCCGCCGCGCGGCGCAGCTTCTTAATAGTCTCGCTGTAACCATGTGCATTGATTGATTGGCCTCATGGTAAAAAATCGGTCAGCAAAATACCTTTTCTGTCCCAAAAAACGGTGCACATGACTTTTCGAGGTGTCAAGATGGGCTTAGGCGTAACCTTCGTTGGGGATGAAGTGTGCCTTCATTCCATTGATTGCTGTTTTGTTTCAGGGGTGTCGTACGATACCCAAGTTTTTGGATAGTCAATCCGAGGAAGAAAACCATCGCCTTCTTCATTGCAGCGTGTCAAAAACTGAAGTGCACTGCCCATTCGTTGTTTTTTATGTTGTTCAGTAAGAATTTTGGGTACTCAACGTAAGCAAACTTTTCGAAATTTCAGTTTTCCAATTACAGTTTCATGAATTTGCGATTTGCGGAACTTACATAGCAAGGGCACTAAGTGTATATTTATGGTTGTGCTTAATCTTCTCTTCAATTGTGTGAACCAGTTCATCAGTAACCACAGGTGGGCGTCCATTTTTTCTTCATCGTGCACTTCATCACTCATAGCATTTTGTCCATAAACCTCGCAGATTTGATGATGAATTTCCTTTGGTTTAACTTTCTTTGCATTTAGAAAACTAATCACAGATCTGATTTCTCATGCGCCGGCATTTTCAATTACGGCTGAAATTATAAAGAAGCACTACAAAGCACACGTTGGCAGTAGTGACCTGAAAATGGCGTACATATCTTCTCCTTGAGTTAGTGTAACTGCCGCGCATGCTCAGAACTGCGATCGTAGCGCTGCCGCGGATAGAAATAGACACGGAACCACGGAACTTACTTTGTGGACGACCCTTGTATATTAAAAGTGTTCTATCTCGGAAACTATTCGGAATAAGGAATATATCCACATCAAGTTTTTTGCTCAGACTCACTAATGTTACTACGTCCTCTTGACTCATCTTGTGTGTGTGTGTGTGTGTGTGTGTGTGAGGGAGAGAGAGAGAGATTTTTGTGATACATGATCAGTTCCTGGGAAACACTGGCACTTGCTTTGGGCTGCATGCCGCACACAGGGCGCGGGTTGGGCACCCCTGTGCTAACTATGGAAATGGCAGTAAAACTCTGTGACATATACTTTCAGTATTCTGACCCTCAACAGCCAGATCTTTGAGACATAAGCTGTAATCACTTCTGAGCTTGCTCAAGACACACATTGAGTGGTATTGTTTCAGCTGTTAATATAATTAAACCTTGGAAACAACGCAGAGTAAGTATGGCAACTCTGTGACCAACGAGTTACTTCCTGGATGGTACAGAATTGTCCTGGTAAATTTTCTTGTTTTTACGTGTGATTGTCATTCAATAATATTTGTCATTTATATCAAGATGAGATGTAAGATTATCAGTTTATAGTTTTCAGTCCAGGAAATCATTCCACATGGAAATTGCAACTAATCTCATCCTTCACATTGTCATTTATCTGCCCTAGTCACTACTGGAGCAGTAAGTCAGAAAGAGATACTGTAGGTCTTGCCTAGTTCTGGGGTAACATGGTCACCTGTCAAATGAAGGCTGTGTTGGCTTGTAGTTCCAGTCTTACTGGAGTCTAAATTTTTAAGCGTTCTGTTACGTAGTTACAATCAATCACATTGAAGATCGATAAGGAAATCTTAAGGAAACTTCTCCATCAAATATCATCTCGCAACTTCCAGTACCTCACAGCGTAAGAGCGAAAAACTTATGGCACTGTACTACTGATAAAGCATCCTGCATCTGCCGACATAACTTTTGATTGTTATGAATACACAATTTATGAAATTCTGTATTTCCATATTACTTGAGTATGGCATAGGACAGCAAGTAAATATGGCCGTTTCAAAGGCTAAAGTGAATAATAGTTTACTTATTTATGCTGATATAGGCACACTCGTGTTACAGATACTTCCCGTTTTATTACTGTTGACTTTCATCCTAAGTTTGCTGAGGTAAGTAAGTTGTATTTCGTCTGTGTTACTACAGTGCATATTTTAACGGTTTTTCCTTTAATTTATTGAACACAAAAGTAAACATTAGTCAATCAGCAAAATATATTCTCTCAGATTATCTAAAACAGTCTGGCAATACTCAGGTAAACGATTTCTGCCTGCAGAAACCTACTGGTTCTGAGTTAAAGATGTCAAACAAAGTGGTATGTGCTTTATGTCCAGAAACGAATTTTTTCGCAGTGTTCGATAAAAGGGTGTTCGATAAGGGGTGGGAGAGATGAACATTTCAGAATGATTAGTGTGTGATGGATGGCTTCCCAACAACCTCCTGGATAGTTTTGTTTTTCAAATCAGCAGAGTGCGTATAGTAGCAACACACAATGCTGTATTGTCTGTTGTTTTTCTTACATTGTGACCAAAAGGTATCTCAGTTGTTGGCAACAAATAACAGCTGCTTTGGACACACCTCCAGAGAGGAGTTCCTAGTGCACAACACCCATCTTCAGCCAACAGATGTAGAATATATTCACACTGACCACATAAACACGTGATAACTCACCACCAGGAATATTCAAAGTATGAACTGATGGTGTTCAAGCAAAAATGCAATTCCATAAAATGGGATGAAGAAAAGCAATGGGATGAAGAGAAACGAAACTTCAAAAAAAAGTTATACACTATCTTATCAGAAGACAAATGGGAGTATTCAAAGATTTATTTGATTCAGTTGATAGTGAACCAGTCTAACAGGAAAATTGTGAATTTACTTATTGGTGACACTGTCGGCTAATGTTTTTTTCACTCTAGGATCAACATCGGATGTAGTGCTGGTATTGCTTACTTTAAACTTTGTGATAATCTAAATTATGTTGTTTTAATTTGGATACATGGTAAGCAAATTTGCAGTCCCATTTCATTAACCAGATGTTCGGTTTTAAAGTATACTTTAATATGACTTGTGTTTATGTTAACTGAAAATGAACTATTGTGTTTTTGGAAACTGCAGGGTGAACAGAGACAGCAATCATAAGTGTCCTATGCCAAAGAACAAGAATTTCCTTCATTTTTATTTGTTAAATCAAATCCATCAGTCATGTTTTGTTTAACAGCGTGGAATCATTTCTTAATCAAGGAGAATTTTGCGAAAGCTCTTTGCTACTTCTGGGAATACAACACAGATTCAAAGACTTTTTAAATATGATGTCAGTGAGTTATGTATTAACAGGCAAACCAAGTTCATCAAATTAATGTTATAATAAAGTAATTAGTAATACAACTCTTGTTATTTGGAAAACAGAATAAAAAACTACAATTCATACAATATTTTTAGTTTTTGCTTTGAATAAAAACTTTGTTGAACCAGATGAATTCTCTTTTTTTTCCTAGATCCAAACCAGATTGAGACATGTCCCTGTCCACTTCAAATACCAATAAATGAAAAAATAAAAAGATCCTGAGTACTGTTTCTCTTCACCACTCTCTCTGGGATAAAAAGAAACACAAACCTTTTTATATTTTATGTTATAAAATCATGAGCTAGTTCCCAAATCTAATTACACATTTAAACATAGGCAGAAGCCTTATAATCCAATATAATTTTGATTTTAATATAAATTTTTTTAAATTATCAGTTTGTGACATTCGCCTGCTTTATTTCTTCATTGATAGTACATGGTGTTGACGTACTGCATTGTTATACTGACTGAAAAACGGGGGGGTGGAAGTTCAACACTGACTACTGTAAATGATGTAGCCAACAGTTGCACAGTTGCATTTTACAGTTCTTTAGTTTCGTTGTTCACAACCCGCCACTATTATGCAGTTAATATGGCAAGTTCACTATTGGTTGACTTTTTATAAACCTCATTAATCGTTTGCAGACAAACGTCAGCATACTGCTACAACAGTTTGCCATCGAACATCTATGAGCAGACAAAAACATAACCACACAGTTCTTGCAGAATAATATGGTACCTGTGGCACTATTGAACAGGTCATTATTTCAACACATGACCTATTTGTGTTACACATACTTCATGGTTAAGTTGATGCATTGTTGTTGACCTAACCAATACAGGTTTCTGATCTGAAAATCGGTCATGGACTTATTGACTCGGGACAAAAAATCGGCCTTTTATATATCCTCACAATAACAGGTACTGAAACTATGCATTGTCCAATGTTTAATTTACAGAAATTACAATTAAAACAGAACTCATGAAATTTGCTGAATATATAGAAAAATTCCTCCTTTTTAACAGTTTCTTCTACTAAGAGGGTTAGGCTGAATTATTTGTATAAATGATGAAATAACAGATACAGTTATACAAACAATACTTTTGACAAATCTGGTAATTACTTTGGAATTAATTAAGGTCTGACTTTGCTAATATATTTTCGAACAGAGCCAAATGAATACTTTAAGAATGCTTCTGGCTCTTCTTCCAAATATTCATAGTTGGTACAGAATTTATATTTGCCTATAAGTCAACAATAGAATTTAAATCACGAAACAATTACAGATTTCACCCTATAACAACGGATATTAACTAGGAATAGCCAAAAATAAATCAATAAATTACATACCTTCTTAAAACTAAGCACAAAATTAAATCTGGTGGTATATTACTTAAGACTGAGGGCCGACCTTTCTCTTTTATGAAAATGCAGATTATACTAATATATGTTAATGGTAATTAGTCAAGAACCGAAAAAATGAATTTAAGGAGGCAGGTGGCAAAACAAGGTAGCAAGTAAAAAGATCCCAGCTTGCTTCGACACATTACCTCCTTATTGGATTGACCAGATAGATATTGGAAATAGCTAACTGGGCAACTCAATGACCACATGTAACGCCAGAAAGTGGGTTTAACATTCTACACACAAAATCATATCAGATAAGAAATCTCCTTATCAGAAACTACAGTTCATATACTTTTCAAATTTCTACTTATATGAACTGTCCATATGAAATTCCTTGTACAAAATATTTACATGTAGTATATTGTACAATGGCACAAAATATCAACAAGTTATATTTTTAATAAAGATTAGGCATCTTTATCACAAGTCCTTTATGGATAAACAAGGATTACATTCTAAGACACATATCACTTTATATAAGTCCTGTATTGCGTCGAAGAATAAATGATCATGGGTTGCAAAAGTTAAATTACACTGCACATTGCAGTTCATTTTTAGACAAAATTTCATTTTTTAATGTTTAGTATTTTGCACAAGCATCTTCAATATGTTAAACAGCTTTAGCACACTTTCTCACCAAGTTGTCCACACCTTCAACAGGTCCAAGTGGCAGTTTGTAAGGAAATGCACTGCTATAAGTTCCCTTGGAGGTGGTTCTCTTCAGCCACAGTACATGAAAAAAGTAGACAAAATATCCCCCCTTTAGTACACTCACTTTCACTTCTAACTAAGTATAGGGAAAAATGTTTCACACTAATGGCAAAAAATAGTCATTACTTCATAAATAGATACATAAATAGTTTTCATAACATCACAATAATTAACACTAAAACTGCCTATATTACGAAAGGTGGGGACTAGTAAAATTTAAAATCAAGTGCACATTACACGAAGTCATAATTCTGTCTCAAACTAGTTAAACTTGAAAGATTTGGGTTTCTTTTCCATTTACAAAATCACTAAAATTCCAAATTCTGGTTTGAAATTCACATGATTTATGGACTCATATCTCCTTAATGTCCAAAATATGTATATTACCTCTAGCAAAAACTCAAGATGTGCATAGCATAGATTTATTGATCAATACATTAAGGAAAAAAGTTGTCAGCATAACATAACTTAATTATTACTCAAATCAAAATTAAGGGGATGGAAGTCATACCAAATCACTGCCCTACTTCTCCACTCAACTCTGAGCTCTACTCTCATTCAACCAGAAAATTCAATCCTGACAAAATGTTACCAAATTGTTGATGTGTCAGAATATTCACATCACTCTAACACCACAGCTATCAATTAGGCAGCAATATTACTTTTCTTCGTTCCAGTAGTGCCACTTTAAGCTCATAATTCCTCAGATCACAAACAAAAGTTTTCAGGTAACTTATAGACCTGATAATGCTGCATTATATGACTTCTACCTCACTAAAGCATTGCTGTTTCTGTTAAGCTCTCATTCCCAGCTGCAGTGTCACGAATTGCGCAATATACACAGTACCCAATGCAGCCTAGTTCAAAAATTCATCACCACATTTATTCATATACAGTTATCTTTTTCATTACTCAGTCTTGTCTGTCAACTCAATTACTTTACATACGTTTCTTACCTCGTTAGCTAGTGGAGTGCATTCTCAAAAAATATCCCTACTACAGAGACAGGCTCCCTAACCATTAAGACCCTAACATTATTCATCATTTTATTGTTCCATTAGTGCATCATTATCCAATTTAAACACCTGCTCTACTTATCCAATACAAAATTGATTCTAGTGAAAACACTCCACAGTAGCAGATGCTTATGCTAAGGCAAACTTAACTCTCATTACTGATTAGACAAAATTATCACCCAGAAAAACTGTTGTTTCACTGCATTCCATCAAATTTCTTGATATTCTGGCCTGAAGGGCGATATACATACAAATCTTGCTAAGTCTTTCCTCACACATTACTCCAGACAACTATGTTTAAAGTTGTATTTCATTAATGTTAGATGAGGCTGTACAATGACACTTCTATAGGTGGATACTTATCTCCATATACTCATTGCACTGAACACCAACACTTCTAGTATACCAATATTAATATTAAGACCTAGTACTCGGGATGGTTTTTACTGCATAATACCTGTACTGCTGCACCAAATTATATTAACTTCACACATGAAGCTGATTAATTCAGATGTTACAGTTTTCCGATAATCTGCATCTCCTCCTCCATATATGCTGACACCTTTCATTTTCTGTTTACCTTAATTGTTTGATAAATTCTTTAAACGTAATACCAATTTACTTTCATCATATTTCATAAAACCAGAATAAGCACAGTGTTTCATAGATTTTTACCAAATATCTCTGCTGTTTTGTTGCCTTTTCTTCCATCCTCTTATGATTTCATTACTTATCAGCAGAGTTCAGGATTTTGCATATCATTTTTTTATGGTACCTGGTGTTATCTTTACGAATTGTGTTATTTTGGAGGTGCTAGGCTACTTTAAATTCAAATTTAAAATGCATATATTTGCATATTTTTGGCGTTTGGGCATATTATTGTCATACTTCGAGGAAATCGCCGTAAAGATGCATATTTTGTAATTTAGAGGTCATATTAAGGTTCATTTTGTTCTCTGTCTACCTAAGAACCTTCCAGAATATTAGGCCAATAAATTTCCAAAATGAGTTAATACAGGATGAGCCATCAGAATAAAAGTCTTTCAGGTAAACGTCGGTAGCTTATGGAGGGACATAGTCTTGTTTTTCCACTTAGGTAGTATCTTGGATAAGGATGCTAAGGACCTGTGATAGTTCACTGTTGCAAGATGGATTATCAAAGTAGAAACATGCTTCAGAATTTGTTGCCCGCAGTTAATATGTGTTCAGGTCGCTAACCTGATCTCTGCAGTGCGTCAACAATGCCCTACTAGTTATTGGTGGCTTTTCAGAATATGAATCATTACTGCGTGTGTTTCAGTGCTGTTCACATCGACTCTTTGCTACCTTCTTCAAATTACGAATATGCCCAGGCACAAACCAATAATGTATGGAAATGGATTGAGAGCGATTGTGCTTTCACAAGGGATGGAAAAATAATATTCTGTCAACTATGAGAAAAAGAGATAAGTTTAATTTTGTGTTTTTCTTTTTCGATAATTTTTCCAAGAAATTAAAACAATTATTAAATTCATTTGTAAATTTGCGTGCATGTTTTCTATGTATGAATGAGAAGGAGCAAAGAAACCTTTAGGAATTAGCTTTGGCGTTCTTACAAATTAAAAAAAATTGTTAAATGTTGTAAGGCGATGAAAGTTCCAATTTTTAGAAACTTATTTGTAGTCTTAATTCACTTTTCTGAGTGACCATTTCATGGGTACACGCTGTTCTCTTACGTTGTTGTACAATTGTATGTACTTATTGATATTTATTCACTTCTCCAATGCTTTAGGTCAGGGTTGAGAAAAAATTTCAACTGGATCAGCATAAAAAGACATCTCAGCACCAGAACAACATAACCAAGACACGGTTAAAAACTTCACTGCAATCATTGATCTCGTCATTTTCGAAGCATGTGAACGACAAAAAAGAGTTCAATGAAGATCTTTGCGAGGCTTTAAAAAAAGCAAGCATCCCCTTGAATATTCTGGAGAATGAAGGATTAAGGACCTTCTTGAAAAAATACACAGGGAAAGATATTCCTCATGAGTCAATGCTCAGAAAGCACTATGTGACCCAATGTATGAAAAGGTAATGTTTTTCGGTAATTTTTATCAACATAGGTAAGTGAAAGTCAATGGATATAATTTGGTATATATACAGGCCAATATAGTTAAATTATGTTTGAATGTTTATTTTTGTAAAATGAACATTGTTACTCGAGCATAAAAAAAAGAAAGAAACATAATTTAAAGTGAGTGAAGTTTTTCAAGAAACGAAAAGACCAATGAAGAAAGGACTTGAGAAGGAGACAGATTGTCTCGAAACGTTCACTGCAAAAAAGGAAGTAAATTTATTTTTAAAGAATATAATTTTTTGTACGAATTAAATGGCTATTATTTTGGTCAATGTATATAAATAAGAAAATAGTGAAAATATAGGTAGGTGCTAAACTGGATATAGTTTGTTTTCGTGTGTATGTCTCCTAATACTGTCCACATGTTTATGTGTAGTTTTTAATTTAGTTTCTCTGTTACAGAAATTGTAGAATATTAGGAAAGACATTGGCGATTCTTCAGTCTGTCCATCTGATATCGAAACCACTGATTCTTGCGGTCGGTATATGGTGCATGTCATAGTTGGAAAACTCTCTGCTGATGAGGACACCTCATACCATGCAAAGAACTGGAACGAATGACACACGCCACGATTGCATGCACAGTGCTGAAACCATTGTGTAAGTTTCACCAATAATAAATAGTTTAAAATATATTATAGGTAATATAAGAGTGCAGTTTTACACATCATATCCTGAGCCAATAATTAGATTTTCACATCATGTCCTGAGCGAATAATAAAAAAAATGTGTAAAATCCTTTGATTTTCTATCAGGTGTGCTATAGAGAAGTGAAGATCAGAAACGTGGGGAGAACAAGGTTTTGGCCATTGTGACAGATAGTGCCGCATATATGCTACAGGCCGCAGAATGTCTCTGGGTGTTTTACCCTAAAATTATTCATCTAACGTGTCTGGTTCATGGCGTTCATCGAGTCGCTGAAGAGGTCATTGCCAGAGGTCAACAGCCGTATAACCTTGGCAAAGAGAGAGAGCTTTCAAGACTGCTCATGGTGACTGTCCTCTGCCACCTGAACTGGTCTTGACGAGGTGGGGAACGTGGATTTCAGTTGCAAACTATTATGCAGACAACCACAGAAAAGTTGAAGAGGTATGGATGCATATGTAGTTGTGGATAAATTGCATAAGCAAAGAAAACGAACACAACATAGAATTCCAATACTGAGCTTATTTCTCTGCACAGCAGTTTTAAGCTGGAAACTGACATCCACTAGATTACTACTTTCTTGTTCCAGGTCCCAAAGGGCTTTGCAGATAGCGAAAAATCAGCCATACCAAAAGCCAAGGACGCCCTGAAGAATTCCAGCGCGTTACACATCCTATCTTTCATCTGAGCACACTTAGGTGGCCCTCCAGACCTAACTGAGAAACTTAAGACTCGTAACATGGAAGTTATGAACTAATCGTTGATGGACTCAGGACAGAGAGCAAGAGTTGGCAAGGTCTGATCGGTGAGAGACTTAGAAGAAAAAAATATTTAAAAGCACATACTGGCAGTAAGAGCATATTTTAACTCCATATTTCGAGGAGTTTTGGCGCACATTTCGTGGGTTTTAAGTGCATATCGATCTAAACACTACTTATCACTCACACAACATAATATATATAGATAACGCTGAAGAAACCTTTTATAAAATATTCCTATACTAAAGTATGCTGCTGTACAAAATCACATGAAAGTCAAAGATAGAATGTTTCTGATTCACTTATGAACTACAAATAGAATAGTAGAAGAGTTTGTCTCAGGAAATATGATAAATAAGACAGACAGCTGGGGTAAGCATTATCGCCACATAATGAATCCAACACACAATGTTGAGCCCCCCACTTGCTATTTGCACAAGAAATTAGTCCCAAATATTACGTAAATGCTAGGATTTTCAATCACCAAGAAATTGTACTTCAACAGCTGTCCTCCCAATTCCACAGTTAATAGTATCTCACGTTTCGCATTCTTTGATAGCTTACCAGAAGCACCAATAATTTTTATTCCAGAAACATGCATCACTACTATACCCTCTGTGTTCTTCATAGATTCAAAAAACGCATGTGAAATGCCATTCAAATCACTACCAGTGTCCAGTAAACGCTTAACATATATACCTTACACACTTTCTGTTATTACTGAGTGCCACACTTCCTATCTACTTACCATGTGATCTTCTTCATACAACAAATCCCCATTAATCTTTTCCCTGGAAAAACTATCATCCTGCTTAACAAAATGATTATCACAGTCAAATGACAGATAGCATGGTGCTCTTACTTATTACCACTCTCAAACTCTAACTCTTCATTATTCTTATTACCACTCTCAAACTCTAACTCTTCATTAGGCCTAATAGTATCCTCCTTTATCCTTTCTTTACTTAATACATGGCCACCATTATCAATTATAAATTCAAATCCCTCGTCCTCATCACTACTGGATTCATTACTGCTATCAATATTACAGCTACTATCAGAATCAGAACCACTGTCACTTTCACTGTCCTCAAATACTTGACGAATTAGTTTATCCTTGTTTCCAGTATTAGACCATAAAGCAAAACACCTGAATTCCTTATGTTCTCTTATAAAATTTACCATCCATTTTGACTCTTTAGACATCCTGATCAACAGCAACACACTGTTCTGTCACTTCATTCTATTATAGTAACTTCCTCCTCTCTTTTTACAGGATAAACATTGTTACATGCACCGTCAATCAACATCTCACTAGAATTTACACTGTCTTGCTACTGTTGTTGTTGTCATCTTCAGTCCTGAGACTGGTTTGATGCAGCTCTCCATGCTACTCTATCTCGTGCAAGCTGCTTCATCTCCCAGTATGTACTGCAGCCTACATCCTTCTGAATCTGCTTAGTGTATTCATCTCTTGGTCTCCCTCTACGATTTTTACCCTCCCCGAGGTCGGCTTCTACCAGTTTTTCCATTTGTCTGTAAAGAATTTGCGTTACTATTTTGCAGCCGTGACTTATTAAACTGATAGTTTGGTAATTTACACATCTGTCAACACCTGCTTTCTTTGGGATTGGAATTATTATATTCTTCTTGAAGTCTGAGGGTATTTCGCCTGTTTCATACATTTTGCTCACCAGATGGTTTTCTCAGGACTGACTCTCCCAAGGCTGTCAGTAGTTCTAATGGAATGTTGTCTACTCCCGGAGCTTTGTTTCGACTTAGGTCTTTCAGTGCTCTGTCAAACTCTTCACGCAGTATCGTATCTCCCATTTCATCTTCATCTACATCCTCTTCCATTTCCATAATATTGCCCTCAAGCACATCGCGCTTGTATAGACCCTCTATATACTCCTTCCACCCTTCTTTGCTTAGATCTGGGTTCCCATCTGAGCTCTTGATGTTCATACAAGTGGTTCTTGTGGTGTCACCGCCAGACACCACACTTGCTAGGCGGTAGCCTTTAAATGGGCCGCGGTCCGTTAGTATACGTCGGACCCGCGGGTCGCCACTGTCAGTGATAGCAGTCCGAGCGCCACCACACGGCAGGTCTAGAGAGACGTACTGGCACTCGCCCCAGATGTACAGCCGACGTTGCTAGGAAAGGTTCACTGACAAATACGCTCTCATTTGCCGAGACGATAGTTAGCATAGCCTTCAGCTACGTCATTTGCTACGACCTAGCAAGGCGCCATTACCAGTTATATTGAGCTTATTATACTTTTGTATCATCAAGAGCGATGTACTCCAACTATGGATTAAAGTCAAGTATTACATCATCTACGTACTTTATTTGAAATTTTCAAGACATTGTCCTGTTCCAGACCTCACGCCAGTCAGTGTGTAATTAAACGCGTGCATTTCGGCCTCCTCTAGAAAAACAGTTCTCTTTTCTCCAAAGGACTCTTTAGTTTTCCTGTAGGCGGTACCTATCTTACTCCTAGTGAGATAAGCCTCTACATCCTTACATTTGTCCTCTAGCCATGCCTGCTTATCCATTTTGCACTTCCTGTCGATCTCATTTTTGAGGCATTTGTGTTCCTTTTTGCCTACTTCATTTACTGCATTTTTATATTTTCTCCTTTCATCAATTAAATTCAATATTTCTTCTGTTACCCAAGGATTTCTACTAGCCCTCATCTTTTTACCTACTTGACCCTCTGCTGCCTTCACTACTTCATCCTGCAGAGCTACCCATTCTTCTACTACTGTATTTCTTTCCCCCATTCTTGTCAATTGTTCCCTTATGCTCTCCCTGAAACTCTATACAACCTCTGGTTTAGCCAGTTTATCCAGGTCCCATCTCATTAAATCCCCACCTTTTTGCAGTTTCTTCAGTTTTAATCTGCAGTTCATAACCAATAGATTGTGGTCAGAGTCCACATCTGCCCCTGGAAATGTCTTACAATTTAAAACCTGGTTCCTAAATCTCTGTCTTACCATTATATAATCTATCTGAAACCTTTTAGTATCTCTAGGCTTCTTCCATGTATACAACCTTCTTTTATGATTCTTGAACCAAGTGTTAAGTTATGCTCTCTGCAAAATTTTACCAGGCAGATTCCTCTTTCATTTCTTACCCCCAATCCATATTCACTTACTACGTTTCCTTCACTTCCTTTCCTTACCATTGAATTCCAGTCACCCATGACTATTAAATTTTCGTCTCCCTTCACTATCCGAATAATTTCTTTTATCTCATCATACATTTCATCAATTTCTGCGTCATCTGCAGAGCTAGTTTGCATATAAACTTGCACTGTTGTAGTAGGAGTGGGTTTCGTGTCTATCTTTGCCACAATAAGGCGTTCACTATGCTGTTTGTAGTAGCTAACCCACATTCCTATTTTTTTGTTCATTATTAAACATACTCCTGCATTCCCCCTATTTGATTTTGTATTTATAACCCTGTATTCACCTAACCAGGTCTTGTTCCTCCTGCCACTGAACTTCACTAATTCCCACTATATCTAAGTTTAACCTATCCATTTCCCTTTTTAAATTTTCTAACCTACCTGCGCAATTAAGGGGTCTGACATTCTACGCTCCGATCCGTAGAACGCAAATTTTCTTTCTCCTGATAACGACGTCCTCTTGAGTAGTCCCCACCCAGTGATCCAAATGGGGGACTATTTTACCTCTGGAATATTTTACCCAAGAGGACGCCATCATCATTTAACCAAACAGTAAAGCAGCATGCCCTCGGGAAAAATTAGGGCTGTAGTTTCCCCTTGCTTTCAGCCGTTCGCAGTACCAGCACAGCAAGGCCATTTTGGTTAGTGTTACAAGACCAGATCAGTTAATCATACAGACTGTTGCCCCTGCAACTACTGAAAGGGCTGCTGCCCTCTTCAGGAACCACACGTTTGTCTCTCTTCATCACTACCTGCTCTAGTGTGAGCCAAAACTTGGGCATTATCTAGTTTAAATTAGTTGATCCAGAAATAAAATCATCTTCTCCACTTCTGTTACTTGAATTTCTCCTACCATTTCCGTGCCCATTCTGGCTAACCTCCATCCAACCGTTCCTTCAATTTCTACTATAATTAGTCCTGTTCATCCTATTTATCTGAAATTCTCTCCATGACTGGTTAGTGTCGTCATTTAAAATTTCTCCTTCGATCTTCCTCTGAGGCTTCACCCTCTCTATTTTATCAACATAATTCAAAAAATCACTAATATTAACCCTAGGGGCAGGTACAAGCAGTTCTCTAACTTTCTGAGGTAAACATAGTTTCTAAGCCCGTAATTATTGATTCACTGCCTAGCTCTTCATCCAAATATTTCAGTTTGTTTATCCAAAGTAGACAGAAACCTTTCACAGTATCCTTCCTACATTCAAATCTCTCTCCTCCCCAAAATTCACTCAAAATTTTTTGCTGCTTCTCTTTGGACCAATATTCATCTAAAAATGCTTTCTCAAAGCTTTGCCATGAAGTACAGCTATCAGCTACCTGAGCTGCCCATCCATAAGCATTCCCTTTCAAAAAATCTAACAAATGACATTTTCTCTTTGTCATTCCAAGTTTCAGGCAAATCATTAAATTCTCTAATGAAACCAATGGATGTACTTCCCCATATGGTTCAAAATTGTTAAATTTCTTACAACCAACAAATGAAGGACTGTTTGGGACACTACATACTCTATGCTTTAGATTTTGTACCTCTTCTATCTTTCTCTCCATTTCAGCCAATTTTGAATCTAATTTTTTAATACTTCAACCAGTTTTTCCTCTGCCACTACTGGACACTTGGTTTCTACCTCTGTTTTCAAATCATTTTTAATTTGATAGATTTGATTCTCAAGTTTAACCCTATTTTCGGCACAGAATTTCCTGGCTACTTTAACTTCATCTTTACACTGTTTGTCAGTAGCCTCCACCCTCCTGTTATAGTCATCACAAGCCTTCTTTCTCTATTCTCCACATTTACTACTCATTAATGTCAATTTCTCATTAGTATTCTGTACTACTTTTTTTATCTTTTCATCACACTTTTTCACTACCACCTCAGCCTTCTTATTTAATTCTGAAAGATTAGAGCTGACTGCCTTAATTTCCTTTTTCAATTCATCCTTTAAGCTAGTGATGTTTCCTTTCATACTATTTTCCACCCTGCTAATTTCTTTTTTCATACTACTAATGTCTTCTTTTGTACTCATACTACAAATAGTTTGCCCAAACATTACTTCCAATTTCCCATCTGCCAAAAACTTGTGATTGCTAACTTTCACTACTAGATTCCTCCCCATTAGCCATAACGATTTCACCCACTTCAGTACTGTTTTCGTCCATTTCACACAGATTGCCACACAATGTAGATGATGCTTTTATCATCTCATCTACAATAAGACTTTCGTTCCCATCATTCAAAGTTATATTCGTGTCTCATTTATAGCCACTATGACCTACAGAACCAGTCCCCACTAAGTATTTCTGTTCATTTAAAAACTAAACCTCTACAACTTTGTTATCAATCACGTAAGTCCCCTGCTGTCCATTCCCCTCATCACACTGTCTTGTTCGTTAAGGCCACTCATTATGCATCACTTGATATGAAATGGCTTTTGCTATGAATTACCTTATTTTTATTCACTTGTCTCCTGCTGCTGCTGTGGTTGTCATCTCGATTCATCGTCTGCACGGCTGCTGCAAGTTGTAATTTTCTCAGTGATGCGTGTTGTTTATCCCAGTCAGCTGTGTCTGTCTGCACGCTGATTGGCTGCTCCTGTACTCAATGGCTGCTTCCATAGAACTCACTCGCTGACTGGCTGCTGTCAGACTGTGGCCATGAAACCCATGCACTGATTGGCTGTTGCACTTCATTTGTTAAAATCACTGTATTGTAAACTGTTTTTGAGTTCACTGTTCAAAGTACACAAGTTCTAGTTTATTGTGCCCAAATACAATAGTCCTCACCCGGGGTACCAAATGCGACGTTCGCCTGCTTTATTTCTTCGTTGATAGTCTTTGGTGTCGATGTACTGCGTTGTTATACTGGCAGAAAAATGGGGGGCGGATGTTCAACACTGACTACTATAAATGATGTAGTTGACAGTTGCATAGTTGTGTTTCACAGTTCTCTACTTTCACTGTTCACAATCCCTCAGTTTTACACAGTTAATATGGCCAGTTCACTAATGGTTAAATTTTTATAGGACTCATTAATAGTTTGCAGGTAAACGTCAGCACACTACTACAACAGTTTACCATCGAACGTCCATGAGCAGTAGAAACCTAACCACAACGTTCTTGCAGAATAATGCAGTACTTGTGGCACTATTGAACAGACACTGTCATTATTTTAATACATGACCTATTTGTGTTACACATATTTCACGGTTAAGTTGCTACATTGTTGTTAAACTAACCAATATAGGTTTACTGTCTGAAAATCGACCATGGACTGACTGACTTGGGACCAAACATTGGGCCTTTATATGTCCTCGCGATAATAGGTACTGAAACTATAAATTGTCTGAAGTTTAATTTCCAGGTACTACAATTAAAACATAACATTCAATTAACTGAATATGTAGAAAAATTCCTTCTTTTTAACAGTTTCTTCTACTGCGAGGGTTAGGCCGAATTATTTGTTTAAATGATGAAATTAACAGATATAGTTATACAAACAATACTTTTGACAAACCTGGTAATTACTTTGGAATTAATTAAGGACTCACTTTGATAATATATTTTCGAATAGAGCCAAATGAATATTTTAAGAATGCTAGTGGTTCCCCTTCCAAGTGTTTATAATTATTACAGAATTTATATTTGTTTATAAGTCAACAATAGGATTTAAATCACGAAACGATTACCGATTTCACCCTATAACAAAGGATATTAACCAGGAATAGTCAAAATAAATCAATAAATTAATTACCTTCATAAAACTAAGCACAAAATTAGACCTGGTGGTATGTTCCTTAAGACTGAGGGCCAACTTCTCTCTTTTATGAAAATGCAGATTATACTAATGTATGTTAATGGCAATTAGTCAAAAACTGAAAAAATGATTTTAGGGAGGCAGATGGCAAAACAAGGTATGAAGTAAAAGATTCCAGCTTGCTTTGTCACAATTTCTTACCTTGGAAGTTGAAAAATGCTTGTATACACTTCATTTTGCCGGATAATTACAGCTTTGATTTTTGTTACTTTGAATTAGAGCGTAACCTAAAGTCTGAATCTTATCTACTGAATGCAAATGTTGCATGATACTTAAATGGTCACAGTTCACCATGTATGTCTGCTACCTAGACTTCCTGAATATGGTAGATCATTCACGCCAGAACAATCTTCCTTGAAACAAAAACATTCTTTTCTGATGTGTTTTACCGAAAGGCACTTACCACATACACAGTACAAAGGTTCCCAGCTGCCTTCATACCTATATGTTGCAAATGCTAGGCCTTTTTCCACTTGTAAGTCTGTTTTACAACTCCTGAACAACATTTTTAAGTTTTAAGCATGCAAAATTCAATACGTAATATCAAGATAAGTACTAGAATTTCAAGCAAGAAATGACAGTTGATAAATACACTCATAGCCCCACGCCACATTCACCTGGTGAACAATACCTGGTGTTAGGCGGTTGGTGGTCTATGGCCAGTAGCTGGTGACTGGTGGCTGCTGTAGGGCATAAACTGTTCTGCTTTTGACACGGCCACAAGCTGTTTTCCGGAATAGTTTCTGGAAGATTTACTTTATATGTACATCGTGAGATACTTACCATTAGATCACGAGCACATATAGCACTGTAACAGCTCATGAAGAGTGACAGCACTTCCCCCATACCAGTGGTAGTCAAACTTTTTTGCTCAAGAGCCAACATTTTTATTTGCCCAATATTCTTATTTAGTAACCTATATTAATTACCGTGTTATTAGCCCTCAATAGGGTAGCTATAGTAAGGGCAGGTTAAGTTCTAATTGACGACAGCTGTGACTATAATTACCTGACAAAGCGTTATGTTTTCTGTGTGTGTGTGTGTGTGTGTGTGTGTGTGTGTGTGTGTGTGTGTGTGTGTGTGTGCTTCGTAATTTGTATCATAGCATCCATGGGTTGTCACTACTGGAAGACAAACAATAAAATATCCCATCTTACCTTGCAATGAGAAATGTCTACCCTGCTTCCAGCTTCACCTGTGAGGTGACCGGCTTTCCTTTTGCGTACTTACTATAATCCCTCATGTATATTTTTGATATGACAGGAGTCAGGTAAAGCCAACAGCAGCTAATGGTAAGCCTTTATTGTTTATCGGATTTGGATATACATAAGTTATTGTTCTTCAGTTTAAAAAAATCACATCTTAAAAATATTACTGTCTGTGTAAGTACTTTTGTTAACAAGCAGGAAAATTACACTCTTAAGAAACTCTTAAATTTGTTGACGGTTTCAAATTTGCTGTTAGCTGCTAGATGCATATTATTGCAACATACAGCCGAGAAAAGCTAGCCGCACGAACAATCGACTTAGGCCACATGTAGACGGTGAGCCGCAGTTTGACAAACACTGCTCCATGCACTTCTACACCTTACAGTGCCACCAGACTGCTCATATGGCGAGATTAAAGAATTCTGAGACGGAGCCGGTTTCTGTAGCGGATGGCTGAGTTTCATGTTAAGGCTGCACGTATGCATAATAAATAGCTTGTGAGGTTCATTTACATTTTAAGTTTACCTCATTGTGGTCTTCAGCTCTAAATATTCTGTGAACCCCCGACTTCGTTAAATATTCTTCTTGTCTGTAGAATAACTTAATTTTTACTAAAAACCTGGATTTGGTAAACCGATCTTTTAAGGCTTTATTGCGCCTTTAAATACAACAGATATTAAATGATAAGTATCTTGTTTGCAGAAGACTTTCTGGGTAATAAAAAACAAGTGCTTTTTTTGAATACACATAATCAGGGTGATCCCAATTAAACTTTCAAAATGCTGTAGAAATAACACCACTGGTCAGAATGACATCAAATTGCAACGAAATATTATCGGAGAAGGGGGAAAAAATATCGAAGAAGGGAAAAAAAGGGTGTGAAAATTGATCAATAGATGGCACTGTCAGAATATGTAAGTGAAAACACCTGTCACGTGCACTACCCACTGAAGTTGGTATAAACACGCCAGGTACACGGCTTTTCCTCCTTTCGCGTCTGCGACGTTCGCCATGACTGTCTCAATGCAGGGTTGCGCTCTGCTTCTAAAGCTATATTACAAGAATGTTGCTCTGCAGAAGTTATGGACACTGATGGGTCTGAAAAAACGCATTGGTACGATGTGTAACGTCACCGGTTTTTCTAGTTGGTAGTTCATAGATTAGTATTGATCTGCCCTGGCTAAAACTCTGCGATAGTCGGTAGAGCGATGATACTCTTATTAGGTAAAGACAACGTTACAAAAAAACAGTGTTGAACTGAACTCTCGACGTGTGCGTGATATTTACTTCACCAATTGTGACCAATATTAGGCTACTCGTCGTAATTAACTCGTTTATATTCGATGGATTAACAGTTGCTATTAAAATCTTAATGATAAATTCAATTCAGTTCCACCGACACCAACTTCCCCATAGTTTGGTTGTAATTTCAAATCTCTAATAAGTCATAACTTTGCGATTGCTTCCTAACGCCAAAGAGTTTTTATATATGCGTCGAGCGCTTCAGTCAAATATTATCGCAGCACGCAAAAGGTCATAATTAATGTCTCTAAACAATTTTGTAATTTGGAATCACAAATGCGTAAATTGGCACGAAAGGGTGGTTTATTTCACAATAACAATCACTTCCTTACAAGGCCGTGAGGAAGAAGCTTTCCCAGGTGGTGGTGGTGGTGGTGGTGGTGGTATTTATAAATTGTTTGCGTTAAAGCTATTGCCAAGTACCAGAGTCCATTTGCAATTACGAATGAAGTTAATTGTCTATCACTGTTCAGTGCCTAACTAGAGTTGAGTTCGAGTTATCTAATTAAAAAGTTCACTTCAGTCTAATATAAGGTAGTCCTCTATCTGAATTCTAAACGATGTTATAGCTGAAGTCAATGTTTCGTTTCACTGCGTCATAGTAGATCGCAATTATCAATCCTCAAAAACATTCTAACCGCGCCTACATATACGAGTAATCAAACAAGTCTGACCAGCTTCGGCTAACTCTCGTAACGTATTGACAATGGATCAAATTTTCATCAGCCATTACTCACAATTCTCAAAGAGTACTCACACTAAGTATTCTTTGAGACCGTCGGTTCTACTTTGCTAATTTTAATTATAATGATTTTGAGTTTGAGTTTACTGAGATTCTATCTTTCTTTTGTAAGTTGATAAATTACTAAGTATAAAGTTCTTGTTTCAATTACTGGTTATTATCCAAATAATAGTGTTAAATGGAACTTTGGTTACTTGTTCACTTTTCATGGAATTTGGAACTTGTTTTGGGCAAATTTTTGGGGTATTGGTTGCTATTTTTTCTTTTTTGTCCGAGGAAGTGACCTTTCAGATGACTGTCGTGGGTCTGAAGAAAATGATTCGGAAATTCGAAAAGACAAGTTCTTTTGGTGTGCAACCTGGTAGACGGAGAAAACAAATTGATTCAACGTCAGTGGAAGCAGTGACCACAGCGATGCAGGAGGAGACGAGTGGTGGTGTGCAAATGTGTAGTGCATGGAGAATTTCCCGAACACTGGACATACCTGTGAGCATGGTGAGTAAAATCCTACAAAACATCCTTCTTTGCAATCCATTCAAAAATACGCACACGAGTTGCTTCCTGTTGACCTGCCAGCAAGAGAGACCTTTGCTCTAGTTTCTTGCTTGCATGGAAGTGGACAGTGATTGTTCATGGAAGATTTTGTGGACAGACGAAGCCCACTTTCATCTGACAGGATATGACAATACACAAAATTGACGAATATGGGCAACGGAAAATCCACACGCAAATCAACCAGAACCACTTCATCCTGAAAAGGTCACTGTGTGACGCGGGTTTAAGGCATCATTTATCATAGAGCCATATTTTTCCGAAGAGACAGGTGCTTCTGATCCTGTTACCTATACTGTCACTGGCAAGCGCTACGAGTGTCTTTTGCGCAACTACGTCATTCCAGCTCACCAACAGTGTGGATGAGATCATTTTTATGCAAGATAGTGCACCACCACATATTGTAAATCCAGTTAAGCAGCTGCTGAAGTGCCATTTCGGAAATGTTTGAATTATCAGCTGCCATTTTCATCACCCGATCTTATTCCGTGCGACCTCTGGCTATCTGAAAGATGATGTGTTCAGTGTTCAGATTGTGCAAACTTGGCTGCATTGATGGCACGCATTGCACAACATATTCTGAACGTGACCCCGGAGACACTTCAATCAGTTGTGGAAGATACTGTTTCTCGATTTGATGTTGTTGCAGAAAACTGCGGACAGCATATTGAACATGCTTTGCGCCAGTCACACGGAAACTAATAATCCGATTTGATTTAAACTGATTCTTTTATTGCGGTTTTTGTCTTCACGACAATTAAAAACTGGGATTTCCCATCCGATGTGATATGACCTTGCCGTGATGGATGAGCTTACGTAACAAACAGCATCACACCTGTACACCCATGCACACTGGGTAGTACAGTTTGCTTAAAGACAAACGTACACTGTTGTATGATTCATTTTTCATTTGTAGTTGACTACTATTAAATTATGATGCTTACAGTGCCACATTGCTACATTTTGTAACTATTTATTTTTCTTCTGTCATACATTTTCCCCCTTCTCCGATAATATTCCGTTGCAACTTGACGTCATTCTGACCAGTGGTGTTATTTCTACAACGGTTTGAAAGTTTAACTTTAATAATAATCATCCTGTATATACATTATTTATGTAAACTTCTGGCCATTGGTATCCCTTGACAGTGTGGCTGATGCAGAAGATTGTGTCGCCTCTTCCCGTCAAGACTACAAGTACTTCCGCAGCTCCCTTGGAACGGTATGAGATCAGGCGGAATACCTCATGCAAACAACAATATCTACATCTACACTACTGGCCATTAAAATTGCTACACCAAGAAAAAACGCAGATGATAAACGGGTATTCATTGGACACATATATTATACTAGAACTGACATGTGATTACATTTTCACGCAATTTGGGTGCATAGATCCTGAGAAATCAGTACCCAGAACAACCACCTCTGCCGTAATAACGGCCTTGATACGCCTGGGCATTGAGTCAAACAGAGCTTGGATGTCGTGTGCAGGTACAGCTGCCCATGCAGCTTCAACACGATACCACAGTTCATCAAGAGTAGTGACTGGCGTATTGTGACGAGCCAGTTGCTCGGCCACCATTGACCAGACGTTTTCAGTTGGTGAGAGATCTGGAGAATGTGCTGGACAGGGCAGCAGTCGAACATTTTCTTTCTCCAGAAAGGCCCGTACAGGACCTGCAACTTGCGGTCGTGCATTATCCTGGTGAAATGTAGGGTTTCGCAGGGATCGAATGAAGGGTAGAGCCATGGGTCGTAACACATCTGAAATGTAACGTCCACTGTTCAAAGTGCCGTCAATGCGAACAAGAGGTGACCGAGACGTGTAACCAGTGGCACCCCATACCAACACACCAGGTGATACGCCAGTATGGCGATGACGAATACACGCTTCCAATGTGCGTTCACCGCGATGTCGCCAAACACGGATGCGAGCATCATGATGCTGTAAACAGAACCTAGATTCATTCGAAAAAGTGACGTTTTGCCATTCGTGCACCCAGGTTCGTCGTTGATTACACCATCGCAGGCGCTCCTGTCTGTAACGCAGCATCAAGGGTAACCGCAGCTGTGGTGTCCGAGCTGATAGTCCATGCTGCTGCAAACGTCGTCGAACTGTTCGTGCAGATAGTTGTCTTGCAAAACGTCCCCATCTGTTGACTCAGGAATCGAGACGTGGCTGCACGATCCGATACAGCCATGCGGATAAGATGCCTGTCATCTCGACTGTTAGTGATACGAGGCCGTTGGGATCCAGCACGGCGTTCCGTATTACCCTCCTGAACCCTCCGATTCCATATTCGGCCAACAGTCATTGGATCTCGACCAACACGAGCAGCAATGTCGCGATATGATAAATCGCAATCGCGATAGGCTACAATCCGACCTTTATCAAAGTCGGAAACGTTATTGTACGCATTTCTCCTTACACGAGGCATTACAACGTTTCACCAGGCAAAGCCGGTCAACTGCTGTTTGTGTATAAGAAATCGGTTGGAAACTTTCCTCATGTCAGCACGTTGTAGGTATCGCCACCGGCGCCAACCTTGTGTGAATGCTCTGAAAAGCTAATCATTTGCATATCACAGCATCTTCTTCCTGTCGGTTAAATTTCGCGTCTGTAGCACGTCATATGCATGGTGTAGCAGTTTTAATGGCCAGTAGTGTACATCTACATTTATACTCCGCAAGCCACCCAACGGTGTGTGGCGGAGGGCACTTTACGTGCCACTGTCACTACCGCCCTTTCCTGTTCCAGTCGCGTATGGTTCGCGGGAAGAACGACTGGCGGAAAGCCTCCATGCGCGCTCGAATCTCTCTAATTTTACATTCGTGATCTCCTCGGGAGGTATAAGTACGGGGAAGCAATATATTCGATACCTCATCAAGAAACGCACCCTCTCGAAACCTGGACAGCAAGCTACACCGCGATGCAGAGCGCCTC
Organism: Schistocerca americana; assembly: GCF_021461395.2. Classification (NCBI taxonomy): domain Eukaryota; kingdom Metazoa; phylum Arthropoda; class Insecta; order Orthoptera; family Acrididae; genus Schistocerca; species Schistocerca americana. The sequence goes on from NC_060120.1 coordinate 278,804,684, forward strand.
TCTTGCAGAGTCTGCCACTTGTGTTTGCTAAACATCTCCGTAACGCTATCACGGTTACCAAATAACCCTGTGACGAAGCGCGCCGCTCTGCTTTAGATGTTCTCTATCTCCTCTGTCAACCCGACCTGGTGCGGATCCCACACTGATGAGCAATACTCAAGTATAGATCGAACGAGTGTTTTGTAAGCCACCTCCTTTGTTGGTGGACTACATTTTCTAAGGGCTCTCCCAATGAATCTCAACCTGGCACCCGCCTTACTAAAAATTAATTTTATATGATCATTCCACTTCAAATCGTTCCGTGCGCATACACCCAGATATTTTACAGAAGTAACTGCTACCAGTGTTTGTTCCGCTATCATATAATCATACAATAAAGGATCCTTCTTTCTATGTATTCGCAATACGTTACATTTGTCTATGTTAAAGGTCAGTTGCCACTCCCTGCACCAAGCGCCTATCCGCTGCAGATCTTCCTGCATTTCGCTGCAATTTTCTAATGCTGCAACTTCTCTATATACTACAGCATCATCCGCGAAAAGCCGCATGGAACTTCCGACACTATCTACTTGGTGATTTATATATATTGTGAAAAGCAATGATCCCATAACACTCCCCTGTGGCACGCCAGGTGTTTAGTATTTCAGCTTTACGCGTGTCATCCTCTGTTTCAATGCCATCATCATCCCAGAGTGTCTGGATATGCTGTTTCGATCCACTTACTGATTTAACGTAAGACCAGAACTTCCTAGGATTTTCTGTCAAGTCGGTGCATAGAATTTTACTTTCGAATTCACTGAACGCTTCACGCATAGCCCTCCTTAAGCTAACTTTGACATCGTTTAGCGTTTGTCTGAGAGGTTTTGGCTGCGTTCAGACTTGCAGAGAAGTTCTCTTTGCTTTCGCAGTAGTTTCCTAACTTTGTTGTTGAACCACGGTGAGTTTTTCCCGTCCCTCACAGTTTTACTCGGCACGTACCTGTCTAAAACGCACTTTACGATTGCCTTGAACTTTCCATAAACACTCAACATTGTCAGTGTCGGAACAGAAATTTTCGTTTTGATCTGTTAGGTAGTCTGAAATCTGCCTCCTATTACTCTTGCTAAACAGATAAACCTTCCTCCCTTTTTTATATTCCTATTTAGTTCCATATTCAGGGATGCTACAACGGCCTTATGATCACTGATTCCCTGTTCTGCACTTACGGAGTCGAAAAGCTCGGGTCTGTTTGTTATCAGTAGGTCCAAGATGTTGTCTCCACGGGTCGGTTCTCTGTTTAATTGCTCGAGGTAATTTTCGGATAGTGCACTCAGTGTAATGTCACTCGATGCTCTGCCCCTACCACCCGTCCTAAACATCTGAGTGTCCCAGTCTATATGTGGTAAATTGAAATCTCGACCTAAGACTATAACATGCTGAGGAAATTTATGTGAAATGTATTCCAGATTTTCTGTCAGTTGTTCTGCCACTAATGCTGCTGAGTCGGGAGGTCGGTAAAAGGAACGAATTATTAACCTAGCTCGGTTGTTGAGCATAGCCTCCACCCGTAATAATTCACAGGAACTATCCACTTCTATTTCACTACAGGATAAACTACTACTAACAGCGACAAACACGCCACCACCGGTTGCATGCAATCTATCCTTTCTACACACCATCTGTGCCTTTTTAAAAATTTCAGCAGAATTTATCTCTGGCTTCAGCCAGGTTTCAGTACCTATAACGATTTCAGCTTAGGTGCTTTCTATCAGCGCTTGAAGTTCCGGTACTTTACCAACGCAGCTTCGACAGTTTACAATTACAATACCGATTGCTGCTTGGTCCCCGCATGTCCTGACTTTGCCCCGCACCCTTTGAGGCCCTTTCTGTACTTGCCCGAGGCCATCTAACCTAAAAAAACCGCCCAGTCCACGCCACACAACCCCTGCTACCCGTGTAGCCGCCTGCTGTGTGTAGTGGACTCCTGACCTATCCAGCGGAACCCAGAAACCCACCACCCTATGGTGCAAGTCGAGGAATCTGCAGCCCACACGGCTGCTGAACCGTCTCAGCCTCTGATTCATACCCTCCACTCGGCTCTGTACCAAAGGTCTGCAGTCAGTCCTGTTGACGATGCTGCAGATGGTGAGCTCTGCTTTCATCCTGCTAGCGAGACTGGCAATCTTCACCAAATCAGATAGCCGCCGGAAGCCAGAGAGGATTTCCTCCGATCCATAGCAACACACATCATTGGTGCCGACATGAGCGACCACCTGCAGATGGGTGCACCTTGTACCCTTCATGGCATCCGGAAGGACCCTTTCCACATCTGGAATGACTCCCCCCGGCATGCACAGGGAGTGCACTTTGGTTTTCTTCCCCTCCTATGCAGCCATATCTCTAAGGGGCCCCATTACACACCTAACGTTGGAGCACCCAACTACCAGTAAGCCCACCCTCTGCAACTGCCCAGATCTTACAGACTGAGTAGCAACCTCTGGAACAGGACAAGCAGCCATGTCCGGCCCAAGATCAGTATCAACTGGAGACAGAGCCTGAAACCGGTTCGCCAGACAAACTGGAGAGGCCTTCCGTTCAGCACTCCGGAATGTCTTTTGCCCCCCTGCCACACCTCGAGATGACCTCCCACTCTACCACAGGTGAGGGGTCAGCCTCAATGTGGCCAGTATCCCGGGCAGCCACAGCCATAGTCTGATCGGGGGATGCGTGGGACGAGCTGGCCGTCCCCGACAAACCCTCGTCCGGACCCCCACAGTGATGCCCATTGGCAACAGCCTCAAGTTGTGTGACCGAAGTCAACACTGGCTGAAGCTGGGAGCGAAGGGATGTCAACCCAGCCTGCATCCGAACACAGCAGTCGCAGTCTCTATCCATGCTAAATACTGTTGTGCACAGAATGTCTGAACTAATATACAGAGAGCACAAACAATTCGACACAAAATTTAAATGGTTATTAAGATACAAGACTGCCTAGCAAATGCAGTAATGCTGCTACTTGCGCACTGCTGACACATTGCTCGGTGGCAGAAGGCTAACTGTACTGTCAGTAATGTACAAAGACTATTTGAAAGAAATAAACAAATGACAGACGACTACAAGACTTTACACGTCACAGATATTAAAATGCAAATCTGCCCCTACTAATTATGAAGCTACACAATGATTTGACGGATTTAACTAAACAAGTGCACTAAGAACACTCAAACGAATTTTCAGCTTGACTACTACACTTATATGAACGCTAAATAAGGCACTTGCTGCTACTTGTGCACTGCTGACACACTGCTCGGCAGCAGAATGCTATACACAAATAGGAAGTGTGCAAGGACCAAAGGAGGACAGAAGACAGACCCCAAAAACTATACACAAAACACGACTTATCTCCTAATTAATCTTCTTACATAATAATTAAAACTTCATGTTCTGAACTATGGTTCTGGATAATAAAAATGTGTGTAATTCTAGTAATAATGCTCAATTATTTATATCCAAAATTAGTTTAAGATTTCACTTCCACTCAATGAAATTATTTATTTTGGAACTTTACATGTAAAATCTCGTACCCTCAAACCTGCCACCCCTTATAAATGAACAAATGTTTGAATGCTAAGTAGTTTCCACCTATAATAAAGCAATGTGAGAATAGTCCCTTGAATAAAAACAGTCCTGGTTTTTTACTTATTCAAGAATGTAATAAGTTCATGCGTTCACTGTATCACCACCACAAACACGGGATAGGATGAATTTTACAAGTTTAATCATTCACACAAGACTGTTGGATCTTTCTGGCTATCCTTTACATCTATATATACCTAAATTTTTTAGTATATGTATATGAGTCTGCGAGTTCATCTACCATCACATTTTGAAATTAGATAGCAGATATGTGATAAATAAAACAGAACAGACTGCTTCTTTATCCCATCAAACATGGAAATTCCATATACTATAATGTTTAGTAACATACTGTTCAAATTTATTATCGCACACAATTAATGAAAATATGTTTTCAAATCTTATTACAGTACTGAGTAATACCCCATAGTTACCAACTAATGTTTACACTACTCGGGTCAGAAATCTTCTAGGGCTGCACCACCTTGGGCTAACATTATTATAACAAGTTTTATGGACCTAATATATAGAAGGCTTCACGTGGTGGAATTATTGCATGTGGATAGAGGGAGGATAGGACCCGTACCTCAATACGGGAAGGCAGAAAGGAAAAGGAAGAACTAACTGTGCAAGGACCAAAGGAGGACAGAAGACAGACCCCAAAAACTATATTCTCCCCACCCCCCCCACCCCGGACTACCCTCCTGGGAAAATAGTGGAGATCGTCGATCCCACAGAATGGACACCATCAGCCCTTCACCACTCCAGGCCCTGGAAAGTGATCCTTACCCCTTACTATGGAATGCTGACGGAAAGTATAGTGTAGTTACCTAGTTTGATTTCTGGAGAGAATAATGAAATTTGAGACTATTGTACTAAATCATACACCTGCTTATTCAAAGATTTCTGAGACAGCTGCTCATTTCTGCAGAATGGGAATGGATTCTATTTAATAACAAAGTACAACTATCCTTACCAAACAAAAACTCATGGAACCCATACCATAAAAAATGTACAACGTGTAATGCCTTTTCCCACAATAATTACACAGGTCTGCGAGATAAAAATTGTTTCAAATTTATTAAGTGATTTTTATAGTGTTTTCAATGCTGATTTTGGGGAAAATAGTGAAAAAATTCCATCAGGTACAGTTATTTCACAAACTGCTTGTCTAGTTTTAACTTTTTTTGATGTTTCAGCACTCTAGTGAGTTTGAATTTTGGTTTTTAGGATCTCCATAAACTGTTATTTAGCCGTTTTTATACTAGATATACATAAAAGAAAGAGTAATTAGGAGAAACCAGCAGTATTTTCATGCCAGTGCCTGTCTGTCGTGCTGCCCCTTCCCCCGCTATCACCAAACAGTGAGCTTCTGCTATTGTGCTTCTGTTCACAGTACTTCTTCACACTGTGCTGTTCACATTTTGTTGTTACTAGTGCTTTAAAGTAGTGACTGTTTTCTTGTGTTGTGAAGTTGTTTTATGGACAATGGACAATGGCTACTGGAGGACGTATAAACTCGCCCAATTGCTTCTTCTACATTTTAGGTAACTATACCGTTAAAAAGCAACAAAGAAACATTTCTGATTTTGTTGAAAAAGTATATTTCGCCTATTTTGGTATAAAGTTAGGCGATCAAGATAAGCCTTGGGCCCCACACAAAGTTTGTTCAGTGTGTGTCGAAGAACTGAGGTAATGGTTTCAACGTAAAAAGCAGTCCTTACGTTTTGGAATACCAGTATTTTGGAGGGAGCCCAAAAATCATAGTGATGACTGCTATTTTTGTTCTTGCAATGTATAAGGTTTCAATTTGGAAAACAAAAAAGGATATTTCTTACCCTAGCATTCAATCAGCCATTCGCCCTGTTCCTCATGGATCTTAAGTACCTGTACCCTCTCCTCCAGATTCTTTGGATGATATAGAGGATCACGAGCCATTGGCTCAGCAAGATGATAGTGAAGAAGACAGAGATTGCTATGATCCTGGCACAACCGATCCCATTCCGTTCTCACAATGTGAACTGAAGGATTTAGTTAGAGACCTAGGCCTTCCTAAAGAATTGGCAGAGGTGTTAGGATCTAGATTGAAAGATAAACATATGTTGGCTCTGGGTACATCCTTTTCTTGGTATCGATTGAGGGAAAAGGAGTTTGTATCTTTCTTCTCTCAAGGAGGTGACCTGGTGTTTTGCGGTGATGTTCCTGGACTTATGGCATGTTCCATAATAGAATATGCTCATGATGAGTGGAGACTTTTTATTGACTCTTCAAAAAGAAGCCTTAAAGCAGTACTTCTATACAATGGCAATAAGTATGCTTCTATACCAGTTGGACACTCGGTTCACTTAAAAGAATGTTACGAAAACCTTGAACTGGTTTTAAGCAAATTCTGCTATTCATACCACAAATGGACACTATGTGGTGATTTAAAAGTGATTTCAATGCTGCTTGTTCAACAAAGTGGCTATACAAAGTTCCCTTGCTTTCTCTGTGAATGGGACACTAGAGACAGAAAGAAACACTAATTAAAAAAAGCTTGGCCCTTGAGAAAAACCTTATAGGTAGGGGTTAAAAATGTTGAGAGGAAAAGCCTTGTGGATCCTAATTCCTAACAAGGTGTTACTTCAACCATTTCACATAAAGTTGGGGCTGACGAAACAATTTAAGGCACTGCCAAAAGAAGGGGGAGTGTTTCAGATATCTTTGTGGACAGTTTCCTGGTTTATCCGAGGCAAAGCTAAAGGAAGGAATCTTTGTCGGACCAGACATTAGAAAACTAATGACAGATCCCAACTTTGTGGACAAAATGGAAACAAAACAAAAGGCAACATGGACATCTTTTAAATTAACTGTTAACAGCTTCTTAGGAAACAAAAGAGATCCAAACTACAAGACAATCGTCCCAGACATGCTTGACAACTTTAAGAAGCTGGGCTGTAACATGAGCATTAAAGTTCATTTTCTCCACACACATCTTGACTACTTCCCTGCAAACCTTGGTGATGTAAGTGAAAAGCAGGGCGAAAGATTCCACCAAGACATCAAAGAAATGGAAAGAAGATATCAAGGAAGATGGAACGTCAACATGATAGCAGATTAGATTAGATTAGATTAGATTAGATTTACTTTCATTCCAATTGATCCGTAGTGAGGAGGTCCTCCAGGATGTGGAACATGTCAGAAAAACAACAATACATGACAAATATTTAAACTAAAACAAATAAGCTAATGTACCATTCCACAGGTCCCAAGTGGAATGATCGTCATTTTTTAATGAACACTAAGAGTCATTTTACAAAATACTATTGCACTGAATTTAAAATAAAAAAGTTTTATATTTATTTATAAGGTAAGAAACATGTAATACAACTACTGTAATACTTATTTACAATGAACACATTACTGCACTGAAATGGTGCAGAAGTTAGATTATACTTACACACACACACACACACACACACACACACACACACACACACACACACACACACACACAAATTTTCAGTGAACACATTACTGCACTGAAATTGTGCAGAAGTTATGTTGTACTTATATACAAATCAGTTGGTTTTCCTCAGAAATTCATCAATGGAGTAGAAGGAGTTGGCCACCAATAAATCCTTTAGGCTTCTCTTAAACTGAATTTCATTGGTTGTTAAGCTTTTTATGGCTGCTGGCAAGTTATTGAAAATGTGTGTTCCTGAATAATGCACACCTTTTTGTACAAGGCTAAGTGACTTTAAATCCTTGTGAAGATTATTCTTATTTCTAGTATTGATTCCATGAATTGAGCTGTTGGTTTGAAAAAGTGATATATTTTTAATGACAAATTTCATTAAGGAATAAATATATTGGGAAGCTGTAGTTAGTATCCCTAGTTCCCTAAACAGGCTTCTGCAGGATGTTCTTGAGTTCACACCACATATAATTCTTACTGCACGTTTTTGTGCCCGGAAAACTTTAGCTTGGCTTGATGAATTACCCCAGAAAATAATCCCATATGACATTATGGAATGAAAGTAAGCATAGTATGCCAGCTTTTTCATTTTTATATCCCCTATGTCTGACAAAATTCGCATTGCAAACAGAGATTTGTTAAGACGCTTCAGCAGTTCTGTGGTGTGCTCCTCCCAGTTGAATTTATTATCAAGCTGTAATCCCAAGAATTTAACACCGTCCACTTCTTCTATCTTCTTGTCATCATATGTTAGACATATACTCTTGGGACACCCCTTACAAGTTCTGAACTGCATGTAGTGTGTTTTTTCAAAGTTTAGTGACAAAGAATTGGCTAGGAACCAGTGATTAATGTCTACAAATATTTTATTGGCTGATCTTTCTAAGACTACACTTGATTTGCTATTTATTGCAATGTTTGTATCATCAGCAAACAAAACAAACTTGGCATCTGGTAATGTTACTGATGAAAGGTCATTGATATACACAAGAAAAAGTAAGGGCCCCAAAATGGAACCTTGTGGGACCCCACATGTAATTAGTTCCCAGTTGGATGATGCCTGATAGCTTGATACATGTCTCTTTCCTAATAACACCCTTTGTTTCCTGCCAGAGATATAAGATTTGAACCATTTTGCAGCATTTCCTGTTACACTATAATATTCTAGTTTACTTAAAAGGATATTGTGATTTACACAGTCAAATGCCTTTGACAGATCACAAAATATACCAGTTGCCTGCAATTTTTTGTCTAATGAATTAAGTACATTTTCACTGTAAGTGTAGATAGCCTTCTCAATATCAGAACCTTTTAGAAATCCAAACTGTGACTTTGACAGTATGTTATTTGAGATAAGATGGTTATAAAGACAACTGTACATTACTTTTTCGAAAATTTTTGAGAATGCTGGCAACAGTGAAATTGGACGGAAATTTGATGCTATTTCTTTATCTCCCTTCTTAAACAGTGGCTTAACTTCAGCATATTTCAGCCATTCGGGAAATATTCCACTGATAAACGACTGGTTACACAGATAGCTTAATATGTTACTTAGCTCAGAATCACATTCTTTAATTAACTTTGTTGATATTTCATCATACCCACTAGATGTTTTTGATTTTAAAGATTTTATGATGGACATTATTTCTGTTGGGGTAGTGAGGGTCAAATTCATATTATGGAAGTTACTTGAAATGTCTGGTCTAAGGTAATCCATAGCAGCATCTACCGAACCTGACAACCCCATCTTTTCAGTAACAGTTATAAAATGTTTGTTAAAAAGTTCTGCAACACTATACACATCTGTCACCAATGCATCATTTACTCTTAATGCTATTTGTTCCTCTTCATGTCTGGTTCTACCGGTCTCCTCCTTCACTATATCCCATATTGTCTTTATTTTGTTATCTGATATGACTATCTTTTCCTTGTAATATATTTGCTTTGACATCCGTATTACAGTCTTTAATATTTTGCAGTATTTCTTATAATGTGCTATAGCATCAACATTGGAAATGTTTCGGATTGACAGATACAGTTTTCTTTTTGTTTTACAAGATACCCCTATTCCTCGAGTAATCCATGGCTTCTTTGTAGACTTTGCTCTAACCTTGGTAAGTTTTGGGGGAAAGCAGTGTTCAAATAAGGTAAGCACTTTATTAGCAAAAATGTTATATTTTTCATTCATGCCATGAGCACTGTAAACATCAGTCCAGTGAATGTCTCTGAGGAGTGTCCTAAAATAATCAATTTTTGGCTTACTGATTACCCTCTTGAGCTCAGATTTAACAGATTTTATATCCTGTTCAGTATTAACATTTAACAGAAGGAACTGCATGTCATGGTCTGAGAGGCCATTGACTATTGGTTTTGTAATATAATTTTGTTCATTTGACTTTTCTATAAAGATATTATCAATGGCTGTTTGTGAGCAAGTGGTTATCCTAGTGGGGAACTTTACTGTGGGAATTAAGTTGAATGATAGTGTTACTAACTCAAATAGGTTCTTATTGGGAGAGTCTTTAAGGAAATCTACATTGAAATCACCAGCAACCACTATTTCTTTGTTTTTGGTTGTTAAATGGGCCAGTACAGCTTCAAGGTGGTTTACAAACAGATTAAAGTTACCTGCAGGTGCTCGATATACACTTAATATTATGAAAGATTTTTTGTGAAAATCTAATTCTGTTGCACATGCTTCCATATGCTGTTCTAGGCAAAATTTATGAATGTCTATGTTCTTAAATTTATGACAGTTCCTGATGAATGTGGCAACTCCTCCTTTCTCCATTTCTGATCTACAATAGTGAGATGCTAACCTAAACCCTGTAACACTTAAAAGTTCTATACCAGTGGTCACATGATGTTCAGAGAGGCAGATTATGTCAGCTGGGTTTGAAGACTCTAATTCATCTATGCAGATAGTTAATTCATTAATTTTATTTCTCAGTCCTCGAATATTTTGATGCAATAAAGATAGCTGACATTTCACATTGACTGACTTAAAATTGGATGGAGTTAAAATATCTGCTGACAGTTGAAAATTCTTAACCAATGGCTGTTTATGTTGACTACTGCAGGATGATAAAAAGAGATGATCCTCAACGAGTCCACAGCTGGAAAAGCAATAAAAGAAGCTTCGGCAGAAAGTGAAAGCGTTATAATAAGGACTTATGAGCTTAAAGAGGAACGGAAGTGTACTGGAAATGTAGTTTAGAACATGATTTATAAGTAAAATTTTATAATGTTGGAAAAAATGTGATAACTTGCTTAAATTTTCTTATTATACACAAAAATACTCCCTTTTTTGTGCCAAAACCTGACATGGCAGAAAAAAAATGGATTGCATTTTTGAAATCAGCACTGAAAAGTACATAAAAGTCAGTTATCAAATTTCAAACAACTTTCAAAAAATATTTTTTGCAGACCTGTTTTATTCAAGCTACATTTACTTTCCCATAAAAAAGATAGAAATCCTCCCCCAGCATTCAAGAAAGAGTAAAAGAATCCCTTCTAAATAACAAAATTTTATTCCTGATGAGCCATTAATAGGTCTTGTTTAATATTCCATATTATCTGGCCGTTTAAGACAAGATTTCTATAGATCAGAGATCAAAGAAAGGTTAAAGTTTTATACACTTACAATTTTTACAATTCCTTTCGCATTCCATGTCCTACATACATCTTTTGTACTCTTTCTGCAAGGGTGACAGATTCAAACATTTTCTACACCATGGACAGCCTCTTTTTCAGAAATTTTAGTCTCCATGTACATGCCAACCTATACTGGATCAACACCTCACTCATCCTTTTAAACCAGACTTCAGTTTGATTTGTTCACTCCACAACACAACAGTTGAAAGTTGCTTCCAAACACCCACATTAACACCTTTAATAATGTAAGCACATACCTTGTGCTGCCTATTTTTCAGAGCCTCCCTTCAAATTCTATTGCTACTTCATAGCTCTACGGTCATACTTACGTCACAGATTCTCTCTTCCTCATGTCTATCTTTCTTCTAAAGCTTCCACAGTATACAACCTCGTAACATTTATGACCTTAACCAATCTATGGACTTGGTTAAATAGTGAATACCTTCTGCACTGATTACCAAATTTCTGAGGTTATACAATCTGCTAATTACACTAGACGACTTTTGAGACCATTTGTATTGTTGTTATCCTTCTCTTATTCACTGATGAATGTGGTGCGGCACATTAGTTATTATGAGTAGCCCCTCATATAAAGTGTGAAATTTGCTTATATTTTTTCATATTTTTCACTCTTTTGCAACTCCAAATCAAAACCAAATCGCCCACCTTGTACTGTATGGCTGTATCTTTCTATCTCTTTTTCCTTCTCTCATTACAAATCACTCACATTATTGCTTTGTGACTCCTGTGTACCAACATCTTCCTGTGGTCATTCAACACGCTTTAGTATGGATTCTCCTTCTGTTTGTTCTACTATAACCACTGCAGAAACCTTTGTAACTGAATATGGCAATTCATTTAGTACCTTTTCAAACTATCTCACCCTCTCTCTCAATTTTTAATATCTACCCATGCAATAAGTCTGAAAAAGCATGCCCAACTTGTGCATGACCCATTCTGCTGGGTTACTTTGCAGATGATATTTGTAAATTAATGTATGGTTCACACTTTCTCATGCCAAAAATTCTTTAAACTGCCTGGCTAAAATCGGTTTCCCACTATCCGACAGCAAATGATCTCTTACTTTCGTTATAACATTATGAGATGCTGCCTTCCCTAACAGATATAATTGTATTAGTTTGGTCCAGCATTCCAACACTACATGTACTTATGTCATTCCTGCCTGGCCTCTGGGCAGTGGACCATAAAAGTTCACAACCAGTAAGCCCCATGGCTTATGTGGGACAATGGTTAATGCTATTTTGAGGGGTGCATAGTAACCATCTGTGGGAGTTGTTTCCTACGAAACAGTATTCCATTGTAGAATTTCGAATTGTCCTTTGAATCAGTGTGTCTTTGGCATAAAGCATCAATATATAACCGAGTCTATCCGTGTATAGTTCACTTTCCAATTTTTTACAAAAATTGTTTATATCTTTCTTATGTATTTACTTTTAGAAAATAAACAGCTAATCTGCCCTTTTCCGTTACATTTCAGTTTGACTGGACAGCTATAGGTAGTCAAGACAGTGCATTGGGTATTATGTTATCTTTTCCTTTTATGTATTTAACAGTTAAGTGGAATTCCTGTAGAAAGGGAGCTCATTGTGTTAACCTACTGATTTAAAGTTTGCTCTTTAATAGGAAAGTTAATGCACTATGGTCTGTATGTATTACTGTCTCATATCCCACAAGCAGGTATTTAAATTTCTTGAATGCCCCCTTTTTTTTAAATGAACACCATATGAAAGGATCATTTTAGAACACTCATTTATTAAGATCACATTAATGCAATGAATTTTAAATTTAAAAAGAAATGTTTTATATATTTATAAGGTAATAATTCATCAATAGTGTAGGAGGAGTTGGCCACCAATAAATCTTTTAAGCTTCTCTTGAACTGAATTTCATTGGTTGTTAAGCCTTTTATGGCTGCTGGCAAGTTATTGAAAATGTGTGTTTCTGAATAATGCACACCTTTTTGTACAAGAATGAAGATCATTTTTATTTCTAATATTGAGTCCACGAACTGGGCTGTTGGTTTGAAAAAGTGATATATTTTTGATGACAAATTTCATTAAGGAATAAATATATTGGGAAGCAGTAGTTAGTATCTTTAGTACCCTAAACAGCCCTCTGCAGGATGTTCTTGAGTTCACACCACATGTACTCTTATTGCACATTTTTGTGCCCCGAAAACTTTTAGCTCGGCTTGATGAATTACCTCAAAAAATAATCCCGTATGGCATTATGGAGTGAAAGTAAGCGTAGCATGCCAGCGTTTTCATTTTTATATCCCCCATGTCTGACAGAATTCATATTGAAAATATGTTTGTTTAGACGCTTCAGCAGTTCTGTGGAATGCTCCTCCCAGTTGAATTTATTATCAAGCTGTAATCCCAAGAATTTAACGTTGTCCACTTCTTCTATCTGCTTGTCATCGTACATTAGGCATATACTCGTGGGACGACCCTTACAAGTTCTGAACTGCATGTAGTGTGTTTTTTCAAAGTTTAGTGACAAGGAATTGGCTAGTAACCAGTGATTAATGTCCACAAACATTTTAGTAGACGATCTTTCTAAGACTACACTTGATTTGCTATTTATTGCAAAGTTTGTATTATCAGCAAACAAAACAAACTTGGCATCTGGTAACGTTACTGATGAAAGGCCATTGATATACACAAGAAAAACTAAGGGCCCTAAGGCGGAACCTTGTGGGGACCCCCCACATATAATTGGTTCCCAGTTGGATGATGCCTGACAGCTTAATACATGTCTCTTTCCTAATAACACTGTTTCCTGCCAGAGATATAAGATTTGAATCATTTTGCAACATTTCCTGTTACACCATAATATTCTAATTTGCTTAAAAGGATATTGTAATTTACATAGTCAAATGCCTTTGATAGATCACAAAATATACCAGTTGCCTGCAACTTTTTGCCTAAACAATTGCTAACATTTCATTCATGAGCACTCTACTGGCGAAAGCTATTTGTTTTTGCTCTAACGTGTGATCAGCCCCATTTTCTTGGAATATGTGATAGCCCAACCCATAATCTGACGCATTCACAGCCATATGATAAGGAATGGCAAAATTTGGGCAAGCCAATAGCCAACATGTTGTCAACACTTCTTTTATCTTTGAAAATTCTTCATGACAATTTCTCTCTCATCTCCACAACATGTTCTGTTTTAATAACCTCATCAAATGCGGTGCATTAAGCACTGGATTGGCAATGAATTTCTTTTATTAGGTTCTGGTCACTTTGTGATTACATCTAATGTCTAAGGATACGGCTGAATATCAACAGTATTTACAACATGTCCCAAGAATTTCATCTCTTTTTCAACCAAATTGCAATTTTGACAATTTGATAGTGACACCTTGGGAACCTGACATCTTAAAAAGTTCAGCCAATGTTGTGGATATTACAACTGTCATCAACATATAACAACACTTTACTTCCTAACTCATTCCCAGTGCTTTATCCATAGGTCTTACGAAAACTGACACTGATACATTTAGGCCAAATGGTAGGACTTGGAATTGGTAAGACCTTCCTTCAAACAGGAGTGCCCTATATTTCTTGAATCTTCGTGCAGGGCAATCTGCCAATAACCTGACATCAGAACCATTGTGCTGATGTATTTTACTCCTTCAAACTTTGCAAGCAATTGGGTCAACCTCCCCCCCCTCCCTCCCCTCCTATTTTATTCTATTCACAGTTTAAGCATCCAACATGATACATACAATTACCGTCTGGTTTTTTTGACACCTAATGGATTGTTATAACAGCTATCAGACATTTCTATAATATTACATTTTAGCAATCTTTAAATTTCATTTGTACTAATAGCTTCGTCAATACTGGTACGGAGTAGGTTCCAACAAAATGGATTGTGTGGTTTAATTTTCAACCTACAAATAAGTGGTTAGATTCTTTGATTTGTGAATGTCATAAATTATGTCTGCTCCTAATTGGTGACTGTCATTCTGTTCTAATGTGGTTTGTCAATAAAGTGAGTCCTAATCTGCCTGTGTTGCTTTGCTTGAAATGAATGACAGCCAAGTCATCTTGTTGCCTGTATATGGGAATGGTGCCATCGCATGTTGGAAGTTTAATGACGTATTGTTGTCTGACAACCAGTGTATGCCCAAAATGTAAAAATATGTACCTATCATATTACCCTTTTGTGGGCCATACGGGATATACTACCCACTAAACATATTTCTTTACACAGTGTGTACGGGAAAATGTGATACCACTGTTGTACTGTGCTGTCATCTAGTGGCAGCCCACTGCACCACCTGCAGTTTCTGTCTGTTGTGAAATATAGCTTTCGGGACTGTGGGAAGTATACATCCCACCAAACCATGATGTTTTAATGGTTAAAGTCGTTCCTGGAAGGGTCCTGGGAAGTATACTTACCACAAAATTAATCTGTCATTTGTGGTCCTTGGAAAGCATACTTACCACCAACTTACGTATATCCTAGAGCTTTTGGAAATGTGTTTTATCATCTCTGTCTATGCTTGATATCTTATGGTAGTACACTGCACCAAGCATATGAAAACTGCTACAACAATCAGTTTCTATTGTCATGGTATCACTACTGTTGTCGGAACAAGGTTTCAAGGAGTGTTTTCACACTGCGGTAAATAAACTTCAATATGGGTAAAAGTTATTTTTTAAGTAAAGTAAAAGAACACATAAAATAAAACAGAAAACACTGTTTTACATGTAATGGCAACACGTAACAGCTTAGAAAAGGGAAGTGGGAAGTTCATTTACCATCATAGTTTTAATACCTCAAAGGCGATGTGGTGATATATGTACCACAATAGTTCTTGGTCCTAAATCACAAAAATAAAATTATCAAAAATAAATATAGTCAGTTGATCACCATTCTAATAAGATAGTAAAAATATTATCTTTGCTGAGTTGCTACAAAAATGCACCTGCGAAAGGGTTAAAATTTCCACTAAAAACACTGCTTGTTGAAATGTGTGTCCGTTTAGTGTAAATTCGATAAACAATTCTGCATGTACTAGTTTGCTTGTCATACCTGTTACCCCTTTTATCTTTATTCCTGTAACAGGTAGCCGAGGGAATGCATTTAACAAATTATTTTGTTGTAAGAAATAGTGATCTACTACTGATATGTCACTACCAGAGTCTAAAATAACTTCCATAATTACATTATTTACAATGGATGTCAATTTCAGCTTCACATATTCCTGTGTGTGTATTTCCTTCATGTGGTTAGATATCTGTTAAACTGCTCGTAATCATACCTAATTAAGCTAGAACAGATTATTTGAGGTTCGTTTTATATTGCTTCACAGGACCAAACCTCTCCCCAGACACTAATTGGTTTTCCCTCTCTGTTATACTAGTATTGTTAAATGCATTATTGTGATAATTTCTGTAATTTTTTCCTGTTTCTATATCCATTCCTTGAATGGTTATAATCATGTCCATTACGTACCTGGTTTCCTCCATTCGTAGCATTCTCTCTACTGGGGCGAGGTCCTCTGTTAACATTACTCAGTTGATTATTGTTGTTGGTGTTGCTGCCTGTGTGCCATCTTTCTGACTGACTTTCCCATGTCAATGTGTTCTAGATATTCCAGTAAGTTGTTCACTTGTTCCCAGGCCTTCCGTAACAATTTGTCTGGCTTACATCCCTTGGTAATCAGGTAAGGACAACTTCTAATAAATGTTCCTCTTATGGGATCATTTAGATATTTTGCTTTGTTAAGATGCCATTCCGCAAAATCTCTATACCCATTCCCTGAACTACGGTTACATGGTTTCAATCCTAAAAGTTTTCATTTCAATTTCTTTTGGGCTCTGTTACTCCAATACTTAACAAAACATTGTAAGTTGTGAATATTCTAGCTTTAACCAACACCACTGTGCAGCATCACCCGTCAAGTGACTTATCACAAATCTCGTCTTATTAAAATCTGACCAGGAATCGGGTTAACAAGTCCTTAAATGACTTGCGTAATAAAATGGGGTGATATCGCAAAAAGGTGAATACTTGGGGAATTTGTGATTTAATCCTTTGTTTAGTGTTGTGGTCAAGTCAAAGCAATTGTTAGTGACTGTCCCATTCTTTAATAACAAGTCTTTTACCTCTTTCCTTAGTTCTTTCCTTGTCTCCTCCAAGCTCTAAACAGTTATTACATATCAGTGCCTATGTGCTTGAACTTTAATTATCATTGTTGTGAACTGTTGGTGTTCCCGAGACTGCAGATGTAGACTTTGTGGGGGTAGATTTATTGTGTACCAATTCTGTGCTACATACATCCTTCATTCACAAATTCAGGTTTTTGTATCCTTGGTTCCAATTCGTTACTTTATTACAGACAAAACATCGATATTCTGTTAGTGAAAGGATGTAGCTTTGTTTTAGTATTTGTTAGTTCTTTTTCTAATATCTCAATCCTCCATCCTAATTTGTCATTTTCTACATTGATATTATGTACTTGCTCTAAGGTACTGTCCTGATTAGTTTCCACTATTTCGAAGCACCTATCTATTGCGGAAACATGATTGAAACCCATATTCAATCCTGCCTCCACCATATCCGTCCTACCGAAGTTGGGCAGTGGAAGCATCAAATCCCGTTTCTAAATTCTTTAATCTGTTGTTAATTTGCACCAATTGGGTAAATTGAAGAATGTGCGCCAGGGCAGGTTGTTCTCTCACTATCCTTTAAACAATCTGTCCACCTACCTGGATAGGCTTCAGACTTGCTCTCCCTTCACTCTGCAATGGCAGATACTGGTTTATATGACAAAGTAGCTTTGACAAAAATTTCTACCAACCAAAAGGCCACAACTCCAGTCCATGGGCACCATCTGAAAGTTAAACTATCGGGCATTCGGGATTCTTGCAGGACTCGTTTGAAAAATGTCTAAAATTTCCTTTTAAGCTGGTTTATTGTCTTTAAAACTATGAAAATTGCTATCAAGTCTGTATTTAATATTCTGAAACTAACTATGCAATGCTACTGACTGTCTATGTAACAAGTTCACACCCAAAATCAGCTAGAAGATATTTAGTCTGATTCGATACTGACCCACAACTACTTGCGAGTTGACGCAGTCAGTCGTTCAGTAGTCTACTTGTACAAATGTGCTCGCCATAATGTCTCTTAATTTCTATGAAACATGCCACGTGGAGTTTATGTACTACTTGAAGTGTTCCCACGCGAAATCTCCTAAAATAAATCACCTGCAAAGCACAAACTTTCTAAAAATATACTCATCAATTACATGGGAACCAATCAAATGCGCACATTTCTTCATTTTGGCACAAATTTGATCATCGCAATGTAACATAAGTGTATACCAGAAGACGGCTCCCGAGCAAATATCTCTACTTATAGATCTGAGGCACCAAGCATTACTCAAACACGCAGGAAATGCTGAATTCCTATTGGATAGTATGTTTGGCAGCCAATCAGGTCATCTCAAGCAGTTTTATACTTGCGGTATTTCTAATGTCAGCCAATCACATTACCAAGCATAACTTAGTCTAAAAACCCAAAATTAGATAAGATTTAATTAAAAAACTAAATACAGTTCCTTTCCACAAAATAAATTACTAATAAATTCACAAATTCCCCTATTACACACATATCGTATCACATTCTCACTATGTACGTACTCCAGTCACTCTCTCAGTCATACAATGAAATAATAATTTTCCAATATACTAATCTTGAGGATAAAGCTCTTTTGTCTGTGTTTGCTTTAACAATTCATATGTTTTTGGGTGGGGTCCACCTTTGGCAAAACGCAATTTTGTTTTTTGTCCCAGACATGTTTCACTGCAGTTGCGGCATCATCAATGGGTTTTTTTATTTTATGGCTGTTAAACATAAGGAATAATATTCCAATATACTGTTAATTAAATCAGAAAACAGTGGTAATGAAACTACAGAAAATTCCAGAAAATTAGATTATATCAACCTATCCTCTTTGTTGTAGTTTCTTTTGACACCATAGGTGAATACATTACAGCCCCTACTTTGTTTCACCATCCCAGCACAGCTATTGTGTGTTTTTGGTAAAAATTTATATCTCCAAAAGTAGTAAACTTATTGATTTGAAATTTTAGCTGTGTGGTTGCATTACCTATAGAATTTGGTATACTACGTATGAAAAATATCAATCAATATTTAACAGTACTCCCTCTGATTACTAGAGATTGTGTAACGCATTACATGCAGCATTAGTCTAGTACATTGCTCATCCAGCCCAGTAGTCAATGTCAGCTGGGCAAGCGTGAGAACCAACTTCTCTCTTCCCGGCTCCACAGCAAGCTACATTTTCAATGCAAGGTGACAGTTCGTAAATAATATGCTACATTGCAAATGGGATACAACCCGTCGTCTCAGATCAATTACATCATAGTTCACTCATAGAAATTAATGTTTTTATTTTTGAGACAGATAATAAATCCGTTATCTTCTGTGGCAAGGCGTTGTCATTGTAAATTGGGTATCTCATTCTTCAAGTAATCCCACGTCGTCTTCTACTGTTGATATCAGCATGGTGTCTTGCGGTGGTTTGTAGAACGTGACCTGACAGACAGCTGCCAAACTACTTCTGCTCTGAACAACACGTAGTGCCCTTCAGACGAATGTCGAGAAACAAAGGAATGCATGACAGAGAAAACAGATGGTAGACACACATATCACGTACATTGCGATCACCGTGTACATCCATATTTCGAACATAATATTAAGTACATTGCTTCTATGAGTTCTAGTATCCTCTTTTCAGTTGACCTATATAGCTCAACAGAAAAATGAGATACTATTGCAAAAAAGAAAGCATGGACCACATCAGTTGACATTGTCGCAGAAAAAGCTGAGTAGCGCCATGGTGCAGTTGTTATGATACTAAACTATTGCATGGAGGGTCACGAGTTCAAAACTCACCTAGACTGTACAATTTTAAGTCTATATTCGGTTCAAGTACATTCTAGAAGTATCCACAAATGTCAAGAATCATTGTACTGGAATATTCTGTAGCTGCATATTTACTGTATGTGTTCTGTCCAGAGGCAGTTTGCTCCACACTCTTGTATGTGAAAGTGCTGAATAAACATTTGTTAAGTTGGTGTTCGTCATTCATCTAATTACACCTTCTTGTATATGACATTATTCTGGTGGAGACGCCGGGTATTGGAACTTGAGATAGCACACATTATCGACGACACAGTGGCTCCCACCAGGCCACAACAGAGTCGCCGTTTACGTGGCAAGAAACCAGAGTTAGAGCCATATTCAACAGACCGCAATCTATCGGAGGCAGAAGGAAAGGACGTTATGATGACTGCAACTGTGTGCCACCACATGAGACGTCCTTCCAAGTTCTCTGGTGACGATGGCCAAGATCCAAACAAGTGGCTGAAGGTATATGAGCGTATAGCCAAATTTAACAAATGGGACGACACCGTGTGTTTGGCTCTTGTCTTTTTCTACTTGGAGGGCACTGCCAAGCAATGGTACGAGAACAACGAGGAGATGTTCACATGCTGGGAAGTACTCCAGGCAGAATTGCGCAAGTATTTGAGCAACTCACGACAACAGAAGTGCAAGGCTGAAGATAAAGTGCAGGGCACAGCGCCCAGGAGAAACTACAGCATCCTACATTCAAGACGTCTTGGAGCAGTGTAAAATAGTGGATCCTAGAATGGAGGAGGAAGATAAGGTTGCACATCTCATGAAGGGTGTTGCTGAGGACATGTATCAAGCCCTACTCCTGCAGGAGGTTTCGACAGCAGATGACTTCATAAATGGTGTCAGTATATCGAGACAATGCACCAAAAACGAATTACATGCAAGAAGTTTGAATGGCTTCCAAACATTGTATCGATGTCTGTGATGGAGGATTTAAGGTAGTTAATGGATTACTTTGCAAGAAAAACTTTGATCTGCTTGGAAAGAGGTGGCTACCAGTGATTCCTAAACACGTGGACTTAGAAGTTCTACAGAAATTCCATGACATACCTGAGGCCAGATATTTAGGATTTATTAAGACATACGATAGACTCTCCAAGAGATTTTTCTGGCCAGGTTTATTTAGGAATGCCTGTCACTATGTGTCACACTGTCTAGAGCGCCAGAGGAGAAAAGCAGTTCCTCAGAAACCACCTGGCCGACTCATACCAATTTTACCAGCCGAAACGCCTTTCCAGCGTGTTGGGATTGACCACCTCTGACGACTTCCTACGTCTGCTAGTGGCAATAGACGGATTATTGTTTGCACTGATTATCTGACACGCTATGCCATTACAAAAGCCATGAAAACTGCCGAAGCATCCAAAGTAGCCAAGTTCATCGTGGAAGACATTGTATTAAAACACGGCACCCAAAAGTCGTTAATTACTGATTGAGGGAAAGTTTTTTAATCGAATCTTGTGACAGAGATAAACCGTCGGTGCAACATTACTCATCACATGACAACTGCCTACCACCCACAAACTAACGGCCTTACTGAATGCCTTAATAAGACCTTGGCCGACATACTATCAATGTTCATCAATGTTGAGCAGAGCAACTGAGATGAGGTGCTACCTTTTGTGACATTTGACTACAACACCGCCAGACAAGACACCACAGGATTTACTCCATTTTTCCTGGTGAATGGGTGTGAGGCAACTATGACGATGGACACTGTGTTTCTGTTACAGCCAGATGACGTGGATGACGACTACACCAGCCACGTGTTAACCAGAGCTGAGGAAGCTCGGCAGTTGGCTCGGCTCTGCACAATGCAGGCTCAAGAAAACGATTGCCGAAGATATGACACAAGCCACCGCCATGTTGTCTACCAGCCTGGTGGCCTCGTCTGGATCTTCACTCCTGTTCGGAAGGCTGGTCTGCCTGAGAAGCTCCTCAGGCACTACTATGGACCTTATATGGTTGAGTTGTCTGATGTTATTTGTGGTGTCACCGCCAGACACCACACTTGCTAGGTGGTAGCCTTTAAATTGGCCGCGGTCCGGTAGTATACGTCGGACCCGCGTTTTGCCACTATCAGTGATTGCAGACCGAGCGCCGCCACACGGCAGGTCTAGAGAGACTTCCTAGCACTCGCCCCAGTTGTACAGCCGACTTTGCTAGCGATGGTTCACTGACAAATTACGCTCTCATTTGCCGAGACGATAGTTAGCATAGCCTTCAGCTACGTCATTTGCTACGACCTAGCAAGGCGCCATTATCATTTGCTATTTATCTTGTGATGCATGTACCGTCAGACCGATGTTTACCAATTATGGATTAAAGTTAAGTATTCCAGAAGCTACATACTTTTTTTACTAGACTCAACTCCTTTAACTGTTCCAGACCTCACGCCAGCCTGCGTGAGCTTAAACGCGTGCGTTTCGGCTATCTCATAGTGGCTTGGCTGTCTTGCCAAGTCACAACATTACTTATGAAGTTGAAGATTTCAACTCTGACACAACAATGAAAGGTCAGAGATACGGTCCACGTCCTTCGAATGAGCCCTCTAAGGATCCTGCAACCAAGGGTAAATTCGAAACTCAACAATAGACAATAAGCAGAAAGGTGACGAAGAGCGTAGCAGCAAAAGAAGTTCTAAGAAGATCACTGCCAGGGTGAGAATCAGTCATCAGGAGGCGGAGTATGCAGGACCAATGACTTGTTCCCGGTCTAGGACGACGTACCACCGAGACACTGTTCTCTTAAGGACGGAGAAATGTCACAGAAGAAGCTGAGTAGCACCATGGCGTAGTGGTTATGATACTAAACTGTTGCATGGAGGGTCACAAGTTCAAAACTCATCTGGAGTGTAGAATTTTAATTTTTACATTCAGTTCAAGTATATTCTAGAAGTATCCACAAATGTCAAGAATCGTTGTATTGGAATGTTCTGTAGCTGTACGTATACTGTATGTGTTCTGGCCGAATGAATTGGAATGAACAAATTATTTAAATTAATGCAAGCGACAAAAATCGTACACAATGTCTGGCCTTTTCTTTAAAAACACATTTATTTACTTCAATTTACAATGATGACGCCTCACCACAGAAAAAAGCTGATTTATTATCTATGTTTTGAAAGTAAAGACAATATCTGTGAGTAAACCATTACATCATAGGTTAAAGCCAATTGCTCGTATCTCTTTCTTCAGTTGATCCAGTTGTTTGTATTGGATCCTGAACAGTAATTTTAGTATTGGTTAGTATTGCCTGTTACCAACACCTGTAACTTTGTTAAAATTGCTACTTCCGGAAAGAAGAACGTACATTCCGACTATATCCATATTGCCTGGTTAATAGTGGCTTCTGGTATCCGCACTTTTAACTTTTGTTCCCAGATCTTCCTTACTGATGTTAAATCTTGTTACCCATTTTCATTTTGATGTACCGATATTACTTAACTGTCTTCCAGTTCATTTCACACCAGGGTTGCCACATGCGAGGGTTTGTTTATATTTTAAGTTAACGCATTGTGATCTTCAGCTTGGAGCAGTCTCCAAACCCTTAACTTGTTAAATATTCTTATCTCTGAAGTAACTTAATTTTTACCAAAAGCCAAGACTAGGCAACTCCAATGTTTTAAGGCTTTTATTGCACCTTTAAATAAAACCACATATTAGATGTTCAGTATTTTGTTACAAGCGACCTTCTGGGTAGCTAATACCAAGTGTTTTTTCCCGATACAAACATACACGCATTACTCATCTAAACTTCTGGTCACTTGTATTCCTTGGGAGCATGGCTGACGCAGAAGACTCTCTCCTGCCTGCTCGTCCAAACTCCAAGTATGTCTTCAACACTCTTGGAATGGCATGGATACTAGGCGGAAAACCTCATGGAACAAAATACACAAAACAGGACTTTCACCCAATAAATCTTCTTAGCACACCAGTAAAAATACGGGCATGCGCGGCCTGCCCGAAAGTCCCGCGTCCGTAATTTTATGGATGCGTGCTCTCGTTCTTTCCCTTCCTTCCTTTGTGTGTTCTTACAGCTCCAGCTTGGCTGGGAGGTGCTGCATGGACTGTAGTTCGCGTATTGGTCACTAGATGGTGCGGGCATGCTGTGGAAGGGTGTGCTTCCCTTTTTATTTGTCGGGTTTTGTGAGTGGCGATTTTTTCCCGCGCAGTCTCAGTAGCGTCGACATGGCGAAGCGTGGCTTGACGGACGAAGTTGCTGCTTGCAAGTTATATCATGATTTAGAAGAAAGTGACGTTGATTTGTCAGAGGAAGATGTTGTAGATGACTCTGATGATGATGTGGACTATGTTCAAGAAGAAGTTTCTGGCAGTTCAGGTAAAGAATTTGACAACAAAACATATATAATTTTTGTTCAGATTTTCACTGAAAAAACTCTCAGTACGTAATTTTGATTTTATTTGCAAATACTACTCTTCTGATAGATTCAGAAGAGGAGAGCAGGTGTCCAAGCACTTCAGCAGCAAGTAATCCCGTCGATATTGTGCCTGTGGAACTAGCGAGACTGATGGCGAGGGGGAAGCCGAGACCTGCGTGCCGCACCGATTCTGAGGAAGGTTGGACGACTACTGATCGTGCACCAGATATCGATCTATAATAATAACGCTTGTCAAAAGTATGTATGAATTCGAGAAAGGTATTATATGTGGTTTTAAACAAGAAAGTCTAGGTTTTTCAATAAGAGTAATTTTATTGCTATAACTGAAACTTTTCATGAGTTGTTGTAGTTTAAAATACGTTAAAATCAGCCAGTCTTTATGGTAGAAACCCACGCGCAATGGCTCAGGACCCAAGGAGTTAGTAAACAATTGAAACTTTACATTCTGAACTATTATTCTGGATAACAAAAAGGCATGTAATTCTACTAATAAAATCTGTTAAATTTATATTCAAAATTAATATGTGATATCACTTCCACTCAACTATATTTATTTCCAAACTTTGGATACAAAATATCTGGAGTATCTCGTACCTTCACAATGTGCCCGTCAAAATAAAGCTTCAGGTAATCCCACATTATCTTATGGCAGTACTGCTTCAATTCAATATCTGCCACTTTTTTTCAAACAAAGGAAATAATGTTTTTTTTAAATTACACTTTACATCATCATCATCACCATCAGCCAGTTCTGTCACTTAATGATGTGGCCTCTTTGAGTCGCCGTGTAACAAAGCATCCCAGTAAGATCTTCCATTTCTTCCGATACTGAGCTTCCCGTTGCCAACTGAATCCCACTGTCTTCCTTATATCTCTGTCCCATCTGTCTGGTGGTCTTCCTCTGGGTCTTTTTTGGTAAATTGTGCTTCAGTCTAGGACTTGCTTAAGCCATCTACCATCTTTTGTTCAAGCAACATGACCAGCCCACTGCCATTTCAATGTATTCACACTTTCCATTATGTCAGTGACCTCCATTGTCGTCTTATTTCAACTGCTCTCTTCCTGTCTTTTTCATGTAACCCGACATCAATCTTTCCCTTTCTCTTTGGAATACTGTTAGATTCATAACAATGAACTCGTTTAATGTCCATGTTTCACAGCGGTAATTTATTATTCCAATATTTTTTCCTTGTCTGCAATTTAGCCTTGATCTGTGTCTAATGCTATTTGCTGATTCCTTCCAATAATAAGCATTCGCTTGGCTTTCTTTAAACAAGATTCATTCTCAAGACTGGCTTTTAGTGTGTCTTCTTCATACTTCCTGATGTCTTTCACACTCTTTCTCAAAGCTTTGCACACCTCTGCATATTTTATCTTATCTTTGTCTGTATCAATTTTCATTCTTCTTCTCTTGTCCATCAAACCTGTTGCTTCATTTGTCAGTTTCTTGGGTTGGTTTTGAGAGTTCCACAAGCCACCCACTTCTTCAGCTGTCTTAATTAGTATCTTTGATACTACTTCTGATTCACTTTCTTTTAATTTTCTCTGAATTCTTTCTTGAAATTCCTCTTTCCATTCTTCAAGATTTGACATTTAAAATTTTACTTTTTTGTTTAATTAGTTTTAATCTTTCATATTTTGTATTAAATTCAAATCTTGTTCCTACTAACCGATGATCACTGCTTGTCTTGAACCTGTTAAACATAGCGACATCTTTAATGTTTTGAGGCCTATTGGTCAGAATGAAGTCTTTACATATTTGCAAAAATTTTCTCATCTTCCTCATACATATAGGTTGAATAACAAAAGATCATGGGAACAAATCAAATGATTTGACCTATCTGTTTTGATGACAAAGAAATTCATCGACACTACAGTAACTTTTCCTTAATTTCCTCTAATTTTTTCAAATTTATGTGAGTTTGATTTCTTAAGGCAAGGCACTGAACATTTTTGGAAGATACGTAACACTATTTTGGTACAGGGCTTTTGAATGAATGTGTGTCTAAAAATCATGCCTATTTCTGGTTTCATAGGTATGTACTGAACTGTTTAGTGTAGAGAATTCTGGATATGACTTGAGAAAACATATAGATTCATCAATTCCCATATCATTTTCTCGGTTACCAGTTGGTGTCCTAGCAACCTACTTTTAAATGAGCCAAAGTCACTGGATAACAATTTCTTCTCAACTTTTGAAGTTTTTATAATGTTTGTCTTTTACATAATACTTAAAACATCCTTGGTTGTTTATTCTGTTACCAAACTTCTAATAATTGTATGTTGTTATAAATGGATTCTGCGGAATGTTGTCAATTCTCACAACCATTCGCTATTAGTAATGTTATGCCAGCATCAGTGGGCAGACCTTTCGCTCTTGAACTACTAGTGACTCAGCCTTATTCATCAGTGTTCTTTCAGACTTCTCCAGAGGAGCCTTCTCTATACCGCCATCTACTGCTGTCATCAAGGTTATATCAGCCATACTTTTATTTTAGTCTTATGATTTAACCTCTAAGAAAATGTGTTACCCTGTTTTACAGAGTAAAGAGTGTCTGATGATGATTCTGTAAGAGGTTAAAATGGTCGCCGAATGAAATAAATAAGTTACATGTGGTCAGGACTGTTTTTACTGAAACAATTATAAATTACTTGTACATCAAACTATAAGGGAATTTAATAAGAAAATGGAATTATTATACTATAGAGGGTGTTTCGGAAATAAACACCTAATTTCAGAACTCCATATTTATTGATAAAAACTTACTACAAACACGGTATATATATATATATATATATATATATATATATATATAATGGAAGGAAACATTCCACGTGGGAAAAATTATATATAAAAACAAAGATGAGGTGACTTACCGAACAAAAGCGCTGGCAGGTCGATAGACATACAAACAAACACAAACATACACACAAAATTCAAGCTTTCGCAACAAACTGTTGCCTCATCAGGAAAGAGGGAAGGAGAGGGGAAGACGAAAGGAAGTGGGTTTTAAGGGAGAGGGTAAGGAGTCATTCCAATCCCGGGAGCGGAAAGACTTACCTTAGGGGTAAGTCTTTCCGCTCCCGGGATTGGAATGACTCCTTACTCTCTCCCTTAAAACCCACTTCCTTTCGTCTTCCCCTCTCCTTCCCTCTTTCCTGATGAGGCAACAGTTTGTTGCGAAAGCTTGAATTTTGTGTGTATGTTTGTGTTTGTTTGTGTGTCTATCGACCTGCCAGCGCTTTTGTTCGGTAAGTCACCTCATCTTTGTTTTAATCTCAGAGACTGGTCTAGAAAAAATTGGAAATGAAATTCGTTGTCAAAAGATGGAGACAGCTTTTAGACTTACAAAGGACATCTACAACAAAAAAATGTCTCTCGAGGTACTCTAAATTGAGACATTACAACACGGTCATAAAACCAGAGTGCCTTTATGGGGCTGAAACGCTAATTTTAAACAGAAAAAAGGACATTCAAGAAATCCAAAAAAGAGAAAGAAAAGTAATCAGAAAAATTCTAGGTCCAAAATATACTGAAGAAGGAACATACAGGCTAAGAGCAAATAGTGAAATTCAACAATACACTAGCATATATTCGGATATGAAAAAACGCAGATTAAAATTTTATGGGCATATTAAAAGAATGGATGCTACCAGACTAACTAAACAAGTAGTGGAATTCTACGAAAATCGAAGTAAAGCTAAATTTGAGACAATAAAATGGATTGCTGCTATAAAAGAGGACA
The DNA here is from genome assembly GCF_021461395.2 of Schistocerca americana. Taxonomy (NCBI): domain Eukaryota; kingdom Metazoa; phylum Arthropoda; class Insecta; order Orthoptera; family Acrididae; genus Schistocerca; species Schistocerca americana. Next base: position 278,832,549 of record NC_060120.1, read on the forward strand.
TGAAAGAGGCAGATATAAAACAAGATGAAATTCAAGACAGAAAATTATTTAGGCAAAAAATTCATGACTGGGTAGTTGGTCAAGCTGAAAAACCAAAGAAAACTGGAACCACATGGTCTGATGAAAGGAAAAGAGCTCATTCCGAGAGAATGAAAACAATTTGGGCAGAGAGAAAGTCTAAAAGAAAATAACTGAATGCCCCGTGATTGTACTTCGTGTGGTCCAGTAGGGCCACAAACGTGAATAATAATAATAATAATATATATATATATTTTTTTAAGATATCGCAAAATCTTAAAGTTTTGGCTGTGCTGTTACAAATGCTGTGTGTCCACCAGCAGTAGCACGAACATCTAGAAAATAGCTAAATTTGTCAAATTTTACAAAGTGTATCAGCTTTTACAGAAGTTATGGCAGCTGTTTTCTGTTGTTCACTTTTTTCATCACAAGGTAAAGTGGAGATGAACACACTTTCCTTCACATATTCCCACAAAAAAATAATAAAAATAAAATAAATATTGCAATGTCGTGTCTGGGGTTCTCTGAAGCCAAGAATACAAGGCAATGTCTGGGTACCCTGTGTGCACTATGCAGCATTGAGCTATCTTCAAATGCTGCACAATTGGCTTTTTCACCAACTTCAGGATGAATCTGATGACTTCATTTTCCAATAGGATGCAGCTCTACCGACTGGCATAACTTATGTCAGTTTCTCAGTGACACACTGCCTCAGCGCTGGATAAGGTGCAAGGGTTGGCTGGTTGGTTTGGAGTGCAAGGGACTAAACTGCAAGGTCATCACTTCGTTCATCCGTTAAGTGTTGAACCAGTAGTAATCAAAGGAAGGAGGCGAAAGGCAAATACCAGAATGCCTAAGTGTAACTAACACAATAAAACAAGGTATTAAAACCAACATTTACATTGTATTGTCAATGACTGATTATTTTTGTTGTTATGAAAGCCTATGCAACCATCATTCCTTCTTATATAACCCTCTTGTCAGCCTTCGTTGTAGTCTGTTTTGTTCAAACTATTGCTGCTTTCTATCTTTAGTGATAGTAGTCCAATCGTTTGTCTGTACCACCCAGATTAATCAACAGTTTGCCCCTACATCTTGTATAGTACCAGTTTTCGTGCACTTAGAAGAACCCATTCTTATTTGTGAACTTTCATACAATTCCACTGTTATCTACGAATTTGCCTACAGGTCATTATTCAGCATGGCTTTCTCCCGATCGTCTTTTGCCGATTTGCAAATTTGACAGCTATTTTCTTTCCTACCCTCCACTTATCCTGCTTATACGCAATGGTTTCACGTTTTTGTGCATTCGTTTTTCGTCAAACTACTCTGATCGACTTTTACTGCCTTCTCCTACATTACTTTATATGCCAAGCAAATAAAATTACATTATCTCCTGGGACTTTCTCTTTCCCCATGTCCAGTTTTTAAAATATTGTCTGTCTCCTTTCTCAACTTTCCCTATAGGTTTTTTTTCCAGTCATTTTTATGCATCATATAATCAATTCTTCTGGCAAGAAATCCTCACCTACTCATCGACTCTTGCTAACCACTGTCTGATATCAGGTTTTTCTATGTAATTTTTCCCCAGCTTTTCTTCCACATTTCTATCTTTTTCCATCCTCTGCCTTTCTTTTTCACCACTCCCACCATCTGTAACAAGCTGTCCTCTCTTGCCATGATGAATCCCACCATATATTACATCAATTCTTTTCGAAAACATGCTTTTGCACTATCAAAATTAAGGTCCTGCATTCTGTTTCTTGAAACCTGCTTGTCGCGTGAAGTTACTCCCAAGCGCCTAACATTGCATGTCCCTGTTTTTGCAGGTAATCCTACTCTACACCAGGCTTTTACAGTTTCCCACGTTTCCTTGGATGGTATCATCAGCCAAACCCACTTCAGACTGCAACAAAATGCCAGACTTCACCTCAAAAACCTGTTCCACCTTCTCCTGGACTACCTCAACAGTGGTGTTTCCCTTTCTGTCCCTCTGCAGCTCCCCAAACAGCCACCACCTCTCCTCTCCTATGAACCAAGCTTGGCCAACCTTAACATCCCACAGCCTTCACCATAGCCTCCCAGACCAGTAATAACTCAATCACAAGAACTAGTCACAACAGTACCATGCTCTCAACCTCTCAGCTAAAGCACTCAGCCCTCCTGAATTATCTGTGTTATCCAAGGGTCTAACTTTCAGCCCTAAACCTGCATTTAACCATCCTGCTTTGGTGAACGGTCTCCTTTCCGTAACATGTAAAGTCAACTGGAGATATCACTTTGCAATCCAATCTCAAAACATTTCCAACATCAAGCCCGACATTCAACCCTGCCTTTAACAGTTCCGAACATGTTTTTTTTTTTCCTCCTCCTGCCACAGCTTGGTGAGCAGAATTTTTTTATCTATCCATTTACATTGTATTGTTAATAATTGATCAATTTTGTTGTTATAATTATCCATTACTGTTATCTGGAGGATCAATGTTACCGTGCTTATGCACATAATATCCAGTCTGAGGTGAAATAGTTTTAACTGACATAGTACATAAATTACAAGGGTTACGGGTCATTGGAAGGATTCTGAGGTCACTAAACTGTCTTTAATCACCATTTTGTCACCAATAAAACTTTATGTACTGCTGTGTCTGTAAGAGCACTTCCCACCTGTACAGGCAGTCTTGACCTGGAAATTATTTCATGGTGCCATCATCAGCTAGTGGAAGTATTTTAAGAAACGCTGTCATACGAAATTCTTTATACCTGCAAATCACATCACACTGTTTGGGAGTTATGCTGCAACATAAAATGTTTTGCATTTTTATGTAAATCAGCATAGATAACTGGCACTGGACAGGAGACAATTATGTGTTAACATTATATTACACATACTATTTGTTAATTTGAAGTATGTAAATGTGTTGAAGTACATAAATAAACTGTCACGCATTTACTGACCTACAGAATTTGTTTTATATAAGCAGCACACCCTGCTGCAAAATACTCTTGACAGAGCACAAAAAAGGTGACTATGCCCCTCTTACAAAGATGCTAGCAGAAATGTGGTGAAACAGCTGCCTCATTCCACCTTCCATACCAAACATTTTGGCATGCAAACATTTTCAAATTTCTGTGCTGAAACAGTGTAGCACAGAGATGATGGGAGAGAGAGAAAGTGGCAGTGAAAGAGAGAAGGGTGAAGACAATAGAAGTAGGAACCAAAGAGAGATGAGATAGTGATGGTCAGTGACAGGAGAAGAGAAAGAGAGGTGGATGGATGGATGTAGAAGCAATGGGAGCTACAGAGAGGAGAAAATGATCCTCGAGGACACGTGTGGGGAGGAGAGAATGTTTGTTGACAAGAAAGACAGTGGACTGTAAGTGAGAAAGAGACTGTGGTAATGGATCAAAAAAGTAATGGGACAAAGACAATGGCAGTGGCGGTGGGACAGCGCGACAGTGAAAGTGGCAGAGCAGGAGGTTAAGGAAGCATAAGGTAAAGGGGTGACGAGAGTGACAGTTGGTGAGAGAGACAGGAGAATGTGCCAATGGAAGCAAAAGGTGACAATGGGAGACAGACATATATACACAGTGGCAGTGAGAGGAGATACCAAGTATGAAGGTTTCACTAAAAGAGAGACTGGGTAGAAGGATTTAGAATGTTCTGTGTTAAAGTGGTTTGAATATGCCTGCATGCCAAAATTTTTGGTGAGAAAGGTGGAATGAAAACTGGGGCAGCTGGTTCCTCTTTTCTTCCACTCTCTTAAAGGGGTGCATATTTGCCTTTTTTGGGTGCCAAAAAGGGCAGTTTTCAGTGGTAGCTATTTGTATAAACTTTGGCTCCTCAAATATTTTGCCAATTTGTAATAAATAATATGTCATTATGCAACATTCTGCTCTGCTTGAGGCACACTATGGTAGGGCCTCATGCAGAATTTGTAGATGCTATATTCTGAGGGCAGGGGAGGGAGACAGGATGTGGCACACTGGGACAATAAATACTGAAATGGCCTATACCTTAATTTGTGACTTTTCGATTCTATAGCTGTATATTTTTCTCACACGTTTTGAATAACTGCTGTTTTGTCTATCCATATTTCCAGTTTGTTGAGGACATTATTTTCAATTTTGTATCAGGTACAAGTTTTATAATATAAATCAATCTACTGTCCATAAAATTTTCTAGTGTTATCATCTTGTGTACATCTCTGGAACAAGACAATTTTTCACATAAAAAAAAAGGAGAGAGAGAGAGAGAGAGAGAGAGAGTGTGTAGTAGTAGTAGTAGTAGTAGTAGTAGTAGTAGTAGTCTGCAACAGAATCAAGAACACATACAGAATCTGAAAACATATTAAAAATATAATTAAAATATGACAAAGAACCAGTGTTTGAAAGCAAAATTTATGAGTTTACATGAAAGTGCTAAACAACTAGAACTGTAATAGTATCAGAGGATAATGAAATTCAATAGATGATGATGATGCGATTTTATTAAATGTGATGTGGCAGTGGCCACAGCACTCAAGTCAAGTCAAGTCAAGTCAGTCAGTCTTCTTCAAAGGCAGCATAGTCAGACTCTGCCACAGTTAAGTCTTTGTAAAAATTAGTGTATTTTACTGGTTTTAATTAATAACATGGAAATGAACTTCGAAGTCATGTGTAGATCATTTTTATTTCTATATGCACAATGAATCCAGATATAAAATTATATTACAGCAAATCAAGATCAACAGCAAGGAGAAACTAAGAATAGTAACATCCTACTACAAACAGCAAATTCTGTGATATGCTAACAGAAATCACTTACAACCCAAAAAATAAAATTTGTTATTTTTTATTAATTTTAAAATTTTAATAGAATTGTTATAATGTGAAAACCATATTATTGAACTTTCTTTGTGCATAACAGAAGGGGAAATTCAGATAAATATTTATTAGTCAACATTCATTGTAAATCTTTACCTCTATTGAGAGGCATACCAGAGGACACACTTCCTTTCAAGGTATTTCTGTAATCGCAGGTATGCAGAACTAAAGTGTCACACCACAAGAAAACAATAATTTGTCATTGGAGAAACAATACAATGTAACTGAATGTCGATTTGACAAATGCGAAAGTGCACACAGCCACAGCACATTGTTATTGACTATTGTGTATCTGTGTTGGAAAGCTGACCTTAAGTTACAGCTTTAGTTGATGGAAAACATGATTTCCCATTCTCATCTGAGCAACAGCATCATCCATAAAGAGCCTCATAGAGCTTCCAAAATTTCAGTACTCAGTAAGTCATTCTGTTGCAGTGATCTGGAATTTACACTTTTTTTCACTTGCAGGTATTCTTTCAGCTTCATTTCCATTGTTGAGAGTGGAGAATTTGTCTTCCTCGTGGTTACAGCAAGTGTGCCGAGTCGAGTATACCAATTGTTTGAAATCTGGAGAAGTCACTTAATATTGTTTCTTCAATGATGAATTATTTCTTGAAAGGAGCTATCAGGATCAACTACATAACAATGATTACTGCATTTGTTGAAGCCACTATTTTGCTAACCAGAAAGGTCAATGGAAACTTGGAACTATATATCAATAACAAAGAACTAACCATATTACAGCCATCTTCCAATCACTTGCGTTCTTTCAGTGCTTCAACAACAGCAATCAGTTTCTGCAAGGTAACAGACAGTTCCTTGGCACAGATTTTTGCTGTTTCCCTCTCTGCCCTCTGAAAATTAAAAGGCACCATTAAAACACTGACATCTGTCAGAAGATGGCTGGAAGGGAAAGGGGAGAGGATATTTACGAAGCAAGTGTAAGATCCAGAAAAGATGGTTTAAAGCCAATTCTGTTTCTGAGTGAATTATTTCCATATGAAATAAGAACATGAATGCAAACAATATTTGCAATGGAAGAGAAGAACCTGCATACCACATGCCAAATGTGTCTTATAAATTAATTAAATGACACCTACAACTAATATCAGTGCTAAGCAAACCATTTAAAATTTAAACTAAATTATTTCAAAACAAGAATCTTCTTTGAACACTTACAAAACTGTGGCTGCTTTAAGTGAATGGTTTGGATTTGTCAGCTTCATCAACATGACAGAGCGATATTTTTGGGTGCGTTTCTGTTGTTGACAGTTGACTAAAATACATAAAACGACAGCTCTTTTATTGAAGAAGATCTCTAGCATCATTTTTGATTAATTGTTGTAGTAGATAATTACAGAAGTGTCACACACATTTTATTTTGCATTATTGGTCACAGAGTGATTTGTGTTGTCTTCATTAAAGCTCCAATAGCAAAAACATTTGGACATTTGGAATACAGTCAGTTTAGTTAGAATTGATACACTAGAGCTGGTAATTTGTCTTAATCTTGTCTACTCAGGTGGAGGCCTTAGGAAGCATATCTTATATCAGCCATTGAAACAGCACTGTTCACGTAGTCGAGGGGTCAGGCATCCAGCATAGGTAGTTTGTAAGACAGAACAGGGAAATTAGTTAAATACATTGGCTTATTTATGTCATGGTTTGGAAAACAGGGGGTGCACCCCTGAAATCGGCCACTGTCCGAAGGACGAACACACCCAAGTTAAAATGTAGGTAGGGGAGTGCAGGGGAGAGCATGTTGCCAGGCTGAGATGGTAGCAGAGCATGCATCTATTCTGGAATCAGCACTTTGTTCGCATCTATTAAGCAATATTAAGTTTTTGCCTTGGTTTGGAAAAACAGTAGATCCAGGGCTGGTGGAAGCGATCTCCCAGTCAAGCAACAACTTATAAGCAAGGAAAGTCTTCCAACTTAGAAAATTTTGACTAGACTATCCTGGCTTCCTTTCTGACCTTGGCCACATGTTCAGCACCAAAATAAGATATCGCACCTGTTTCAAGGAGCTCAGCAGGCCTGTGCCCACTCACTTCATTGCAGAGTTAATCTACAGCCTGTCATAGCATCACAGGACCTCTAACAACAGTAACACTTGTGTGCACAGTGGCTGCTTCTACTTTTCCAGGTCACCCCTAATACTGAAGTCAGTGGTTTTGGTCTGGCTGTTTCCAACTCCCTCAAGCATCAGCACTTTGTCATCTTTGCTAAAATCCCTACACGTTTGTCCTATGTTTCATGTTAATGGCTAAGACTACCACTTTGTTCACAAAAATGACGAACCGATCGCGCGCGCGCGTGTGCGTGTGTGTGCGTGTGTGTGTGTGTGTGTGTGTGTGTGTGTGTGTGTGTGTAGTTGTTGGCCAACAACCCTCTCATGACTGCTTCCTAGAAATAGAACTACTTCCAGACTTACCTGAAAGGTTCTCAGTACTGTACATTCCATCTACATCTGTATGAGGTTTGTTGTTCTCCAATTTCCAATTCCAACAGGTAACAAAACCTACTTGTTAACTAAATTCTGAAGCTGTTAACAATTTTTCACTCATTTTCTTTCTGTTTGTCACCATTCTCAGCAATCCTACTCACTCCCCACCCCCGATGTGTGATGTGGCAGAGGGAGGAAAACAATTTATCTGACATCAGTGGATGATGTGTCCACTAGCATAGCAGGAGGGGTTGAGTGGTGGTCTGCAAACATTCAGTGCACAGGGAATTGGCTGAACTTTGGGCGTGACTATACCGTATTTACTCAAATCTAAGCCGCGCTCGAATCTAAGCCGCGCTCGAATCTAAGCCGCGCTCGAATCTAAGCCGCGCTCGAATCTAAGCCGCGCTCGAATCTAAGCCGCGCTCGAATCTAAGCCGCGCTCGAATCTAAGCCGCGCTCGAATCTAAGCCGCGCTCGAATCTAAGCCGCGCTCGAATCTAAGCCGCGCTCGAATCTAAGCCGCGCTCGAATCTAAGCCGCGCTCGAATCTAAGCCGCGCTCGAATCTAAGCCGCGCTCGAATCTAAGCCGCGCTCGAATCTAAGCCGCGCTCGAATCTAAGCCGCGCTCGAATCTAAGCCGCGCTCGAATCTAAGCCGCGCTCGAATCTAAGCCGCGCTCGAATCTAAGCCGCGCTCGAATCTAAGCCGCGCTCGAATCTAAGCCGCGCTCGAATCTAAGCCGCGCTCGAATCTAAGCCGCGCTCGAATCTAAGCCGCGCTCGAATCTAAGCCGCGCTCGAATCTAAGCCGCGCTCGAATCTAAGCCGCGCTCGAATCCAAGCCGCGCTCGAATCCAAGCCGCGCTCGAATCTAAGCCGCGCTCGAATCTAAGCCGCACCTGAAAAATGAGACATGAAATAAAGGAGAAAAAAATTTCCCAAATCTAAGCTGCACCTGAAATTTGAGACTCGAAATTCAAGGGGAGAGAAAAGTTTTAGGTTGCACCTCCAAATCGAAACAAAGTTGGTCCATTGTAATATGAGACACAATTTAGGTCGAATGAATGACGATACCGCTACAGTAGTTTGGTTGGAGTCGTAAGCTTAGCAGCTAAGCTTTACCAGGTAGCCATTGCTATACGCCAGGCGCTCCGTCCGTATTTATACGGGTACTCTTCCTTTTTCACGTGGTTCGCCTGGTTTGAATCGATTGCTTATTTTGCTTTGATCTGATAAGTGCCGTTTTCTTTGTTGTAGGTGTTTACGTCACTCTAAGCTGAAAATGCATTACTGTACTGCGTCATGCATTGTTCGTCGCATTCTGATAGTTCGTGTTTACGGCCTGTCGCCGCTCGCGGCATGGCTTGCTTTTGTGCGCGCTACCACCGCTTAAAATTTAAAAAAAAAAAAAAAAAAAAAAAAAAAAAAAAAAAAAAAAAAAAAAAAAAAAAGAGAGAGGAATCGTCTCATTAGCGAAACAATGGCAATAGACTGCTATTTGTTGTTACTTACACAGCTGCTTTCTTTGATAATGATCAACAAGAACCAAATAATAGACTGCGTATGATAGAACATGTTCTGAACGAGAGTTAGGCGAAAATTTTTCTCCGTTTGAAAATCTTTGCGGCCGCTTCTTTAGTACATCAAATTCTGCACAGAAATTAGAGTCATCTTAGATTTAAAAATCTAGTCAGTTGCCGTGCTTCATTTCTGACTGTATCACTACTAGGCATAAGAATAATACGAATATAAACATGACACGATATGTATATTCTTCCGCGTTTGCTGGTGTCTCACTCTAGTTTCGTAGTTTATTAGGTATACAGGATTTAAATGAGATAGCAGCAAACACGAAAGAATACATGGCAAAATGTTTATATTCGTATTATTCTTATGGTGAAGAGAATACTTCATGTGATTCACATTTCATCAGGTTCCTATTAGCAACCATCTCTTCTCACAGGTAGGAAAAAATTCAGAACGTAGAGTTTGCCACATTGACAAATATCCCAGTCTTGCCAGTCAGATTTTCGTACTACATTGAAATTCTGCTACATTCGAGGATGAACAATACGGAATTTGTATTTACTTCGTTGGATAATGTATGAATATGCAGTGGTCGAAACTTAGGCCGGAGAAAAAAAAATCTAGTCTTCCACCTTTTTCTTTTAAATTTATTTACTAACGCAGAGGTTTTGGTGCCAGTATTTATCTTTGTGCCTACAAAGCATGCCTGTGTAGCGTTACATATATTCGACGGCAGAAGTTAGTTGTAGCAGCACCTACCAACATTTTTCTGAACTTCCGCTTGCTTTGCACTCGATTCTAAGCCGCAGGCGGTTTTTTGGATTACAAAAAGCAGAAAAAAAGTGCGGCTTAGATTCGAGTAAATACGGTAACCACGGAGCATAAAATTGCACTAAACCTCCTGCATCACTATCCACACAAAATTACCCATGTTCAGGAGTTGCTTCATGCTGTCCTGCCACTAAGACAAATGTTTGCTCTAGAATTTCTTGCTCACATGGAAGTGTACAATGAATGGCTATTGAACATTCTGTGGACAGATGAAGCCCATTTCCATCCCCAAAAACATATCCATGCACAGAATTGAAGACATAGGCAACAGAAAATTCACTCACACAACCAGTACCACTTTATTCTGCAAAGGTAACAATGTGGTGTGAGCTGACAGCCTTGCTTATAGTAAGGCCATATTTTTTTTGAGGAGATGGGCCCTGCAGGTCCTGTTATCTGTACTGTCACTGCTAAACATTATGAGTGTCTTTTGTGCATCAATGTCATTCCAACCCTTCAACAGCTTGGATGTGTGGGTAGGATCATTTTTATGCACAATGGTGCTCTTCCACACATTGCACAACCTTATGAAGCAGCTGCTGCAGAGGGATTCTGAAAATGCTAGAATTATCCGCTGTCATTTCCCTACAACCTGGCCATGCCGATCACCTGATCTTAAATCCATGTTACTTTTGGCTATGGGATTACCTGAAAGATGCTGCATTAAGTGCTCCAACTACAAATGTAGCCAAACTGAATGCACACACTGTGCAATACATTCTGAACATGACACAAACTCCAATCAGTTGTGGAACATGCCATTTCTCGATTTCAACTTGTGATAGAAAATGGGGACAGCATAATGAATATGTCTTATGCCACGACTATTAAATACCAATTTCATTGTCGTTTTTTCTGCAGTTTATGGCCTCAGGGCAATTAAAAATTGCTGTTGCTGTCTTGAACATTGCACAGCACAGCTGGTTTAATGTGCAACTCAAATCACAGCCGTCACATTGCAATTCATCAGTCACTTATTGTCAAACCCATTTACATTACATTGTAGCTCACAGCACCATCTAGTGGGAAAATTTTTGCTAAATTTTTCTTGTTTCATACCACTTCCTCTTTCTTGATAACCTTCCATTCAAATTAGACATCAATCTGGGCAGTGTTGCCTTTTCTTTCTTTTTAAGCATTTTGAAACTAGGACTTTATAATTAAACTTCTTGTGTTAAGAACAGATGCCTCTTAAGCAATGCAGTCATCAATCTCTTATGCTCCCAGATCATATGGGAACAGGAGAGAGAAAATTTTCCAAACTCGTTATAGCCCAGCACTGCTCAAGCACACAGAAGTATTAACACAAGCCAACCGTAGACATAAACATTTCGACACAATCACCAGGAGTACGACAACAACATTTCTGCGCGTGAATGTGAGCGAACTCGGCAGAATAGTGTAAGACAAGTACAGACCGACCTGCCCCCATTACTCTCTTAACGTTACATTAAGATACACTAGGTAAGACATAACACCACGTATCTGGTTTGGTGAAGCAGTTATGATACTGAAACAAATTGATTACACCAATCCTTTTGTTACACCATATTAAAATCATCATATTAATTATCTAAGTTGCTCCTATTTTTTCTTCCAGATTTTTTTTATATTTTATTCTTTTTTTATTTGAAGTCTTTGTGCATGCTATCTAAAATATGTATGTTATGTACTAACTTCAATTGAATTTCTTCCATTTTATCATCTTATATTTTCATCCATGTTATTGCAATCATTTTCTATTCCTCATTTTGCTTGATTTTTGGTGTATTTATAGTCTCTTCTTTCATTTCGTTCTTCACCTCAATAATTTTGTCCACAGTGCAACAAGAATTTATGTTTAAAATGTTTGTACGACAATTACCATAAAAATAATTTACATATGCAACGAGAAATACATTTTCCACAGCACTGCGCAGCCAGTATAAATAGAATGGAATTTTCAAATATTAAAATATTATGATGGATAAATAAAAATATTCCAAATATAAAAAGTGTGATTGTAAAAGAAAGCAAGAGCAAATGAAACCTTAATACAACCTATAAACTTACATGACATACGATTTTAAATTAAAAAAAAAAAAAAAAAAAAATAATAATAATAATAATAATAATAATAATAATAAACCAATCAAGTGAATGAAAATGATTATCAGTCATTTCCATAAAGATTTAAAAATAAAAGAAAAATTGTAAGCATCTGACAGGATAAAAACCCAACAAACTATCTGCTCCTTCAGGCTCTGGAAGGACAATGTGAAATTTTAAATTTTTTTCCCACTGATTAATTGCCAATGATGGACCACCAGAGTGAGATGCCTGGGACCCTAACCTCTATCATGATATACAGGGTGTTTCAAAAATGACCGGTATATTTGAAACGGCAATAAAAACTAAACGAGCAGCGATAGAAATACACCGTTTGTTGCAATATGCTTGGGACAACAGTACATTTTCAGGCGGACAAACTATCGAAATTACAGTAGTTACAATTTTCAACAACAGATGGCGCTGCAAGTGATGTGAAAGATATAGAAGACAACGCAGTCTGTGGGTGCGCCATTCTGTACGTCGTCTTTCTGCTGTAAGCGTGTGCTGTTCACAACGTGCAAGTGTGCTGTGGACAACATGGTTTATTCCTTAGAACAGAGGATTTTTCTGGTGTTGAAATTCCACCGCCTAGAACACAGTGTTGTTGCAACAAGACGAAGTTTTCAACGGAGGTTTAATGTAACCAAAGGACCGAAAAGCGATACAATAAAGGATTTGTTTGAAAAATTTCAACGGACTGGGAACGTGACAGATGAAGGTGCTGGAAAGGTAGGGCGACCGCGTACGGCAACCACAGAGGGCAACGCGCAGCTAGTGCAGCAGGTGATCCAACAGCGGCCTCGGGTTTCCGTTCGCCGTGTTGCAGCTGCGGTCCAAATGACGCCAACGTCCACGTATCGTCTCATGCGCCAGAGTTTACACCTCTATCCATACAAAATTCAAACGCGGCAACCCCTCAGCGCCGCTACCATTGCTGCACGAGAGACATTCGCTAACGATATAGTGCACAGGATTGATGACGGCGATATGCATGTGGGCAGCATTTGGTTTACTGACGAAGCTTATTTTTACCTGGACAGCTTCGTCAATAAACAGAACTGGCGCATATGGGGAACCGAAAAGCCCCATGTTGCAGTCCCACTGTCCCTGCATCCTCAAAAAGTACTGGTCTGGGCCGCCATTTCTTCCAAAGGAATCATTGGCCCATTTTTCAGATCCGAAACGATTACTGCATCACGCTATCTGGACATTCTTCGTGAATTTGTGGCGGTACAAACTGCCTTAGACGACACTGCAAACACCTCGTGGTTTATGCAAGATGGTGCCCGGCCACATTGCACGGCCGACGTCTTTAATTTCCTGAATGAATATTTCGATGATCGTGCGATTGCTTTGGGCTATCCGAAACATACAGGAGGCAGTGTGGATTGGCCTCCCTATTTGCCAGACATGAACCCCTGTGACTTCTTTCTGTGGGGACACTTGAAAGACCAGGTGTACCGCCAGAATCCAGAAACAATTGAACAGCTGAAGCAGAACATCTCATCTGCATGTGAAGCCATTCCGCCAGACACGTTGTCAAAGGTTTCGGGTAATTTCATTCAGAGACTACGCCATATTATTGTTACGCATGGTGGATATGTGGAAAATATCGTACTATAGAGTTTCCCAGACCACAGCGCCATCTGTTGTTGAAAATTGTAACTACTGTAATTTCGAAAGTGTCTGCCTGAAAATGTACTGTTGTCCCAAGCATATTGCAACAAACAGTGTATTTCTATCGCTGCTCGCTTAGTTTTTATTGCCGTTTCAAATATACCGGTCATTTTTGAAACACCCTGTATATTGCTTCAAAGAGTCAATCCCACACATGAGGATCTCCTTGTGAGTCACCGAGCCACACTACGAATTGTGTGAAAGATAGAAAATGAACTTGTGACAGATACTATTATTCTGTATACTGAGCAATGAAGATGGTCATTTAATGTGGTCAATGACTCTACTATTTGTTAACAGTAACACCATAATTTATTCACAAAAATGTGGTGCAGCAATTGTGGATTCTAAAAATAATTTTAAGTAAGTTAGATACCAGGTCCAATGGAATAATGGTCTCACAAACATAAAGAAGATACTGCCACACTGAAAGTTACAACTCTCACTTCCAGTTTAACTAACCTATGACAACAGTTTCACACATTGCTATGACAACACAGAAACCTTGAAGTACTTGTGCAAAAACACTCTCAATATTCCAGTGATGTACAGTATTGCACATAGAAGATATAATTAGTCTCACAAAATATAATATATTTAAAATAATGGCAGAATTCAATACAAGTCAACTGTGCACAGAATAGATATGTAACCTAAAACAATGTTAAGGATCCAAAAATGTACAAGCACAAATGTCACCTTTGTAGAATTTAAGAATGTCTATTACTATCGACAGACCAACTGTTTGTGGCAGTATAGAAGTGCTCAGAGTGGACAGGAAGACAAGTCTACCAGAATCTTAAAAATCTAACATCAAAAGTACAATTTCTTTGTTAAATCTGAGCTTTTTAATATATGTACAGGTGCTCAAGAAGATGATGATGATCTCATCCCTTGCTATTTAACTTAGTGCATTTCGATAACTCTCCTAATAACTTAGAACTTTTTCCAGAACAAACATTGGAAATTCTGAATGCAAAATGCATTTGCTGACAATTTGGCAGTGACCGAGTCTAAATAAAAAACAACATGACACAGGAAAACTACACTAAATAGCAACGACGACAGGCCTGCAGATATAAGTAAACCCTTTAAACGGAAAATCTGTATAGAAACAGCAGGAAAATTAAACTAAAGATGGAATATAAGGTGAATATACAGGTATTCTCCTTCAAAAACCTTTGAGGAATCATACTGCCAAAAAGAGTTGGACAGTAGCACAAGTCTAGAAAAGCCATGAAACTTCAAAGGGCATTTAGAATTACACGGAACCACTAACTGGAAATTTGTTAATTAGACAATGCAAAACTGTGATATTAGACTAGATCTCTTATACCAGAAGCCCTAAACCCATTAGAGACCACAACTGCTGGGGGCATTCTAAAACATGCAGAAATTAGAAAACAGGAGCAAGAAATTCTAAGGACTCAGCAAGAAGACTAATCAACATTAACAACTATGAAAAGGATAGATTGCTATTCACTGTAGAGATGACACATTGAGTTGCAGACAGGCACAATGAAAAGACTGTTACACACCGAACTTTTGGCCAAATTCTTTTTTCAGAAAAGGAAGGTAAAAACGAACAAACAAAAGCACACACACACACACACACACACACACACACACACACACACACACACACACACACACGGTTGCTACATTCGGATGCTGCTCTAGCCAGACTACAACAATTGCGTTGAATGGAAGCAGCAATCCAGAGTGGGGTGGAAATGGGGGTGGGATAGTAGGATACATGTGGGGGGAACGGAAGTCAGCATTGCCTCGCACAGCATGCAAGATGCAAGAACTGGAAGGAAGTAAGATGAGTCTGCCAGGTGAATGTTGGAAGGCTGTGGAGAAACGGGGAGAGGAGGAGGAGGAGGAGGAGGAGGAGACAAGGAGAGGAGGAGGAGGAGGAGGAGGAGGAGGAGACAAGGAGGGGAGCAGAGGAGGAGGAGGAGGAGGAGACAAGGAGGGGAGCAGAGGAGGAGGAGGAGGAGGAGGAGGAGGAGGAGACAAGGAGGGGAGCAGAGGAGGAGGAGGAGGAGGAGGAGGAGACAAGGAGGGGAGCAGAGGAGGAGGAGGAGGAGGAGGAGGAGGAGGAGCAGGAGGAGGAGGAGAAGACAAGGAGGGGAGCAGAGGAGGAGGAGGAGGAGGAGGAGACAAGGAGGGGAGCAGAGGAGGAGGAGGAGGAGGAGGAGGGGAGCAGAGGAGGAGACAAGGAGGGGAGCAGAGGTGGAGACAAGGAGGGGACCAGAGGTGGAGACAAGGAGGGGACCAGAGGTGGAGACAAGGAGGGGACCAGAGGTGGAGACAAGGAGGGGACCAGAGGTGGAGACAAGGAGGGGACCAGAGGTGGAGACAAGGAGGGGACCAGAGGTGGAGACAAGGAGGGGACCAGAGGTGGAGACAAGGAGGGGACCAGAGGTGGAGACAAGGAGGGGACCAGAGGTGGAGACAAGGAGGGGAGCAGAGGTGGAGGGGAGCAGAGGTGGAGACAAGGAGGGGAGCAGAGGTGGAGACAAGGAGGGGAGCAGAGGTGGAGACAAGGAGGGGAGCAGAGGTGGAGACAAGGAGGGGAGCAGAGGTGGAGACAAGGAGGGGAGCAGAGGTGGAGACAAGGAGGGGAGCAGAGGTGGAGACAAGGAGGGGAGCAGAGGTGGAGACAAGGAGGGGAGCAGAGGTGGAGACAAGGAGGGGAGCAGAGGTGGAGACAAGGAGGGGAGCAGAGGAGGAGACAAGGAGGGGAGCAGAGGAGGAGACAAGGAGGGGAGCAGAGGAGGAGACAAGGAGGGGAGCAGAGGAGGAGACAAGGAGGGGAGCAGAGGAGGAGACGGGGAAACGGGAAGCAGAAGAGGAGAGGAGGAGACGGGGAAATGGGGAGCAGATAAAGAGAGGGGAGAGGGGAATTGGGGAGGAGATAAGGAGAAGAGGAGAGTGGAGAAAAAGACTGGTGAATTGGCAGAGAGCAGCACACAATGAGGGTGAAGTCACTAAGCAACTATCATTTTGAGAGTGGAGTATCTATTTGAAATGACGTATTTTTCAACAACTCTATCATCCAAGACGGGGTTGGCGAAAGAAACCAATTATTAATTTATTCCCATTGTCAAATATAAGCTCTCCCAATACTAACTCGCAGGAAGTAGCTACTTCAATTGTAATACAAGATAAACTGTCGAATTGCTACGAACACATCACCACCAACTGTATCTAATCTACGTTTATGAACACTGTTGCGCCTTTTGTAGAAATTGTGACAGAACTTACCTCTGACTTTAGCTAGCTTTCAGGACCTATAAGAATTTGAGCTTCAGCACACACTATTAGTGCCTGGAGCCATGGTTCTTTCCCAACGTAACTATGTCAACTTACAACCACGGTACCAAATGTTCCTAGGTCTACCCTTATTCTGTGTTTGCCCCATACCGAAGCACTTTTTGTACTATTGTGAGACACACTAACCTAAAATCAGCTCAGGTCACAGCCCCTGCTACCCATGTAGCTGCCACCTGTATGTAATGCACCAGTGATCTATTAAGTGAAATCCAAAATCCTACTACCCCGTTGTGTGTGCCAGGGAACACGCTGCCCAGATGCTCACAGAACCATGTGAGTCTCCTATTCAGATACTCAACTGGCTCTGTTCCAAATGTCCGAAATTTGTCCTCTTGATAGTGCTGCAAATAATGAACTCTGCCTAGGTCCCACAAGCAAGACTGGCAGTCTTTACCACTTCAGGTTGGCGCCAGAAACCACAGAGAATCTCTTTCGATCTGAAGTGACACACATCATTAGTACAGACACGAGCCACCACCAGCAGTTAGCTGTATCTCTGTGCTTTTCATGGCATCCACAATGACTCTTCACTCCTCTGATGACTCCACCATATGCACAGTGAACTACTTCCCATTCTACACAGCTACAAATCTAAGGGACTGCATTATGCACCTACCACTGGACTCACTCCCCTCCCCCGTTAATGGGCACATCTTGCAGGTCAAGAGACTTCCTCTGAAACAGAGCGATTGACTGCATTTGGCTCAGAATCTTTATCAGTTACAGGTAGCACATGAAACCTGTTTTGTCAGATGAACTGGAGAGGCTCTTTGAATGGTCCCATGGAAAGTCTTTCATTGCCTGTCATACCTTAATGTGGGCAGTAACCGGGGCAGTCACTGTGGTGAACCAGTCAGGAGATGCGAGGGATGTTCTCAATGTGTCTTGCAACCGCCTCCCCCCCCCCCCCCCCCCCCCCACCACACACACAGCAATGCTCACTGACAACAGCCTGAAGCTGTGTGACTGAAGCCAGTGCCCCTTGGAGCTGTGAGCAAAGAGTCACCAATTAAGTTTGCAACTGAGCACAGCATTCACAGTCCCTAGCCGAGCTAGAGACAGAAATATACACTAAACATTTTTAATAATGCAGAATTGTGGCTACTAGACACACAAATAACCACGAAATTTAAGAATTCAGACAAAAATGCACATAGTAAATAAAAAATAAGTTGCTTCTTATTGTTAGAAGCTCAAAACAACTCATAATCTAAACACTATGCTCTGAGGTGCTGCTGACTTATCACAATGGATTGACAGGACATCACAAAAGTGTAAATAAGGGCAGCTCATTTTGTATTATCACAAAATTGGGAAAAGAGTGTCCCAGATATGATGCCCAAGTTGTGATGGCAATCATTAAAACAAAGACTTTTTACTGTGGTGAGATCTTTTCATGTAATTTCAATCAATGGCTTCCTTGTCCAAATGTGAAAATATTTTTTTGATGCCCACTTATGTAGGGAAATAGGATCATCATAATAAAATACCAAAACTAGAACTAGAGCAGAAATATTTAATCTTTCATTTTTCCCCACATGCTGTTCGGCATACGAAGGTGGTTCGATGAACCCACTGCCAGACAGCTTGTGTGACTGCAGAGTAGACACATGTGGATGAATATACAAAAAGACAATGTAGTCTCTAGTGCTGTTACAGGACAGGGTGTCACCTAACTGTTATTCAATCGGCACCAGGGCAAACAATAAAAGAAACAGAAGTTCAGGGAGAAGCAATACTAACTTTTAGTGTTTGCCGACAACATAATTATGTCAGAGAAGGCAAATGATTTCGAGTATCAGTTACACACGGTAGACACAATCATCTAAAGAGGTTACCAATCAAAGTAAAATAAAGATAATGGACTGTAGCCAAATGAAGTTGGGTGATACCGAAGAAAAGAAGACATAAAATGCATCGGACTGGTAACAGCAAAATGAAACAGAAATCTGCTGGTATTTAATATAGTAGTGTGTGTCCAGGTGTTCTGCACACAATCAGTCAAACTGAGAATACTTAGTACTGAAAATCAGTTTAAAGTGTTACAAAGCTACGTCTCTGGGATGTAGCTTTATATGGGAGTGAAATGAAATGAAACTTTGCTACTGTAAGCAGGTTCTAATGCTTGTCGGTAGCAGTAGTTCTGCAGAGATGAAATACTTGCACAGGCTGGACTAGCATAGAGATCTGCATGGAAACAGTCTTCTGATGCAATAGCAGCATGAACAACAATAAATCAGAGGGGCTGAAATCACGGAGTTTGCTGCGTACTCTTTCTGACCAGAGATGGAGTTTACAGCCTGCCACTCTAATGTAACACACTAAAGCTGTGATTCCAAACACGGCGACAGCGACCGACTGTGACTGCAGAAGACAGATGGCAACGCTGCCGCCTGCTGTCAGTGGGTTGCGGAACGCAGCGACAGACAAGCTGTGCAGTTGCCGGGAACAAGTGCACGAGGCGAGATGTCTGTTAACACCACTACTGTTGTTGGAAGAGGAAGACGATGACATTTTATTGTTGCATTCCAGGAAAAGACGAAAGCTGGTAATGCCTTTATATAAAGTAGAACTGCAGAAGGTAGTTACACAGCACTGATAAAAAGACATTTGTTAGGTGATGAAAATATCTTTGGGAGCTACTGCCGTTTCAATAAAAGACAATTAAATGACATAATGGCACAGTGCCTAAGAAACGCAATAAGTGAAGAAGAAAAATTATATTTGACGCTGAGGTAAGTCCACAAAATGTTATACATTATTAGATTGTGCTGCAGTTCCAAGACTTTCTGAGAGAGTTGTGGAGGTTGAAGGGCTGCTGTTATCACTTGGCTGATACTAATTTTTATTTTGGCTTCTGCCTTATAAACTGGAGGTAAACTCCTTACAACTGTGCTGATGTGATGGAAAAATAAGTCAATATCATCATCTTTGTGTTCCATAAACGTTTTTAGTAAATTTTGCCTAATTTCCTCCCTTTCTTTCCACATTTGTAATATTGTATCATCATTACTACAAACTTTACTGCGTTTTCTTTTCCGTGCTGGCACATAACGTTCATCGTTTGTTACTACAGATGTTTCACCACTATTTCCTATTGTAGGTATTTCTGCCGTGTCTTCTTCCTGTGATGCCGAAAGGTCCAGTTGACGAGTTCGATCTCCCCTCTCTTCTAGGCTTTCTTGTATTGTTGTCTGTGATGATGTCAATGTAATATTTGTTCCTCCAGATCTGCGTTGTGCAACACTGTCAAGGAACGATAGCTGTTTGTGCCTTTTTGTTTTGAATTTTTTGAGGCAGCAGAGCCCGTTCCTAATTTGCTTTTCTTCTTGAACCTCTGGTAACCGTCCCTTAAAAATTTCCACTTCTTCTTACAGTCATCACCTGTAAATGGAAATTATATTAGCTGTATGTTTTCGTTTGTTTCAGATTCTTGGCCACAGGCGAAAGTTACCGGTCTTTATCATTTGCCTATCGTATATCACCATCTTACATATCAAGAGTTGTCAAAAATGTTTTGAAGATATTAAGAATAAGGCTGCTGCCCATGTTGATGCCACCTTCTACTGAATCAGATTTCAGACGTATTAAAGAAGAATTTTGGCTTAAATGCAATATACCTAATTGTGTAGGCGCTATAGATGGAAAACATGTTCGCATAAGGGCACCAGAGAAAAGTGGATCTCTGTTTTTTAAACACAGAGATTTTTTTTCAGTTGTTCTGCTGGCTATTGTGGACGCAAATTGTATATTCATTAGCGTTGATGTCAGCGCTTATGGAAAAGAGTCTGATAACGGTACACTTCAGAAATCGGCTATCGGCAAGAAAATAGCCGCGAAGGAGTTTAATATACCTCCACCAAAGTGTTCGCCAGGCACAAATGTGGGTATGTTCGGCCAGTAAAAGCTGTCTCCGGTCGCTATGCGGTTCGGAGGCAGCGGCACTACTGGTCCCTGACTGGATGTGCGGTCTGCTGCCGAAGCAGGTATACGGCGGCAGACAACGCTGTCGCTGCGTTCAGCATGCCTCACATTGCAAACAATGGCAACTAGTGGTGCCGCCTGCAGCTGATCGGTGCGGTCTGCGGCCGTGTTCGGAATCGCACCTTAAAGCTCATCTGTTTTAAAAGAACTCAACAAGAAAACATATGACCAAGGGAACTACACTCCACAACCTGCACTAGCATCATTTAGGTACTGTGGTAATTTGCACATTAAAGATAGCTATATTTGAGGTTTTACAAATGACGAAATGTCATGTGATCACTGCATGTCACTCTAAACGCAATGTTATTTATGAATAAGTTGGTGATTTTGGCAGACACAGAAAAAGCTCTGAAATGAGTGCTGCACATGTTTACTGAAATAGCACAGGAATACCAATCAAGCATCTCTGCAACAATGACTAAACTGATTGCATTCAGAGAAAAGCTGGTCAATCTGGGGCAAGGTAGGTAGTTATTAATAAAACAAGTCAACATGGTAACTGTACATCACTGGTGGGATATAAATAATGGAATGAAGAAATTAACTATTTATATAAAGTTGAGGCATTGAGTCACTGACAGACACTTGAAAAGACAGAGGTGGAGAGTGGGACAGAGGGGTAAGGGTTGCCAACAGCTGGCAGGGAGAAACAGTGGACAGGGTATGAGTGTGGTACTAGGGAGCTCATACTGGGTGCAAGCAGAGAGTTGTGTGAAGCACACAATGACGCAGAGGAATGGATCAGGAGGCAAACAGAGGAAGAAGGGGACTGAGGAGAGGTGGGTGTGAGGGCATGATGGTCCCGGGCCATGGGTGGTTGTGGATACATGACAATGGCCAGTGGAGATTGAACCCAAGAGGGTTAGGGACTCATGAATGTGTTGAATAAACAATTCCCACCTACATAACGACAAGCCAGTGTTGTTGGGAAGGATCCAGATGGCACAGCTTGTCAAAACCCTTGTAGTTGCACTCACTCTGTTCTTGGCCACAGTGTGCTGCCTCTCCTGTCAACAATCAATCAACCACACTTCCTCAGTCCACCATCTCATTCTTCGCCACCTTTCTCCCCTCATCTGCTCAACTCAAAAACACCTAACCCCCGCAGAGCTGCAGTGCCAGCATTGTGTTGTTGCCCAGGGCGGTGTGTGATGGCTCTGTACAAGGTTTCATCTACACCACATTTTCAGTCATTTATTCGTATTTGCCTACTGATGACTCAGAACAGAACAGGTCAAGAAGTTCATTTACAAGGGTGTGCTGAAAAGTAATACCTCCAATTTTTTAATGTGAAAACTCGTAAAGCTTTGTAAATGAAACAAGCATTAATAATATTCTACATTTTTATTCTCCGTATCTGCAGCCTCTGCCCCTAAAGGGCTCTAAACTGCAGCATGTAACATGGCAACGTTTAACTTAACTGACGGTGCTTAAGAAACAAAATGAGTGCTGTGGCATCTGCAATAATCCAATACCGTGGGCCCATCTGATTCTCCTCTGCTTCCAAAACTAAAGAACATCTTCAAGGACTTTAATTTGATAGTGCTGAAGCGGTGCAAGCAGGTGAGGTCGTGGCTCGTCAACAAATTCAACCATTTTACAGTGATGGTAACAAGAAATTGGTCTCTCATTGTGAGAAATATGTTCATTACCAGGGTGATTTCATTGAGAAGTAAGTATGTGGAAATGAAGAATAAAGATGTGGAATGTTGTTAATTTTTATTTTACTTAAAAAGCTTTGAGCATTTTCACGTAAAAATTTTGGATGCATTACTTTTCAGCATCCCCTTGTACTTTGTAATTATGTGATTTAGGTAATGTAACAAACAAAGTTACAAATATTTCACATTCTATATGGAGCAATTTAAAGGAGCTTCCAGGGCAACAAATGAGAGGGATAACTTAAATTCTACAAAATAATGGCAGGGCCAACACTGCTGCATGGGAGCAGGTGTTTAACACAAACTAGATAATAGGCCAGATGAGAAGAAACCACAGAAAGGTTTATTAATAGCAGGCTATGCCTCACCTGACACAGAAGAAAAGACATCAGAAGGAAACAAGAGAAATAGATATTTTATCTTAATAAAGCAATAATGAAATACAAAAGAAATGGAAGGAATATATTACAAGACTGGATGTGGACTGAATTTCAAACAATCTGATGAACATCATGCTTAAACGTGCAAGAAGAAATGTGTGATAATCAAGAAAGAGATGGCTGGACCAATAATTCTGGTAAAAGGAACAAAGATTAAGATTTAAAGTTCTGTTGACATCAAGGTCATTAGAAACAAGGGTTGGGGGGGCAGAACACATTACGATATAATTTTTGATGATTATTATATGTAAGCATTACATAAATCTTATTTTAGTTTGAACAATGCGTATATGTTAAAGCATATATAAGGTAGATTATTCATGTCTTCAAGGATGAATATTTTAGTTCTGTGAGAGAACAGAGAGAAAAAAAAAGTTCAAATGTGTGTGAAATCTTATGGGACTTCGTTCCCTAAGCTTACACACTATTTAACCAAAATTATCCCAAGGACACACACACACACACACACACACACACACACACACACACACACACACACACACACACACACACACAAGGGAGGACTCTAACCTCTGCCGGGACCAGCTGCACAGTCCATGACTGCAGCGGCTTAGACCGCTCGGCTAATCCCGCACAGCCGAGAACAGGGAGATTGGTTCACAATGAAGTCAATTTCTGTGTGAGGTCAAATAAGATTCACATTATGGTGAAAGAAAAAACTGGATGTAATATGGCAGTAATCAAACTGCAAGTGAACCACAAGAAAGAGAAATCACTTTTACTAGAAGAAAGATATTCAAGTGACAAATACATGTTAATTTGTGCTTCACACTGTACCTAAAACCTGTAAAAGACAAAAAAAGGAATTAACCATTGAGTGGGTGAGTCATTTTACATAATCCAAGCAGGAATGCAGCAAACTATGTACATGTGTGAAGAATATGCCGTCTTTATGTTACCAAGGTAAAGATGTATGAGCTACATCACAGTTTTAATTTAATTAAACAATGTTAAAATTAGCTTGTGTTGT
Organism: Schistocerca americana; assembly: GCF_021461395.2. Taxonomy (NCBI): domain Eukaryota; kingdom Metazoa; phylum Arthropoda; class Insecta; order Orthoptera; family Acrididae; genus Schistocerca; species Schistocerca americana. The sequence goes on from NC_060120.1 coordinate 278,856,426, forward strand.
GTGATTTAAATCACTGTTCAGTTAAACAATAGTAAAAATAAACTTTCACTATATCACTCAAGATGTCGTTGTGGCTGACCTATATTAATCTACCCAATACTTTTCTTAAACACAGCAACACACTTACTACAATATAAAATGACACAGGTTTTCTACGTCGAGGCAGTATCAGTTATCACAAATTTATTTGTGATCTGCAGAGTCAATTGTCTTGCATATTTTCAAGAACTGTTGGCATTTCTCACAGGTATGAGAAGTTTTCACATGTCCTTTGCAAACTAAACTATGACATGAGCCACACTTTATGGTAGTAGAGGTGGCATTTGCTCATCCACATGTCACTCACCATCGTCTTGCCTTGATGGAAGACTCCTCTCAATTCTTTCAACCCCTGGTTTTTGTATTTCTTGAGGGAAGTTGGTATGCTGGCAGGAAGTGAAAGAATCTTAGCTCGTTCCACAAGCCGAGCCTTCAAAATGAGAAACTGCAAAATCTTTCAAGAAAATCGTTTTCTTCCTTTCGGATTTCCCCTTTTGTGCATGAAAAATGATTTGAGCATCGATTCCTGCTATATCCATCACAGCATAAAATATGACCAAAGGCTATCTTCTTGTCACCTGTGCGATGGAATATGCACAACCCAATTGACTGTGTTGACTCCACATTAGGAAATGGGACATGAATAGTAGACGAGTTCTGCCATTTGTGCAGCAAAATAACTGATGGTGGCCGAAAGAGAGCTATAAAATGTAGACTGGCAATGGCAAGAAAAGTATTTCGGAAAAGGAGAAATTTGTTGTTCTTAAATATAAATATAAGTACTAGTAAGTCCTTTCTGTGCATATTTGTATGGGATTTAGTATGGATGTGAACAGAAGCTTTTGCAGTGAGGTGCTGCAGAAGAATGCTGAAGATTAGATGGGTGAATTGCGTAGCTAATGATGAGGTACTGAATAGAATCTGGAAAAAAGAAATTTGTGCCACAACCTGACTAAAAGAAGGGATAAGTTGACAGGACACATTCAGAGACATCAAGGCATCACCAATTCAGTATCTGATGGAACTGTGGAGGGTAAAAATCATAGGAGGAGACCAAGAGATTAATACAGTAAGTACATTCAGAAGGACATAAGTTGTAGACGTTACTCGCAGAGGATGGTGGTGGTTAGTGTGAGGTCATTAGAGACGGAGCACAAGCTCGGGTTAGGGAAGGATTGGGAAGGAAATCAGCCGTGCCCTTTCAAAGGAACCATACCGGCATTTGCCTGAAACGATTTAGGGAAATCACGGAAAACCTAAATCAGGATGGCCGGAGACAGGACTGAACCGTCGTCCTCCCGAATGAGAGTCCAGTGTGCTAACCACTGCACCACCTCGCTCGGTTACTCGCAGAGGATGTGGCTTGCACAAGATAGAGTAGCATGGAAAGCTGTATCAAATCTGTTTTAGGGTCAAAGATGACGACAAAAAAATAGGTTATGTTAATAAAAGACAATGACTTACCAACAGTGGAAGTATTTCTTCAATTTTTTCCTTAATTTGCTGACACTCCATATCATCAATGATGTCAATCATATCCTGAAGAGTAGCAACAGATGCCCTGAAACATATTTAACCATTTCATTGTCTTCATTGTATTAAAACTTTTACAGCATTAGAATTGCCTACCGATTAGAATTTCAATGCAAACAAGAAATGGAAATCGTGGTAAGTGTGCCATCAGGTAGATTTGGTAGACGGTGTGTTGAGAAGCAGAAATGGACAAATTTGCTTATGGTACTTGTTTTCATCGGGGATTTTATGGCAAAGAGATAAATAGTGTGCGCGTGGTGGGAGAGGGAGTGTTTTAAGTCAACAATAATGATCACTACGATGGCAAAACGCCTTCGCCACTATCATTTTACTTAAACCAACACAAAAATCAACATTAAATATATGGTCTAAAATACATCTGATTGGGAGAACTAACAGAATGACACTATTGGCTTGGTGCACGATTTGATATATTCTCTCTTACTACCACACACTTTCTCACCACTTGCGTTCTTTGCTGCATACGTGTCTGGGGCTACGGACTGTTATATGACCAAGCTATTTGAGTGGAGTACACTATTAGGAAATGATTACACTTCTGCTGAACTCTTCATGCCTATTTTTATTATTATTATTATTTATTTATTTAAACCCTTTAACCATGGCTTTAAGGTTTATGTTCATGCCTATCATTTGCACAGTGGATGGTTTATTTAAACCCTTTAACCATGTCTTTAAGATTTATGGAAACATCTTCTTAAGAACAAATTAGTAATAATGAGCTACATATTGTGACAGAGGTAAGTTAAAAAATTAGCCTAAAGACGTCAGTAAAATATTTAATACCATGGAAGTGAAATTTTATATGTTACTGGTGCCTTTCGGCTATTTTTAAACGTACCTCCGCCACACGTGTACCCCAGTTATCACTAAACGCATACACTCTTGTATTAGCAATTACAGTTATTCGTCTTTCATGCAGTAGAAATCACGAACAACTCCGCGTGCCTTGCCACGAATAAACTTAAACTCTAATGCACGTTTATCCTACGATCTGACGCAATACCTTCAGCTTATAATCATACCTGCTGGAAAATCTACGCGCGTTGCGCCTGCAGTTGACAGCTTCTAACGGAACACAAATCACCTCAGCGTCGCCAGAAGCCCAGGCACAGTTGACGGTCAGGTCGATTGAGCTGTTGTCAGCAGGCTCACGCACATGCGCGGGGCTGAAGTCGCATATGAGCTGAAGTTCCGATCGATTAATAGCCAGGCACGCACGGGCGATTTTTCTGTCGACGCGACTAACAACCGCTGTTGAAGTACATCAAGATGCGCAGTCAGCGCCAGGAAAATCGCAAGTACTCTCGGTATCATAACATGTAACGGTATCGCCATGACATTCATGGAAACAATTGTTTGGTGGCGCTTTTGCTACGAAGAACGAGAAAACGGCGCAGATATCGTTACTGGTTGCATCCGATTCTAACTGGTGAAAGGCCAGTTTTACAAATCACACGAGGAGTTACAAAAAAATAAATAAAGGCTTTCAGTACAATCGAATGAGTAAGAATGCTTTTGACGCACTGCCTCAAGCAACAGGGCAGAAAATAACAAAACAAGACAACGTAGAGGAAGTCTGCACCACCTGAGAAGTGGTTATCACTGACCTTGAGGCAAGCACATATCATTTCATTCAACAATTTTTATTGCCTATGATTACTTTACATAACTGATCGGATACATCAAGAAAATCACTATCAAGTCGAAGCTGGCGAGCTTGTTTCCCGTGAAAGGTGCAAAACCAAGTTGCGCACTGAAGTTTCTGAGCTGTTGCGGTTGTCTGCAGAGGGGCACAGAAAAACGGTTTGTGGAGGTTCCATTTCATTTAGTACATGTGACGAATATGGCTGAGCGAATGAAGTTGCTGGAGAATAAGTTGCTCTAGTAGTGTTGGTATAACGCATGTCTGCAGGGGCGGTGGCAATGGAGTATCATGTTACACTGGATAAAATGACTTCAGAAATCAGCTAATAAATTACTCCAACAGATTCAATCATTTTTTATACTTATGTAGCAATACAGGTTGCAATTTTTTTCAAAACTCATTTTAACAAAAGAATAAGAGCGGCAAATAGCTTACTATCTAAACCAATCAGTATCATTTAACTTGAAATGAGCTTATTTTTATTACGAGGGAAATCCCAAAAGTAAGGTCTACTATTTTTTTTTTATAAATACATAGACATGTTTATTTCTACAATGGTTTACATCAGTTTACAGTTTGAACATTTAGCTATTTTTCGACATAATCACCATTTCTGTCGAAGCATTTTTGTAGACGCTGTGGCAGTTTTTGTATGCCCATATCATACCAACTCGGCGCCATGCTGTTCAGAAAGTTATGAACATCATCTTTCAACTAGTCGTCGGAGCTGAATCGCTGGGACCATAATTAACGCTGTAAGGTAGTGTGAGACTCTGAAAAAACTCAAACGGGCAATTCAGAACCGAAGAAGAGGAATGTTGAGCAAGCGCGTACACATTCTCCATGACAACGCTCGCCCACACATCGCTCGGCAAACCGTTGCTCTCCTGCAAACAGTTTCAGTGGGACAATCACCCACCCACCCTATAGTCCTGACTTGGCGCCCAGTGACTATCATTTGCTTGGCCGGAAAGCGATTCAGCTCTGACGACGACGAGGTGAAAGAAGAGATTCATAAATTTCTGAACAGCATGGCGGCGAGCTGATATGACATGGGCATACAAAAACTGCCACAGCGTCTACAAAAATGCATCGACAGAAATGGTGATATGTCGAAAAACAGCTAAATGTTCAAGCTGTAAACTGATGTAAACCATTGTAGAAATAAACAGGTCTATGTACGTATAAAAAAATGATACCTTACTTTTCGGATTACTCTCGTAACACATTTTTTACCATGAACTCCAAAACAGTTACCAAAAACTACTTTAAGCAACACTAAATTTTACGAATTTATCGGTGAAGGACCCCAATTCGCATTTTGTTAAGCGATATTCCATTCTCCCAACCCCCAACCCTTCCAATGACCGACTTCTAGAATCGCCCCTGCATGTTCGGATGCTGTGGAAAAACTGGTGGATGCTGATGTCTTGTATTCCTCATTTTGTCTTCTTTAAGTTCTTCCTTTTGTTTCTCTTTCAATATATTTAAGAGACATTCCTCGTATGAAGCAACATTCTTGGCTTCTCTTTTAGTAGGGTGTCTTACTTTTGTGCTCTGTGCTGCATCGTTGTTGTCGTTTTGTGAAGATAACTTTTGTTGTTTTCCAGAACTTCGATGTTGCTAGTGGTCAGTCTGTCTTCCATTGGAGGGAATAGAAATAACATTGCAGCAAAGTACAGATATTTTCTCCGTTTTCTTGCAGCCTCGCCCGACAGGCTTTTTTGTGAGGCCAGTTCTCTCGCAAAACAGTCCTTCAGATTCTTCCATTTCTTTTGAACTTTTTTACCTGTCATAAATGAAATTAATACTGCGTACACTTTATTGTAAGTATGTAGCCTAATATTCCTATGATTAAACATTAATGCTGTTACTGAATATTATTTCTCCCAGATGTCTTGTAATTGGAAAGAGCTTTCGCTCATTACGCTACGAGTATCTGCTGGGAGCCACTCTAATCAAAGAAATTGTGCAGGATACATGCGAACAGTTGTGGAAATGTATACATCCTCCTCATATGGCAGAAAAAACTCAGGATGACTGGATAATTATTGCCACACGTTTTTTGGAAAGGACCGACTTTCCGTATTACAATAGTGCTGTGGACGGATAGCATTCAAGACGCAAGGAACCCGCCAACACTAGCTCTGAGTTTTATAATCAAAAGATTTTTTTTCCGACAATACTTTGGCGTGTAGTGGACGTTGACTGTTGTTCCGCAGTGATACCCGTGCGCTCTTACGGCGAGAGTGGGCATTCTGAAGCATTCATGAAATCCAACTTCTTTCAAAGACTTAAAGATAATTAGTCAAACTTTCCAAATCCTCGAAAATTACCTCACGACGAGGAAGGAAACTTAGGTCTTTTAATTTTGTAGGAGGCGAAGCATTTGCACTGTCTAGACATTCTGCAGCCTTATTATAAGAGAATTCTGACAATGAAACAGCGTGTTTTTCACTAACCTACGTCGTGCTCGTAGAATGGTGGAGATACTTTTGGGATTTTGGCTAACAAATGGAGAATATTTCATCGGCCTATCGATGTGGACGTCAGTTTTACAGACATAATCGTAAAAGCATGTTGTATTCTACACAATTTCGTAAGAAGAAATGACGGTGTACGAATCGAGGACAAGTCATAAGAATGCCTCCTGAATCACTGTGAGCCTATAGAATTAGACCTAATGTGGGGTACACAGATTAGGGGTTACTTTGCAATCTGCTTTGTTATTCCACAAGGATCAGTCAGTACCTTGGCAATATGACAAAATATAAATTGTGGTCATGACGTTGTCTACATGAATGAATAAAATGTGTGAACTTTGACATATCTTTGTTTTTATTTTCTGGTCCAGGCAATTCAGTCCAGTTCCGAATGACGCTGCAGCACATTTCACCCCATAATTTCTCTTTTAAACTGCGACCACTGTATTATTGTAATTTCCTACTGTAGAGAGCTGGTCTCTTTCCTACTTATGCAATTCGTCTTTCTGAATCGACAACACAACGTTGTCTTTCGCAGCGCAACTCTCGTTATCAGACGTGCTGCTGGCGCACAGAACTTGTGTCTGCAAACACACTGCGAGAACGACTGAGGAAAAGCATAGCAAGTGCGTGTGATCCATTCAGCATCTGCGACTCGCGTCGCGCGTAGAATAGAGCAGGTCGCGTTTTTCAAATTGCCGCTACTGTTTGATCGCAGGTGCGCGCGCTCGTGTTCCAGCCATCGTTTTTCAACTTTGCGATAAACTAATCGAGCGATGGAAAATTACCCGTGCGCGTCTAGACTAAAGACTAGATTATACGACGACACTGGGTTGCGCCACGCTCGTTGTTCAGTTTCGTCGCTTTGTGAGTGCCGCATTCATGCCTAAAATGAAAGTTTTGGCAGCTGCACAATTTGTGGGGGAGTTAATGCCCGTTTGCGTGAAATCGCTGCACAAGACTAGAAATAAGAAACTTGTTTGTGCCCGTGGCTGAATAAAGAAGAGGCGTCATCTCGGTTGTTCGGTGATCTTGCTGAAAGAAACTGTAATGGAAGCCCCGAAGTTGTCTTAGTTATCTTAGTATGCTACCAGAACAGTCCACGTTTCTTCTAAAGGAAGAAAAATATTGTAATGCATGAAGCAATGTCGCCAGAACTGAAATTACATATCACATTGCTTTCTATATAGGGCCCAGAACTTCGTTCTGCTACGAGGTTCAGTTTTAGTTTGTGATGGCGCATTTACATTAACACCATATTTAATTAAGCTTTCTTCAACACATGGTCCACTGAGCTTCAAAGAAAAAATAGAGCTCGCTGTGTTGGCGAAAAATTCATTTGGAATTCTGGTTTCTAAATTTCGCTTGTACGAAAAGCCAATACCACTACGACTAGAAATAGTTTACTTAACTGTCAGTGCTACATGTGCAAGTTCATCACAGAAAAACAACTCCCTAACAGTATGCAAAACTACAGCTAATAATATACAAGGATGGTTGGTTGGTTGTTTGAGGTTAAAGGGACCAAACAGCAAGGTCATCAGTCCATTGTTTCAAATAGACTCCATTCTGCTAACGGGACATCTCAGAAAAGTCAGAACAATAAAACGGAAAAAGGGGAAACGTAAAAGGGCAGTCACGTTGTCAATAGTAAAAACAAATGAGGGAAGTTGGCAAGAGAACGAACCCAACACTTGTCTTGTGACAGCCAGAGCGAGAGCACCAGCAGCAGCGAGTACTGTTTGTATAAAGCGTTTATTTTGCATTTTGTTTACGACCTTCCACTAAGGAAGGGATTCTATTTGTGTTTATCTGCTCTGCATAGTAACTAACAGTTCTTGATAAAACTTTACGTAGTTTTCGTGTTAGATTTCTTAGTGTTTTCTTGATCGTTTAGAACAGAAAGCGCCCTAAAACCGTCTTTTGTTTGTTTCGCGGCCGTTAGCCACTAGTCACTTGAATCAGCAGTTGTCTTGTGACAGCCAGAGCGAGAGCACCAGCAGCAGCGAGTACTGTTTGTATAAAGCGTTTTTGTACTTATTTGCTGCGCTTAGCTTTTAAATAGTTTTTCTGGGAAAACCTAGCGTAGTTTTCGCGTCTCTTATTTCAGTGAGTGTTTCTTGATTATCAGAGTAGCTCATCAGAAGATTATCTTGGGAATTTGTCACCGTATAGAGTAGGGTAAACATAGTCATGTGTAGGGACTGTGGTTGTTGTGAGCCAAGGAGAATTGGCCACTATTCGGGGGCAGGTGGAGGCTTTGTCTGTTAGGCTCATCGAGCTCGAGGCGCAGGTGTCGGCTCGTAGTGGCGTTGGGGCAACTGTGGTGAGACCTATGCCTACTTCGGTGGCCTTGGAATCACATGGAACCCCTGATGTCGCTGCGTCTTCCGGCAGTGAGCATCTTACCGGTCAGCCATCACTCCAGGGTGAATGGCGGACAGTGGTGGGCTCGCGCGTGCCTGGCCGAAAGGCGAAGGTGGGATCTGGCCGCGTGGCAGCTGCCTTACCCCTTTCCAACAGGTACGGGGTGCTTCCTAGTGGTGATGACATCGTTTCCGAGCCACCACAGGATGCCTCGCCTGTTGGGCCAGTGGCCGATTCTCCGGCAAGGTCCCGACAGTCACAGAGGGCGGGCCTATTAGTTATAGGGAGCTCCAACGTTAGGCGGGTTATGGAGCCCCTCAGGAAAATAGCGGGTAGGTCGGGGAAGAATGCCAGTGTGCACTCGGTTTGCTTGCCGGGGGGTCTCGTCCGTAATGTGGAGGAGGCCCTTCCGGCAGCTATTGAACGCACTGGGTGTGACCGGCTGCAGATAGTAGCACATGTCGGAACGAATGACGCCTGCCGCTTGGGTTCTGAGGCCATCCTTGGTTCCTTCCGGCGGCTGGCTGATTTGGTGAAGACAACCAGCATCGCACGCGGAGTGCAAGCTGAGCTTAATATCTGCAGCATAGTGCCCAGAGTCGATCGCGGTCCTCTGGTTTGGAGCCGTGTGGAGGGTCTAAACCAGAGGCTCAGACGACTCTGCGACTATAATGGTTGCAAATTCATCGACCTCCGTTATTGGGTGGAGAACTGTAGGGCCCCCCTAGACAGGTCAGGCGTGCACTACACACCGGAAGCAGCTACTAGGGTAGCAGAGTACGTGTGGCGTGCACACGGGGGTTTTTTTAGGTTAGAGGGACCCCCCCCCCCCCCCTGGGCGAAACGATAAAATACCTGACGGCTTACCAGAGAGGACATTATCATCGTTGATAAAGAACGTCCGTCCTCAGAGACCAAAAACAGGAAAAGTTAACGTAATATTGGTAAACTGCAGGAGTATCCAGGGCAAGGTTCCTGAATTAGTATCTCTTATTGAAGGAAATAGTGCGCATATAGTATTAGGAACGGAAAGTTGGTTAAAACCGGAAGTGAACAGTAACGAAATCCTAGACACAGAATGGAATATATACCGCAAGGATAGGATAAACGCCAATGGTGGAGGAGTATTTATAGCAGTAAAGAATTCAATAATATCCAGTGAAGTTATAAGCGAATGCGAATGTGAAATAATCTGGGTTAAGTTAAGTATCAAAGGTGGGTCAGATATGATAGTCGGATGCTTCTATAGACCACCTGCATCAGCAACCGTAGTAGTTGAGCGCCTCAGAGAGAACCTGCAGAACGTCGTGAAGAAGTTTCGTGATCATACTATTGTAATAGGGGGAGACTTCAATCTACCAGGTATAGAATGGGATAGTCACACAATCAGAACTGGAGCCAGGGACAGAGACTCTTGTGACATTATCCTGACTGCCTTGTCCGAGAATTACTTCGAGCAGATAGTTAGAGAACCAACTCGTGAAGCTAACGTTTTAGACCTCATAGCAACAAATAGACCGGAACTTTTCGACTCCGTGAATGTAGAAGAGGGTATCAGTGATCATAAGTCAGTGGTTGCATCAATGACTACAAGTGTAATAAGAAATGCCAAGAAAGGAAGGAAAATATATTTGCTTAACAAGAGTGATAGGGCACAAATCGCAGAATATCTGCGTGACCACCATCAAACGTTCATTTCTGAGGAAGAGGATGTGGAACAAAAATGGAAAAAATTCAGAAACATCGTCCAGTACGCCTTAGATAAGTTCGTACCGACTAAGGTCCAAAGCGAGGGGAAAGATCCACCGTGGTATAACAATCATGTACGAAAGGTACTACGGAAACAAAGAAAGCTTCATCATAGGTTTAAGAGTAGTCTAATCATAGCTGATAAGGAAAAGCTGAACGAAGCGAAAAAGAGCGTAAAGAGAGCAATGAGAGAAGCATTCAACGAATTCGAACATAAAACATTGGCAAACAATCTAAACAAGAACCCTAAAAAGTTTTGGTCATATGTAAAATCGGTAAGCGGATCTAAATCCCCTATTCAGTCACTCGTTGACCACGATGGCACCGAAACAGAGGACGACCGAAGAAAGGCAGAAATACTGAATTCAGTGTTCCGAAACTGTTTCACTGCGGAAAATCGTAACACGGTCCCTGACTTCAGCCGTCGCACGGACGCCAAAATGGAAAATATTGAAATAAACGATATCGGAATTGAAAAACAACTGCTATCACTTAGTAGCGGAAAAGCATCCGGACCAGACGAGATACCCTTAAGATTCTACAGTGATTATGCTAAAGAACTTGCCCCCTTTCTATCAGCAATTTATCGTAGATCGCTGGAAGAACGTAAAGTACCTAGCGACTGGAAGAAAGCGCAGGTCGTTCCCATTTTCAAGAAGGGTCATAAATCAGATGCGAATAATTATAGGCCTATTTCGCTTACGTCAATCTGTTGTAGAATAATGGAACATGTTTTGTGTTCTCGTATTATGACGTTCTTAGATAATACAAATCTCCTTCATCATAACCAACATGGATTCCGCAAACAGAGATCATGTGAAACTCAGCTCGCCCTATTTGCCCAAGAAATTCACAGTGCCGTAGACACTGGCGAGCAGATTGATGCCGTATTCCTGGACTTCAGGAAGGCATTTGATACGGTTCCGCACTTACGTTTAGTGAAAAAAAATACGAGCTTACGGAATATCGGACCAGGTTTGTGATTGGATTCAGGATTTCTTAGAAGAAAGAACACAACATGTCATTCTTAACGGTTCAAAATCTGCAGATGTAGAGGTAATTTCGGGAGTACCGCAGGGAAGCGTGATAGGACCTTTATTGTTTACAATATACATAAATGACTTAGTTGACAACATCGTTAGCTCCGTGAGGCTATTTGCAGATGACACGGTTGTCTACAAGAAAGTAGCAACATCAGAAGACTCGTACGTACTCCAGGAGGACCTGCAGAGGATTAATGCATGGTGCGACAGCTGGCAGCTTTCCCTAAACGTAGATAAATGTAATATAATGCGCATACATAGGGGCAGAAATCCATTCCAGTACGATTACGCCATAGGTGGTAAATCATTGGAAGCGGTAACGACCGTAAAATACTTAGGAGTTACTATCCGGAGCGATCTGAAGTGGAATGATCACATAAAACAAATAGTGGGAAAAGCAGGCGCCAGGTTGAGATTCATAGGAAGAATTCTAAGAAAATGTGACTCATCGACGAAAGAAGTAGCTTACAAAACGCTTGTTCGTCCGATTCTTGAGTATTGCTCATCAGTATGGGACCCTTACCAGGTTGGATTAATAGAAGAGATAGACATGATCCAGCGAAAAGCAGCGCGATTCGTCATGGGGACATTTAGTCAGCGCGAGAGCGTTACGGAGATGCTGAACAAGCTCCAGTGGCGGACACTTCAAGAAAGGCGTTACGCAATACGGAGAGGTTTATTATCGAAATTACGAGAGAGCACATTCCGGGAAGAGATGGGCAACATATTACTACCGCCCACATATATCTCGCGTCATGATCACAACGGAAAGATCCGAGAAATTAGAGCAAATACGGAGACTTACAAGCAGTCGTTCTTCCCACGCACAATTCGTGAATGGAACAGGGAAGGGGGGGATCAGATAGTGGTACAATAAGTACCCTCCGCCACACACCGTAAGGTGGCTCGCGGAGTATAGATGTAGTAGATGTAGTAGTAGATGCTGAAGCAGCATAGGCAAGACCACCTGTGACTTAAAAGGTACAACTGCTATAATGCAGAAAGTACGTATGGGAATAGAAAAACTAACCAAGCCTTAAAAAGAAGGGGTAAAAACAGAGTAAAAGGGAAAGAAAAGAGGATTCCGGTCAGGGAGGTGAATCGGGAATCTCTGAACACTGCCTACAGTGGGAGACACCCAAACACTCACCGCCCTGCCCCAACACCAGAGGGAGATTAAAAACTTTAAAACTGAGAATAAAAACCACTCTCCCGGAGGAAACCTAGAACCAGAGAGACCATCCGGGAATCGTCAGCCAACATCAAAGGTAAAGTGTGGGGGAGTCTGTACTTAGCACGCAGAGCCAAAAGAAGGGGGCATTCAACCAAAATGTGGGCCACTGACTGGAAGGCTCCACAACCACATAGCGGGGGTGGCTCATCACGCAAAAGGAAACCATGGGTCAGCCTGGTATGGCCAATGCGGAGACGACACAGTGTGGTCGAGTCCTTGCGGGAGAGGCGAAAGGAAGAATGCCATGGGCCTGGATTCACCTTAATGGCACGAAGTTTATTAGACAGTGGAGTAGCCTACCAAGAATTGGCCCATGACTGTGCAAAGTGGGATTTGATGTGAAGCCGTAAATCCGCTGCAGGAGGGGTTACAGAAAACGGGGGGAAGTAACTGCTCCCCCAGCCAAACGATCAGCGAGCTCATTACCCGGGATACCCACATGGCCCGGGACCCATAGGAAGTCAATGGAACAAGCAGCACGGTGAAGATCAGCGAGATGGTCATGGATGGCAGAGACCAAGGGATGGCGCGAAAAACACCGGTCAATAGCAAGAAGGCCACTCATCGAGTCCGTACATAACAAAACGCGGTTGTGTTGGGATTGTTTAATAAAGGTAAGGGCCCGGGAAATTGCCATCAATTCCGCAGTAAACACCCCACATGAGGGTGGCAGTAGATGATTTTCCGTTCCAACAAAGGACGTGAAGGCATACCCAACATGATCAGCAGATTTAGAGCCATCAGTGTAAAAAACAACAGCATCCCGAAACTCCCATAAAATTTGGCGGAAAAAGGAACGGAACACCACCGGGGGGATGGAATCTTTCGGACCGCGGCGGAGATCCATCCGAATTCGAGGCCAAGGAACTAACCAAGGAGGGGTGGAGGGGAGGGAGCGAGGAAGACAGGACAAAGAAGGAAGCCGAAAATCACGGTTAAGAGACGCAAGGCGCAGTCCAACCGGTAAACCCGCCCGAGGGCGGGAGTCAGGCGGGCGACGTCCATGGTCTGGGAATAGGATAGAATAGGAAGGATGAGCGGGAGAAGAACGGATAGTAAGGGCATAAGACACCAGAAGCTGGGACCGCCGAACAGAAAGGGGGGGGGATCCCAGCTTCAACCAGGAGACTATCAACAGGGCTAGTAGGGAAGGTACCGGTGGCCAAACGGATACCACGATGGTGGACCGGATCCAGCACGTGCAGCGTGGAAGGAGCAGCTGAACCATAAACTTGACAACCATAGTCCAAACGTGACAGAACTAGAGCACGATAAAGACGGAGGAGGAGGGAACGGTCCGTACCCCAAGAGGAGTGGGCAAGGAAGCGAAGGACATTGAGTTTACGGAAACATCCTACCTTCAGGAGTCTGATATGGGGCAGCCAAGTGAGCTTGTTGTCGAAAAGAAGAACTAGGAAACGAAACTGTGGAACCACAGGCAATCTTTGTGCAGCGAGATAGAGCTCTGGATCAGGGTGGACCGTAGTACGGCGACAGAAGTGGACCACCCGCGATTTTAAAGGAGAGAATTGAAACCCGTGTGAGAGGGTCCATGCAGAGGCACGCCGTATAGCCACCTGGAGCTGCCGTTCTGCAGATGGCATCGAGGAGGAACTAACCCAAATGCAGAAATCATCCACATACAGGGCAAGGGCGACCAAGGGACCGACAGAGGCCACAAGTCCATCGATAGCAATGAGGAAAAGAAGGACACTCAAGACAGAACCCTGTGGGATGCCCGTCTCCTGGGTCCGTGGAGAACTAAAAGCAGTACCAACTCGAACTCTGAATGACCGATGGATCAGGAACTGGCGGATAAAAATCGGGAGTGGGCCCCGAAGACCCCACTGATGAAGGGTTAGTAAGATGTGATGGCGCCAGGCCGTGTCATAGGCCTTGCGAAGGTCAAAAAACACTGCAACCAAATGGCGGCGCTGGGAAAAAGCCTGCCGAACTGCGGATTCCAAGCGAAGTAAATGATCGATTGGAGATCGTCCCTCTCGAAAGCCACACTGGTAAGGGGACAATAGATCCCGAGATTCGAGGACCCAAGTGAGCCGACGGGCTACCAGCCGTTCAAGTAACTTACAACCAACATTGGTCGAACTAATTGGCCGATAGCTGTCAACAGATAGGAGGTTATGACCAGGCTTAAGGACAGGAACCACAATGCTATCCCTCCACTGAGAAGGGAAGTCACCCTGGAGCCAGATACGGTTAAACACCCGAAGAAGATGGTGCCGTTGTGGAGCACTGAGATGTTGAAGCAGCTGGTTATGAATGGAATCTGGGCCAGGGGCCGTATCGCGAGAAGAAGATAGAGCAGAAAGAAATTCCCATTCAGTGAAAGGTTCGTTGTAAGATTCTGACTCACAAGTGGTGAAACATAAGGTGACAGCTTCAGCCTGCTGTTTTTGATGAAGGAAAGCAGCTGGATAGGAGGCCGACGCTGATGCCACTGCAAAATGGGTCGCAAGATGTTCTGCGAGAACTAATGGGTCCGTACAAATGCCATCTGGGAGGTGAAGGCCTGGGAGGGTGGACTGCCGATGGCAACCTTGGAGAGAGCGAAGCCCATACCCGTGACAGAGGGACAGTGGAACCAAGGGAAGAAACGAATCGTTCCCAACATATCCGCTTGCTCTGTTTGATTAAATAACGGGCTTTAGCGCGAAGGCGCTTAAAGGTAGAAAGGCTGGCTACAGATGTGTGCCTCTTAAAGTGTTGCAAAGCTCGACGGCGATCACGGATGGCAATGGCAATGGCCGTACTCCACCACGGGACTTGCCGACGATGAAATTGTCCAGATGAGCGCGGGACAGCAAGGTTAGCAGCACGAACAATCGCGTCAGACACGTCATGTAGGACGTCATCAATACAACCCGACAAAGAGGGAGAAAACTCGACCTGTGCAGTATATAGAGGTCAATCGGCGCAGTGGAAAGACCAACGAGGTAACCTCTCCATCGGGGAGCGGGAAGGGAGCGTGATAATCAACAGGAAATGGTCACTATCACAAAGGTCGTCGTGTGGCGACCAGTGTAATGAAGGGAGGAGAGAGGGAGAAGAAAGAGAAACATCAATGGCAGAAAAGGTACCATGACCAGCACTGAAATGAGTAGGGGAGCCATCATTAAGAAGGCACAGGTCGTGGTCTGCAATAAATTGGTCTATAAGAAGACCTCGTCTTGATGGAAAGGCACTGCCCCACAAAGGATGATGAGCATTAAAATCCCCAAGGAGGAGGACGGGAAGAGGAAGTTGCTGAAGGAGGGTGGTTAAGGCAGCAGGTGTAAGAGTCCTGTCAGGAGGGAGATAAAGATTGCATACTGTGACTGCAGAGTCTAAGTGGACCCTAACAGCAACCGCTTCCAATGTAGTTTGGAGAGGAATCCACGTGCTAGCAATGTCTGTACGGACCAACGTACAAACGCCACCAGAAGCCCGCAAGGGTCCGATCCGATTTCGACAGAAAACACGGAACCCACGGAGGGTCGGTGAGTGAGCATCAGTAAAATTAGATTCCTGGAGAACCACACAAGCTGCTGAGTAGGACGAAAGAAGGGATTTCAATTCCGGAAGGTGACGATAGTAGCCATTACAATTTCATTGGAGAACCACAGAACGATGGTTTAAATGAGGGCTGAACACGCTAAATCCAGTCATACCGCCGGGTCCCCACCCGTCACCGACAAGGAGGGGGCGACATCCATAAACGACAGGTCAGAATCCGGTTGTGAAGTCAGGGAAGGGACCTCCGGTGACACCAGAGGCTCTTTGTCCCGGGACTTATGTTTCTTCTTCTTTTCAGGCTGAGATCGAGGAAGGCTGTGTGGCATAATGGAGCCAGCTGCAGCAAGATCAGGAACAGAAAGAGACCTGGGGGCCGATAGACCGCGGCTCTCGCGGTCGCCGCGCTGCAGCAGACCTTTGACCTGGAAGGTGCCGGGAAGGGGCATCCCGGGAGAGGCGCCCTCGACCGGCAGACGCCGAAGGAGTGGGACACTTCTCCGGCTGGGGAGGGGGAGCAGCGCCCAGAGGAGAAGGTGTGGGAGCCGCAGGGGAGGGGGGAAGGAGAGGGGTCCGGGATGGGGGTAAGGAAGGGGGAGGAAGGGATGAAGATGTAACCAAGGCGTAACTAGATGTCATGGACACAGGGTGCAATCGTGCATATTTCTTACGGGCCTCTGTGTAGCTTAAACGATCAAGGGACTTATACTCCTGTATCTTTTTTTCTTTCTTATGGACTGGGCAATCTGCTGAACGTGGAGAATGACTACCATGACAATTTACACATACAGGAGGGGGAACACAGGGACTCCCCTCATGGAGTGGACGTCCACAGTCACCACAGAGAGGGCCCTGGGAACAGCGAGAAGACATGTGGCCAAAACGCAAGCACTTAAAACACCGCATAGGAGGTGGGATGTACGGCTTCACATCACAGCGATAGACCATAATCTTAACTTTCTCAGGAAGGGTGTCCCCTTCAAAGGCCAGGATAAAGGCACCAGTATCAATACGATTATCTTTAGGACCCTTCTGAACACGCCGAACAAAGTGAACACCCCGCCGTCCGAGATTGTCCCGAAGTTCCTCATCAGTTTGAAGGATGAGGTCTCTGTGAAAAATCACACCTTGTACCATATTTAGAGACTGGTGAGGGGTAATGGACACGGGAATTGTGCCAAGATGGGTACAGGCACGAAGGGCCGCAGATTGGGCAGCCGAAGCAGTTTTTATCAGCAACGAACCCGACCGCATCTTGCTCAGGGAGTCCACTTCGCCGAACTTGTCTTCAATGTGTTCCACAAAGAATAAAGGTTTGACACTGGTGAAAGTATCTCCATCAGTCCTGGTGCAAACTAGATAACGGGGGAAAGGTTTTGCTCCTAGACGACGGGCCTGACCCTCCTCCCAGGGGGTAGCCACGGAAGGGAAGGCCGAAGGGGCAAGAGAAGCAGCACTTGAGGAATCAGTACCACGCAGAGAGACGGCCGCAGAAGAGTGGCCAGAGTTTTGGACCCGTATGCGTTTCATCTGCATAGCGTCCGCCCTGATACCACCCACTCCGATCAGGGGCTCTCCTCACGGGCGCCACCCAGCCACAGCAAGGGCCGTCTGGCACGGCGGCCATTGCCGGGAGTTCCGATGCTCCAGGATGACGAGCAACCACTCCAAGGCATGCATGCGGAGGTCACAGCTCAGGTATCAAAGTGTGATCCCTGTGTGTTCAGGGGGCTCAACCAAAAGGGTACATAGCGACCCCACCACACGGGCTGGCTACCGTGCTGGCTATGCACCCTAGCATCAGACAACGACGTAAAAGAAAAGGTGGAATGTACTAGGAGGGCACACGTTGGAGACACTAGGTAAGGTGCTCTTCCCGAAATGGCTCACACTACGGAAGAGAAATTTTGGAATGGAGGTCAAACCCCAGAGGGGGACCAAGGAATGCCAAAAGGAGGAGATGATTACGCAACAAAGCCGGAGTGTAAAACCAACAGAACCAGGAGGATAGCGGGGCCAACATAAGCAAGGACACCAATAGAGGGAGAGGAGAGGGCGAGGGGAAAGGGGTATGGAGGGGAAAGGAGGGAAGGGAAAGGAAATGCAGCCCGGGAGAGAAAGAAGGCTGCAATGGCTCGGGGCCCCGTGCTCGCCACGCACGTATCCACAAAAGAGTTGTGGACCCCTGGGGGGAATATACAAGGAGCACGTGGTAATGTTCACCAGCCACGTACAAAGAGAAACATCAATGCAATGACTATTCGAAGCAGTCCTCATTAAGGAGAGAATGGTTTGCTAACTACTTTCTTGGTGATTCTGTGCCGCATCAACATTTCGAAATTCACTCATTTTCTTTATGACGATGACTACTGCGACTTTTATTAATAAATACACAGACAAATATTGAATAAAAAATTCAACTTTCAAGATCTGTACAGCTTTTTCTCCTGTAAACGCTTTTCGTTAAAAAAGAATCGGCTAACTCGAACCAAGAGATTTTAGTTTTGTAAAAGCCAACTATTCCACAAGCAAATGTTTTGCACGCCTGTGTTTTTCATAAGTCATTTGTATATTTACTCCTAATTGAATGAATTTTGCTCTACAGCTCCGACACTTTCAACCTGTTCATGTTCAAATCGCGTATGACAGTTTCATGCAAAGCAGCGCCTGCTTGTTACTGTACACCATTTAAAACCCGCGAACACTTAGCCTACCATTGATATCCAATAAGCAAACAATTCCCTCCGTTCCTCACTTCATACCTCGGTTTGATTACACTTTAACCACCAGTCTCGTGCAACTAGTATCGCCAAAGTTGAAATAAGGCAAAAGTGTTTAGCTTTACCAACGAGTTGAGCTAACACACGCCGCGCATGCGCAGTTGCGTGCAACCCTGTATAGTGTAAACTAGGCTTAAAACTATCACAACCGAGTGAAACAATTTTTTCACCCTGACTCTACTGCGCATACGCAGCTTCGTGATATTGGCGACCGTCAGAACCGAGCTCCTACCACGCCGGCGAAGTGAAGCAACTGTCCCCACATTGAAGGCCCCAACCGCCGCCATTTGCAGGGACGAATGTAACTAGTAGATTGAAGGTTGCTAGTGACAACAGTAGCATTGTAAAACAATTAAAGCATGTTGGCCTCACAATTCTCGCTGAGTACCCAAATTTGACTGAAAGTTATTCTTAAAAACTGCACATTTTTGGTAAACATTAAGCGGGCCCTCCATGCCGACACTGAACAGTGACCATTCAAAAGATCTCACCTCTTCCTTGATTAGTATCTAAAAAGAATTATGCCAAAAATGCAGAAATTTTTTCGCCTGGTTTATTAACCATTTGTAACTTTCAGAGAAGAGTCGCAAGTGGGGAATTTTGAGTAGAAGCTACACATTTTCTTGTTCCCTTGTTAAAATTTGCTTCTTTTGCCAAAGCTCAAAGGACTTTACACTGTCTCAGACGCAACGAGAGAATTCTGAGACGGTGGTTTTAATACTGAGGAAAAGTACGGTCAACATCTTATGAAAAAGCACATCCTCGGTGCAAAACAAACGTATTCTATTTTGTTCCAAGACAGAGCATTTCTCGTTTCACCAGCTACAGGTGGCCCTTAAAAATTACATTGTTTCATCGGAAAAGTCTGTAGTTAGTGGATTAACACGGTATATAATGAAGTTTTGCATAATAACCATACGGCAAAATACTCTCTTTGTATGCTATCATTTGCTAAAATCTCATTTCGATATCTCAAGTAGTTTATGAAATATGAAGGATGTTGTGGATATTTCACTCTGGCTTTATCACTGACGCGGTGCGATCGCAGAAGAGTGCGTTACGTCAGATTGTTTTCTCTTGCAAACTTTTTCGAATTTCGCGCAGTCTCTCACTTCCCTGTAAATATCCCAATAAATTGGGACATCAGCGAAATGATGGGCGCATCGTAATGAACCTGACATAAAGCAACAAGTGCAGCAAAAACGAATTTTTTTACAGAATCATTTCTGTAATATCGTTTGAGAATGATTGCAAACTCGTTAATGCGTATCGGCCACTATAACCTGGGCAACCTATACTAAGGGGGATTCCATCGCACAGGATTGTGTATACAACATTTTGTTAAGATATTTGACATGTAGTACTTGTAAACACAACCAGATGAAATATGTCAAGTGTCTAAATGCCGTTAAGTCTTCAGGCTCTCTGCTTCATACTTTTATATTTTCTTCTTAATCTAAATACATATATGTACTTAATTATTCAGTGAGCTCCAATTTGTATTTTAATTTGGATAAGAGTACATGTCTCTCCCCCTCCCCCCCTGAATTTTTTGTAACCCAATTACAGCACACGTCTATGATATGCACTAAAATACTAGGTAGACAATTTTTGTCTGCAATGCATTACACATTTTATGAATGTACCTTGCAGTTCTAGCACTTTTATCCCAGCAAAAAGTGTTTTAGATAGGCCTATATGGCACTGATGGAGATCGGCCTACACTGTAGATGAATTTTACCACAACTAGTCTTTAACATTCATTACCTTCCAAACCAACTTAGATCTCAGACTACATTACAGCTCAGTCAGTCACCACAACCAAGATTTCAGTGGAGGGGGGGC
Source organism: Schistocerca americana (assembly GCF_021461395.2). Classification (NCBI taxonomy): domain Eukaryota; kingdom Metazoa; phylum Arthropoda; class Insecta; order Orthoptera; family Acrididae; genus Schistocerca; species Schistocerca americana. Next base: position 278,876,678 of record NC_060120.1, read on the forward strand.
ACTACCAAACTCAAGTCATTAATATCTGTAATTAAGTTTACAAAACTGCTCCAATTTTGTTCAAATTCAAAAGAAAATAACTAAGAAAGATTACTATTTTGTTCTTTGCTATTATCTACACACAAAGAAGCAGGAGCTGGAAAGGTACAAGAAAACTGATGTTTTCAATGATTAAACAGTTCATTTTTAACAAATTGACATCTTATGGGTTACCTACATCACTGATTATGAAAGAAAATAGATTTTGTCAGTGCTCGCCTGATTATTTTCCTGTGCAAATTGGCATTTCATGTATTTGCAATGTGGTGAAAATTAATTTTAATATACTGCTTTACTGCAGGTTTTACAATAATATGAACTTTATTCTCAGAGAAATCATTTTCAAGTAAATGCTCTTTCAAGTATGGGAATAAATCTCACTGTATCACTATTGGCACAGCATTTAACATTATGTCACTGACCACACTACCTTTTGGAAGTACATTACCAGATGACAGAACTTGCAACCTTATTAGTTTCGGTGCCTCTCTGCACACAGTACCAACATCTGTTCGTAGCATGATCAAGCCACCATTGTCTTGTCTTTTTAACAAATCCGAGTATTGCACAGGTTCTACACAAAAACTATGTATGCAAGTGCCCCAATTTAATTATTTCACCAAATGTTTGACATCAAATCCAGCAATGTAAATAACCATATTGCTAGTATATTCACCCATATGACATGTTTTCCCAATCCAAGACAGGAGACGTGTGTTATCTTGAACCTGACAATAAGCACTTGCTTTATGTTTAACCTCATTTGAAAGGGGAAAATTCCTGAGGATTGCTCTGAACTGGAAGAGAGATGGATTGTTATTCCAACCTAATATATACCTAACAAAAGAAAAATACATTTCCAGGTGCTACAGGCTTAACTTGTACCACACTTAAAAGTGGAAATACATACCGTACACAACATTTACAAACCACTTCGCATTAACAGAATCACTACCCTTCTACCATAAAACACCAGTAATCAGCAATAAAAATTTATTGACAATGACAACCTACCAGAAAAAAGATCCAGTACAGTAGCTACAGCATGTAAGATATGCCACCAATCTGACTTGAACAAATTATTTATTGAGGCTATAATCTATAACTAAAATTTCCAATACAGATTTTGCCTATTTGAGGTTTCGAATAAACCTGCAATTTCAGTCCAAAGATTTTGAACTATATCCTGATTACGATACTTTCATCCTCGGGATGCCACGAACTGACTCTTTCTTGGACTAACCTCATCAGTTTCTCATACTCCACATTTCGTGTGTGAGAATGTCAGTCAATTTGTCTGAAGAAAACAAACTGATTTTAATTTTATTGATTGTCTTCTGAAGTCTGCTCATTCAGTAGATAACATCAGTTATAATGTGACCATGCACATAGTGGCGTATGATTTGAAAAGATCTACCGTCTCCAGCTGATTTGCGCCACCTGCGGAATCCACAGCCTTACTGGAACGCATATTTCACGCGTTTCGTTGTCTGACCACTTATAGTGCTAGGTGACACTTGTGCTATCTTTGTGTTGCTCACATGTTTCTGAGCTAAATAATGAAACAGTGCACTAGACACGTATTTTTTTCAGGCTTAGAACTAAACGTTTTGAGAATTTATTGTCATTGTCAAGTGCAAATACTTAGGTAAGTATTTTGTGTGCTGTTTGTATGTGTGTTGTGTCATCTTTCTGTGGTTAAGGCACAGTACTGTCACTCTTGAAACCTAAAATTACAGATAAAGGGACATAAGGCGAAAGGGTAGGGCCCATGTACTATCATGGCTCATTTCTTGTAACTACTTTATTGGCATAAATACCTCTGAAACAGGTAGGCCTTTGGCAATCACCATTTCAGTTAATTACAACACAGAACAAGCAAGATATCAGATCTCAAAAACAGGGCAACAAAACAGGTAGGCCTTGATTAATAGTTTCAGCTAACCAAGATTGTGAAATAGCTCCTAATGTAATTAAAAGGAACAGGCAGGCCTTCAACAATACCAGCTTCAGTTAAGTAAAATTACCAAATAGAAAACAGCCCGGCCTTTAATAACAGCTACAGTTAAGTACTTGAGTTTGAATTGCCTTCTAAAAAGGGTTTGCCAGCAGGCTTACAAACAAGGAGCAGAAGGTACACCAAACAGGAGGGCCAAGAAAGGTTATAACAAGAGGACTGGCCTTCCAGGGCCCTTTTTGTTGGGTACAGACCAGCAAATGAAATACTAACACAGCAAGGTTAATTACGTGAAAGCAAAAATTACTAGACAAAATGTGTACCCGCATCACTGCAAGATACCGCCTCTACAACCACGGCAAAATGCTGGAAAGAATACCAGGCTTCCAAAACCAATCACATAGCCTCAGCAACTGCAAATTTTGAGACTGCAGCACCACATAAGTCAATATAATTAACAAAGCCACGATGTCTGCAATGGGCGAAGATATCTCTAAAACAGCAACAGGCCGTATTACAGGACAAAGGTACTTCTCTGATATTCGAACACGTTTGGCCGGGAGCTTGGCGAAAACCCAACCATCTACGTACCACGTGACAACAGGTAGCATGGGAGTGGGGTGATGGTCCAGCCACAGCATGGAAGTAAGATGTTATCTATCACTCTGGTTCAGGAAACACCATGGGCTCACACAGTTTAAGATGTCCTGTTTAGAAACAACCAAGGGCAGTATTGATTCAGAAAAGGAAACAACAGCCACAACTGAAGGAACCAACTGGTGGTGAAGTAGATCAGCTAAGAAACCACAATGATTGCAGCACACCTATCGGTATCAATTTGAAAATAACAGTTCAGATCTCAAAATCAAGAACTTAACTGAAGTTCACGAATTGAAGCTGAAGCTAGCCAGTTGCAAATGGGGCCCAGAATTCAGCACAGCAAAACTGGCTTCAACTCTCTAATTGGTGTGTCACGTCCCTGAGCTGGCTGGCCAGGCTACGCACAAAGACAGCACTAAGCCAGCCATGGATTCAAATCGGCCCACAGATGTACCCAGCTCACTAACTCAGTGTGTGTGTGTGTGTGTGTGTGTGTGTGTGTGTGTGTGTGTGTGTGTGTGTGTGTGTGTGATACTAGAGTAAATACTTGATCACAATAATGAGAAATTCTTGAAATGCATCGAACCCAGCATGAAAAAATACGTAAGTTGTGCAGTGTTTCGTTATTTAAAGAATGAATGGCAGTTGCAGACTTTGCAAAAACATCGATTGTGATCAATGAAAATGAGTCCAACGTAACTGATTCACACCTGTGGTCAGCACTTCTTGAAGAAGCAGTGATACAAAACATTAACTGAATACGCTAATAATTATTCCTAACATAAATTTCCTCATCTACATCCAATTTCCTTTCAAGTATTTTGATTTTATGCATATGATGATAAATTCAAGAAAATTATCTCCTTTATTTTGGACACACAGATTTTGTTGCTCAATGACAATGCATTGCAGATAATTAGTGCCAATGTTAATAAATTACAATGTAGTAAATACCCATACATAACAATGCTGGAAGTTATCTAATCTTAAGAAAAATGATCCTTGGTTTTTGTTTGGTAGGTAGTAGCTTCCATGTGTCCACTGGTTATGAATCTGGTATGCAGCTTAATTTCAACAATATATGTGCAACAGCATAGCATGATTATTTCTACCTACGCCACCTCCCCTCTAAAGAGACCCAACTTAGTGCATGCATGCCATTTATAGCAATGAGAATTGTATGCAATACCCAGTTACCAGCTCTTGTTACGGATCCATGTAGGAAGATGGAGAATTTATTTGTTTTGGAAGTGGTGTTAACAGAGGATAGTGAGATCCTTTTGCTTTTGATACACCAGACTTTAAATATGCAACGCTTTTCCACATAAAAATCCATCAAGGGCATAAAAATATATGAAGAGGTATGAAATTTTCAAAAGGTTGAGCTATAGTTCCTTTACATGGCTAGCAACAAGAATGCTATGAGACTGAATGCAAAAAGTTATGTGCATGCACGCACTGATCTCTTTGGAGCAAGTGTCTAAAGGCTTTGGAGCAAGCAAAATTATTCTGATCTACCAGAGCTACATATATACTCAATTAACCACCCTGAGGTGCATGCCAGGCAGCACATACCACTGTACCAGTTATTCGGGTTCCTTCCTGTTCCATTCACGCATAAAGTGCAGGAAGAACTATTATGATCTTATCCTCACGATCCCTAATTGAGCGGATAAGTAAGGGATTGTAGTATATTTCTAGAGTCATCATTTAAAGCTGGTTCTTGAAACTTTGTTAACAGGCTATTTCAGGATAGTTTACACCCATCTTCAATATTCTGCAAGTTCAGTTTCTTCAGTATCTCTGTGACACTCACCCACAGATAAAACAAACCTGTGGCCATTCGTGCTGCCCCTCTCTGTCTATGTTCAATATCCCGTTACTCCTGTTTTGTATTCTAGAACTGGTTGCACGAGTTGTTTGTAAGCTATCTCCTTTGTAGACTGATCGCACATCCCCAGTATTCTTCCAATAAACTGAAGACCACCACCAGCATTACTGATGATTGAGTCAGTGTGAGAATTTCAATTCATATCCCTACAAAGTGTTACACACAGATATTTGCATCAGTTGGTCGATTACAACAGTGACGCAATGATATTAGTCATATGATACTACATTTTTGAGCAGTTGAAGTAATTTGCCAATCTTTGCACCACTTTCGACTCTTAATATATGACTGAATATTTATGCAGCTTCTATCAGACAGTACTTCCTTATTTCTAACTGTATCATCTGTCTAAAGTCTGAGGTTTCTATTAATATTGTCTGCAAGGTCATTAATATGCAACATCAACAGCTAGGGTACTAACACACTTCCTTGGGACACCCCTGAAGTTCTTCTACATCTGACAATGACACACTACTCAAGATAAAATGCTGTATCCTCACTACTAAGAAGGCCTCAATCCAGTCCGAAATTTCACTTTATACCCCTTATGACTGTACTTTTGACGATAAGTATGTCATACTGAGTCAAATGTTTTTCAGAAATCAAGAAATACTATATCTATCGGACTGCCTTGGTCCAAAGCTTTCAGTATGTCACATGGGTTTCACATGACTGATATTTTCGGAATCCATGCTGGTTAGCATGGAAGTCATTCTGTTCAAAATACCTTTCATGTTAGAGCTCATAATACGTTCCAACGTTCTACAACAAATCAATGTCAAGGATATTAGATAGTAGTTTTGTGAATCACTTCTACGATCCTTCATGTAGATCGATGTGACTTGGGCTTTTTCGAAGAATTGGGAATGCTTTTTTTGTTCAAGGGATCTACGATAGAATAGTTAGAAGAGTGACTAACCAGCCGCAAATACAGTATAGAGCCTGACAGTGTTCCATTGGGCCCTAGAGCTTTGTTCAATTTTAATGATTTTGGCTGTTTCTTAACGCCATTGACACTAACACATTTCAATCATCATCTCGATGGTATAAGAATTAAATTTGGGAAATTCTCCTGGGTTTTCCTTTGTAAAGGGACGTTTGAAACCAGAGTTAAGCATTTCAATTTTTGCTTTGTTACCCTCAGGGTTCCCGTCTCATTCACAAGGGACTGAACATGAACTTTGGTGTCACTAACAGCTTATAAATATGATCAGAATTTATTTGGGTTTTAAGAAATATCATTTGACAGTATTCTGCTACAGTAGTCATTGAAAACATCAGGCATGGTTCTATTGACAAATAAATGCATTTCATTCAGCATCTCTCTACCCAAAGCCCTACACTGTTTTACACCAATTCTGCAACAATCTGTTTGTTGCCACACCCGCGTTGTGTTCACTCATACCAGTTTCAGTGCGGACATCCTCAAAAGAGGTCAGGTCTATCTGTTCCCATTAGATCCAATGAAATGAATTGATCATATGGCATTTATTGGCTGGGATATCCCTTTTAGGGTTCGGCCGCCATATTGCAAGTCTTTTAGTCATTGCAAGTCTTTTAGTCAACGCCAGTTCGGAGACTTGCGTGTCAATGATGATGAACACACAATACCCAGTCCCCTGCCGGGAATCGAACCCGGGCCCCCTTTGTGGTGGGCAGTAACGGCTACTGCTGCACTAAGGAGGCGGACATTAGATCCAATATATTTCCATCACAAATAGGTTTCCAAACTATCTGTTCTGGGTAGTTTTCAGAGAAGACATTTAGTAAAGTTTTGCAGGATGTCTTATCACGCCCATCTCTAACAAAACTGGAATTTCCCCAATTAATTGTTGGATGATTAAAGTCTCCACTGACTATTACAATATAGTTTGGGAACTTTCGTTCAAGTGAATTTAGAAAGTCTCTCAAGTTTTCAGTTACATCAGGAGATGAGTCTGTTGGATGATAGAAGAATCCAGTTAATTCCAGCCGACCCCTGATACTCTGTCTTGCCCTATCAATCTCAAAGGCATCTTCAATTTCGGTCTCAGTGGATTTGAATTCCTTGTTTACAGCGACAAATACACCACCACTATTTTCTATTTGCCTGTCCTTTTGATATACTCTTAAATGTTCCCCAAAAATCTCACTGGTTGTTGAAACTAGTTGCAGTCGTCCTTTGGCTGCGACTAACAGCCTTCACCCAGTCACAAACCGCAGGAACTCTGACAATACCTGCATCAAATGCATTCATGTGGTTCCAATGGTTGCAACTGTATCTCGAATGAACCTAGAAGCTTTTTCCACTTCTGGCTGCAAGTGGAATATGTTTATGTATTCTTATCTATAAAATTCGAGTACTTTGCCTCATTTTGATCACTCAGATATACACACTAAACAAATTACCAAGTATACTAAAATAGCTGCTATAAAAGGGGGAAAAGTATGGTGCTAGTTACATTTCAGTTGTGCTGAAGAACTTTCGCCTGACATAGAAAGCACGCGACTTATTTTTGAAATACATGTATGTGAACCTGTTGTAGAGGTAGACTAAATATTAAACACTAGTCAACTATTTTATTATGGTATTGGAGATTTTCTCGCGAAATTACTACAAGAAGGCCATACCATACACCACTGGTACACTGGGGATTATTTTAAATACACTTATATGAATATTTTGAATGTAATTATTATTTTATGCCCATGAAGTAATCCTGTATAACTGCAGTGGCAGCTGTTTAAGAGAACAAGAGCATGTGAACACCCTAACTTATGACACCTTTCGGATTTATTGGTAATTTTTCTTTGAATACTGGTAAACATAATGTAGATGCAGTAATCTGAAATACACAGCACCAAGTCTACAATGTTACGCTACATTGCTACCCCTCTGTGAAACTTGGCATCTGGGTTGCAAGCGCACCTCCAGTTGTGCATGTTTTAAGGAGCTTTTTTGCATGCACAATTGGTGTGACGTAATTGCCTTATGGGCCAAATACTCACGAATTTGATAAATAAAGTGAATGGTTCATGGCATGCACAGCTAGCCCTTACCACTATAAGTTCATGCCAGTGCCTCCTGGTGGTAGCACACTCCACCAGACTTTCATCCCCGTCCACTTAGGATAAATTGCGCTAGATGGTAGCGCACTACTCAGGTATGACAGTTAACTCACTATATGGTAAAATTAGATTGGACATCAATATACGTTATAGTTAACCTGATAGAAAGACCTATGTTATGGGAGTATTCTACTGCATTGGCTTCTTGCTTAGTTTGCATTTATCGTGAACCTCTTGCTCAACATAAAGTCCCGAGTGACTGGAAAAAAGAGCAGGTGACGCCTGTATATAAGAGGGGTAGTAGGACAGATCCTCAAAATTATAGACCAACATCCTTAACATCGGTTTGTTGCAGGATTCTCGAACATATTCTCAGTTCGAATATAATGAATTTCCTTGAGACAGAGAAGTTGCTGTCCATGCATCAGCACGGCTTTAGAAAGCATTGCTCCTGCGAAACGCAACTCGTCCTCTTCTCACATGATATCTTGCGAACCATAGATGAAGGGTATCAGACAAATGCCATATTCCTTGACTTCCGGAAAGCGTTTGACTTGGTGCCCCACTGCAGACTTCTAACTAAGGTACGAGCATATGGGATTGGTTCCCAAATATGTGAGTGGCTCGAAGACTTCATAAGTAATAGAACCCAGTACATTGTCCTCAATGGTGAGTGTTCATCGGAGGTGAGGGTATTATCTAGAGTGCCCCAGGGAATTGTGGTAGGTCCGCTGTTGTTTTCTATCTACATAAATGATCTTTTGGGTAGGGTGGATAGCAATGTGTGGCTGTTTGCTGATGATGCTGTGGTGTACGGGAAGGTGTCGTCGTTGAGTGGCCGTAGGAGGATACAATATGACTTGGACAGGATTTGTGATTAGTGTAAAGAATGGCAGCTAACTCTAAATATAGATAAATGTAAATTAATGCAGACAAATAGGAAAAAGAATCCCGTAATGTTTGAATACTCTATTAATAGTGTAGCACTTGGCACAGTCACATTGATTAAATATTTCGGCGTAACATTGCAGAGCGATATGAAGTGGGACAAGCATGTAAAGGCAGTTGTGGGGTAGGCGGATAGTTGTCTTTGGTTCATTGGTAGAATTTTGGGAAGATGTGGTTCATCTGTAAAGGAAACCGCTAATAAAACACTAACATGACCTATTCTTGAGTACTGCTCAAGCATTTGGGATCCCCATCAGGTCGGATTGAGGGAGGACATAGAAGCAATTCAGAGGCAGGCTGCTGGATTTGTTACTGGTAGGTTTGATCATCATGCAAGTGTTACAGAAATGCTTCAGGAACTCTGGTGGTAGTCTCTACAGGAAAGGAGGCGTTCTTTTCGTGAATCGCTACTGAGGAAATTTAGAGAACCAGCATTTGAGGTTGACTGCAGTACAATTTTACTGCCGCCAACTTATATTTTGTGGAAATACCACAAAGATAAGATAAGAGAGATTAAGGCTCGTACAGAGGCATATAGGCAGTCATTTTTCCTTCCTTCTGTTTGGGAGTGGAACAGGGAGAGAAGATGCCAGTTGTGGTACGAGGTACCCCCCGCCACACACCGTATGGTGGATTGCAGAGTATGTACGTAGTATACTAAATCTCATTCAGAATCTACATCTAAGTTTTGGATTTTCTCACACAGTAATCAATTTGAGGTGCTGAGAACCAAGAAGTACATCACTGTTGATTGTGACTTATTCATGCTTCTCATACCTGTTTATCTTATGGTGGAAAGGTTTACCTGTGCTAAAGGCCCACAATGTATATATGAAACATTAACAAAAAGCTGTCTCTCAGGTTTCTTGGATATTCACTTAAATATGCTTTTGGCCCTTATGGTTCTCAGCACCTCATTTCTATCCCAGTCAAGTGATCATGTTCATAGACAGTACTACCTGAATTTAATCATTTCCACAAATGGCAATTTGTGTTTGGAATTGATTGTTTACTTAGCAGGAATCTGCTTTCATGTGTAGTATCAATATGAACTCCATTGAATGTTTTTATGTGCTAACAGCAAAGAAATTACAAGGAAAAGTTAGTCGCAAAGGAACTAGGTCTTCTATCGTCCGGAAAAGTGACGAACTCAAATAAGCTTGACTACAAGCGAACAATGAAGAGTATAATAAGCGTAAGTTGTTGTGTGGGTACAGCACAAGAATGTCCGATTTTCAGCCTGCAAGTTAATTCAGTAAGTGATACATGTGTTAGCAATCTTGTACATTTGTCTGAAAATATAAAAAAAAGCACGAAAACTCCCATACACACAAACATGTGAAACTGAGTGTAATGAAAGCTTAAACATTATTTCTTTCTTGCCCTAAACTGTAATTAATTATGTATAGAACAACAAAAATCCCCAAAACAATTCTGTCCTTTTTCAGACAAGTTATTATTATTATTATTATTATTATTATTATTATTACACTCGTCACTTCACAAACAATCATCATAAAGGAATTCAAGTTCAAACGCTCTCTTAAATGGGAATAATCGAAAATAATAATAATTACACTCGTCAACAGCCATTTTGCATCTGGGATGTGATACATCAACTAGTATGTATTTTGGTGTGCAGAATCCGAATACACCTTTTAAAATGGTCTAGCATGTACCATTTTTGAGTTTTTAAATGTTTTTTATTTTTCATATTCAAAATTTTACTTTTTGCTGCTGTTCTGTTTTGATGTTTAATTGTTTTTGATTTGCAGGGGAGAGCTAGAAGATCTGCAGATTGTCAGTAAATGGTTGGTGTGGTAATCCAGTGGTGTGAAAGAGATCCTCAGTGAAAGATAGTGTAAGTTTCAAAGTTTCAAACACACAAAGTTTGCACTAAGAAAAATGGCAACTAATAAATCTCGTTGCTGTCTAAACCACAACAACAACTTTTGTTATGTGTGTGAGAAATTCACTCCAAAAGCCCAAAGAAAACCAATCACTGATTTGGTTAAGAAGGCATATAAATTTTATTTTGATCATCCTGTTGGTGATCAAGATAAAAATTTTGCACCTCACATTGCCTGCATAACTTGTACTACAACTTTAACCGAGTGGTTGGAAGGAAAACGCCAAGCCATGCCATTCACTGTTCCGATGGTGTGGTGTGAGCCAAACGACCATTATTCAGACTGTTACTTCAGTCTTACAAACATTTCGGGATATTCAAGCAAAACTAGACATAAAATAAAGTATCCAAATGTATCTTCAGTGAATCTGCCTGTGCCCCATGATGAGGGGTTGCCTGTTCCTGTCTGTAACTTGAAAGCCACAGAACCAGACACCATGTGAAGTGAATCAGAAAGTATTGAACACATAGAAGAGTACTGCTCCCAATATCATGAGATTTCACCTCAGCTCTTTAATTGAAAGGAATTGAACGATTTGGTTCACTATCTAAAACTTTCGAAAGAGCAAGCTGAACTCTTGGTGTCAAGACTGCAACAATGGAACCTGCTAGCTCCAGGAACAAAAATTTCCTCTTTCAGATCAGGAGGTGCTTCCTTCGCTCACTATTTTGACATGTAGAATTCAATGTGTGTATGTAGAGATGTCAACGGTCTGATGATGCAGCTAGATGTACAACATAATCCACAGGAGTGGTGACTATTTATTGACTCTAGTAAAATCAGCTTGAAAGCAGTACTACTGCATAATGGCAGTACTACTGCATGGCTTATGCAGTAGACAAGAAGCAAACTTACAAAACCATGGCTTTGCTGCTAGAGGCAATCAAATATAAGGATCATGAATGGCAGCTTTGCTGTGATTTAAAAGTTGTTGTACTCCTTACACGTTTACAGGCCGGATTCACGAAATACTGCTGCTTTTTGTGCCTTTGGGACAGCCATGACACCAAGAACCACTATACAGGCAACGATTGGCCTATAAGGAAGTCATATGTTCCTGGAAACGTAAATGTGAACACCACCTCATTGGTTGGGCCCGATAAAATTATTTTGCCTCCCCTTCATATCAAGTTGGGTCTTATCAAGAACTCTGTAAAAGCTCTGGATAAAGGTGGTGAGGCTTTCAACCACTTAAAAGAAAAACTCCCAAATTAAGTGAGGCAAAGCTGAAACAGTATATTTGTTGGACCACAAATAAGAAAATTGCTGAAAGATCCAACCTTTGATACCAAACTCATAGGCATCCAATTAGCTGCTTGGTCTTCTTTTAAAACAATTGTGAAGGGCTTTTTGGGTAACAGAAAAGGCAAAAACTATGTTACCATTGTGAATGACCTGTTGGACAACTATAAGAACATGGGATGTAGAGTGTCACTTAAAATTCACTTTTTACATTCGCACCTTGATTTCTTCTCGGAAAATTTGGGAGCCGTAAGCTACGAGCATGGTGAACGCTTTCACCAAGAGATTCTTACCATGGAACACTGTTACGAAGGCCATTGGAACCCTTCGACAATGGGTGACTACTGCTGGGGTCTTGTTAGGGAGAGTGATGAAATGGCAAACAAAAGAAGAGCTCCGTCGTCACATTTTTCAAAAACAAAAAAAATGATTAAATGGGAAAATATCTTCTGGACTAATCTGGACCTTTTAACGGCATCATGCCCACATATAAATACAAAATAGTATTGATTTAAAATGTTCTGAATTTGTATTTTTGTTTGACTTAATTGCGTCAGTTTTCACTGTTACCATTTGTTATTCTGCTGTGTATCTAGGAAATGTGACATCATAGAGAGAAACTGATTTTACCAGTGTATTCAGCACCCCAAAATTAGGAAAATCCACCCATTTACAACCCAGACCCAGAAAAAAAGTTCAAATTTTTTAAACTAGTGGTGTTATCATTATTAATATTGGCAGTAGCTGTAATTGTATAAATATGTTGGTAAGCATAACTTGTGTGTCAGATGCTATTAATTTCACACACTCTTTTTATCTGAATCAAAAAATCTGTGAGCACCTAGAATGAATACTTACGAGCCGTCACTGTATAACTGTTTGTCTAAATCGAATAAACAACTTTCAAATTTTGCAAACACTTTTTTGTTAGTATTTGATTTATGACACGACATTCTCACAGCTGCTTATCTGGTAAAAGTAGTTCATCCACCTCTTCATCCCAGCGGAGTTAAAACTCTTAAGATTTATTCAGTCAAAAAGCAAAATGTCTGTAGTGTGGCTCATTCTATTTAGTCACGTATTCAATATTTCTTTGATAGTTTCGGTTGTTTTCTTTGAACAAGAATACTGTTGGTGTACAGTAGCTTCCACAGAGACTAATACAATAAAGAAAACTTTAACATAAGAATGTTTAGCATGTAAGCAACTGTTTTTCAAGAACAAACTATTTAACCAGTGACAATCGTCACCATAATAATATTGTTGCCATCGTCGTCGTCTTCTCCTTCAGTTCAGAGACTGTTTCAATGCAACTTTCCACACTACTCTATACCTTGAAAGCCCCCTAATCTCCAAACAACTACTGCAACCTACATCATTTCGAACCTGCTTACTGTATTCATCTCTCCAATATCATAAGAGATACAAAAAAATAACTAAATTAGGGCAACAAACAAAAAATAAAGAATGCAAGCGAAATGTGAATAAGCAAGCGATATGGGAGTAGGCAAGCATAGCACATGTCCTAATACCTACTTTCAGAATGGTGAAACACACACAGCCAAGTGTTCTCTAAAGCCGGGTGTGTATGGTCACGTGATGTCAATTTCCGGTCTGTAATGTCAGTGCCACCAGGCATTTTTCTGGTGTGACACACAGCCCTATTTGGTGTGTGGCTGTACGAACAGAAGCGACGAGTACCCAGGTGCTACCTGGAAAAATTTTTGTGGCGCACCCAAGCTGACAGACTCTAGCACATTCAGAGCTGTAGTGGGAGGTACTCTCTACATGACCCGGGTGTGAATGTTTCGTGTGTGCCATTTAATCTCTGTTTACAGCTGTCAGGTCAAATGAAAACAAAATGGGTTTCTGTGGTTGGGAGTTATCAAGTGAATTAAAATATATTCACATAATCACGGACAACTAAAATATGCTATTAGTTTCCGTTTTCTGATTTCATTTTATTTCCAGCAAGCAACCAATAATTGCCTTGCGCAACAATAAAGTTATTTTTGTTGGTTTGCTAAACAATTTTGGCTTTTATTAATCTTTTCCAGAGACAGTCCATTTAAAACAAAGCATTTCACTCCACACTGTTGCCTAGTTTCAAGTATTTACTCAATTACAACTGCATAGTTTCATTTCCTGTCACATGCGGCCGTATCCCAAAATAAGAACCAAACATGAGATAACATAATACTGGTATACCACGAAAATCAGCATACTGAAAACCACACTGAAAAGCTTAACACCAGGTACTTCAGGGTGAATTTAGTCATACAAACATGCACTTCAGGCCAAATTATGCATTCTGATATGGTTTACAAAATTCTGATGCTCTTTGAGTATACCCTGATACCCTGTTTGTTTTATGACATACTGTACTATCTCTTAATGCTTATGAATACTGGTAAATGTTCACTTGAAGATTAATAAGCAGGGAAATTTGGTCAGTGGTACTGAATAAAATGTTTTGTTTCAAATATATTTACAGTTTTAACAAAATTTTACAAATCTGCCTTCCGTGAAACACAGTTTTTTGATCATATGATATGTTTCAGCACTTCTCTGGTACATCTTCCACGCTTTACATTATTTCTTAATTTGTATTGTTTACCTCTTAAATTAAGAGAATGACATCCTTGGTAAATTATTGACTGGACACACACTGTGTTTTATCGTGCAAGTCCCTACATGGCTTTATATTTATTCCTAGAGTAGAAACTGTATCTACTATCTAAGAACAGCTCTGACATTATCATTTTCATGCATTACAAAGAATACTGCAAAATATTGAAGCACGTGATCCAGAAATCAAAGCAGCTGTATTATGGGAAAAAGATAATTACATCACCCAACAAAATAAAAACTGTTTGGGATATAGTGAAGACAGAGATAGGTAGGGGCCGAAAAGGAAGAGGGATAGGAGCAGAGAGCTCTAAAAATAAATGAGACATTGGTAACAAATGAACGTATTGCTGGAAACCTGCTAAAGAAATACTTTGTTTCTGTTACGGGCAGCTTGGGGTTTTAGGTTCAGTGACCAGTGCAATGGAGTATCTGAGACCAATGATTAAAAATAAGTTCAGTAAAATGGAAATGACACTCCGTCTCCCAAAGAAGTAGCGTCCATCATAAAATCCTTAAAACCTTAGTATTCTAGTGAATATGATAGCATATCAATTAAGTTAATCAAAGAGTGCTCATGCAAGTTGAGTTCTATCTTAAGTTATTTGTGTAATCAATCTCTTAGCAGAAGATTTCCTGACTGGAAAGCCTCTCTACAAGAAGGGGGATAAAGAAATACCATCAAGCTATTGACAAATTTCACTTTTTCAAAAATATTTGAAAAGCTTGTGTTCAAGCATCTCCTTGAGCATCTGACTGCAAATTATATATTGTTCAAATTACAGTTTGGGTTTCGTAAGGGTTCTGATCTAGAGAAAGCTAATTAGGTTGGTTGTTTTGAGGGGAAGATCAGACCAAACAGTGAGGTCAAGGGTCCCATCGGATTAAGGAAGGGTGGGGAAAGAAGTTGACCGTGCCCATTCAAAGGAACTATCCTGGCGTCTGCCTGGACCGATTTAGGGAAATCATGGAAAACTTAAGTTAGGAGACCAGATGTGGGTTTGAATCACCATCGTCCTGAATGCGAGTCCAGTGTGCTAAACACTGCACCACCTCAATCAGTAAAGTTACTGACATTTACAAAGCTATTCGCATGTACAGTGAGAATGTGCTTAATTCATTAGATAACAGATTAGAGGCTACTGGCATTTTTTCTGTGAACTGTCAAAAGCCTTTGACTCTGAATCACAACATTCTCTTAAGTAAATTAAAATATTATGGGTAACCCTCAATGTTACGAAATGGTTTGAGTCTTATCGAATGAACACGAAACAAAGGGTGTCATAGCAAAATACCTGTGCAGTAAGCAGTCTTCATCTGATTGGGAATTAATTCCTTGTGGTGTTCCTCAAGGTTCCATCTCGAGTGATTTGCTTTTTCTTGTGCACATTAATGACCTCCCGTCAGTTACACTGCCAGGTGCTAAGTTTGTTTTGTTTGCAGATGATACAAACATCGCAATAAGTTGATAATCAAATTTTCACTGGCCATAATAAATGGATTAAAGCTAATTCACTGTAACTAAACTTTGAAAAGACTCACTATATGCAGTTCAGAGCCCGTAAGAGATTTCCTTCCAAAATGTGTATAACATATGAAGACATGCTGATTTAAGATTTATTTTTTTATTTTTTGGGCACTCAACTACTAAGGTCATTAGCGCTCAGTCACAAAAGTTAGTGCACTAATAGCATAGAAAAACGCAAGGGGGCAACACCAGAAAGTACTTACAAAGACGCAGATAAACAAAATAAAGGAGTTAGATATCTTTGGACAAGTCCGTCAATGTAATAAAACTAAGGACACGAGCAGCTGCTCGAGCGTCATCAGCTAAAAGTTCCTGTAAGGTAGACGGCAGACACAGGACAACACAAGAGTGAAGAAAACGGGGACAGGACAATAAAACATGGCGCACTGTCAATGGATGACCACAGGGGCACTACGGGGCGGGGTCATCAGACAACAGGTAGCGGTGGCTAAATCGGCAATGCCCAATCCGCAACCTGGTCAAAATGACCTCCTCTTGCCGGGAAGGGCGTGGGGAGGTCGTCCAAGCAGTCGGGATAAGTTTGATGGCCCTAAGCTTATTTTCATGGAGAGAGGACCAACAAGCCTCATGCCACAATGATGAAACACGCCGACAAAGAACCCCACTAATATCAGTTGATGGGACAC
Source organism: Schistocerca americana (assembly GCF_021461395.2). Taxonomy (NCBI): domain Eukaryota; kingdom Metazoa; phylum Arthropoda; class Insecta; order Orthoptera; family Acrididae; genus Schistocerca; species Schistocerca americana. The sequence goes on from NC_060120.1 coordinate 278,893,116, forward strand.
AAAAGGAAGCTGTCCGAGGCAGGAGGACAGCAGCCTTGGCCGCAGCAGCAGCTTCATTCCCAGGCACACCAACGTGGCCAGGAATCAAAAAAAAAAAAAAAAAAAAAAAAAAAAAAAAAAAAAAGACACCAGCGCCAGTATCAGCTAGCGACTGAAAGGACCGGTGAATTCGTTGCACGAGAGTGTGGTCTGAATATGGGTCACGGAGACTCTGAATGGCGCTCAAAGAATCAGAGCAGATGGCATAGGGAGAATGACGATGGCGGTGGCGGATATACTGAACAGCCTGACAGAGAGCAAAAAGCTTGAACACTGGTCAACGAGCCGGTACTGAAAGGTATCATCCCCAACGACAAAGGGACATCCGACGCCAGCAGTAGTCTTGGAGCCATCTGTGTAAATAAAGACGTTATTAGCGAGCCCCTAACAAAGTTCGACAAACCCTGAGCGGTATATCGAATCCGCGGTCTTCTCCTTTGGGAGCGAGCTGAGTTCAAGGTGAACATGAACCTGAGCCTGGAGCCAAGGTGGCTTCAGGCTCTCACCCACTCGAAAAGTCATAGGGAGGGTAAAATCAAGTTGCTGAAGCAGCCGACGAAAGCGAACTCCAGGAGGTAACAGGGCAGAGACGTCCGCATCGGCGGTCGAGAGAGTAGTCAAAGAAGGATAAATATGACGGGTGTTCGGGCACTGACATCAGTTGGCAGGCGCACCGACAAAGCAACATATCGCATGGTAGTTTAGCGGTAATGCGGCAGCTTCGGCATACAGACTCTCAACAGGGCTGGTGTAGAATGCTCCAGACGCCAGACATAACCCCCGATGGTGGATAGAGTTTAGATGGCATCAGATGGACGGCCGGGCAGAAGAGTAGACAAAGCTCCCATAATCCAGCTTTGATCGGACAATGAACCGAGATAAGCGAAGCAGGACCATTTGATCCGCTCCCCATGACGTACCGCTAAGAACACTGAGGACACTCAGGGAACGGGTACAGCGAGCAGCCAAGTAAGACACATGTGGAGACCAGCAAAGTTACCTGTCAAATGTAAGACCTAAAAATATTGTTGTCTCCACGAATGGGAGAGCAACGGGACCGAGATGTAAGGATGGTAGAAGAAGCTGTTTGTAACGCCAGAAGTTCATACAGACTGTTTTCTCACCAGAAAAACGGAAACCATTAGCGACACTCCAGGAATATAGATGGTCTAGACAACACTGAAGACAGCGCTCCAGGAGACATGTTCTCTGAGCGCTGCAGTAGATCATAAAGTCGTCCACGAAAAGGGAGCCTGAAACGTCAGCTGGAAGGCAATCCACTATTGGATTGATAGCTATGGCAAAAAGGGCCACGCTCAAAACAAAGCCCTGGGGCACCCCATTCTCCTGGCGAAAGGCATCTGACAAAACAGAACCCAAACATACCCTGAACATTCGATCCATAAAAATGCATTAATAAAAAGAGAGACCTCCAAATCTAAGAACACAGCCACCGTCTGGCGCTTACACAAAAAGCTGTTCATAATGAAGGTCGACAAGGTAACTAGGTGGTCAACAGCACAGCGGCGCCTACGAAAGCCACATTGGAGATTGGTAAGGAGGCGTCGAGATTCAAGGAGCCAAAACAATCGAGAATTTACCATGCGCTCCATCACCTTGCAGACGCAGCTGGTAAGGGAGATGGGGCGATAACTGGAAGGAAGGTGTTTGTCCTTCTCTGGTTTGGGTATGGGAGCAACAATTGCTTCATGCCAGCGTTTGGGAACATGACCTTCAGTCCAGATGTGATTATAGGCGCAAAGAAGAAAGCCTTTACCTGTAAGAGAAAGGTTCTTCAGCGTCTGAATATGAATACCATCGGGCCCCAGAGCAGAGGATCGGGACCGGGCGAGTGCACTTTCGAGTTCCCGCACGGTGAAGGTGGCATTGTCACTTTCAAAAATTCAAAGACTGGAAAGGAGGTGGGCATGCCTCCTCTGATTTTTCTCGGGGGAGGAAGGCAGGGTGGTAATGGGCAGAGCTCAAAACCTCCGCGAAAAAGCAGCTGAAGACATTTGAGACATCCTCAGGATTCACAAGGACTTCATTCGCCACAGTCAGGCCAGAAATCGGGGAGTGGACCTTGGTGCCAGATAGCCGGCGCAGGCTACCCCAGACAACTGAAGGAGTAAAACTGTTGAATGAGCTGGTGAAAGCCACCCAGCAAGCCTTTTTGCTTTCTTTGATAACACGACGACATTGTGCATGGAGTCGTTTGTAACTGATACAGTTCGCCATCGTAGGGTGGCATTGGAAGGTGCGTAAAGCACGTCGCCAAGCACGAATAGCGTCACCGCATGCTGTAGTCCACCAGGGCACTGGGACTCTACATAGAGAAGAGGAAGTACAAGGGATGGAATATTCAGCAGCACCGAGAATAACGTCCGTGAGGTATGCAACCTGACTATAGCAGCTGGAGAAGGTTTGATCATGGAAGGTCGCCAGAGAGGTGAAAAGCCCCCAGTCAGCTTTGGAGATGTTCCAGCTAGTGGAACGTGGAGAAGGGGTGTGATGCAGGAGGTGGATTACGCAGGGGAAATTGTCGCTCAAGTATGTGTCAGACAGAGCATACCACTCGAACCGACGTGCAAGTTGGATAGTGCATATTGAAAGGTGCAAGCGGGAATAGGTATGTGTTGCGTCCGAAAGAAAGGTAGGTGCACCGGTATTTAAGCAGACTAGATTGAGGTGGTTGAAAAGGTCTGCCAAGAGGGAGCCTCTCGGGCAGGATGCTGGAGAGCCCCAAAGGGGATGGTGGGCATTAAAGTCTCCAATCAACAAAAATGGTGTAGGAAGCTGAGCAATCAGTTGCATCATGTCTGACCTAGTAAAGGCAGACGATGATGGAATGTTAACGGTACAAGTGGAAAATGTGAAAGTGGGGAGAGTAATTCGGGCAGCAACTGCCTGCAGATCTGTGTGCAATGTGATTGGATTGTAGTAGACATCATCCCGAACCAGCAACATGACTCCTCCATGAGCCAGAATGCCTGCCACAGGCGATAGGTCAAAACGCATGGAGGTATAGTGTGCCAGGTCACTATGATCGCATGGGTGTAACTTCGTTTCTTGGAGACCTACGACAAGTGGGCGGTGCATTCGAAGGAACAATTTTAGTTCCTCTCGGTTGTACCTAACGCCGCGAATATTCCATTGAAGAAGTGCCATTATGAAAAAAAAAAAAAACAAGAAAGGGTCACCTCGATGGCCACTGAGGGGCTGGCCTTCGAGGGAGCACTGCTGCTGCAATCGGGGTGAGTCATGGTCCATCAACTCAATAGTTGCGTCTGCCACCTCCCTGAGCTGGTCAGGAGGGGCAGCTTCCTCCGCTGGTGCAAGGCCAGCTGATCAGCTACCAGCGGTGCGGCCTGGCGAAACTGAAGATGGCTGAGGACGGCAACCGCTGGGTGGCGCAGGAGAAGAAACGCGCCTCGTCGGAGATGGAGATCTCTTCTTTCTATGAGCCTTCTTTGAAGAATTATGTTTTGTCGAAAGAACAGTTGATGGCTGTGAAGTTTGTGTACGCAAGAAATCTTCACGTGTCGGTTCTTTCTTGAAGGTCCGATCATCTGATTTAGAGGTCCTCGTCTTAGCAGTAGCAGATGATTATGTTTGAGCCTTAGGGTTGGTGGGAGGAAGAGGAGACGTTGATCGGGCGATCTTAGCACTGGCCTATCTGGCAACCGAATCGCTAAATGTTAGATCGCATGTCTGTGTAGCTACCTCCCTGGTAGGCCGAGGAGAGGCAAGAACGGTACTGTATTGACCTGCCGGAAGCACAGTGGGCTTTCTGCTATTTAATAACTTGCGAGACGCCGAGGTCGACAGCTTCTCTTTCACTCGAATTTCCTATATACTTTTCTCATCTTTGTAGACGGGGCAGTTGCGAGAGGAGGCAGCATGGTCGCCCATGCAGTTGATGCAACGAGGGGACGGAGGGGCACAGTCACCCTCATGGGCATCCCTGACACAGGTAATGCTTTTAGCCGCACTTTAACAAGACTGCCGTGTATGGTTAAACCACTGACATTGATAACGCCTTGTAGGGCTGGGTACATATGGCCGAACAGTAATGATCTCATAACCCATTTTAATTCGTGAAGGCAACTGGACATTGTCGAATGTCAGGAATATGGTTCAGGTCGGTATGAGGTCCTTGTCGACCCATTTCATGACCTGATGGACGGCCGTCACTCCCTGATCAGAAAGGAAAGACAGAATCTCCTCATCAGTTAGTCCGTCGAGTGACCTGGTATACACCACGCAACACGACGAATTCAAGGTGTGGTGGGCCTCCACTCGTACAGTAAATATGTGTAAGAGAGGGGCTCGAAGTAATTTTTGGGCCTGGAAGGTGCACTCTGTCTCCAACAGCAAGGTACCATTGCGCAACCGAGTACAAGATTTCACTGGTCCTGCAATCGCTCTACACCCTTCTGAATGACGAAAGGGTTGACTGTTGAGAAATCGTGACCGTCAGATCTTGTGACAACAAGAAACTTCGGTGCTGATGGTAGAATTTTTGGAACAGGAGTTTCATCTAGCTTTCTTTTTTGGGCAGAAGACAGGGGGGAAGAAGAAGAAGAAGAAGAAGAAGAAGAAGAAGAAGAGGAGGAGGAGGAGGAGGAGGAGGAGGAGGAGAAATCCATTGCGGATGTATCCCTCATGATTTCCAGCGTCCCCGATGGCGCACTCCTTCCTTATGGGGACCCTTTCAGAGGGCACTCCCGCCTTAGGTGATTGTCCACACTTCAGGTCACACCTCCCGAGAAACGGACGGAGGGACCAATCGGCACGTTCGGAAGGTAACAGCTCTGGCAATCACCCCTTCTTGGGCCTGGCCTTTACCAGGGGGTACTAGCGTGCCTTACTTGTCTACCCAGGGCAGGGAATTACGCATTCCCCGTCACCGGCTACATGCGCGAACGCGTGGGTCGGCCTTCAGACATGCACAGGGAGGAAAGAAGAGAGGAAAGAGAGGGATAGAAGAAAGAATCTCAAACACCAAAGCGGAGAATAATACACTGAAAAGAAGACAAGGAGAATAGGGCAAGGAGAATGAGGCAGAGATAGAAGTAAGGGCATGAAAGCAAGGAGAAGAGTGAACGTAGGGAAAGACCAATAGAGGAAGAAAGCATAAGGATGGAGAAAAACAAAGGAAACAGGATCCTGGCATTTTCAAACGTCTGTCTCTGGACAAAGGCTCGATACTTTCCTCCCAAGAAGAGGGAGTGTGAAGGGGAGGTAAGGGGGGGAAGGGGGGAAGGATTGGGGACGAGGAGGGATGGGGGAGGGGGGGGGGGGGGGTAGGGCAGCCCTGAAAGGAAGGAGAACTGCACCAGCTCGGGGCCCCGTGCTCGCCACGCACATATCCACGAAAGAGTTGTGGACCCCTGGGAGGAGGGGGGATTGAAGAGGCTGGTAGTGTTAAATTTCTGGGATTACAGCACGACAATAAATTCAGCTGGGAAGGACATATCACAGAATTGGTGAAGCGCCGAAACAAGTCTGTATTTGCAGTGAGAATTATGTCAGATGTAGAACATATAAATATAAAAAACTTGCATACGTTGCTTACTTCCATTCTATTATGTCATACAGGATCATGTTCTGGGGTAACTCATCAAAAGCAAAAGTTTAGTGTGTGAAAGTGTGTACTAAGAATCATTAGTGGTGTAAATTCAAGAACGTCTTGCAGAAACCTGTTTAAGGAACTTTGTACTCTAACCACTGCTTCTCAGTACAATTATTCCTTAATGAAATCTGTTCCAAGTAATATCTCTCTCTTTCCAAGGAACAGCTTAATACCTAGTATCAATACTAGGAATAGGAACAATCTACGTAAGGACCTACAATCACTTACCGAGGTAGAAAAAACGGGTCCAATATTCCGGAACAAACAATTTTCAATAAATTGGGAGCAACCATTCAAAATTTGGTTTCAGATAAAGCACAGTTTAAACAGAGTTCGAAAGACTTTTTGATAGGCAATTCCTTCTGCTCTATAGATGAATACCTTAACAGGGCCTGTCACACCAGCTTAAGTAAAAATGTCTGTTAGATTTCAGTAGTAAAAGTAGTTTTGCTGTTTGGGGAGCAAAATAACTGATGATGGTCGAAGTAGAGAGGATATAAAATGTAGACTGGCAATGGGAAGGAAAGCGTTTCTGAAGAAGAGAAATTTGTTAACATCGAGTATAGATTTAAGTGTCAGGAAGTCGTTTCTGAAAGTATTTGTATGGAGTGTAGCCATGTATGGAAGTGAAACATGGACGATAAATAGTTTAGACAAGAAGAGAATAGAAGCTTTCGAAATGTGGTGCTACAGAAGAATGCTGAAGATTAGATGGGTAGATCACATAACTAATAAGGAAGTGTTGCAGAGGATTGGGGAGAAGAGAAGTTTGTGGCACAACTTGACTAGAAGAAGGGATCGGTTGGTAGGACATGTTCTGAGGCATCAAGGGATCACCAATTTAGTATTGGAGGGCAGCGTGGAGGGTAAAAATCGTAGAGGGAGACCAAGAGATGAATACACCAAGCAGATTCAGAAGGATGTAGGTTGCAGTAGGTACTGGGAGATGAAGAAGCTTGCACAGGATAGAGTAGCATGGAAAGCTGCATCAAACCAGTCTCAGGACTGAGGGCCACAACAACATTATTTCAGTTTTAACAGCACTTTGTCACAACAGTCAAGATTAGGTATTTTGTGTATGATGAATTTATTAAAGTTCATAGCTATGTCTCATTCTCACATTGTACTAATACTGTAAATATTAGAAGTTCCTGTCTATTTTAACATATTCACCAATTTCGACGATCTCCTGACAAATGATCAGGGTAGTGAGTATTATGTTCAAATGTTTTGTATTATACTTACGGACATGTTCCACGCCCACGAGAATCTTCTCATTTTTGGGTCTATTGAATCCAATCAAATATAAACTGCCATTTGTGGAGTTTCTTGGCTTCACAGAGAACCTTGTTAATTTTTTACACAGTTTGAAATAGTCAAGGAAAATTTACTTTATCTTTCTTACTAACTTTCTGTAGTGCTGTGTGGATGTAAACCTCATTGGAAATGGTACAAACATTATTGCAGATTAAGAATAAAAGAAAATCTATGTTTAAGTTACCATACAACAAAATATTAGGGTGCTCTTAGCTGTACTGTCTAGATTTGAAACTGGTTTTGGTTTTGTTTAGTTTTGCTTTGCTTTAGGGCACAAAAAACAACTGGGGTCATACGCGCCCAAGTCAAAACTATAGAACACGAAGACAGAGAGGAGTTAAAAAACAACTCTACATCAATCCCAATTGACATAATAGAATACAGCTAAAAACAGGCATGGGATAAAAGGGCTAAAAAAGACTGCATACAGAAAAAGAGGCCCACAACTAAAAATTACATGGCTTTTGCCACACTGCTTTCGCAGATAAAAAGTAAAACGTGGTCGACAACCCGCATGTCATTTGCTAAAACAACCAATAAATCAGATGGCAAACCCATGCAGGAATGTAAATGGTTAAAAAATGGGCATTCCATCAGGAAGTGGAAGACAGTTAAAATCTGGGCAAAATGTGCACAAAGGGGTGGGATAGCAACACTTATCAAATGACTATCGCTAAAAGGGCAGTGCCCAATACGCAACCTAGTTAAAAGGACCTCCTCCTGGCAGGAGGGCCAAGAGGAGGTCGTCCAAGCCACTGGGAGAGGCTTAATAAGACCGAGTTTATTCCCGTGAAAGGAGGGCCATTGGCGATGCCAAATGGACATCACCTCCTGACAGACAGCGACACAGTGATCATCGGAGGGAATATATGACTTGCAAGCTGAGGTACGAGAACTGCAGCCTTGGCAGCAGTGTCAGCAGCCTCGTTTCCTGGCAGGCTGACATGCCCATGAGTGCACAGAAACGTCACACTGGCTCCACCAAGAGTGAGCAAGTGACAGTTTTCCTGGACCTGCTGCACTAAGGGATGGGCAGCGCACACAGACTTTGAAGGGCACTGAGTGAGTCTGAGCAGAGGATGCAATTGAAAAGGCTGTGTCACTGGATGTACTCCGTGGCCTGATTCAGGGCTAAGAGCTCAGCTGTAAATACTGAGGAGTGTGCCAGAAGCAGATATCTAAAGGCACACCCGACCCCACGGTCAGCCAAAGAGCCATCAGCGTATACAAAGGAATTATTGCGAAGTTCCATGCGAAGGTCGTGAAACTGAAGGCGATAGCCCGAGGCTGCAGTAGTATGCTTAGGAAGCAAATGAATGTCAAGGCCACCATGGGCTGCTTCATGAAGCCAAGGCGGCAAAGGGTTCCAACCACCGGGAAAGTCGCAGGTAGTAGGTTAAGCCACTGTAGCAAGTGCCAAATGCAGACTCCAGGAGGTAAAAGAGAAGAGGGACACGTCCCATTCTGGTGATCACAGGAGTCATCAAAGGAGACGGCATAGGATGGGAGGCCACGCCTGGCAGACAAATGGCATGCATACCTGCTGAGAAGAAGTCACAGCGGTAGGACAGTGATAGTTCAACAGCTTCAGCACACAGACTCTCAACTGGGCTAGTGTAAAAGGCACCTGTGGCGAGACGGATGCCACAATGGTGGATAGTGCTGAGACAGCGTAAGAGGGATGGATGTGCAGATGCATAAACACAGCACCCAAGTCGAGTTTCAACAGACAAGGAAATGGTACAAACAGGGAGTGTGGTTTGATTGGCACCCCAGGAAGTACCACTGAGGACGGGTAGGACATTGAGGAACCATGTACAGCAGGCTGCCAGGTAAGAAAAATGGGAGGACCAAGAGAGTTTCCTATCGAGCATGAGCCCTAGGAATTTCATAGTTTCAACAAACGAAAGGGCAATAGACCCAAGATGTAAATATGGTGGGAGAAACCATTTGCGCTGCCAAAAATCGATAGAGACAGTTTTGTCAGTGGATAGTGAAGAGGACGACGCTCAGGATGGAACCCTGAGGCACACTGTTTTCCTGGATAAAGGTGTCTGACAAGGCAGATCCCACAGACACCTTGAAAACTCGATCTTTTAAAAATGCCTGAAGGGAACAGGGCAGGCAGCCACAGAAGCCCCACGTGTAAAGACTACGGAGGATACCAGTTCTCCAGCAGGTGTCGTAGGCCTTCTCCAAATCTAAGAACACGGCCGCTCTGGGATTTCCGCAGAAAACCATGGGTAGACAAAATAACAAGATGGTCAACTGCAGAACGCCGCGCTCTAAATCCACACTGTGGATTAGTCAGTAAATTGAGAGTCTCAAGCCACCATACCAGCCAGGCATGAATCATACGTTCCATGAAGTTGCAAACGCAGCTGGTAAGAGAGAAAAGGCAGTAGCTAGAAGAAAGGTTTTTGTCCTTACCAGGCTTAGGTATAGGTACGACAGTGGATTCAAGCTAACGTACAGGAAATGTGCCTTCTGCCCAGATGCGGGTGTATGTATTAAGCAGAAAGTGCTTACCCGCAAGCGAAAGGTGCTGCAACATCTGAATGTGGATGGCATCTGGCCCTGGAGCAGAGGATCGGGGTGAACTGAGAGCATGATCTAGCTCCCTCATAGTAAAGGTGGCATTGTAGCACTCACGATTCAGGCAAGAGAAGGGTAGCACCTGAGCTGCCTCCGCTTGTTTCCGATGGAGGAACGTAGGGTGATTGTGGGAAGAGGTTGAAACTTCCGCAAAATTGTGGCCCAAGGTGTTGAAGATAGCAATAGGGTCCATGATAACATCGTCTGCTACTCTAAGGCCAGAGATTGGGGAATGGATCTTTGTCCTGGAGAGCGATCAGAGGTTGGCCCACACAACAGAGGAAGGGGTGGAACTGTTAAAAGAACTGGTGAATTACATCCAGCTCTTTTGCTATCCTGAAGAACACCATGACACTTTGCATGCATCTGTTTATAATGAATGAAATTTGCCATTGTAGGATAATGGTTAAAAATGTGGAGAGCACGTATCCGTGCGCGAATTGCGCCGTGGCATGCCACAGTCCACCAAGGGACTGGTACACGACGTGGAAAGAGGCAGTGCGAGGAATGGTCGTTCCTCAGCAGTAAGGGTAACGTTTGAGAGATATTCCACCTTGTCATCACAACTGGGGAAATCTTTTTCTTCAAAGGTCTCCAGGGAGGAGTAAAGCTGCCAGTCAGCCTTAGTAAGCTGCCATTTGGGTGCATGCAGATGGGGGAGGAGTCGGCCAAGGGATAGCACACGCGAAATTGTCATTCGAGTAGTTGTCAGAATCACGGACCACTCATTACGATAGGCAAGCTGGGCAGTGCATGAGGATAGGTCCAAATGGCAATAGGTGTGTGAGGAGTCGGAAAGAAAAGTGGGTGCTCCAGTGTTAGGGCAGAAGAGGTTAAGTTGGTTAAGAAGGTTGGCCAAGAGGGCACCTCTCTGACAGGTCCTGGGAGAACCTCAAAGGGGATGATGCACATTAAAGTCACTAAGAAGCAAAAATTGGGGATGTAGCTGACCCAAAAGCTGAAGGAAGTCTGCGCTGGTGATATCGAGTGATGGAGGGAAGTACATGGTACAAAGGGAAAAGATCAAGTGAGGAAGGAAAAGGCAAACTGCAACAACTTTAAGATGGGTAGTCAGGGAGATGGGCTGACTATGAATGTCATCCCTTATGAGCAGTTTGACGCCCCCATGAGATGGAATGCCGACATCAGGGGGAAGGTCAAAACAAATCCATAAGTAATGTGAAAGCTCAAGGCGGTTGTGAGGGTGCAATTTCGTTTCCTGAAGGCAGAGTACAAGGAAATGCTGCAATGCTAAAGCAGCTGTAAATCCTCTTTGTGAGACCGAAGACCGCAAACATTCCATTGGAGGACAGTCATGATAAAGAGATGTAGGGGTGTCTACTTGGCAGCTGCCAAGTGACAGCTGGTGTTGGGTCACTACTACAAAGCACAGGAGCAGAAGGATCCTGCTCCATGGTGTCCACAGAAGCATCGCCTTGCTTATACGGTTGGTCCATGGAGTCCAACACTGGAAAACAGTTGGTGGTGCACATCGGCGATATGGAGGCAGGTCGGGCTAAGGATCCACGTGGTGACACCGTTTAAGAAGATCTTCGAGTTGGCGAAGCAGAAGACCGTTTGCCTTTGGTGAACTACTTCAAGCCGTTCCAGTTGGAGGAAGACTTGTGTGCTGTTTGGCTGGGCAATTTCACAACCCGAGAGCTGAATTTGAGGTCATGTGTCTGCATGGCCATGTCCTTCATGGAGCGAGGGGTAACAAGAATAGAACTATGGGTGCCAGACAGCAGAACACAGGGTTTGTGACTAGCTAGTAACTCGTTAAAGAATGGTTATGGCACTCTTTCCTATACCCGAATCTCTTGGGCAGCCCACTCATCAAGATACACGGGACAATCCCAAGAGGAAGCGGCATGGCCACCATTGGAGTTGATACAGTGGGGAGAAGGAGGTGGACAATTGTCCTCGTGTGGGTCCCACCACAGGTTACACATTAGATTGATGTCGACAAAATGTTCCGGTGTGGTTGAAATGACGACACTGGTAGCAGCGCAACGGGTTTGGAATGTACGGCCGGACTGTGATGCTTGCTTTGATCTTGGACGGCAGCACCACTCTGTCAAAGGTGATGAAAAGAGTGCGTGTGGGCATGAGGGAGGAATCTACCTTTTCCATTATACGATGGATGGCAATGACACCCTGATCAGATAAGATTGGATTTCGGCCTCTGTTAGACCGCCTAGCAGTCTGGTGTAAATTACACCACGGGAAGAATTGAAAGTTCTATGGGCCTCGACATGAACAGTGTAGCCATGCACAAGCAAGGCGGCAAGCAGTTGTTGTGCTCGAGAATCAGAATTAGTCTCCGCAAGCAAAGTACCATTCTGGTAAATGAAAGCAGGACCTCACAGGGCCAGCAATTGCATCAACACCTTTCTGAATGATAAACGGATTTACCATGGCAAAGGACTGACTGTCTTCAGTACGTGAAACCATGAGGAACCGTGGTGCAGTGGGAAGGGTCTTTGAATCATTAGCCTCACCTCATTTATGTTTCGTAGACGTTGACTGGGAAGATGATTGACTCATTGTGAGAAAATCTCCCACGATTTCAATCTTCAGGTTTAGGCAGTGCAAAGATTATTCCATTAACTTTCGTGTGGGCAGCAGCAAGAATTCTCCTTCTAATATTTCGGCTGTATAACGTTCATTCATCTTCAGAGTGAGCCGCAAGACTGCCACTCCAGTGCTAGCTTCATCCCTTTGTACTCGTGTACTGCGCGACTGCGCATGCGGCCACAGATGCAAATGCGACAGAGACATTGGTCTGTGGCAGAACGTGCACAATGCGTGAGTTGCATCTATGACTCCGCAGCCGATCTGTGTTGGCGTGTTGATATATCATTGTGAGCTGCACTGTGACGCTGTCTTTGTGAGTTTATTACAGCAAGTGCCGGATTCCATGATTTATGAAGGTTGAAGCCACTATCTCTACTAATTAAATTTGTCGTCAAGTGAACCTGGATCGCCTCCTTCACAATCGAGTCCCAAAAAGATGAAGTTGCCAAAATTTCGACGTTCTCATACAACATACTGTGACCAGTGTCAATAGAGTGCACTGCTGACTTGTTAGATTGTAAAAGTGTTCTGTACATCTTTCTTGGACAATACGAGTTGTTCGTCCGATGTAAGAATAGCCACATTCACATGGAATTAACTCCAGATTTTCCGAGCAGCAAATCATCTTTGTCGGAGCCCACCAGCGCAGCTGTTTTGGGTGGAGGACGAAAAATCACTTTTACTTTCTGCCTGCTGAGACTCCATCCTATTTTTGATGAGAGGCTACCCACACAGGGCAGGAAGGCCTTCATCTTCTTCTGCTTTCTTTGTGGCCTTTCTCACTTTCATTTTCAGTGCTTGCTTTATTTGCTGTGGGGCATACCCATTGTCTTCAAACACTATTTGTAAGTGGGTAAGTTGATCTTGCAGACTGCTTTCGTCAGAAATAATATGCACTCTGTGGGTCAAAGTTCGGAGAACACTCATCAACTGGGCAGGATGGTGGCAGCTATTAGCACACGACTTTTACAATGCAACAAGGCAGCAGTGGCAGAACACTGTACTGACACTGGTCACAGTATTTTGTACGACAACGTCGAAATTTTGCCAACTACATCATCCTTTTGGGACTCGATTGTGAAGGAGGCAATCAAAATTAACTTGACGACAAATTTAATTAACAGAGATAGTGGTTTCAACCTTGATAAATCATCGTCACAGCGCAGCTCACAATCATATATCGACATGCCAACACAGATCGACTGCGGAGTCATGGATGCAACTCGCGCATTGTGCACGTCTCTGCCACCGACCAACGTCTCTGGCACATTTGCATCTGTGGCCGCATGCGCAGTCGCACGGTACAGGAGTATAAAGGGACGAAGTTAGCACTGGAGCGGCAGTCTTGCGGCTCACTCTGAAGGTGACTGAACGTTATACAGCCGAAATATTAGAAGGAGAATTCTTGAGGCTGCACACCCGAAACTTGATGGAACTCTCCCATGATTGCCAGCGTCTCAGATGGCACGCTCCTTCCAACTGGGGGGGACCTTCACAAGGGTGCGCACCCACTTTAGGTGATTGTTCACACCTCAGGTCACACCTCCCGAACACCTGACAGAGGGACCAATCGGCAATTTGTGAAGGTCGCAGCTCAGGCAATCACCCCTCCCCGAGACTGGCCTGTACCAGGGGGTACATGCGAACTCTACCTGTCGACCCAGAGCTGGAAATTACGTGTTACCCAGTCACCTGTTATGCATTAGATGCATGGCCTGGCCTTCAGGAGTGCACAGGGAGGAAACAGAAAAAGAGGAACCTCAAACACTGAAGTGGAGGAACGAGAGGAGGAGGGAAACAAAGAAAGGATAAGGGAGTGATAAACAAAGGTGAGTCTGTTCTTACGACATCGACAGACAATGCAGAACATTCCCAATAACATCCCAGACGTGTTCCCTAAGGGAGGGGAAAAAGAATAGCAAGAGTATAGAAATACAGCACAGAAGGGGGGGGGGGGGGGGGGGGGAATGCTGCAAAGGCTGGGGCCCCGTGGTAGCCAACTACGAACCGACCAAAGAGTGGCGAGCCCCGGGAGGTTAGTTTTGAAATGAATATTATGCCAAGAACTGCTTTCTTATTTTCCATCCCTTATCTGGATAGGATACGAACAGAGCAAACACTGAGCACAGGCTTTCTACGTGATCATACCTGCACATGCACAGTAATGCTTGTTTTCTGGTGCTCTCTAGCAACTGCTCAAATGAACCTAGTAAGGCAGTGCCCGTACCGGGGGAAAGATGCATTCAGCTTCAAAAATTTCAGAGGCCAGCAACGTATAATGAGTACAATTTACTACATTATAACACAAATGATAGTAATACTATTTGCAACAGTACTCCTGTTTGAAACATTCAGCAAGTAAAGACAATTTCTTAACAGCTTTTCATAACATTGGCCATATCCATTTCTGGAGCCTCTTTCACCTCTTAAGTAACTGGTCCTTATGGACTGTATAACCTTTGCAAAAAAAGAAACTCTAGGCATTTTTCAAGACCACCATTACTATATGTTAGATTCTTTATTACTCACTCTGCATTTGTAAGTGTAGTATGACTGTCATACATTTACTCATTAACATTACAAAATACATATTTACAATGTTGTATTTGGCATTTCTCAAAATTCTTCTAAAGAATAAAATGTGTTAGGTAATAAGCAGTTTTTCCTTAAGTGGTTTGATTGGCACGCTTATGATATGTTTACACTGTTTGCTATATCTTTTGAATTCGATGAATGTATGACTATTTTGTGATAAGACCGGAGTAGTACTGGTTGTATTTTAATCCTGTCCAATCTGTTACACTTAAATTTGGTAGTTTAGTTTTCTAGAATATATAAATTAAGTAAGGTTATGTAAGGGGTCCATAGGCCCTTACTATAAGTTTTGCGACAGCACAGGTCGACAGGACAAACAATCGATAGTGTGCGTTGGGTGGCGAGAGCGAGAGCGAGAGCGAGTGTTGAGATAGTAGTAGAGTGGGACCCAGGCTGCGGGCCGGGTCGTGGGGCGGCCGGTGGCCGTAATGCAAGGCCGTACCGACAAAGGGGGTGGCCATCGCCGCGGTTTAACCCCTTTTGTGTTAGAAATATACGGGAAAGTGAACAAGTACAATTACTAGTGTGATTCAGTGATATTTCAGTGCCGATATTTGTAATTACGCGTCTACCGCGCCGGCATTATTTGGATTGCAGTGTTGGATTACAATGATTGAAATTGCGTGTGACGATAATGAATAACAAAGAGGCCTGTGCTGAGAATAGCCGTTATTAATTCTGTACGACGAAGGCAGTGGCTGTCTCCTTACTTTTGCGTTTTGGTGATGAATATAGGTCGTTGATTAATGAAGCTGTGTTGTTGTTCTTCTTGCCACCAGACATTTTATTATTACAGCATTCGAGAAGGACAAAATGGAATGTAACAACTCCGTAGCAGTCCAATCCGATCGCCAGCCCCATTAGGTACACGGTCACAATAATTAATATCTGTTTTGGGCTGCTATCAGATCTCAATCGAACGGGATAAGTCAATAGATTAAACCGGAGTGTTACAGTTATCACAAATAAACCTTTTGGCCCATAAGGCTTTCAGCAAAAATAGACAACCCCCCCCCCCCACACACACACACACACACACACACACACACACACACACACACACACACACGACTGCAGTTGTGTGTGTGAGTTGCCCACCCCACTCTGGATTGCTGCTTCCATTGTGTGTGTGTGTGTGTGTGTGTGTGTGTGTGTGTGTGTGTGTGTGTGTGTGTGTGTGTGTTTTGATGAAGGCCTTATGGGTCAAAAGTTTCATTTGTGACAGTCTTTTTTTGTGCCTACCGTGACTCAGCATCTCCACTACATTGTGAGTGGCAAATTTCCTTTGTTACATTCCATCCTGGATTTTCCATTGTTTGACTAAGGAGGTTAAAATCTTATACCTGGTGAACAAAGGCTTGCAACGAGTTTTGCTATCTGCTCTAGCCATTACTCTAATTGCCTACTTCTGAATTAAAAGAATTTATTTCTTCTTTTTTCTTTTTCTTTTGCTGTTTTCTCAGAGTATGAATCCACATTCCAAGACAGATTGAAAAAAGACAAAAATGCTGCCCTTACGTATTCAGAGGTGACACTTGACATCGGTCTCTTCAGCAAATATAATACTCTTGATAACCGAACTGTCATTGTTCCACATGGGTGTTCAATGTCAGTTTGTTGTCAAGTGTACTGCCCAGAAATTTTACATTTTGTTGTTCTATTTTTGCAGTCTCTGATAGACTGAACCACATATTGTGTCTCTCATTTTGTTTTACTATTAAACATGTGCATTGAACCAGGATGTTGCACTTACTTTCCCTAAATTCATTATTTTGACAAGGTCTTCCAATACATAATAATTTTGTTTTACTATTAAACATGTGCATTGAACCAGGATGTTGCACTTACTTTCTCTAAATTCATTATTTTGACAAGGTCTTCCAATACATAATATACAGACAGAAAAGCAGTGCAATCTGCGTACATATATGCCTTTATATCTGTATTATCCAGTATGTCATTTATTTGTAACAAATTTTGATCCATGTGGCACTCCATGTTGAACCTAAACATGTTTCATAACTGACCACCTGAATTCACCACCTGCATCCTTCTCTGGAGGTATGATTCCACCAGTTTTAGACTTTCATCACAAATTCGATAGTATTCTACACTCACGCTCATAAGTTAAGAATAATGCTGATACATGATGAAACAACCCTCTGGTGGGCAGTTTGTGGGTTTAAATCACCTCGGGATATGACCATGCAGTGCATCTGACCTGCGGTCATCACACGGTGGTGCTGGCGGCAGTCCACATATGCAGAGGTGTGTTGGTGCATGTCAGAGTATGGTGCAGTGAGTAAGTGTGCAGACGTTTTCAGATGTGCTAATAGTGACTGTGTTGAAAATGGCTCAAAGAACACATATTGATGACGTTATGAGGGGCTGAATACTAGGGCGACTGGAGGCTGGTCAAACACAGCAAGTCGCAGCACGGACCCTCCATGTGCCAAAAAATGTGATCAAGATTATGGCAATGATTCCAGCAGACAGGAAACGTGTCCAGGCACCACAGTATGGGACGTCCACAGTGTACAACACCACAAGAAGACCGATATCTCACCATCGGTGCCCGCAGACCGCCATAGAGTACTGCAGGCAGCCTTGCTCGGGACCTTACCGCAGCCACTGGAACAGTTGTCTCCAAACACACAGTCTACAGATGACTGAACAGACATGGTTTAGTCGCCCGCAGATCTGCAAGGTCCATTCTACTGATCCCTGGTCACAGGAGAGCCCGTAAATAACACAGTACATGGTCATTGGAACAGTGGTCCCAGGTTATGTTCACAAATGAGTCCAGATATAGTCTTAACAGTGATCCTTGCCGGGTTTTCATCTGGTGCCAGATATAAATCCCTTAATGTCCTTGAAAGGGACATATATGGGGGTCGTGGTTTGATGGTGTGGGGTGGGATTATTATTGGAGCATGTACACCCCTACGAGTCATTGACAGAGGAACTGTAACAGGTCAGGTGTATCGGGACTCATTTTGCACTGCCTTTTCAGGGGTGCAGTGGGTCCCACCTTCCTCCTGATGGATGATATCGCATGGCCCCACCGAGCTGCCATCGTGGAGGAATATGTTGAAACAGAAGATATCAGGTGAATGGAGTGGCCTGCCTGTTCTCCAGACCCAAACCCCATCGAACACGTCTGGGATGCTCTCGGTCGACATATCGCTGCACATTTTCAAACCCCTACGACACTTCAGGAGCTCCAACCGGCACTGGTGCAAGAATGGGAGGCTATACCCCAGCAGCTGCTCAACCACCTGATCCAGAGTATGCCAATCCGTTGTGCGGCCTGTGTACGTGCACATGGTTATCATATCCCATATTGATGTTGGCGTACATGCCCAGGAAACAGTGGCATTTTGTAGCACATGTGTTTCGGGATAGTTTTCTCAACTTATCACCAATACTGTGGACTCACAGATCTGTGTCGTGTATGTTCCCTATGTGCCTATGCTATTAGCGCCACTTTTGTGCAGTGCCATGTTGTGTGCCACCACATTCTGCAATTATCGTTAATTTATGAGTGAGTGTAGTTTGGGGAGCAAAACATGGAGATCAACACAGTCAAAGGACTTATTCAGATCACAGGTATTACCTGTGTGCGAGCACGGTCCTCTAATGCTGAGAACATGTCTAGTAGTTTTACACCTTATAGCTTACATACGTGACATTCCTTTCTTGTAACCAAACTGTGACGTACTTAACATGTTTTCCAGTTTTTCTTTTCCTCTTTTTTAATTTATTTTGCACATCTACTTCCATATGACCAAATTGAGGAACAAATCTCCAAGGTCATGGAATGTGTCTGTACATGATATTACAACATAAAAGTTATAACAGATAAAATAAAATGTTTATGAACCCAAAAGGAGACAAGCTGTAAGTTTATGTAAACACAATCAACAATATAACACAAGAATCAGCTTAAATTTTCAAGGAACTCCTCGACAGAATAGAAGGAGTGGCCCCATGAGGAAACTCTTCAGTTTTGATTTCATTACTGCTAAGATATTTGAATACATGTAATATCTAATTGAAAATGGCTGTAGCAGTATACTGCACACCTTTCTGCACAAGAGTCAAGGAAGTGCGATCTAAATGCAGATTGGATTTCTGCCTAGTATTAACCGAGTGAAAGCTGCTAATTCTTGGGAATAAGCTGATATTGTAAACAAGAAATGTCAGAATACCCGGACTAATGAACAGGGGTTGACAAGATGTTCACGAGCTTACACCACTTATTGCCCGAACCGCCCGTTTTCGAGCCAAAAATATCCTTTGAGAGTGGGAAAAATTGCTCCAAAATACTATACCATATGTCATAAGCGCATCAAAATATGCATAGTGCACTACTTTTCCATGTCTATCACTTACTTCAGATACCGTTCGAGCAGTAAAACTGGCAGCATTAAGTCTCTGAACAAGATCCTGAACGTGGGCTTTCCCATGACAGTTTGCTACCTATCTGAACACCTAGAAATTTGAACTGTTCAGTTTCACTAATCATATTCTCATTCTGTGAAGTTAAAACTTTGGGTTTTGTTGAATTACGTGCTAGAAATTTGAAACTTATTCTTACTGTGATTTAGTGTTAGTTTATTTTCTACAAGCCACAAACTTATGTCAAACTGCATTATTTGAAACAGTGCCGATGTTGCACACAATATCCTTTACAACCAAGGTAGTGTCATCAGCAAACAGAAATATTTTAGAATTACATGTAATATTAGAGGGCATATCAGTTATATAAAAAAGGAACAGGAGTGGCCCCAGGACTGGTCCCTGGGGCACCGCTCCATTTCACAATGCCCCACTCAGACCCCAAATCATAGCCGTTCTCAACACTGGATAGTTATCTTATGCTGTCTATTTTTAAAGTAAGAGGTGACGCAGTTCTGAGCTACTTCCCGTATTCCATAATGGTCCAACTTCTGGAGCAATATTTTGTCATCAACAGAATCCAACACCTTAGTTAAATCAAAAAAAGATGCCTAGCATTCGAAAGCTTTTGTTTAATCCATCCAGTACCTCACAGAGGAAAGAGAATATAGCATTTTCAGCTGTTAAACGATTCCTAAAACTGAACCGTACACTTGATAGCAAATTATGCGAAATAAAATGGTCTATTATCCTCATACACACAGCCTTTTCAGTAACTTTGGCAAACACTCATAGCATAGAAATAGGTCTAAAATTGTCTACATTATCTCTTTCCCCCTTTATAAAGCAGCTGTATTACTGAGCACTTTAATCGTTCAGGAAACTGACCATTCTTAAAGGAAAAATTACAAATCTGGCTTAGTACAGGGCTAATATGTGCAGCACAGTACTTAATATTCTGCTAGGCACTCAATCATATTAATGACAGTCATTACTCTTCAGTGATTGAGTCAATAATTAAATCTCGCCCTTGTCAGTATCACAAAGGAGTATTTCAGACATCAAGAGATGTTACACAATTTCCTGTAGAAACTAAGTTTTTTTTATTTCACCAGCAATGCTCAGAAAGTGATTATTAAATACTGTACATAAATCTAACTTATCGGTAAAAGAAATATTTGTACTACGAACTGACTTTCTATTGTCGACCTTGCACTGCTGACCAGACTCTTCCTTCACGACTGACCCTATGGTTTTAATTTTACCCTGTGAATTAGCTATTCTATTTGCGTTCAACGTATCTTTGCCTTCCTAATAACATTTTTAAGCACCTTACAATACTGTTTGTAATGTACTACTGTAGCTTGATTGTGACTATTTCTAACATTTTGACATAATTCCCACTTTGTTCTACATGATATCGTTATCTCGCTAGTCAGCCACTCACACTGCCTTTTACTGCTTGTACCCTGTTTAGAACATTCTAATGGAAAGCAACTCTCAAAGAGCATGAGAAATGTACTAAGGAAAGCATTATTTTTGTCATTTATGTTAATAGCACTATAAACATCCTGCCACTCTTGTTCCTTAATGAGCTTTAAAAAACTCTTTATTGCTGTTGGATTAGCTCTTCTATATACTTTGTAATCATATACAACATTGGTTTGAGCGCAAAAATCTTTTAATGTTAAAATTTGTGCATCAAGGTCTGAAAGGCCATTGACCCCCTTACTAACAGAATGCACATGTACTAATGAAGAATGAATAAAAATATTGTCTATGGCTGTGCTGCTGTTCCCTTGTACCCTGGCTGGAAAAATACACAATCTGCATCAGATAATATGAATTTAGGAGATCTTCCTACACCCTCTTTCTTGCACAATCACATACTAAATTAGTGTTGAAGTCACCACATATAATAGAAATATAGTTTCACTAAATTCAACTGCCCTGCACAACATTCAAATACCTATTCCTGCAGTGCCATGACATGTACGGACTCAAATGGAATACTCTTTATGTAAAAGGCCACTACCCCAGCAAATAACTCTTTAAAAAACAGCCAGCTAATCTGTATCCTGGTAAAGGAAGCCTCTGAATTGTCAAATTATTTAAGCAGTGTTCTGAAATAGCAATTGTGTCAGAGTCAACATCTATAAGCAGTTCACTTACTTTATCTCTAATGCCTCATATTTTGATGAAATATGCTAATTCCTTCTCTATTTGAATACCTGACCTTTGAAGCTGATTGCTTTGTTAGAGGGACTTCCTTTAAGCTGGGATACCTATCAGCTGACTTCAATCTAAGAAAGGTGCAGCTCTGACACTAACTACTACGGGAATTTTTCTATGAGAGGTCCCACCACTGCCCACTACACTGTCACCTATAAGTTTTGCCATCCTCCCTTTCCCACACTGTTGAGGTGCAGGCCATACCCAGTGAAACCAGATTTATTGACAGATTCAACTGGCACCACTGCAATGTGAGCCACACCCTCCGCCATCAGTGCCTTCTCCAGCCCCATAAAACATGCATAACAGCAGCATTAATACAAGGCCGATCATGACGCTGAAACAGTTGCACAAAGTGCACATTAGTGCTAGGTACTCATACATTAGTTTATACATAATGTTTTCGAAGACTTTAGTTAGTACTGAGATTAGTGAAATTGGCCTGTAGTTTGCGGGTTCAGATTGCTTCCCTTCTCAAAAGACCAGAGTCACCTTGCATAATCTGAGGGGATAAGGAAAAACACCCTCTGTATGACAAGTTTATGGAGTATGTGAATCAAGCTACAATGTAATGTATTGTTTCTTTTAGTAGGTTATTTGATACATTAAAAATATCTGTATCAAATGAATTTTTTCAAGTCTTCAACAATTTCAAGAACTGCCTCTCAATTTACCTCCCTAAAGCTGGTTAACCCTGCGGCAGGCGCGCTTAAGATTGTTGCATCAGCGGGCGCGGGCGGCACTCTGTGCCGCCTACATTTAAATACATAAAAAACCAGTTTTTTTAGAATTCTTTGGTGGAATTAATTATTTATTGTTTATAGCATCATTCTTAACAGCAACTTTTAATATGATCTGTATGCATATATCCAAGGTGCATGGGAAAATTGAAATTGTTACAGAATATCTGACATACATTTCCAGGATATTTCCTAAGTGCTACCTTAATAACAATTCTAAATAAATTATAACCACAGATATGATTCAATTGTTTACCATTGTTAAAGCAAGTTTTACAAAAACGTGTAATATGTATAAAAACTTTGTAGTAATAATAAAGAATAAGGCAGTCAGTAAATACATATCATGAATCACACACTTTCTTCCTCCGGAGAAGCTCTGCAATCATTACATGTGACAACATTGTGGCAACGTCGCTTGCAAACGAATCTTTTGCAGCTATTGCAAGTGACAGTTTTATTTATTTATTTCCACCACAAAGATGGCACCTCCCACACCACCTTACAGTCTCATTGTGATTGGCGGGAATTGATTGATGAGGTGACAGAAATCCTTGAATATCTCATGGTAGAGTAGAGAGCTGCGCCCTTTCTTTCAAATGGCAGTCCATCAGAGCCAAGGCCAGGTTTGTTAGGTAGGTTCTTCTTCTGAATCTTCTCTGGATCGTTTGCAAAAAACAAGACCCAGAACTTTATCCCAGCAATATCCAGATAATGAAAAACAACGCTAAGGGCCATCTTTTGTGGTCCTTTGTGTAGAGTAGGATGTACACACACAATCCACAGTATCGACTCCACCTTTTGTTGCATTGTAGTCCAAATTTACAACAGACTTGCCTGTAGCTGTGTCGATTTCAGCAGATTCATGCATTGACAACAGGAAAAGCACAGCCTTGTTCCTTTTTGTTTGACACGACACAAGACAGAAGTCATCTTGAAATCCGAAAAGACAATTTCCAATTTCTCGCGATCTGTTGGGCAAAAATTCCGGAGGAATTTCCTTCTTGTTCTTTTTCAATGTTCCAGTGAACGTTAGCCCATTTTCTAAATGATGCTGGGCTACAGGGTAACTACTGTAGCAGTTGTCCGTAGTTACATTCCTGTGAGTTCCCTTGATTGGCTCAACCAATCTATTCACAATATCCATTGGCTGGTTAGACGCAACATATGGTCCACGATTCTGTCTGCCGCAGTATACTTCAAAATTAAAAGTATAAAATGTCCTGCTATCGCACAATGCATACAACTTCAATCCATACTTAGTGGGCTCATTGGGCATGTACTGAACAAAACCACAACATCCGTGAAATGGGACAAGCATTTTGTCTATGGCTGTGAACTCCCCTGGACTGTAGTTATTTCTGCAATTGTTCAGAAATGCTGAGTGGAGATTGCAGATGGCAGTAGGTTTATTAGTTGCTAGTTGTTCTTTTCTTGTAAAGTATTGTCAAACCTGAGTGACCGGAGCAAGAACAGAAAGCGCTTGTAGCTAAATGCTGCCCTTAGAATAATCATTCCTGTTCCATTTGATGCCCACAGTCCTAATACATTTGTGCGTCCTTTTTGTACAGCAATGAGAAACAGTTCTCCTAAAAGAGCCGTTACTTCAGAAGCAGTAGTAGTTTTGCAATCTCTAGCCCTCGAGTAATTCACAGATGATCTCTTGTTATTTACGTACTTGTTTGTGTTTGCAATGACATAATCAATTATCTCAGGATCAAACAATTTGAGAAAACTTTCAATTTAAGTATTAGCTTCTCTACCATTGCGTTTCGGGCCAGGTAGGACTTTGATTATATTCTTACGTTTTGGTTTCCCTGGTAGTGCTAATGGATTATTTATCCACAAAGTTTCTTGGTCCTTTCCAATATAAAAATGGCAGTCATCATGTGGCATTCCTTTCACTTCATTCCCGTCAACGCATGACTGCTCAGATTCGCTGGAATGATCTGCACTTTCAATTATTTCTGCTTCCTCATCGCTGTCAGAGAAACCTGCGTAATCTTCTTTGTCAGATGATTGCAGAAGAAGACGCTCAATTTCTTCTGGTGTTAGTCCTTTCCTTCGTGCGGACCTGGGAGACAATAAAATAATTCTAACACCAAAGCAATGTTAATAACTAAACCATCATTCACCCACAGAGTTGTAAAACAAAGCTAATAATCATCAGAACATTCGACAGTGGTATGGCTACATGTACTTACATTATCAGGCGCGTGCGGTACGCAGTGCCGTCTCAGTGCAGTCGTCCATTTCACAGGTGAGTCACAGCTGTTATGGTGGGTATAATTACGGAGAAGTAATGCAGTTTGGCGTGTGACTAAACACTAAGCATATCTAGCACCACTGTTGTGTGCTCAGCACGCTGACGTAATTATTGAATGAAAACAAAATTGGCGGCACTGTATGCCGCCACGCGCCCGCTGCAGGGTTAATGAAGGTCCAGCCTGGTAATGATATAGGTTTGTGTTCTTGCGGTAATCCCTATATGTTTCATTAGGTTTTCTTATTAACTTTTACACTTCCTTTGCACAGCTTACAAAGTGATGGGTGAATGTAGTGCTTGATTTTTGAAATTTAGACATTTAAAAACATTATCTGAATACTTTTCTGAGGATTTTTTAAGTACTTGTACTAGTAAAACAAAGTTCTATCGTACCACATCTCAAAATCTGTGAGTACGATTTCCTTTCAAAGATATATGGGTGTAGGAGATATATGGTTGTAGAGTACCAGTGTGTACCATCACAAATCAAGCACTGGTTAAATATATCTCCTGTTATTGTAACTGTGTTATCAAGTTTTTGACTACACCTTTAGTATTATTAGTGACCAGGCTGCTTTGCATTGGTTTTAACTATTTTTTTATGGAATTAGTGTTGGATCTTTGTTAAGCCAATTGTAACTCTTTCTTGTACAGTTTCTTGGTAATTTTTTTCAGGGCTTTAATTTCATCAGAATTATTAACTTTGCTTAAGCGTTGTAATAGCAGTAGTTTATTCTTTACGTTCTCGCATTCTAGGGTGTACCATGGTTTTCCCTTTCTAGTTGTAAGTTTTTACTTTAGTACTATATGAACACTGAAGATAGTAATTAATTAACTGTGGAAGACTTCATAATCAAGTTAGGCTTTGTACCACATTTTAGAAGTAATTTGTTCCAGTCTGTTATGCTGATCAGGTGCACTAGTCTTTTTCAGATTGTATTTTGTTAGTACTAAGGTATTTATAGACTTAGTTAACTTATGTTGGGACTTGTTCCAGTCCACTTTTATACAAAGATTTAAATGTATTGTTAACATGATGTGGTCTCAGAAAACAAATTCTTTCACACTGACTATATACGTAACATGAAGACAGTTGACAAAGACGTTATCTAAGTGTGCTTTAGGTCTAGTACGTTTTGAATTAATGTAATGGAAATTGTGTGAATTTAGGATATTCAGTAAGTTTTTAAACCAAGGTTTGTTACACACTCTTTCACTTAAGTAGGTGACAGCAAAAATTAAAATGCAGTATACCAACAGCAATCAAATCTGTAGAGATAGTGAGAAAAAAAAATGAAGATTAATTTTCTTAAGTTTTGAAAAAACTATCAGATGTTTCATCGGTCTTGTACTATCTGCTTTTACCCATCCATGACAGAGGACGTGAATTTCTGTTTAGTTCACTAATAATGTGAAATATATTAATTCTTATAGTAATAAGCGGAAAGCCCATTCCGCTTATTAGTTCTTTATTTTAAATGACCTATTTGTCTGCATCATCAGTACTTTAAACACTATGGAGAAGCAAGAAATTTAAGCATAACAAGGCTTGACACCTTACTGCCTTCAAAGAAGAAGAGGAGGCAAATCACCTAACGGCTAGAAGAAATATCTAATAATCTAAAATTACATGTTAAAGATTTTTTGTGTTTACAAAAAATCACAAGCTTGACTGTCTGGAGTGTGCATTCCTGTTCGTAAATTAGCTGAGACACACGGTCCCGAGCAAACTAACTATTGTTGCACCTTTTGTATGGCACCAGCAAATTTCCATCGTAATTATTATTCTTAAAATTTTAATTGATCTGTAGATTATGTGGCCGAGTACCCTGTCAAAGTTATTTAGATAAGTATTTCATCTGAGTTAGGGGGCTCTGTAATTATATGCTAATTTAACTTTGAAATTACGGGTATCATATGTGATTTAATTGAAGTTTCAACACACGACCATCTGAAATCACGTGTTCTGAGGTCTAAGTCACTGGAAACGTAGATCACAGTACCATCCTTTTCGTTTCGAGATCTGCAAAAACTGATGCGTATTTATAACCTCCTTGTTTATAGTATTCTATTTGTTCTTGTTTAATCCAGTGTTAGGATAAATAGAGGAAAGAATACTTATTTTGTGTTAAAGACTCCTCCAGTATTTTAGTTTATTAAGTAAAATTAGGACCATTCAAATCTGTGCTATAGAAGTCTTCCTCAAGTCACCATCAAAATCAGTTTTCCATCAGTCACGTACTTTATGGTATCTTCATTAATTCCCAACAGATTTCATGGTATTTCCCTATACAGCACGGTCTTCGCCTAATCCAGTGGGGCTCAAACTTTTTTGCCCGAAAGTCAATATCGAAATTATAGGGCGGAACTTTGGCTTTAGGAAAGGTAAAGGCATGAGAGAGGCAATTCTAATATTGCAGTTCATAATGGAAGCAAGACTAAGACACGTTCATAGGATTTGTCAACATGGAAAAAGCATTCAACAATGTAAAATGGCGCAAGATGCTTTAAATTCTGAAAAAAATAGGGGGTAAGCTATAGGGAGAGACGGCTCATATACAATATTTACAACAGCCATGAGGGAATAATAAGAGCGGACAACCAAGAACGAAGTGCTCGTATTAAAAAGGGTGTAAGACAAGGATATAGGCTTTCACCCTACTGGTCAATCTGCACATCAAAGAAGCAATGATTGAAATAAACAAAGGTTCAGGAGTGGAATTAAAATTCAAGGTGAAAGGATATTAGTGATACGATTCGCTGATGAGATTGCTATCCTGAGTGAAAGTGAAGAAGAATTACATTATCTGCTGAATGGAATGAACAGTCTAATGAGTACAGGGTATCCATTGAGAGTAAATCGAAGAAAGACAAAGGTAATGAGAAGTAGTAGAAATGAGAATAGTGAGAAACTTAACATCAGGATTGATGGTCACGAAGTAGATGAAGTTAAGGAATTCTGCTACCTAGGTAGTAAAATGACCAATGACGGACAGAGCAAGGAAGACATCAAAAGCAGACTAGCAATGGCAAAAAGGGCATTCCTGGCCAAGAGAAATCTACTAATATCAAATATCGGTCTTAATTTGAGGAATAAATTTCTGAGAATGTATGTTTGGTAGTGAAACATGGACAGTGGGAAAACTGGAACAGAAGAGAATCGAAGCAATGGAAGCGAATGTTGAAAATTAGGTGGACTGATAAGGTAAGTAATGAGGAGGTTCTACGCAGAATCTGAGAAGAAAGGAATATGTGGAAAACACTGATAGGGAGAAGAGACAGGATGATAGGACATATGTTAAGACATCGGGGAATGACTTCCATGGTACTAGATGGAGCTGCAGAGGGCAAAAACTGTAGTGGAAGACAGAGTTTGAATACACCCAGCAAATAATTGAGGCTGTAGGTTGCAAGTGCTACTCTGAGATGAAGAGGTTAGCACAGGAGAGGAATTCGTGGAAGGCTGCATCAAACCAGTCAGAAGACTGATGGGGGGAGGGGGGGCGGGGGGGCGGGGGGCGGCACCTTGGGCTAAATATGAACTGATCATAATATTAATGGATAACCTATATAAATTAGTATGTCATGAGCCACCAATAGACTACCTGTAGTAAGGGAGTAATAGGTTCCACTGGCAAAGTAATAAATGTTAAAAGTCTTACTCTATTCAACATACTTCATATTTAATTCTATTTTAGATTACTGCCTCCCTCCCCCATCCTACAACTGTTACACTAATTGCCTGATGAATTGTCATCTTGGTGGGTGGGTGATTAATTGTAATTACATTTACATGTATTATACAGTATGAGAGACGATGGCAAATGTTTAGTATCCATTCTGATTGCCATTTTTCTTCTTCTCATTGCTTTGTATTAGAACAGCCTTAATTTCATACTTCTTGCTACAAATATTTACCAAATTTGTGGGTGACCATCTCTATAACGTGCAGTTATGAATTCATGGTACTTCCATGTCAAAATTTATACCATAGTACCTGATCCGTACAAGTCGTGCAGGCCTGTGAGTTGCCACCCTCCAAGGTAAGTGGCCAACTTCACTTAGCTCACGGCCGAATTCACCAATGTCAGTTAAAATCAAGCACATCTTAAAATATCACTCTGTCTGTGAAGTATTTTTATTTGTTACTGAACAAAAAACTGAAGTTCCCTCCTTGCTTCTGTCTGTATAATGATGTAATCTCAGAAACTACAGGGAATCTGAACCAGTTTTGACTGCTGGATTGACTCATAAGAAAGGTTTGTGTGCGTAATTTATAAATATTTTGTGGAAATTTGCTCAAGCATGATGAATTAAATTCTGCCAGCACTGTAAAATGATTACTTTTTCATCTAGTGGTACAGCCACTGTAACTCCAGACAGTAGTGAAGTGGGATGTAATATCCTGTCAACTTCACATGGTGCACTCCGGATAACAATAAAGAGGTTACAACAGAGGTTGCCAGACAATCTTTGGATCTCTTGGCTAAAGCACACGATGCCTTACAATACAGCAAATTTAACAGGCCCTTCTCAGGGCCACCTGACAAGTCTTTGACCATGTATCGAGATCTGCCACCTCACTGCAGAAGTGATAATCCAGCTAAATACCAGGTCCTGCATAAAATTCTGGTAGATAATTTGATGTCTCACCCTTTCACAAAACCCATATTGACAGTAAAGACCGCTTAACAAAAGAGATAAAATACCGGGATATGACTTGTTAGGAGCCACATACCATCATACTTACAATCACTATGTATGTTCACTCCTACATGAACTTTCCTGATTAAGACATCCATCACCAACACCACTCACTAAGTTGCCATCAAATTAAGGGAAATAGCTACGAGTAATATATAAAACTCCCACCACCAACTCAACATCCAAAACCTTTCCTCTAGTGCTCCACCGAGCAGTCTATGCTGGAGACTAACAGTCACCACACACAATGGAAATAGAGGACCAACAATAGCAATGGCGAAACACTAATAAGCTGGGCTGATAATAATCTATTACTGCTTTTTGATGCAAAAGTGAAGGGATCTTTTAAATCAGCAGCTAGAAACCTAGTATACAACCATGGTTTGGACTTCGTAAGCAAAGACGATGAGAACATACTGCTACAAGGGACCCACAGAATACTTCAAGACTTCCTACCTAGCCAACATAGACCAGTTCTAATTGAAATAGGAGTAAGTGTCTCCTTGATAAGGTCCTATCCCTGTCCAAGATGGAATTTTTAGAAGGCAGGCTGGAAGAACTTCTCCAGCCACCTTGACAAATGCTTAGGCTGGACTCCACCCACTATCAAAAGCTACCAGAGGTTCACAGGAGCAGTGACAGACAGCAAAGAAGACCATCCCTAGACGTTTCAGTAAGGAGTACATATCAGGATTGAATAGGATGTTAAGAACTATTCATACATTTAGTGTGAAGAACTATTCATATGAGAGTTCCTCCAAGGAGGAGACAGACGGGTAGCTGATGACCTGATAAGTACAATGGACATGGCTCGTCATAAGAAATGAACAGAGACAGTCATGAACTTGGAGCTGAAAAGATCTGGCAGAGAAGCCTGGGCACTTTTAAAGTAAAAAGGCAAAATGCTAACGACGCAAGAGGTGAAATGGCCTTGCACCTACACAGGACTGTGAATCATGTTATGACTACTTCAAGTACCCCATGGGACAAAGCACATGTCACCCATATCAAACATGAATTCACAGGTTCAAAGACATCTAGTCCTGAGCGTATTTTCTCAGGCATTTGGTGTCAAGGAAACAACAATGTCACTCGAAGAAGTCAAAGCAGGAAAGGCACCAGGGCCTGATGTAGTTCATCCTGAGTTCCTCCTGAACTGTGGTAAATATATCAAAAATGACTAGCAGAGTTGTTTACTGGTATCCTGATGAGAGGGGGAGTCATGAAGAGATAGAAAAATTCTAATGTCATTGCTATCCTTAAGCCACAAAAATCAAGCAATGAGCCAAGAAGCTACTGCCCAATAGTCTTTGTTAACTGAAGGTACAACCTTCTTGAAAGAGTCATCTACAAAATAATATAGAAAATTCTGATTGAACAAGCTTTTTTTGCTTTTTTTTTGCCCAAAAAAAAAGCTATACACACCAAATAATGTCACTCATGGCCTGCATAAAAGCAGGTGTTCACAAGAATTTAAAAACATCAACTACATTTATAGATCTCTCAGCAGCTTATGACACAGTATGGATACATAGGCTTCTCTACAACCTCATTCAAATAACCCCACGCAGAAAAACAGCCCAATATATTAATACAATGTCTGCTGGAAAGTCATTCTGGGTCATACTGGCCAACAGGGTGAGTGCTTTAAAGACACTAAATTATGGATGACCTCAGGAATCCATCCTTGCCCCACTCCTGCTCAATCTGGAGATCTCCGATATGCCTGAAACTAGATCTCTAAAGTTTGAACGCACTGATGACTGTAAGCTGGCAATGGGACATAGAAGAAATGGAAGTCATGTTAACATCTTGTTTGGCGACAATGGGAATCTACTTTCGGAGATGGAGACTGAAGCCAAACTCCAAAGAGAGCAGATACAGCTTACTTTCATTTGTGCAGCGTAGCAACGGATACACAGCTCCAGGTCTATTTTGGTGACAGACTGCTTCACCACAATCAGCACCAAAAATGTCTAGGGGTTATGTTCCACCATACACTACCCGACCAGAATCATCTGAGAAACACTTCCGTGAAGATACTAACTAGAAACCATTTCCTGCATAAGCTGTGCGATACAACTTGGGGTTCCACTGCTGAAACACTGTGCACTTCAGCACTTGGACTTGTGTACTCTTCTGCTAAATATGGTGTTCCCGTAAGCTCAACAGCACATGCATACAAACTCTCGATGCACTGCTGAGCAATACAATGAGAATCTTCAGTAGTACCCTCCTATCGACCCCATCAAATGGCTGTCCATATTGAGCCACAGTCCACCCTTAGCACTTCAATGAAAAGCAGCTCTACCCTACAAGTTTAAAAGCATACAAGGCATTCCATCTCCCTATCCATCAAGACATGGTTATCCTAGAAAGAAACTGCTTTAATCAAGAAAACAACCATCCATGGAACTACACATGTATCCAACCAAGTCAATGGAATCATGGGAACGAGACTGGGCAGAGGCTTGTGTTCCACATTGCCAGAACTTTCCTTGCATAAGAACATAAGAAAGAAACCTGCTGCCTTTGACCAATCATGCAGAATGTGGACAATGAGTAACGGATTAAACATCAATCATGGCAGAAGCATGGAGTCTCTTCACATATGGAGTAAGGATACATCTTCAATC
Source organism: Schistocerca americana (assembly GCF_021461395.2). Classification (NCBI taxonomy): domain Eukaryota; kingdom Metazoa; phylum Arthropoda; class Insecta; order Orthoptera; family Acrididae; genus Schistocerca; species Schistocerca americana. The sequence continues at coordinate 278,924,853 of NC_060120.1, forward strand.
CTGTGACATCCAAGGATTTCTACAAGCCCTTATTTTTTTACCTATTTATCCCCTGCTGACTTCACTATTTCATCTCTCACAGCTAGTCATTCATCTTCTACTGGATTCCTTTTCCCTGTTGTAGTAAATCACTGCCCCATGCTCCCTCTGAAACACTAAATGTCTGGTTCTTTCAACACATCCAGGTCTCATCTCCTTAATTTCCTACCTTGTTGCAATTTCTTTAGTTTTAACCTACAGTGCATAACCGATAAACTGTTGTTGGAATCCACATGAGTGTCTTCAGGTCTCTTCCACGTATATAGTTTCCTTTCAAGATTCTTAAACTAAGTGTTAGCAATGACTAAATTATGTTCTGTGCAAAATTCTACCAAATGGCTTCCTCTTTCATTCCTTTCTTCCAGTCCATATTCCCCTACAATTTTTCCTTCTCTTCCTTTTCCTACTATAATTCCAGTCCCCCATCACTATTAAATTTTTATCTCCATTAACTATCTGAATTAATTCATACATTTCTTCAATCTCTTCAACTGTGGAGCTAGTTGGCATATAAACATTTAAGATGTGGGCTAGTATCTATCTTGGCTACAATAATTTGTTCACTATGCTGTTCACAGTAGCTCACCCGCATTCCTACTTTCCTATGCATTATTAAGCTTACTTCTGTACTACCCCTATTTGATTTTGTATTAATAACCCTATCATCAACTAACCAAAAATCCGCTCCTCCTGCCATCGAACTTCACTAATTTCCACTACATCTAATTTTAACATATCCATTTACCTTCAGGCACTTCCTTCCCTTCAACTTAGGTGCAATTAAATTAGTGTCAATAGCTCTTATATTACAAGCAATAGCAAACAAAAATGATTCTGGCCTGAGCTGCCGCAGTTGACAGCCGTGTGCACGAGGTGTGCTTGCTTGTGTGTATGAATGGGTGTGTGTTTCTTTATTTCCCTTTTGCTGATGAAGGCTGTGGCCAAAAGCTTTGTGTAAGTGTCTTAATTGTGCCTGTCTGCAGCTTAATGTGTCTTTATGATAAGTAGCAATCTGTTTTTTCCTACACTGTTGAAATTCCCTAAAAGACAATTAGGTCATTTCATAATGAGTTGGCATAGTTGTGAGCTCTCTTACAGCTCTCCACCCTTTGTAGCTGCAAATGAAGTTCCATGGCAGAATCAGTACCAGTGCATAGCAGGTCCACTACAACAAGAAAGAACGAGAAGGCGACTGTAAATCATTAGTAAGTTAGAAACACTCTTTAACAACACTGAGGTGACAGACCAATCAAGAAGTGATAATTTCTTTACAGCTCATAAATACAGCCACTGTTTAGACATTACATTTCGAGCCAAGGTGAAAGAGACACACAAGAAGTGCTGAAATAGGAGAGGTTGTGAGATACAAAAAGGAATTTTCAAGAAATAACAAAAATTTTGCCAAGAGTAACCGAGGTAAACAACAAAGAAGATATAGGCAAAACTGTGCAGAAGTGTCACCCAATATAATTGTTATATTTAAGTAGTAGTTATGTGGTGACTATAAAACCAATGAAGTGTGATTTAGCACAACAGAATGCATAAATGAGATTACTTGATAATAACAACCACATGAACAACAAGAAATAGTCATGTGTTGAAATAACTGCAGGAAACATTATGTTGATGACATTGAACAGTCAACCAACGATGGCAGTGCAGCAGCGCTTCACACCGCAGCAGCTGAGCAGCAGACTATGGCAATGGTCACACACACACACACACACACACACACACACACACACACACACACACACACACACACACACGAGTATAATATAGGCTGTTCATGAGAATAACCTACATTCCACTAAAGGCCATCATGCTAGTGACAAGACGGTTAAACATTTTATGTAGTGTGAAAAATATATTGTGTGTGTCCCAATCTGTGATGTGTACAGATGGTGCAGATATAGTGATTTAACAGCAGGGGCAAGGCACTAAGTAAGCATGAATATACGTTACATACATATCTGAAAATGAAAAAATAAGCTTTGATACTTATATTTGGTAAAGCAAACAATTATTAACTAAAAAATTGGCTACCTTCATGTATGATCCTTCATGTTCCATGGAGAAATTGAATTTATTAGAAAGCATGGTGTGCTAATAAAGTTGTAATTAGTTAGTTAATTTATTTTACATGACATCTTTCATCTTCGTGGGGGAGATCTGTGATTTAACAAGTTGTTCCACCTCTTCCTCACAATCAAATGAAAGATGTTTGGATAAAAACATTTAGGTAGTTAGCATGTAAATAATACTCACTGTACGCATGCCACAGTTTTGGTTTGAGCAGATACAATGAGAGAAATGTGAGCACAGGACGTCAAGAGTCCCTACCTGCTCTGGAAGTGTTTAATCACAAGGTTCAACCCAGCTCACAATCAACTTCATAAATTTATTATGACAAAAAAGTAACTAAAAGATTTGTTCACTCCTGTACCAACTTGTGAGAACCAGAGTTTGTATTATACAAAACTGTAATAATATCCCTAATTTTTTAAATGAACGTACTATTATTTGCTAACATATGGTATACTCTTATACTTACACAAAATCTGATAGTTCCAAATCTGTGTCTTTTTTCATTTCTTTTACCTTTGTTACAGCTTCACAAATAAATTGTTTGTTGAGTAGTATGTCATCAATTTCAAATGCAGTTTGGGACATTTCTTCAACCCCACCATCTAGAAAGATATTAATATACTGAAGAATATTTTGTCACTTTTGTTCAATTATTAAATCAAATTTACACTCTCCATAACATATTCTATTTTCACAAATAAAAATGTGAGAGAGAACACAAAACGGGCAGGAAGGAAGCAGACAACTTTTAGAGGGATTCGTATCAATTATATCTTGAACTAGAAAAACATTGTCACTTATCAGCAGTGGTGGTAAGGTTGTTATTTCTAAAGATTCATGTTATCCATCTTGCCTCAATTAGTCTATTAACCATGTTTCATATAGTTACCAAGACTGAACCTGTCATGAAAGTGCATTTAATGGTGTATGGTAAGGCTTCCACATCCATCATCTGTCCTACAGCACAGCGGAGAAGAACACACTAAGTCTTTATCTGAAGAATCAACAATGACAACCACACATCTCCTGCTCACACACACACACACACACACACACACACACACACACACACACACACACACACACACACACACCCCTTGGTAATGATGCAATTGTTTATTTCTGCAGGCACTGGGCTGTTTTTGACCAAGAATTGTTTATCTTCTCTATCTGTATATCATCCGGTGTAGCTGCTGTATTGTTGTTAATTAGTTCAGTGGCTATCTGAACTTCATCTACATCACTACTCTGCAATTCACATTAAACACAGGGTTCATCAAATCACCTTCAGACTATTTCTCTACTGTTCCATTCTCCAACAGTGTGAAGGAAAAATGAACACAATCTTTTGATATGCACTCTGATTTTCCTTACTTTATTATGAAGATCATGTCTCCCTATGTAGGCGAGTGCCAACAAAATATTACTGCATTCAGAAGAGAAAGTTGGCAGTTAAAATTTCGGAGGAGATTTCAGCACAACAGAAAACGTCTGTTTCAATGATTGCCACCCCAAATTGCGTATTATTTCTGTGACAAACTCTCCCCTATTTCACGATAATACAGAATCAGTTGCCCTTCTTTGAACTTTAACATCCTCCGTTAGCCCTATCTGATGAAGACCCCATACTGGGCAGCAATAATCCAGAAGAGGACTGACAAGCATGGTGCATGCAGTCTCTAACAGACCTGTTGTACCTTTTAAGTGTTCTGCCAATAAAATGCAGTCTTTGGTTCGCCTTGCCCACAACATTACCTATTCATCACTCCAATTCAAGTTGTTCATAATTGTAATTCCTAGGTATTTAGTTGAATTGACCGATTTTTGATTTGTTCAATTTATCATGTAAGTGAATTGTAACAGATTCCATTTAGTAATCATGTGGATGATCTCACTTTTCATTATTTGGACTCAACTGCTACTTTGCACAGCATACAAGTATCTTATCTAAATCATATTGCAATTGGATTTTATCTTCTGATGACTTCCCTAGATGGTAAATCACAGCATCACCTGCAAACAATACAAGTCGAGTGCTCAGGTCATCTAAAGTGTTTATGTAGATTAGGAAAAGCAGAGGGCCTGTAACACTTCCCTGGAGAACCCAAAATATCACTTCTTGTTTTAATCTATGACTTATCAGTTACCTTTCTGCCAGGAAATCAAGAGTCCAGTCAAAAAATTGAGATAATACTCCATAGGCATGCACTTTGGTTAGAAGTTGCTTGAGATAAACAGTGTCAAAAGCCTTTTAGAAACCTAGAAATATGGAATTAACTTGAGATGCTCTGGCAATAACACTTATTAGTTCACGTGAATAAAGAGCTAGTCTCATTCACAAGAACATTATTTTTTTTTTTACTGTGTACTGACATTCAACAGATCATTTTCTTCGGGCTAATTCATAATGTTTGAACTAAGTGTATGTTCCAAAGTCTTACTGCAAACCAAAGCCAGTCATATATTCCACAGACTACTCTTATATCCTTCCTCGAGTATTGGTATGGTATGTGCAACTTTCCAGTTTTTAGGAACGGATCTTTCATCAAGCAAGCAGTTGTACATGACTGCTAAGTATGTAGCTATTATATAAGCATACTCTGAAAGGAATCTAACTGGTATACCATCTGGACTGGAGGACTTCCACTTTTTAAGTGATTTAAACCGCTTCATTGCACCGAGGATATCACTTCTAAGTTACTTATGTTGGGAGCTGGTCTCTATTCGAATTCTGCTGTATTTACTTCGTCTTCTTTGATGAAGGACTTCCAGAAAACTGTGTTAGTAACTCCACTACAGTGGCACTATCACTGGAAACTTTAGCATTGCTATCACACAGTAAAGGTATTCATGGTGTCTTGCACTGGTGTACTTTACATACTACCAGAATATCTCTGGATTTTCTACAGATATGAGACAGTTTTATTGTGGAAACTACTAAAAGCATTTAGCAGTGAAGTGCAAGCTAAATTTCAAGTTTCAGTTAAACATCGCGAATCTTTGAGACTTTGCTTTCCTTTAAATTTGACATGCTTTTCCCAGTGCGTCTACAACAGTGTTCTGGCCCATTTTGTGGATCATGGTGGGAGGAGAGGGGGGGGGGGAGGGGGGGGGGGGGGAATCAGTTGCATCTCTTATTAGTTTATAACAAACCTCTCAATTGCTGTAAATACAATTTCTTTGTATTTAAGTAATGGCTGGTCTACATATAAATGGTTAGTTTGGAAGGAATGAACACCACCTCTTAGGACAGCATCAAGCAAAGTTTTATGTGGTTTTGATTAGATTAGATTAGATTTACTTTCATTCCAATTGATCCGTAGTGAGGAGGTCCTCCTGGATGTGGAACATGTCAGAAAAACAACAATACATGACAAATATTTACAACTAAAACAAATAAGCTAATGTACCATTCCACAGGTCCCAAGTGGAATGATCGTCATTTTTAATGAACACTAAGAGTCATTTTACAAATACTAATGCACTGAATTTAAAATAAAAAACGTTTTTTATTTATTTATAAGGTAATAAACATGTAATACAACTACTGTAATACTTATTTACAATGAACACATTACTGCACTGAAATGGTGCAGAAGTTAGATTATACTTACACACACACACAAATTTTCAGTGAACACATTACTGCACTGAAATTGTGCAGAAGTTATGTTGTACTTATATACAAATCAGTTGGTTTTACAAAGAAATTCATCAATGGAGTAGAAGGAGTTGGCCACCAATAAATCCTTTAGGCTTCTCTTAAACTGAATTTCATTGGTTGTTAAGCTTTTTATGGCTGCTGGCAAGTTATTGAAAATGTGTGTTCCTGAATAATGCACACCTTTTTGTACAAGACTAAGTGACTTTAAATTCTTGTGAAGATTATTCTTATTTCTAGTATTGATTCCATGAATTGAGCTGTTGGTTTGAAAAAGTGATATATTTTTAATGACAAATTTCATTAAGGAATAAATATACTGGGAAGCTGTAGTTAGTATCCCTAGTTCCCTAAACAGGCTTCTGCAGGATGTTCTTGAGTTCACACCACATATAATTCTTACTGCACGTTTTTGTGCCCGGAAAACTATAGCTTGGCTTGATGAATTACCCCAAAAAATAATCCCATATGACATTATGGAATGAAAGTAAGCATAGTATGCCAGCTTTTTCATTTTTATATCCCCTACGTCTGACAAAATTCGCATTGCAAACAGAGATTTGTTAAGACGCTTCAGCAGTTCTGTGGTGTGCTCCTCCCAATTGAATTTATTATCAAGCTGTAATCCCAAGAATTTAACACTGTCCACTTCTTCTATCTTCTTGTCATCATATGTTAGACATATACTCTTGGGACACCCCTTACAAGTTCTGAACTGCATGTAGTGTGTTTTTTCAAAGTTTAGTGACAAAGAATTGGCTAGGAACCAGTGATTAATGTCCACAAATATTTTATTGGCTGATCTTTCTAAGACTACACTTGATTTGCTATTTATTGCAATGTTTGTATCATCGGCAAACAAAACAAACTTGGCATCTGGTAATGTTACTGATGAAAGGTCATTGATATACACAAGAAAAAGTAAGGGCCCCAAAATGGAACCTTGTGGGACCCCACATGTAATTAGTTCCCAGTTGGATGATGCCTGATAGACATGTATCAAGCTCTTTCCTAATAACACCCTTTGTTTCCTGCCAGAGATATAAGATTTGAACCATTTTGCAGCATTTCCTGTTACACTATAATATTCTAGTTTACTTAAAAGGATATTGTGATTTACACAGTCAAATGCCTTTGATAGATCACAAAATATACCAGTTGCCTGCAATTTTTTGTCTAATGAATTAAGCACATTTTCACTATAAGTGAAGATAGCCTTCTCAATATCAGAACCTTTTAGAAATCCAAACTGTGACTTTGACAGTATGTTATTTGAGATAAGATGGTTATAAAGACGACGGTACATTACTTTTTCGAAAATTTTTGAGAATGCTGGTAACAGTGAAATTGGACGGAAATTTGATGCTATCTTGTTTCGGATTGACAGATACAGTTTTCTTTTTGTTTTACAAGATACCCTTATTCCTCGAGTAATCCATGGCTTCTTTGTAGATTTTCCTCTAACCTTGGTAAGTTTTGGGGGAAAGCAGTGTTCAAATAAGGTAAGCACTTTATTAGCAAAAATGTTATATTTTTCATTCATGCCATGAGCACTGTAAACATCAGTCCAGTGAATGTCTCTGAGGAGTGTCCTAAAATAATCAATTTTTGGCTTACTGATTACCCTCTTGAGCTCAGATTTAACAGATTTTATATTCTGTTCAGTATTAACATTTAACAGAAGGAACTGCATGTCATGGTCTGAGAGGCCATTGGCTATTGGTTTTGTAATATAATTTTGAGTTTATTTTTGGTGGATTTGGGTGTTAATGTATTCAACCTCACTTCAATGGCTTTGCAGCCACTAATCCCTGTAACACTCATTATACTCCCTATTTGCTCAGGATTATTTGTTGCTAAGGGGTTAAGTATAGTTTTAAACTATTTACATTTCAAATTAGTTCCCGAACTAATTGTTCTATTTAATTTTCAGAGAAACCATTCAGGACAGTTTTTGATGACTTATGCCTGTCACCGAATTTATTATGTACACTATAGCTCAGAAGTTTTTGAAAGCCCTGAAAGTAAGATAAAAAAGCTAGTTATCAGATTCAAATACGTATTAGCTATATTGTTTCCCTAGTGTAGTGCTCAATACAATGTTTGAGAGTAGATTCCACATTTCTTAAAATGAAGTTGTTCAAAACATAACCTTCCGTTGTTATGCTGTTCACGTTCCAAACATTTCATGCCACTAATTTTGTATTGTGGTGGCATAATACAATCAGTTAAGCACGAGATAGCAAAGAGTGAACTTCAGTGAGTGCTCAGTGATAATGAAATGTAGCATGGAGCATGGAGCTTTCAACTGAAAAATATTCTGCAATAGTGTCTACACGCTTCCGGCCTTACTATGCAACAAATAGCACATGAAGAACATACGAGGCGGGTGGGGGGGGGGCAAAGGAAACCGGACTCCAAGGGTGCTGCCACTGGTAGATGTAGTGCAGGGTTTTCACACTACATGGTGTTAGTCGAGACCTTCATGAAACAGCTGTGCAGACAGCGCCACGGTGTCAGTGTAGAGCTGAACGTGCAAGTGTGGTATTGTGTTTCTCAGACTGTTGGCGGGTTACCTCTGCGAAGTCGTTATGGCACCTTAAAAGAACAAAGAGTGTGTGTGAAATTTTGTTTCCTGCTTAAAAAAAACTGCAATTGAGACACACCAAATGCTTCAGGAAGCTTTCCAGGAGGATGCTATGAGCCGCACACAGGTTTTCGACTGGTTTAGGCGCTTTAAACATGGTGAGATGTGTGTTGAAGACCAAGCTCGTTCTAGACGCCCTTCAACATCGGGAAATGAGGAGAACATTGAAAAGGTTCGCCAAACAATCGACCAAGTTTCAGCAGAGACAGGAAACACTTGGAGCTCGTGCCAGCGGATTTTGAGTGAGGATTTGCACGAGACGTGTTGCTGCTAAATTTGTTCCCCACCTTCTCACACAGGAGCAAAAAACAATCTGCATGCCAGAATCTGCATGAATGTGTGTCAGGACTTGAAAACAGAGATTGCACGTGATCCAAACTTCTTGAACAAACTCATTACAGGGGATGAGAGTTGGTGTTATGGGTATGACCCAGAAACCAAGCAAGCGTCAAGCCAGTGGAGCACTCCTAACTCTCCCAGACAAAAAAAAGCAAGGCATTTGAGGTCAAATGTGAAGACGATGATCATTGTCTTTTTTGATGTGCATCGGAAATTCATACCCCCTGACCAGACTGTTAACCAGCTCTTTTACTTGGACGTTTTAAGGCATCTACGAGAGGATGTGAGGAGAAAACGCCTGGAACTTTGGCGATCAGGTGACTGGTTTCTGCATCACGACAACGCTCCAGCACACATGACCCACTATTTGGCATCTCGGAGGTGGTCTGACGTTCCCCACGCTCCGTATTCGCCGGACCTAGCCCCGTGCGACTTTTTCCTATTTCCACAAATGAAAAGAACGCTAAAAGGGGAGCATTATGACGATGTGGAGGTGGTAAAAACAGCTTCGCAAAGGGCACTGGACAATATCAAACTTGAAGAGTTCCAAACATGCTTCCAACAGTGGGAAAAGAGACTTGACAAGTGCATTGCATGTAATGGAGAGTATTTTGAAGGTGACTGAAGTAATTTTGTAAAAAGGTTCATCAATAAATTTTTTATGACCACAATCCGGTTTCTTTTGGGTCTCCCCTCGTATTTTCTTGGGATGTGTCTACTCCACTTTGCAGGGGCATGCAGATACTAGCCAGAATATGTACCGACCTCGAAAACGTATGTCATAAGTCACATCAAAAAGTGATGAAAAATACATAGTAGTCACAAGTAAACATGATCACATTGAAACAGTGCCAGTTTTAACAGCAGAACTCAACTATAACAGGGCAAAGCCGGTGAGTGAGTACTGTGAAAAGACTTATTCAGGCAGTGAACCTAAACAGGCATGTGGCAGCTAAGAAACCATTACTGACAGCTACTGATAGGCAGAAGAGGCTAACTGGGCAAGATAACATGAAAGTTGGGCAGTAAATCAGTGGAAAAGGTACTTTTCACCAACAAATCCAAATTTGAGGTCTTTGGCACAAAGCGATAGGTTCGTTCGCCAGTAGCCAAGTGAACGAATGTTACCCCAATGTGTATCTCCAACATTAAAACATGGAAGGGCTTCCTCATGGTCTGGGGATGTTTTGGAGATGATAAGACTGGTGATCTTGTACAAATAAAAGGATCAATGAAGAAAGAGGATTACCATCACATTCTACAGTAGTGTGCAAAGCCATGTGGAAGATGTCTGATAGGCAAGGGATTGTCCCACAGCAAGGTTGGTTGGTTGGTTGGTTGGTTGGTTGTTTGAGGTTTAAGGGACCAAACAGCAAGGTCATCAGTCCCTTGTTTCAAATGTGGTCCATTCCGCGAGTCTGACATCTCAGGAAAGTCAGAACAATAAAAGGGAAAAGGCTAAAAATGTAAAAGGGCAGTCATGTTGTCAATGGTAAAAACAAAATGAGGGAAGTCAGCAAGAGAACGAACCCAACGCTATGCTGAAGCAGCAGAGGCAAGACCACCTGCGACTTAAAAGGTGCAACCGCTAGAATGTAGAAGTACATTTGGGAAAAGGATACTAACCAATTCTTTTAAAAAAAAAAAAAAAAAAAAAAAAAAAAAAAAAAAAAAAAAAAAAAAAAAAAAAGGTTAAAAACAGAGTAAAAGGGGAAAAAAGAGGATCTCAGTCAGGGAGGTGAGTCGGGAATCTCCAAACACGGCTTACAGTAGGAGATACCCCAGCACTCACAGCCCTGCCCCAACACCAGAGAGAGATTAAAAACCTTAAAACTGAGAATAAAATCCACTTTCCCGGAGGAAACCGAGAACCAGAGAGACCATCTGGGAATCGTCAGCCAACATCAAAGGTAAAGTGCGGGGGAGTCTGTACTTAGTACGTAGGGCCCAAAGAAGGGGGCATTCAACCAAAATGTGGGCTACTGACTGGAAGGCTCCACAACCACAAAGTGGGGGTGGCTCATCACGCAAAAGAAAACCATGGGTCAGCCTGGTATGGCCAATGCAGAGACGACACAGTGTGGTCGAGTCCTTTCGGGATAGGCGAAAGGAAGAACTCCATGGGCCTGGTGTCACCTTAATTGCACGAAGTTTATATGACAGGGGAGTAGCCTCCCAAGAGTTGGCCCCCGACTGTGCGAAGTGGGATTTGATGTGAAGCCGTAAATCCGCTGCAGGAGGGGATACAGAGAAGGACGGGTAAGTGACTGCTCCCTCAGCCAAACGATCAGCAAGCTCATTACCTGGGATACCCACATGGCCAGGCACGCAAAAAAAGTCAATGGAACAAGCAGCGTGGTGAAGATCAGCGAGATGGTCATGGATGGCAGAGACCAAGGGATGGCGCGAAAAACACCGGTGAATAGCCAGAAGGCCACTCATTGAGTCTGTACATAACAAAATGCGGTTGTGTTGGGACTGTTTAATAAAGGTAAGGGCCTGGGAAATTCGCATCAATTCCGCAGTAAACACCCCACATGCAGGTGGCAGCAGATGATTTTCCGTTCCAACAGAGGCTGTGAAGGCAAACTCCACATGATCAGCAGATTTAAAGCCATCAGTGTAAAAAACAAGAGCATTCCGAAACTCCCACAAAATTTGGCTGAAAAAGGAACAGAACACCATCGGGGGGATGGAATCTTTCGGACCTTGGCGGAGATCCATCCGAATTCGAGGCCGAGGAACTAAACAAGGGGGGGTGGAGGGGAGGGAGCGAGGAGGACAGGACAAAGAAGGAAGCTGAAAATCACGGCAAAGAGACGCAAGGCGGAGCCCAACTGGTAAACCCGCCCGAGGGCGGGAATCGGGTGCGCAACGTCCATGGTCTGGGAACAGGATAGAATAGGAAGGATGAGTGGGAGAGGAACGGATAGCGAGTGCATAAGACACCACAAGCTGGGACCGCCAAACAGAAAGCGGGGGATTCCAGCTTCAACCAGGAGACTATCAACAGGGCTAGTAGGGAAGGCACCGGTGGCCAAACGGATACAACGATGGTGGACTGTATCCAGCACGTGCAGTGTGGAAGAAGCAGCTTAACCATAAACTTGACAAGCATAGTCCAAGCGAGACAGAACTAGAGGATGATAAAGACGGAGAAGGAGGGAACGGTCCGGACCCCAAAAGGAGTGGGCAAGGAAGCGAAGGACATTGAGTTTACAGAGACATCCTACCTTCAGAAGTCTGATATGGGGCAGCCAAGTGAGCTTGTTGTCGAAAAGAAGACCCAGGAAACGAAACTGTGGGACCACAGGCAATCGTTGTGCATCGAGATAGAGCTCTGGATCAGGGTGGATCGTAGTATGGCGACAGAAGTTTACCACCCGTGATTTTAGAGGAGAGAATTGAAACCCTTGTGAGAGGGTCCATGCAGAGGCACGCCGTATAGCTCCCTGGAGCTGCCACTCTGCAGAGGCCATCGAAGAGGAACTAACCCAAATGCAGAAATCATCCACATACAGACAGACAGAGGCCACAAGTCCATCGATAGCAATGAGGAAAAGAAGGACACTCAAGACAGAACCCTGTGGGATGCCCGTCTCCTGGGTCCGTGGAGAACTAAAAACAGTACCAACCCGAACCCTGAATGGCCGATGGAACAGGAACTGGCAGATAAAAATCTGGAGTGGGCCCCAAAGACCCCACTGATGAAGGGTAAGTAAGATGTGATGGCGCCAGGCCGTGTCATAGGCCTTGCGAAGGTCAAAAAATACTGCAACCAAATGGCGGCGTTGGGAAAAAGCCTGCCGAACTGCGGATTCCAAGCGAAGTAAACGATCGATTGGAGACCGTCCTTCTTGGAAGCCACACTGGTAAGGGGACAACAGATCCCGAGATTCGAGGACCCAATTGAGCCGACAGGCTACCATCCATTCAAGTAACTTACAAACAACAGTGGTCAGACTAATTGGCCGATAGCTGTCAACAAATAGGGGGTTCTTACCAGGCTTAAGGACAGGAACCACGATGCTATCCCTCCACTGAGAAGAGAAGTCACCCTGGAGCCACATATGGTTAAACACCTGAAGAAGATGTTGCCGTTGTGGAGCACTGAGATGTTGAAGCAGTTGGTTATGTATGGAGTCTGGGCCAGGGGCCATACCCTGAGAAGAAGAAAGTGCAGAAAGAAATTCCCATTCAGTAAAAGGTTCGTTGTAAGATTCTGACTCACAAGGGGTAAAACATAAGGTGGAAGCTTCGGCCTGCTGTTTCCGGTGAAGGAAAGCAGCCGGATAGGAGGCTGATGCTGATGCCATTGCAAAATGGGTTGCAAGATGTTCCGCAAGAACTAACGGGTCCGTACAAAGGCCATCTGGGAGGTGAAGGCCTGGGAGGGTGGACTGCCGATGGCAACCTTGGAGAGAGCGAAGTGTAGCCCATACCCATGACAGAGGGACAGTAGAACTGAGGGAAGAAATAAATCATTCCCAACATATCCGCTTGCTCTGTTTGATTAAATAACAGGCTTTAGCGCGAAGGCGTTTAAAGGTAGTGAGACTGGCTACGGATGGGTGCCTCTTAAAGTGTTGCAAAGCTCGATGGCGATCACGGATGGCAATGGCAATGGCCGTACTCCACCACGGGACTTGCCGGCGACGAAATGGTCCAGGTGAGCACAGGACAGCAAGGCTAGCAGCGTGAACAATCGCGTCAGACATGTCACGTAGGATGTCATCAATACAACCCGACAAAGAGGGAGAAAACGTGACCTGTGCAGTGTATACAGGCCAATCGGCACGGTGGAAAGACCAATGAGGTAACCTGTCCATCGGGGAGCGGGAAGGGAGAGAGAGAATCAACGGGAAATGGTCACTATCACAAAGGTCGTCGTCTGGCGACCAGTGTAATGAAGGGAGGAGAGAGGGAGAAGAAAGAGAAAGATCAATGGCAGAAAAGGTACCATGACCGGCACTGAAATGAGTAGGGGAGCCATCATTAAGAAGGCACAAGTTGTGGTCTGCAATAAACTTGTCTATAAGAAGACCTCGTCTAGATGGAAATGCACTGCCCCACAAGGGATGATGAGCATTAAAATCCCCAAGGAGGAGGAAGGGAGGAGGAAGTTGCTGAAGAATGGCAGTTAAGGCAGCAGGTGTAAGAGTCCTGTCAAGAGGGAGATAAAGATTGCAAACCGTGACCTCAGAGTCCAGGTGGACCCTAACAGCAACCGCTTCCAATGTAGTTTGAAGAGGAATCCATGTGCTAGCAATGTCTGTACAGACCAACGTACAAACGCCACCAGAAGGCCGCAGGGGTCCGACCCGATTTCGACAGAAAACACGGAACCCACAGAGGGTCGGTGAGTGAGCATCAGTAAAATGAGATTCCTGTAGAACCACACAAGCTGCAGAGTAAGACGAAAGGAGGGATTTCAGTTCCGGAAGGTGACGATAGTATCCATTACAATTCCATTGGATAACCACTGAATGATTATTTAAATGGGGGCTGAACACACTAAAGCCAGTCATACCCCCGGGTCACCACCCATCACCGACAAGGAGGGGGCGACATCCATGAACGACAGGTCAGAATCAGGTTGTGAAGCTTGGGATGGGACCGCTGGTGACACCAGAGGCTCTTTGTCCCGGGACTTATGTTTCTTCTTCTTTTCAGGCTGAGATCGAGGAGGGCAGTGTGGCATAAAGGAGCCAGCTGCAGCAAGATCGGGAACAGAAAGAGACCGGGCGACCTGGGGCCGACAACGCAGCTTCCGCGGTCGTCGCGTGGCAGCAGACCTTTGGCCTGGAAGGTGCCGGGAAGGGGCATCCCGGGAGGGGCACCCTTGACTGGCAGACGCCAAAGGAGTGGGAAACTTCTTCGGCTGGGGAGGGGGAGCAGCGTTCAGAGGAGAAGGTGTGGGAGCCGCAAGGGAGGGGGGGAGGAGAGGGGTCCGGGATTGGGGTAAGGAAGTGGGAGGAAGGGGTGAAGATGTAACTGAAGCATAACTAGATGACATGGACACAGGGTGAAGACGTGTATACTTCTTACGAGCCACTGTGTAGGTTAAACGATCGAGGGACTTATACTCCTGTATCTTCTTTTCCTTCTTATAAACTGGGCAATCTGGTGAACGTGGAGAATGATTTCCATGACAATTAACACACACAGGAGGGGGAACACAGGGACTCCCCTCATGGAGTGGACGTCCACAGTCACCACAGAGAGGGGCCTGTGAACAGCGGGAAGACGTGTCTAAAACGCAAGCACTTAAAACACCTCATAGGAGGTGGGATGTACAGCTTAACATCACATCGATAAATCATAATCTTTACTTTTCAGGGAGGGTATCCCCTACAAAGGCCAGGATAAA
Source organism: Schistocerca americana (assembly GCF_021461395.2). Taxonomy (NCBI): domain Eukaryota; kingdom Metazoa; phylum Arthropoda; class Insecta; order Orthoptera; family Acrididae; genus Schistocerca; species Schistocerca americana. The sequence goes on from NC_060120.1 coordinate 278,939,997, forward strand.
GGCACCAGTATCAATGCAATTGTCCTTAGGACCCTTCTGAACATGCCGAACAAAGTGAACACCCCGCCGTCCGAGATTGTCCCGAAGTTCCTCATCGGTTTGAAGGATGAGGTCCCTGTGAAAAATCACACCTTGGACCATATTTAAAGACTGGTGGGGGGTAATAGTCACAGGAATGGTGCCAAGATGGGCACAAGCACGAAGAGCCGCAGATTGGACAGCTGAAGCAGCTTTGATCAGCAACGAACCCGACCGCATCTTGCTCAGGGAGTCCACTTCACCAAACTTTTCTTCAATGTGTTCCACAAAGAATAAAGGTTTGGTATTGGTGAAAGTATCTCCATCAGTCCTGGTGCAAACTAGAGAACGGGGGAAAGGTTTCGCCCCTAGCTGATGGGCCTGACCCTCTTCCCAGTGAAGCCATGAAAGGGAAGGCTGAAGGCGCAAGAGAAGCAGCACTCTAAGAATCAGTTCCACGCAGAGAGACGGCCGCAGAAGAACGGCCAGAGTTCTGGACCCGTATGCGTTTCATTTGCATAGCGTCCGCCCTGATACCACCCACTCCGATCAGGGGCTCTCCTCACGGGCGCCACCCACCACGGCAGCCATTGCCGGGAGTTCCGATGCTCCAGGATGACGAGCAACCACTCCAAGGCTTGCATGAGGAGGTCACAGCTCAGGTATCAGAAGTGTGATCCCTGTGTGTTCAGGGGGCTCAACCAAAAGGGTACATAGCAACCCCACCAGACGGGCTGGCTACCGTGCTGGCTATGCACCCCAGCATCAGACAACAACATGAAAGAAAAGGTGGAATGTACTAGGAGGGCACACGTCGGAGACACTAGGTAAGGTGCTCTTCTCCAAATGGCTCACACTACGGAAGAGGGGCACCACGGAGTGCCAAAAGGAGGAGGTGATTATGCAACAAAGCCAAATTGTAAAACCAACAGAACCAGGAGGATAGCGGGGGCAAACATAAGCAAGGACGCCAAGGAGGGGAGAGTAGCAAGGAGGGGAGAGTAGCAAGGAGGGGAGAGTAGCAAGGAGGGGAGAGTAGCAAGGAGGGGAAAGGAGCAAGGAGGGGAAAGGAGCAAGGAGGGGAAAGGAGCAAGGAGGGGAAAGGAGCAAGGAGGGGAAAGGAGCAAGGAGGGGAAAGGAGCAAGGAGGGGAAAGGAGCAAGGAGGGGAAAGGAGCAAGGAGGGGAAAGGAGCAAGGAGGGGAAAGGAGCAAGGAGGGGAAAGGAGCAAGGAGGGGAAAGGAGCAAGGAGGGGAAAGGAGCAAGGAGGGGAAAGGAGCAAGGAGGGGAAAGGAGCAAGGAGGGGAAAGGAGCAAGGAGGGGAAAGGAGCAAGGAGGGGAAAGGAGCAAGGAGGGGAAAGGAGCAAGGAGGGGAAAGGAGCAAGGAGGGGAAAGGAGCAAGGAGGGGAAAGGAGCAAGGAGGGGAAAGGAGCAAGGAGGGGAAAGGAGCAAGGAGGGGAAAGGAGCAAGGAGGGGAAGGGGAAGGAAATTCAGCCCTGAAAAGGAAGGAAGGCTGCAATAGCTCGGGGCCCCATGCTCGCCACGCACATATCCACAAAAGAGTTGTGGATCCCCTGGGGGGCCCAGCAAGGTAACTACCTTTAGCACACTTCAAAACTGTGTAAAGAGCATTTGGCAAATTTAGAAAAAAGGGAAGGTACTGAAAAATATTATCTGGCCATCCCAATCCCCTGACTGTAATTCTAGCGAACTGCTTTGGGATCTCTTGGAAAGAGCACTTAAATCAAGGCCTCTTACTAAAGTTCATCACCTGCAGACCAGACTACAAGAGGAATGGCGGTATCTCATGAACGAAACCCAGATGAAGCTGACAGCGAGAGTGCCTTGCATATGTAGAGCAGTGATTAAAGCCAAACGAGGTTACTTTGATGAGAGCAAAATCTGACTGCACGTATTTAGTTTCAATAAAAGTTTATTCCAAATCTGATTTGCGAGTATTTCAAACAATTCTGGGTCCAATTTGCGCTTTTTCCTCAAAATCACTAATGTTAAATCAATAGCAGTTGAATGATTTTGTCAGGTGTCACGCCTGTTTGGAAATCATCAACTAGAAAGTGTAAGTAGCTTACAAACATTATAGACATGTCACGAATCCCCTTTATTCTGTTACAAGACAGAGTATGTTTGCCAATATTTGCAACAAAAAAACCAGCAGACCCGTTTATGCTAGAATTTATTGTTACTTCCATTGTGTCCTCTCTAATTTTAACATTCCACAACTTGTATTTTCTCTTCTGCTACTTATCACTTGCATTTTTAGTTTAGTTTATTCTTAATGTACATCCTGTGCTGCATAGTTTGTCCAATTTGTTAACTATCCTAACAGGACTTCCAGATTTTCTGCTACACCAGCTATGGTGTTTACAAAACTAACAAGTTTGTTTCTTTAGCCATTATGGAATTATTCAATTTAAAACTGTCTCCCTCTAACTTTCAATTTTTCTCATCCTCATTCCATTTTTTAAAATACCTTAAATTCCTTAGTATTCATGGACTATAAAGGCTTTTGATGACTTTAATAAATGTCATCTGTGGAGAATGATGAAATAAAAGGTTATGCATTACTTTGTATTGTTTTGTTTTGCTTTAGGGCCCAAAAAAACTACTGGGTCATAAGCGCTCAAGTCGAAATTATAAAACACCAGGACAGTCCCAACTGAAATAATAGATGACAACTAAAAACAGGGACATGGAGAAAGGGCTAAAAAGGCACCATACAGAAACAGAGGTCCAAAACTGAAATTAAATGGCCTTCGCTATACTGCTTTGGCAGATAAAAAGTAAAAAGCATCATTTGCTAAAATCCCCGATAAATCAGACGGCAAAACCAAGCGGGAACGTAAACAGTCAAAAAATGGACATTCCATTAGGAAGTGGCGGACAGTTAAAACTTGGGCACAACGTGTGCAAAGTGGTGGGGTAGCGCCACTCATCAAATGACGATGGCTAAAAAGGAAATGACAATGGCTAAAAAGGCAGTGCCCAATACACAGCCTACTTAAAATGACCTCCTACCGGAGGAGCTTATTCCCGTGAAGGGAGGACAACTGGCGATGCCAAAGGGACACCCTCTTGACAGACAGAGATCATCAGAGGGAATATAGGAACTAGGAGGCCGAGTTACGAGGACTGCAGCCTTGTCAGCAGCCTCGTTTCCTGGCAGATTGACATAACCAGGAAACCACATAAATATCATATGGGCTCCACCAAGACTGAACAAGTGACAGCTTTCCTCAACTCACTGCACTAAGGGATGGGCAGTGTACAGCACACAGACTTTGAAGGGCGCTGAACGAGTCTGAGTAGAGGACACAATTGAAAAGTCCATGTCGCCGGATGTACTTCATGGCCTGATACAGGGCGAAGAGCTCGGTTGTAAATACTGAGCAGTGTGCTGGAGGCCAATATCAAAAGACACAGCCCCAATGACAAAGGCACACCTGACCCAACAGTCAATTCAAGTGCCATCACTGTACACAAAGGTACTACTGCGAAGTTCCATGCAAAGATCGTGAAACTGAAGGCGATGGACCGAGGCTAGAGTAGTGACCTTAGGAAACAAATGAATGGGTCACTTCACGAAGCCAAGGTGGTCAAGGGTTCACACCCACCAGGAAAGTTGCAGGTAGTGTGAAGTTAAGCCACCGCAGCAAGTGCCGAAAGCAGACACCAGGAGGTAACAGAGAAGAGGGACGAGCCCCATTCTGGCAATCAAAGGAGTCGTCAAAGGAGGTGGTACAGGATGGGTGGCCAGCATGGCAAACAAATGGCATGCATACCTGCAGAGGAGAAAGTCAAGGCTGTAGGATAGTGGTAGTTCGGCAGCTTCAGCACACAGACACTCAACTGGACTAGTGTAAAAGGCACCTGTGGCCAGATGGATGCCACGATGGTGGATAGTGCTGAGACAGCGTAAGAGGGATGGATGTGCAGATGCATAAACACAGCACCCATAGTCTAGTTTCAACAGACAAGGTACTGGTACAAATGAGGGAGGGTGGTTCAATCGGCACCCCAGGAAGTACCACTGAGGACAGGTAGGACATTGAGGAACTGCATGCAGCAGGCTGCCAGGTAAGCCATATGGGAGGACCAAGAGAGTTTCCTATCAAGCATGAGCCCCAGGAATTTCATAGTTTCAACAAACAAAAGGGCAACAGGCCCAAGATGTAAATATGGTGGGAGAAACCATTTGCACTTCCAGAAATTGATACAGACAATTTTGTCAGTGGAAAAATGAGAGCCATTGTCAATGCTCCAGCAGTAAAGACAATTAAGACATATCTGAAGATTGCGCTCAGTGAGACAGGTCTGTGGAGAACTGCAATAGATGGCAAAATCGTCAAAAAAATGAGCCGGAGATGCCCGGCAGGAGACAGGCCATGATAGGGTTAATGGTGATAGTGAAGAGGACGACGCTCAGGATGGAACCCTGAGGCACACTGTTTTTCTGGATAAAGGTGTCTGACAAGGCAGAAACCACACACAACTTGAAGGAAACAGGGCAAGTGGCCACAGTAGCCCCACGTGTAAAGAGTACAAAGGATACCAGTTTTCCATCAGGTGTTTTAGGCATTCGCCAAATCGAAGAACACGGCCACAGTCTGAGATTTCCACAGAAAACCACTCATGACACGGGTTGACAAAATAACGATATGGTCAACTGCATAACGCCGAGCTCGAAATCCACACTGTGCATTCATTAGTAAACTATGCGACTAACCACCATACCAGCGAGACATGAATCATCTGTTCCATCACCTTGCAAATGCAGGTGGTGAGAGATACGGCAGTAGCTAGCAGGAGGGTTCGTGTCCTTACCGGGCTTAGGTATGGGTATGAGAGTGGCTTCACACCAAAGTCCGGGAAATGTGCACTCTGCCCAGATGCGGTTGTGTTAAGCAGAAAGTACTTACCCGCACGAGAAAGGTGCTGCAACATCTGAATGTGAATGGCATCTGGCCTTGGGGCGGAGGATTGGGATGAACTGAGAGAATGAACTAGCTCCCTCATAGTAAAGGAGGCATTGCAGCACTCACAAGAACTGTATCACCAGAGTCTCCTCCACTTGTTTTCGATGAAGGAAGGTAGGGTGCTAGTGGGAAGAGCTCGGAACTTCCGCAAGATGTGTTGGAGATAGCAATAGGGTTCACAGTAACAACATCTGCTACTGTCAGGATGGAAATTGGCGAATGGATCTTGGTCCCACTTGGTCCCAGAGAGCTGTTGGATGTTGGCCCACACGACAGAGGCAGGAGTGGAACTGTTAAAAGAACTAGTGAATGAAATCCAGCTAGCTTTCTTGTTATCCCGAAGAATGTGACAACACTTTGCACGCATTATGCTATAATGAATGCAGTTTGCCATCGTAGGATTACAGTTAAAAACATGGAGAGGACATCTCCGTGAGCGAATTGTGTCGTGGCATGACGCAGTCCACCAATGGACTGAGATGCAGAATGCTAAAGAGGAAGTGCGAGGAATGGGGCATGCTAAAGAGGAAGTGCGAGGAATGGAACATTCTGCAGCAGTAAGGATAATGTTTCAGAAATATTCCACCTGGTCATCACAACTGGGGAAATCTTGTGCTTCGAAGGTCACCATGGAGGAGTAAACCCGCCAGTCAGCCTTAGTAAGCTGCCATCTGAGTGTGCACACAGGTGGGGTAGGAGTCAACAAACCCATAGCACCTGGGAAATGGTTGCTGAAGTAGGAGTCAGAAAGAACATACCATTCAAGACTACGGTCAAGCTAGGCAATGGAGGAGAGGTCCAAATGGTGTGCGAAGAGTCGGAAAGGAAAGTGGGTGCTCCAGTATTTAGGCAGAAGAGGTTGAGTTGGTTAAGAAGATCAGCCAAGACGGCACCTGACTGACAGGTCCTGGGAGAACCCCAAACGGGATGATGTGCATTAAAGTCACAGAGTAACAGAAATGGGGGAGGCTGCTACCCAATAAGCTGAAGGAAGTCTGCCCTTGTGACATCAAGTAACGGAGGGAAGTAAATGGTACAAAGGGAAAAGATCAAGCGAGGAAGGAAAAGGCAAACTGCAACAGCTTGAAGACAGTCAGGGAGATGGGTTGACTATGAATGTCATCCCATATGAACAGTATGACGACCCCATGAGATGGGATGCCGACCTCAGAGGGGAAGTCAAAATAAACTGGGAGGAAATGTGAAAGCTCAAAGCAATCGTGAGGGCGCAATTTTGTTCCCTGAAGGCAGAGTACAAGGAGACACTGTGAAGCTAAAAGCAGCCATAAATCCTCTTTGTGTGACTGAAGGCCGCAAACATTCCATTGGAGGAGAATTGTAATGAGGAAGAGATGTAGGGGTGTCACCTCAGCAGGTGCCAAGTGACAGACTGTGAAGAGTTCTACTACAGGGCACAGAAGCAGGATGATCCTGCTCCATGGGGTCCACAGAAGCATCAGCTTGTTTATGCAGACGGTCCGCAGAATCCAATGCTGAAAAATGGTTGGTGGTATACATTGGCGATACAGAGGCCTATCGGGCTAAAGAACCACGTGGCAACATCGTTGAAGAGGATCTTTGAGTCGACAAAGGCGAAGAACGTTTGCCTTCAGTGGACTACTTCGTTCTGCTTAGAGGAAGACTCAGGGTGTCGGTTGGCTGGAGGGACATAGGAAGTCTTCACAGAAGTACTCCTTCTGTCCTTTCTGGCCTACTGGTTGTGTAGCTGGTGGCTTTGCCCCTTGAGGTGAGAGTTTGATGTCTCTTCGCACAGCTGGACAGGGGGATGGCAATGCTACCTTCATGCTGGGTGATTTCACAACCTCAAGAGCTGAATTTGAGGTTGCATGCCTATGTGGCAATGTCCTTCATGGAACGACGAGTAACAAGAACAGAACTATAGGTGCCAGGCGGGAGGATGCAGTGTTTGCGATTATCCAATAACTTGTGAGCGACTGGGTAAGGCACTTTTTCCACGCAAAAATGAACATGGATTTTCTTGAATTACAGTGCGAACTACCAAGAATCAAAACAAATGTTTAAGACAAAATGCATGTAGGTTTTTATGTAGAATCTGATTCTGCAATAAAAAATGGGTATTCTCATACATCTTTTTGCCAAAAAAGATGACCTACAATAAGAAATTTGTTAGGTAGAATATATAACCTTGAGATAGCAGGAAAAATAAAAAAAAAAAATTTGTGGAAAAAGACCCCAAGAAAGTCTTAGTTGGTAATGAAATATTCTAACTTTTTAAGATCCAATTAAGTCTAAATATGACAAAGATACATACAGAAATTTGAAAAGAAGCTACTAGTAATGGAGACAAGAGAATTGGGTATGGGGGTTCAGGGGCTTTCCCCCAGAATTTAAAAAAATTGACAATAAAAAGAGCACATATCTTCAGACCAAAAGCTGGCAGATATGATGCCAAAATCTGTGACAAAGTCTCACCATTATCTGTTGCTACAAGGGTTTGAAATGGAAATGTACATCTTTTTGTCTTTTTTTGCATGCAGGATTCTAGTGGGGTCTGAGAATTTAGAATCTATGCCTTGGTTGTGTCAATATCTTTTGTGTTGCACTGCATGTTGTCTTCTTTATTCCATGGACTGCATACTGCAATAGTTTGTGTAACTCTGTTTAGCTTGTTAATGCGTACAATAAATCTTATAGTTACATCTGATGCTGCCAGCAAACTACTCTGCTAACAATAAAGGAACTGATTCTTGTACATTTCTTATGATGCTGAAAAATAGAGTCCAAGCTCTTCCTGTTTATCCCTTCTTAAACGCATGTCTTAGGCCAATCCATGTTGCTAACTGGTAAGCCATTTGACGTAAGTCACCACGCCCAAAGTCACAAAATTTGCATTTCATGTGAATTAAGTAAGAAACTAGTTTCTTTTCCAATTATTCAGTAAGTACAAGTTTTCTCCCAGTTTTCTGTGAGATTAGTTTTGAAGGAGATACTTCAGACTTGCTAAATGCTTGCAACATCAATTTTAGCACATTAAATATTCTAGCAGCCTTCATTACAGTTTCATTTCTAACTGCAGGAATCGCCATTGTCATATTTATTTATTTCCATTTCTTTCTTTACTCATGTGGCATATATTTTGGGTTTGTACTTGGCATTCTATAATGAAAACAGTTCATGTTAGTCACATTGACAAAATGGCCCAAAAGTCTGGCAAAAGCCCATATTCAAAAAATATGTAATGGCCCAGTAATATTTAGGTTAACTACAAAACGAAAAAGAGAGTAGCTATTAACACTAAAGCTATTCTGAAAGCTAAGATTATCCTTAACAGAATATGCTGGAGAGAAGACTACTCAAACACAGAAACTAACAAAAAATAATGAATGCTGTACTGTCACTGCCATTGAAAGCATTGCAGGTAGCACCTAGTGACAGTTGGTAACACACTGAGAAATTTCGTCGGATGCCAATAGTGATCATGTGAGAGACCACCGCAGCCAATGATGTGTGTACACTGGGCCTGCCTCCACCGGATGCTGATAAAGAGTGACCTCTGCAAATGGAGATATGACAGCCCCACAGGAGCCAGGGGCAGTTTCTTGTAAGCTAGAGAGCAGACGGCGTAGAATTGTGACATTCCAACTGTGTGTTGAGTCTGTTATTGTGAATAATGGACAATGATTACATAGTGTACTTCTAGATTGATCAAAGTTGGGTACACATAAATATAAAGATTCTTTGTGCAGATCAATTATTTGCTCTTGTTCCAGATATCTACAGCACCAGGATTTGCAGCTCCACTACACCTGCCCACCTGCGTTCCTATTAGGTTGATGCACAAGTTCATACCATTTTTAGTTTGCATGTTGTTATTCAAGTTGCTACAGGTTCATTTATCCATTCTCATTTTTTATTTGTAATCCACTGTAGCTATTTTGTGTTTACATATTGTCATTTTGTCATTTGAAGATAGTGAGTGGAGCTGTGGACACTAGAAAATTGAGTGCCAAGTGGGGAAATCTGAACATTTCTAACATTCCTCGGTTTCCAACATATTCAGCAGCGGTGGCAACCAGAAACATTTGTATCGTATGTGCACAATGCCACTGGTCACAGCATGGCAAGAAAATGGTTTTCTCATTTTAAGGAGAATCATTACAACATTAGTTAGTCCCCACATTAAGGAAGACCTTTGGGGTTTGATGAAGACTGTTTGAACACATTAATCCACAATCATCTACATCAGTGTACTGAAGAACTGCCAAATGTTATGAACTGTGATCATCCCATCATCGTGCAACATTTCCATGCAGTGGGGAAGATTCAAAAATCTGGTGTATGCATGCTGCACGCTCTAAGCCAAAATCACAAAAATCAGCAGGTGGCCACAGGTGCATCTCTGCTTGTTCATTATTAATTGGCTCATGAACAACAACAACAACAATCATTGCTGTCTTGTATTGTTACTGGTGATGAGAAATGGTGTCTTTATGCTGACTTAAGGAAAAGAAAGGCATGGTTGAGCCCAAACAAAGTAGCAACTCGCCATATAAAAACCTGCATGAATCAGTAAAATATTATGTTATGCATTTGGTGGAACAGATTTCTTTTTCCTTCTTCACATCTATATGTATGTTGTGGTACACTACGAATTGCTTCTCCAAGGCATAACTATCACTGCTGACATTTATTGTCAACAACATGCAATGTCTTGCAGATTCAATATAAAAACAACGACCAGGAAGACTGCGTGAAGCGGTGCTGCTCCATGATGGCACCCACCTGCATTATGATAGAACGACAAAATACACTATACAGAAGTTGGATTGGAAAGTCATTCCACACCCACCTAATTCATCTGATCCTGTGGCCTCAGATTTTCACCTTTTCTGCTCTCTACAACCTTCACAGAACTTCGTTTCCGGATGAAAATCCGCACCGAACATGTCTCAACAAGTTCTTTGTCTCAAAACTACCGATTTCTTCAGACTGGCAGACTGTTGTAAATAGTAAAGGAGAATACATTATTGACGTCTAAATTCTCTGTTATGTGTATATGTTGTGTTTATTAAAACCTGTGGAAAAATGCTACAAAATTATGCACCAACCCTATATATTGATGTTCACTGACGGATACAACAAACGCATACCAGCTTACACTTGAATTTATGTTGGCTACAATTGCATGTAACAATGAACCGACATGGAAGTTTTACAGAACACCAACATCTACACTCTGGAAACCACTGAGCAGTGCATGGCAGAGGATACATCCCATTGTACCAGTTATTAGGGTTTCTCCCTGTTCCAAGTACATATGGAATGTGGAAAGAATGATTTATTGAATCCTCGTGATCCTTTATGTCAAAAATATGTAGAGGTTATAGTATATTCCTAGAGTCATCATTTAAAGCCAGTTCTTGAAACTTCTAGTTGTCTTTCTCAGGATAGTTTGCGTCTATCATCAGGAGTCTGCCAGTTCAGTTTCTTCAGAATCTCTGAGACACACTACCATGGATCAAATGAACCTGTGACCATTCGTGCTGTCCCTCCTCTGCAATATGTCAATATCCCCTGTTAGTCCTATTTGGTATGGATCCCACACACTTTAACATTATTCTAGAACTGGTCACACAAATGATTTTATAGCAATCTTCATTATAGACTGATTGCACTCCCGAGCACTCTACCAATAAACCGAAGTCTACCTCCTGCTTTATCCACGACTGAGACCTATGTGATCGTCCCATTTCATGTCCTACAAAGTGTTTTACATAGGTATTTGTATGAACCGTCTGATTCAAACAGTGACTTTGATATTAGGCATACGATACAGTGGTTTTTTTTTTTTTTTTTTTTTTTTTTTCCCATTTTATGAAGTACACAATTTTTTACATTTGTGAACATTTAAAGCAAGCTGCCAGTCTTTGTACCACTTGGAAATCTTATCAAGATCTCACTGAATATTTATGCAGCTTTTCTTTCACACAGTACATCATTATAGATAACTGCATCATCTGCAAAAAGTCTCAAGTTACTATTAAGATTGTCTGCAAGGTCATTAATATAAAATATGAACAGCAAGGGTCCCAACACACTTCCCTGAGGCACACCTAAAGTTACTTCTACACCTGACAATGACTCTCCAACTAAGATAACATGCTGTGTCCTACCTATCAAAAAGGTCCTCAATCCAGTCAAAAACTTTACTTGTTTCCCTATACAATAGTACTTTCGACAATAAGTGTAGGTGTGGTATGGAATCAAATGCTTTTTGGAAATCAAGAAACACTGCATCTATGTGATGCCCTGATCCAAACATTACAGCGTGTCATGTAAGAGACGTGAGAGTTTGGTTTCACATGATCAATGTATTCGGAATTGTTGCTGATTGGCATGAAGGAGGTCATGCTGTTCAAGACACTTCATTATGTTTGAAATCAAAATGTTATAAGATTCTACAACAAACTGATGTCAAGGATATTGGACAGTAGTTTTGTGGATCACTTCTACCACCATTTCTGTAGACAGGTGTGGACTGTACTTTTTGTTTGAGGGATCTATGACAAATTATAGTTAGAAGAGGGGCTAGCTGCAAATTCAGCACAGAATCTGATAGGGATTCCACTGGATCCTGGAGCTTTGTTCACTTTTAATGATTTCAGCAGTTTCTCAAGACCACTGACACTAATACTTTTTTCATTCATCTTTTCAGTGGTACAAGGACTGAATTGGGGCAATTCTCCTCAGCTTTCCTTTGTAAAGGAACATTTCAAAATAGAGATAAGCATTTCAAGTTTTGCTTTGTTGCCCTCTATTTCAGTTCCTGTCTCATTCACTAGGGATTGGACACAAACTTTGGCGCCACTAACAACCTTTAAATATGACCAGAATTTCTTTGGGTTTTGTGAAAGATCATTTGAAAATATTCTCCTACAGTAGTCACTGAAGGCTTCATGCTTTACACTCTTGACTGCCAATGCATTTCATTCAGCATCTCTATCTGTAGCCCCATGCTTTGTTTCACACCTGTTATGCAGTAATGTCCGTTCCTTTACAGTGACTGTATGCCACGGAGGGTCCCTCCCATTACGAACTGTTCCACTGGATACATATCTATCCAGTGCATGGTCAATTATTCTTTTAAACTTGAGCCATAGTTCCTATATAGGCTCCTGTCCTGTGCTGAAAGTTTCAAGTTCCTCATAGAGATCTGACACTATTGATTTTTATCTAGTTTACTGAATGTATTGCTACTCACTGTAAAGTTGCACACAGGTACAATTAAAAGACACTCAAAGCTTTCAGCCACAGCCTTCATCAGTAAAATGCGCATGCGTGCTATCGCCAACTCCAACATCTCGGGCTGAGATGCTAGAGTCGGCATCGTGTGTGTGTGTGTGTGTGTGTGTGTGTGTTTTACTGATTAAGGCTGTGGCTGAAAGCTTTATAGGAGTGCCTCACTTGTGCCTATCTGCAACGTGTCTTTTGCAAAACTATTGATATTGCTACTTGAAGTTGCCATTGTCTGATTACTGAACATATATATCTTTGCTTGTTTTAGTTGTCCTTTGTACTTTGGCAAACATTGTTGCCACAACAGTGTCATAGTCACTGATGTCAGTTCCAATGTGGATTTTGACGTGAACATTCTCAAATATGTCTGGTCTGTTTCTTTCCAGTAGATTCAATCTATTTCCATCATAAGTGGGGCTCCGAACTATCTGTTCTATGTAGTTTTCAGAGGCGGCATTTAGTGATGTTTCACAGGATGTCTTGCAACACACACTACAAAAATCTTGTTTATCCAACTGATGGTGGAATGATTGAAGTCTCGACTGATGATTACGTTATGATTGGGGAACTTAGGTACAAGTGAACTGAGTTTTCCTCTAAAGTTTTCAGTTACATCAGGAGATGAGTCTGACGGGTGATAGAATGATCCAATTATTTTTTGCCTACCCTGATACCATCTCACATGCAGCTTGAATTTCTGTCTCTGAGGACTGGAGTTGCTTGTCTACTGCAACAAATATGCCACCTACACCTCCCATTTACCTATCCTTTCCATATGCACTTAAATTTTCCCTAAAAATAGCACTGCTGTAAATTTCTCATTTCAACCAGCTCTCTCTCTCTCTCTCTCTCTCTCTCTCTCTCTCTCTCTCTCTCTCTCTCTCTCTCTCTCTCTCTCTCTCTTCCCCCACCTTGTGTTATGTGAGCTTCACTGCTTTGAGGAGAGCTACAAACTCTGGCACAAACAACTGATGTGGTCTGCAAGATTTTTGCCATTTACAAACTTTATTTGTTGTTTACAGCATTAAATGCTACCTCGTAGGAACATAGGTGTACAGCACAACTAAAATGATAGGAGTTTAGTTCCATCACTTGGTGGGACTATAACAGAAGCAAGCCCAGCCTGCACTCAGAGCTGCTATGATGGCTACACCATCGGAGTAGAGAGTGTGCCAGCCTGGGTGGCCTTTGCCCCACAGCACTTCTTTATTCTGTACCCTTGTCACTTCAAGCATTCATCACCTAACAAGCTGTGCCTGAGTGTGGTGTGCTCGAATGAGTATATGTGAGCAAAATCCTTACTTTGCAGACCTTCAGTTTAGACTCATCCAAGATCACACAGTGAATGAAGTTGCTCAATTCAATTGTGTAAAAGGTGCACAGTCCAATGAATCTTCAGGGATTGGGGTACCACTTGCAGCCATGTAACACAGTGAAAGGACAGCAGTCATGAAAATATCCTACCAGGGATGGACCAGAGACAAGTGCCATGACTTATCAATTACAATCTTCATTTGGCCAAATGACAAACTGGACAGTAGGTGGCTGTAGGCACATAGTGCAGTCTGATGAGTCACAATTTTGCCAGTTTTCAAATAAAGTAAGGTATTAAGTGCAGTAATGGCCCAATGAGGCATTTAAACCACAACGATTGAAAGATGTAGTTCGATTCAGAGGTGGTTCAGTAAAGTTTTGGCAGCAGCATTTTTTTAACCATGACTTAAGCCCATTCATTCACATTACAAGGCACGGACCATGAGGCTTATTTAAACATTCTCGGTGATCTAGTGTTGCCCTTTCTTCAACATCACAATGAATACGCTGTGGACAATCCTCCCTTTAAAGACAGCCGTATTCACAGGGCTGTATGCATACTTTTCTGAAATGATGAACACTGAAGCACCTTTCTGCACATCAACTGTGCCACTAAATTGCCAACGGATGAAACACGGCAATTAACATCCCTACAATTTGGTAGTTTTACGGGATCTAATCATCACTAATTAGGTTCGGCTTAATAAACTTGTGCCAAACTGTGGTCAATACCAGGACTATATGCAGTGTCAAATCTGCTGGGAGGGTGACAGTCTTTGACCACTGTGTTTACCCTTAGTATAGGGCAGGGGTCTACAAACGTTTTAGTCTGCGGGTGGGGACATCCGACCAGCTAACGCGGGCCGGTTTCGGCCTGCGGGCCGTATTTTGGAGACCCCTGGTATAGGGTCTTGATTTTATGTCCTCATACTCTTAGAGGAGGTAATATTATGTTAAATGTAAAGAAATCCGCCAAGCAAAATTTCAGAAAAATATCTGCTTAGGCATGGAATATATTACTTGTGTAAAGAATGTTCAATACTCAGGAGTACAATTAGAATAAACAGCTGCTACATCTGAACTTATAATCCACAGGAGCCCTTATAGAGAGAGAGAGAGAGAGAGAGAGAGAGAGAGAGAGAACTACTACCACCACCACCTCACCAAATCCCTGAAATATTTTGAAGATACTGTGGGAGGATGACAGGATAAAGCATGGCCAGAAGTTTTACAAAGGGGTGTGTTTGCACTCCAGGATAATGCACCAGGTCATTCTGCACAGGATATAGTCATACTTCTTTGTGCTTTAATTCTGCCTTATTCACAAATTTTTCTGATATGAGGTGATTTTCGAGGTGAATCTTTCGTGAACAGAGAAAATACAGACTTTTACTATCAAGGTCTTTGCCAAGTCATCCATCATTGCAAAAAAATTGTCACAATGAAGAGCGAATATATATATGAGGATTAACATAATCAAGTTTCATGGTTGCAGGTTGATTTTTTGTCATTGTATTTAAACCTTTATGATGACCCCTCATTATATATATATATATATATATATATATATATATATATATATATATATATATATATACACACACACACACACACACACTCCTGGAAATTGAAATAAGAACACCGTGAATTCATTGTCCCAGGAAGGGGAAACTCTATTGACACATTCCTGGGGTCAGATACATCACATGATCACACTGACAGAACCACAGGCACATAGACACAGGCAACAGAGCATGCACAATGTCGGCACTAGTACAGTGTATATCCACCTTTCGCAGCAATGCAGGCTGCTATTCTCCCATGGAGACGATCGTAGAGATGCTGGATGTAGTCCTGTGGAACGGCTTGCCATGCCATTTCCACCTGGCGCCTCAGTTGGACCAGCGTTCGTGCTGGACGTGCAGACCGCGTGAGACGACGCTTCATCCAGTCCCAAACATGCTCAATGGGGGACAGATCCGGAGATCTTGCTGGCCAGGGTAGTTGACTTACACCTTCTAGAGCACGTTGGGTGGCACGGAATACATGCGGACGTGCATTGTCCTGTTGGAACAGCAAGATCCCTTGCCGGTCTAGGAATGGTAGAACGATGGGTTCGATGACGGTTTGGATGTACCGTGCACTATTCAGTGTCCCCTCGACGATCACCAGTGGTGTACGGCCAGTGTAGGAGATCGCTCCCCACACCATGATGCCGGGTGGAGGCCCTGTGTGCCTCGGTCGTATGCAGTCCTGATTGTGGCGCTCACCTGCACCGCGCCAAACACGCATACGACCATCATTGGCACCAAGGCAGAAGCGACTCATCGCTGAAGACGACACGTCTCCATTCGTCCCTCCATTCACGCCTGTCGCGACACCACTGGAGGCGGGCTGCACGATGTTGGGGCGTGAGCGGAAGACAGCCTAACGGCGTGCGGGACCGTAAGGTAAGGTTTATCATTAGGAAGGTTCTGAGATATGGTGATGCTGTAAGACTTCCAATTACAAGAAAGGAAGACCATAAATCTGCTAGTTAGACAGTAGACATTCATGATGAGAGAGGGTAAGTAAAGACATATTCATGACACTACACTCTTGTTGGTTCTTGTGATTCTGGGTGGTGGTGGTGGTTAGTGTTTAACGTCCCGTCGACAACGAGGTCATTAGAGACGGAGCGCAAGCTCGGGTTAGGGAAGGATTGGGAAGGAAATCGGCCGTGCCCTTTCAAAGGAACCATCCCGGCATTTGCCTGAAATGATTTAGGGAAATCACGGAAAACCTGAATCAGGATGGCTGGAGACGGGTGGTCTTAGATATTAGAGGTATACAGCTATATTCATTTTAAAAAAGTATGACTGCCATTACACAGAGACAAATGGAGGTTGGTTGTTTAGTTGCTGGAGTTAAAGGGTCCAAACTGCAAGGTCATCCGTCCCTTCATACTGTATGTACTGGACCAGGAAAAACCCTCAGAAGGATGCAAAAGGCAAATCCTCAGAAGCCTGATACTAAGAAGATACAATAAGGCAGAAATAAAATCATGGAGTATCAGGAAGGGAGGGAAAGAAGCAAAGGTGGACAAGCTGCTCACAAGTGGATGGGGAAACCCACAATCAAATTATAGTTGCTCCTCACACTCCAGAGAGGTGGTGGTGGTGGTGTTGGGATGTTTAAGGGGGACTAAACAGCGAAGGTCATCAGTCCCCCATTCCAAAATCAGGTGAGCCGAAAATCTACGGAGCAGAGAAAAACCAAAGGGGGAGGAGACGTCCCCCCAGGCGCTAAAAGAACACAAATGCAGCAACAAACACTACAGACAAGAACAGGACAGAGGATCACCAGACAGAAAGAAACAGAAGAAAGGAGGATGGCCGGAGACTGGTTGACTGACCATGAGAAAAAAAAGGGAAAGAGTCAACCATCTGACGGCACACCAGAACAGCAACAGACACAAGGACAAAAGACACAGAAAGGGAAAGGCGCAGGACCTCCCTAAATCGAACCATAAAAAGGACTACTACGGATAAAATGTAAAACAATGTCAGCCATGGAGGCATCGTCGGATAAAACCAAAGCCAAAGTGCCCGGGAGATTAAAAGATTGCCGGAGTGTGCGCAGTCGAGGACACTCCAGCAAAATGTGGCCGACCGTCAGCCGGGACCCACACCGACACAAGGGGGGATCCTCCTGACGCAACAGATGGCCGTGCGTCAAGTATGTATGGCCGATGCGCAGCCGACATAGGACTACCGAGTCCCTGCGAGAAGCCCGCAGGGAGGAACGCCACACATCGGTCGTCTCCTTAACAGCCCGCAGCTTATTCGGGGCTGTCATGCCACGCCACTCAGCAGCCCACATCCCAATCAGCTTACGGCGCAACACCAGCTGCTGGTCGCGAGCCGTAAGGCCGATCTCCAAAGCCGGGGCGTCGATCGCCCCTTTGGCCAGCCTGTCGACACGTTCATTCACCGGGATGCCAACGTGACCTGGCGTCCAAACCAAGACCACCGAACGACCAGAACGGGCAATGGCGGAAACAGACTCCTGAATAGAGGACACCAGAAGAGAGGAGGGATAGCAGCGGTCGATGGCCTGAAGGCTGCTCAGGAAGTCACTACAGATGACGATGGACCTACCTGAGCAGAAACGCATATGCTCAAGAGCGCGCAAGATGGCCACCAGCTCTGCAGTAAAAATACTGCAGCCAGCCGGCAAGGAGCATTGCTCAACATGGGCAGCGTGAGCAAAAGCGTAGGCAGTGCGACCATCAACCAGGGAACCATCCGTGTAGACAGGCTCGCAGCCCGGAAATGATTCGAGGAGCGCAAGAAAACGGCGACGGAGGGCCACAGGCGGAACCGAGTCCTTAGGTCCCTGTGCCAAATCCAGACCGACGGACGGCCGGGACAAACCCCAGGGAGGCGTAGGTGTACGGACCCGGAAGGGAGGCGAAAGAGGGAATGAACCCAGTTCTGACAGCAGGGACTGGACACGGACAGCTACGGAAAGTCCAGACCTAGGTCGCCGTTCGGGCAGATGGAGGACCATAGCAGGGAAAAGCAGGCGACGATTGGGATGATCTGGCGAGCAATGAACGTGGACAGCATAGTCGGCGAGCAGACGATGGTGGCGAATCCGCAGTGGGGGAACCCCGGCCTCCACCAGTAGACTATCCACGGGGCTGGTGCGAAAAGCGCCAGTGGCAAGCCTAACCCCACAGTGGTGTATGGGGTCTAACAACTTCAACACTGAGGGGGACGCAGACCCATAGGCCAGGCTCCCATAATCAAGCCGGGACTGCACAAGGGCTCTGTACAACCGCAGCAGCGTGCAGCGATCTGCACCCCAAGACGTGTGGCTAAGGCAGCGGAGGGCGTTGAGGTGCCGCCAGCATTTTTGCTTCAGCTGAGTAACATGAGGAACCCATGTGAGCCGGGCATCAAACACGAGTCCCAAGAAGCGGCAAGTGTCCACCACTTCAAGCAGGTGGCCATCGAGGTAAAGTGCAGGATGAGGGTGGACCGTCCGACGCCTGCAGAAGTGCATAACCCGAGTCTTGGCAGCAGAGAACTGAAAACCATGAGCCAGAGCCCATGATGCTGCCTTGCGAACGGCGACTTGCAGCCTGCGTTCGGCGACTCCCGTAGTTGTGGAGCTAAATGAGATGCAGAAGTCGTCGGCATACAAAGAAGGAGACACCGACGACCCCACTGCTGCAGCCAAACCATTAATGGCCACTAAAAATAAGGAGACGCTCAACACCGAGCCCTGCGGGACCCCATTTTCCTGTATATAAGAGGAACTAGAGGTGGCACCGACTTGCACCCGGAAAGAGCGGCGCAATAAAAAGCTTTGAAGAAAAGCCGGGAGCCGACCACGAAGACCCCACCCATGCAACGTGGCGAGGATGTGATGCCTCCATGTGGTGTCATACGCCTTCCGCAGATCGAAAAATACAGCAACAAGATGCTGACGTCGGGAAAAAGCCGTACGGACAGCAGATTCCAGCCGCACCAAATTGTCCACCGCAGACCGGCCCCGACGGAAGCCACCCTGGGATGGAGCGAGGAGACTGCGCGACTCAAGGACCCAACACAAACGCCGCCCCACCATACGTTCGAGCAATTTGCACAAAACGTTGGTGAGGGTAATGGGACGATAGCTGTCCACTGCCAGTGGGTCCGCACCGGGCTTCACGATGGGGACAATAAGACCCTCTCGCCATTGCGACAGGAACACGCCCTCGCTCCAAATGCGGTTAAAGATGGTGAGGATGTGTCTCTGGCAGTCCCTGGAGAGATGCTTCAGCATCTGCGCGTGGATGCAGTCCGGTCCTGGTGCTGTATCAGGGCAATCGGCGAGGGCAGCGAGGAATTCCCTCTCGCTGAAAGGAGCATTGTATGTTTCATAATGACGCGTGTGGAATGAGAACGGCGTCCGCTCGGCTCGCTCCTGTAGAGAGCGAAAGGCGGGGGAATAGGATGCAGTCGCAGAGCTCTGAGCAAAGTGCGCGGCTAGCCGTTCAGCAATGGCGGCAGCGTCCGTGCAGACAGCGCCGTCCAGGGAGAGCCCAGGGACACCCATAGGGGTCTGGGAGCCATAAATCCGCCGGATCCGGGACCACACGTGCGAGGACGAGACACGGGAGCCCAGGGAGGAGACGTACCTCTCCCAGCACTCCTGCTTACGCCGTGCAATAAGACGACGGGCGAAGGCACGGAGCCTCTTAAAGGCGATGAGGGTCTCCAGAGACGGGTGCCGCCTATGACGCTGGAGAGCCCGCCTACGGTCGCGAATAGCCTCAGCAATCTCCGGCGACCACCAGGGGACAGCCTTCCGCCGAGGGAGGCCAGAGGAACTGGGGATGGCAACCTCGGCCGCTGAAATGATGGACGTGGTGAAAACACGGACCACCTCGTCAATGTCACCCTGTGGGGGAGACGCAATGGTTACAGCGGAAGTAAAAGCTGGCCAGTCAGCCCTGTGGAGAGCCCAGCGGGGCAAGCGCCCAGAAGAATGACACTGTGGCAGTGACAAATAGATGGGAAAATGGTCACTACCACACAGGTCAGGATGCACCCTCCAGTGGAGGGATGGGACAAGTCCAGGGCTGCAAATAGAGAGATCGATGGCCGAGAACGAGCCATGGGCCACACTGAAATGCGTGGGAGCACCGGTGTTCAAGAGGCTAAGGTCGAGCTGAGCCAACACATGCTCCACGGCCCAACCACGATCATCGGAGACAGTCCCACCCCATAGAGGGTTGTGGGCATTGAAATCGCCCAGCAGCAGAAAAGGTGGCGGCAGTTGTGCTATCAGAGCAGCCAGGACATGCTGCGCGACAGTACCATCAGGTGGAAGGTAAATACTGCAGACGGTGATAGCCTGTGGCGTCCACACCCGAACAGCGACAGCCTCTAAAGCTGTTTGTAGAGGTACAAACTCGCTGTGAAGAGAGTTAAGGACATATATGCAGACGCCACCAGACACCTTTTCATAAGCGGCCCGGTTCTTTAAATAACCCCGATAGCCACGGAGGGCGGGGGTTCGCATTGCTGGAAACCAAGTTTCCTGGAGAGCAATGCAGAAGAAAGGGCGAAGGCTGATAAGTTGGCGGAGCTCAGCTAAATGGTGGAAGAAACCGCTGCAGTTCCACTGGAGGATGGTACTGGCCATTGCTGGGAAAGGCGTGACGGGATGGGGAAGGCAAATTACGCCGCAGGGTCACCTGCTGCCTCCAAGTGAGCACCTGTGCCAGTGCTTTCCATGGCGTCGGAGGGACTGGCGAGATCGAGGTCCTCAGCGGACGCCAGGATCTCCACCTCGTCCTCAGACGCAGAGTTTGAAGGGTGCGGTGGGACAGGTGCCACCGCAATGTCAGGATGCTTGGGAGCCTTTTTCTTCAACTGCTTCGCACGCTGTGCCTTGGGAGGGTCTGGCTGGGAGGGCCCCACTGGGTCAGTCTCAGGGACGGACGACGACCGTGAAGCCCTATGACCAGCGACCGGTTGTTGCTTCAAAACTTTGCGGGTATCCGCTTTGACACTGGGCAAAGCCTGGGAAGGGAGGGCCCCAAGGGACCCCTTCCTGGCTAGAGTAGCCGAAGAAGCCCTACGCTTCTCCGGCTGGGAAGGGGGGGACGAATGTCCCTGATGGTTGGGGTGGTGTCGCTCCTGGAGTAGATGGAGCAACCGAGGGCGAAGTGCTCCCCACAACCAAGGGGGCCGGGTCATTTTGACATAGCTGAGAGGCAACAGTACGTGACGACACGGGAGAGGATCGGACCGCTGTTGCAGCAGCGGCATAGGTGGATGTCATGGGCACAGGATGTAGCCGCTCATATTTCCGCCTTGCCTCTGTGTAGGTCAAGCGGTCCAGGGTCTTATATTCCATTATCTTCCTTTCCTTCTGGAAGATCCGACAGTCCGGTGAGCAGGGGGAATGGTGTTCTCCACAGTTAACACAGACGGGAGGCGGAGCACATGGAGTATCAGGATGCGAAGGACGTCCGCAATCCCGACACGTGATGCTGGAAGTACAGCGAGATGACATGTGCCCGAACTTCCAGCATTTAAAACACCGCATCGGAGGAGGGATATATGGTTTCACATCACAACGGTAAACCATCACCTTAACCTTTTCGGGTAAGACATCACCCTCAAAGGCCAAGATGAAGGCACCGGTGGCTACCTGATTATCCCTCGGACCCCGATGGACGCGCCGGACGAAGTGAACACCTCGTCGTTCGAGGTTGGCGCGTAATTAATCGTCGGACTCCAGAAGAAGATCCCTATGGAATATAATACCCTGGACCATGTTGAGACTTATGCGGCGTGATGGTAACTGAAACATTCCCCAACTTGCCACAATTGAGCAACCTCCGTGACTGGGCAGAGGATGCCGTTTTGATGAGCACAGAGCCAGAGCGCATCTTGGACAAGCCCTCCACCTCCCCGAACTTGTCCTCTAAATGCTCCACAAAAAACTGGGGCTTGGTCGACACGAACGATTCTCCATCAACCCGCGTACGCACAAGGTACCGGGGTGAATATTCGCCACTGCCTTCTTTAGCAAGACGTTCCTCCCATGGAGTAGCTAGGGAGGGAAACGATCTCTGATCCAATTTCTTCCCGTTGAGGTTAGACCTCGATCGCTTAGAGACTGCCGGTGGACGCCCACCAGCGATAGATGATGTACCACGCTTCATTGCGGGTCATCCGCCCTGATGCCACCTACTCCGACCAAGGGCCCTCCCCACGGGCGCCACCCAGCCACAGCAATAGCCACCTGGCAGGATGGCCATTGCCGGGAGTCCTGATGCCCCAGGGAGATGGGCATCTACTCCTTGGCATACGTGGGGAGTGAACGGCGCAGGCATCAGTAGAGCGATCCCTGTGTTGTCAGGGGGCTACAACCAAGAGGGTACATGGCGGCCCCACCACAACGGACTGGCTACCGTGCTGGATGTTAGGTGACATGTGGTCCATGGGCGTCGCCAGTGCAGAAAATGGCCCTGCACAGTGCTTGGCAGAAAGAGCACGCAGGAGCGCATCCATGCCCAAGGGATGGAGAGCGGGCAGGACTGCAATGCAACGACGAATAAGATGGCGAAAGTCCTCAACACAACATGGACACAATGCACCAAGTAAGGCGCCCTTCCCCAATCGGCTCGCTCTTCGGAAAAATTTGGAAATATGGAGGTCAAACCCGACAGGGGACCATCACATAAGGCCGAAACGTTTGAGACTCCTTTTAGTCGCCTCTTACGACAGGCAGGAATACCGCGGGCCTATTCTTACCCCCGAACCCGCAGGGGGGGACTCCAGAGAGGATATCTGGGTTCCATTACAGGAAAATATGTGACAAAGAGAAGCAAGGTGGGCAAGGAGGGAAATGAAGTTGTTTCTTACATTCAACACACACAGTAAGAGCACTAGTTTCACCTGCGAGAAAATTATGGTAATATGGATAACTCTCTCTTGTGCGACAGCTCGCTGCCGAGTGCAAGTCTTTATGTGACATCATTTAGGTGATTTCCAAGTCAGTGATGAAATGATGAGAACAACACAACACTCAGTCCTCTAAAAGCAAACAATCTGGAGATAGTAAGTATGTATAAGTTATTTTTCCCCATAACCACTACAAGGATTACTGTGTGGTCAGTTTCGTTAAAAAGTTACCAGCTGTTAACCAATCCCAGCTTCATGAACAAAATTTAACAATAAATCGGCCCTGTTCGATGTGCTACTCTTACACCTCCGCTGTTCATGGAGGAACATGGCATCCAAGCACTCGTGTGTGCAAAGAACTAATTATATATACAGACTGGTTTGAAAACATTTATGTGTAACTACAGAAATTTATTTATCCATCACCACTGTATTAAGGAAGTATTTATTGAATTTGGTGAACAGAGCTTCCAGCATGTCATTCTGGCCAAAGCTCTTACCTGGAAACTTTCTCCCTTTATTTTTTTACTTCCATATTACACATGGTTTTTGAATTGTTTTTTCAATATTAATTTTTTGCACATAGGCCCTACTTCTTTTCCATAACAGACTGTAGAATGTTTCAAAATTAAGTTTTCAATCTCTGATATAGAGTGCACTCTGAATTAAACAAAAAGCTCTTACTGATTAAACGTTGCAATATCAGGCTTTATATCATTTCCTATTTTTATTCAATTATTTCCTCATCTGCTTTATAGAAAGGGATAATTCAAGAAGCTGTAAGAATGAGTAAGCGAACAAATTTCTCACGTGTACATAGTGTCTGCTCCATAAATCTCTTATCCAAAAAGTTATGTCAGAAATACACACATCAAAAAAAGTTTTGCATCACCTCGATTCCGAGAGTTCCGAAACCTGTACAGAAAATTTAAAGAGAGATCAAGATAAACATTATTTCCACCTTTTCAATTGCTCATGGGAACCACACACTGCATGTTGTACCACCATACTACGGGACCTTCGGAGGTGGTGGTCCAGATTGCTGTACACACCGGTACCTCTAATACCCAGTAGCACGTTCTCTTGCATTAATGTATGCCTGTATTTGTCGTGGCATCCACAAGTTCATCAGGGCACTGTTGGTCCAGATTGTCCTACTCCTCAGAGGCAATTCGGCGTGGATCCCTCAGAGTGGTTGGTGGGTCACGTCGTCCATAAACAGAGCTTTTCAGTCTATCCCAAGCATGTTCGATAGAGTTCATGTCTAGAGAAGATGCTGGCCACTCTAGTCGAGCGATGTTATCCTGAAGGAAGCCAATCACAAGATGAGCACAATGGGACACGAATTGTCCTCCATGAAGACAAATGCCTCGCCAATATGCTGCCCATATGGTTGCACTATTGGTTGGAGGATGGCATTCATTCAAGTATTGTACAGCCATTACGGCACCTTCCATGACCACCAGCAGCGTATGTCGGCCCCACATAATGCCACCCCAAAACAGCAGGAAACCTCCACTTTGCTGCACTTGCTGGACAGTGTGTCTAAGGCATTCAGCTTGACCAGGCTGCCTCCAAACACGTCTCCGATGATTGTCTGGTTGAAGGCATATGCGACACGCATCAATGACGAGAACATGATGCCAATTCTGAGCGATCTATTCAGCATGTTGTTGGGCCCATCTGTTCTGCACTGCATGGTGTTGTTGTTGCAAAGATGGACCTCATCATGGACATCTGGAGTGAAGCTGCACAACATGCAACCAATTGCACACAATTTGAGTCTTAACACGACGTCTTGTGGCTGCACAAAAAGCATTATTCAAATTGGTGGCATTGCTGTCAGGGTTCCTCCAAGCCATAATCTGTAGGTAGCAGTCATCCGCTGCAGTAGTAGCCCTTGGGCAGCCGGAGCGAGACATGTCATCGAACGTTACTGTCTATATCTCCTCCATGTCCTAACATCACTTTGGTTCACTCTGAGACACCCGGACACTTCCCTTGTTGAGAGCCCTTCCTGGCACAAACTAACAATGCGGACACGATCAAACCGCAGTACTAACTGTCTAGGCATGGTCGAACTCCAGACAACACAAGCCTTCCTGGTGGAATGACTGGAACTGATCAGCTGTCGGACCCCCTCCATGTAATAGGCGCTACTCATGCATAGTTGTTTACATCTTTGGGCGGGTTTAGTGACATCTCTGAACAGTCAAAGAAAAATGGTTCAAATGGCTCTGAGCACTATGCGACTTAACTTCTGAGGTCCTAGAACTTAGAACTAATTAAACCTAACCAACCTAAGGACTTCACACACATCCATGCCCGAGGCAGGATTCGAACCTGCGACCGTAGAGGTCGCTCGGTTCCAGACTGTAGCACCCAGAACCGCACGGCCACTCCGGCCGGCACAGTCAAAGAGACTGTGTCTGTGATACAATATCCATAGTCAACGTCTATCTTCGGGAGTTCTAGGAACAGGGGGTGCAAATCTTTTTTTGATGTGTGTATTTTACTTTTATACTAGATATGACTGTTTGGCCACCCATATGCATAGGATCTGTGGTATAAGATTGAACCAATCATGAACAAAGAACATTTTAGAGTTTACAAAATTAAGTGATTGTAGTTCAGTCTTAACAACACTGTATTTGGAAGCAAGAGCAAGACGCTAAATAAGTCAAGTGCCAGAACATTATTATTTTAATGTTTTGCTTTCATTAATGAGAAATAACTTATTAGGGTTTTCTTTTGACAAACAGTTCACTGTTATAGCACATACTATTTCCCACTGCTTCCGAATCTAAGTGGCTGAAGGCATTTAGAACTAAAAACAGAAGAAGAAGAAGAAGAAGAAGAGTGAGGTATTCAGCAGCAAGGTCATCAGCACCATTACTAAGTGTCAGCTTGCTATTTGCTTGGGAATACCACGTGTGTCCCCACAGGCAGAGCTGCTTATAATGCAGGAGAGTCACCTAGCAATGACAAACTGCCATCACGATGTACTGAACTATTACACTGAAAACCAATCAAAAATGCCTAACTGCTTTGGCACAACATGCTGAACACCCCTGCTCAGCACATCAGGGATAAGGCCCAACAGTTCCCGAAATTTCAAAATCCATGTAACACTGGTGGCAGTGTCGGCAAGGGTGGTGGGCAGATCTCCAGATAAACTGAGGGTTTCTCTAATGTCAGTAAATAAAACTGAAACAGGATGTCAAATTAAACACCTTTCAGCCATCTAGTTTTCAACCTTATTTTATTTGGCAACCAGATTCAGCATTTCACTACACCATCTTCAGGCCCCTGATCAACGTGTAGAAAGACTACCTCAGCTGCGATATGCCTGAAGACCGTGTAGTAAAAAGCTGAAACCGGTTGCCAAATAAAATAAGGTTGGAAACTAGATGGCTGAAAGATGTTTAATTTGAGATCCTGTATTTAACAGCCACGTCCCACAACCATCTCTAAAAAGATGAGCATACAGGGGAGGAAACCATGCATTAATGGGCAATGTCCTATGCACCATTTGATGAGCACGACGCCCTTCCATACGCCTGCATGGTTGTGGCACAGTTCCATGCGACGTACACCATGCGAGCACTGCGGGTGGGGTGGGATGAGGCAGGGAGTGGGAAGACAGTCCTGCCATATGCTCACTTTGGTAAGATGCATATGCACAGTGGAAGAATTCCCCATCCGAAAAATACAGACTTACAGAACTTTATTGTCACTGAGTAGTGTTGCAGTTTTTATCGTTTAAGTGCTCCATCTCTTTTCATTAGTACATAATAGTTTTCAGTCTCATATATCAGTGTATGTTTTTTGTTTATTTTTTTGTCCAGAACAATGAACGGTTCAGTAACTGGTGAGCCATTACCAACTGGGATTATAGCTTCTGCCTCTACATGTTTTCAAATCATAAGAAGGGACAGACGATTCATCGTGAGGGTAGTGAATAAGGAAGAAAGGAATATTATAAAATCACATGATCTAAAAGCACGGCAGGAAAATAAAACAAGGTTATCTACTTGCTGCCTGTTATCCTGGCGCATCTCTAAGATACATTACAAAAAGTAAAAAATGGGTCATTTCCTTGAGTATGACCCCTTTGTGCTCCTGGTAAAAAGTGTCCAAGATCTGAAGTACATAAGTTTCACTGTCATTGCTTGGGTATGGATGTAATAAGAGCCATTATACTAAGTACAAGTGGATATCACATTTCCACTGCAAGCTAGAGACAGTCGAGAAGCCCTCACGAATAACAATGTTTTAATTGACTCGTCATGACAAGAGAAAGCATTTCAATGGTTGCATACACATTATCAGTATTAATAAACTAACTATACAACAGGCTATGCAAATGATGAGATGGTCAGTATTATTGCGAAAGTATGAGTATCCTGAAGTCATGTACTGATCAGATACTTAATTTGTTGAAAGGTATTGCTGACAAAGGCAGATCTACTTTCACGACAATCTCTTTCAAGCAACATGAACTCTTTTTCTCACAAGGCACACCTACTCATCACTTTTTCAATGGTAAGTGTCACTGATGTATCTGGATTAGAAACAAGACTATTATGTTGAGGCTGACATGAGCAAATTTCACATAATTTTTGAATTTAGTTCGTCTGTGACTGACTTCACAATGGTCTCATACATCTACAAATTCGAGGTTGAAACCATTACTTTTCTGTGTTGGACTGACGTGGAATTACCACATAAAATAATGCATATAGCCCCACATCATAATTTGTAGTGTTCGGGAATGTGTAGATGGAAAATCCTATCTGGCAAAACAACTGAACAACCAATAGCATTCCCTTGCTAGAAGCCATCCACACATACAATGATAAAACTGTGGTATTTACTTAAAACTGAAGAAAACAGATTCGTAAAAAAAGTAGTGTTATGTAAAAGTTTTCTTCTACTTTGTCAAGCTTAAGATCACTTTGGGCCTATGAAGACACTAAGTTGGCAATCTGTTCGAGCCCTGGCCACATACTCTGAGGTCTGATACAGCCAGATCTGCGAGACAGTCAGTAGCACATATACTGAATGACTTGGCCACATGGGACCAATTCCTGAACAACCACTCAAAGTTAGTGTGGGCTAATGACTGAGGCAATGTTAAGATTTTAATGGCCTGTCAAGTCAGAAAGAGGTGCCGCCAAATCCAGAGTGGTCGTTTACCAGCCTCTGCACACAAACTCTGAACTGGTCTGGTCTGAGAGACTCTAATCGATAACCTACTCTTCTCATGGTGGACAGCATCTAACGTCTTGGGGTGGAAGTACATGCTGATACATAAACCATGCTGCCATAATCTAATCGTGGTCTGACAGACATACTACAAAACTGCAAGAGGCTGGACTGTCGGCTCTCCATGCATTTCCACTGAGGTATTTCAAACTGTTCCATGATCTGAAGTTCTTTGTTCACTGGTCTTTCAGGTACAGGAACCAGGTTAATTTAATGTCAATCAGAAGGCCTAAAAAGTGCATATGGTACTTACAATTTCAAACAGCTCTAGTTGGCTGAAACTGAAATGTGGTCTTCTCTGGTGTGAACACAGAACCATTTTTAATGGCCCAAGCTTCCAGCCTCCTGATGCTCATCCCTTGTTGTCATTGCAAGATCGGAGGAAGAGTAGAAGAAGACTGCGAAATCACCCACCAACAAAGATCACTTACATGGCTCCTGACTGTGGAGGAGATGCCACTGATAACTATCACAAACAGTGCAAAACTGAGTATACGGTCTTGGGGGACCCCAAGTTTCCTGAATGTAATGGTCATACAAGGCACCACCAACGCAATACCAAAAGCATCAGTTCTCGAGGAAGAATTCGATAAGTGGCAGATGTCCAGGTAGCTGCCATTCATGTAGTTGGTGCAGGATGTTGTACCTTAAAATGGTGTCTTACACTTTTTCAAGTTAAAAAATCACATCATCCAACTGGTTTCCATGTAACAAAGACTGTTGTATAGACATCTCTGGAATTAAACTGTGAAGAGCAGAATGGTTGCACTGAAACTGCACTAGCAGCAGCACAGATCTCGGGATATGACGAGCCAGACGAGGTAGTGGTTGACCATGGGCTCTAGGGTCTTACCCACAGAAGATAATTGCCCGTTTCCCAGAATGGAATTAATATTGCCTCCTTCCAAGTGGTGAACTACTGACCATCAAACAAGATTTGACTGAAACAAGACAGGAGCTTGCCTTTAGCTCCGGGGCACAGATGACTGAGCATGTCACCAACTCTCCGCGTGTAGTTCTACACTTCCATGACACCCATGGTTTTCCATTTCTCCCACAATTCCTCAGGACCCATATCCATCACAACAGAGCATGTAACCATGCCTTCACATAAGTTAAAAATATTATGCAATTCAGCCACAATAGGATAGTCCTCTAAGGCCTTGCATCTCCACAGTTTAGATAATTTAGGCGACTTGTGAGTTTCATTTACAAGGGAAACTCTCCATCGCAGCCCCTCTCTGATTTAGTGGTAAGATGGCCCAGTGGATAACCTGTCAAAAACTGAACACAGATCAAGCATGAAAACAAGAAGATGATGTACTGAACTATGGAAAAAAAAGCAAAATGTAAACTGAATGGTCCAAGAACAAGAAGTGCTTATAGAGTAGCTGGAAAAAAAAAAAAAAAAAATGGCGTGTTGGTTAAGTGGTTACGGCATTGCATTACCACCACGCGGGTGAGCAGTATTAAAAACTATCTCGTGCCCTTCCTCAACATTATGAACTGTCCCTCTGGTCATTGAAACGTTTGTCCTTTTTCTGTAGTCTTGGCAGTTGTCATACTGTACATTGATTACTGAAAATGAGCCGTCGTAAGAATATGTTGACGTCACAAGTAAATGAGGTGAATAGTGAGAGCAGCCAAGATACCACATAGACGTATCACAGAAATTGAAACAACATATAAACGGGTGTGAACTATGTTACAACGATAGTATTTAAGAGTCAAGATTTCCAAAACGGAACACAACTCCAAAAACGTTAAAAGCATGTGTTTTCACAGTACACAGAAACTGTGTCATTGGGAGTGATCACGTTCACACGAACACCTATATCGGGCAATGACATACCTCGATCATTTACCAGTCGTACAAATTACGTGCATCGATAAGAGATTCCTATTGTATGACCCACATACTGTCACTAATGCCGTATATGACAACAGACATGTTTCCTGAATAAAAATCTCTCCGTGTACATGCCGCGTCAATTCAGGATAAAACTCCAAGCTTTCGACCACTACCTCCATGGTCGTCGTCAGGGCTAAGACTAACTGTCGTGAACTAGCGAGGCTCCCACTCGTAGCCAGACATGTTTCCTGGTGGAGGATTTGACTGATTTGTCACCTTGTCATCAAATGTTTGCGGTTCCCATTCAAAAGCTGCTTCCTTTTGACTAACAGAATAGTTGTGGAGAATCTACTGTTATTACAGGTCCCTACCTTAAACCTCGTTATTGCAAATGGATGTTACACCACAATACAGACACAAATTTGAATAGAATGAACAGCAAGAGGAACAAAAAGAGGTACGAGGGAGGTTTGAAAATGGCTCGTCCATTGCTGTCCAACATCGTAACCGCGATGCCACTTCTTTCCCCAGATGCTCTATATTGCACTGCTACTTCTTGGACCATTCACTGTTTCCATTCCCCACCCCCACCCCCTCTTTCTTCAGAGTCCAGTACAACTTCTTCCTGTTTCCATGCTTGATCAGTGTTCAGATTTTGATGGGCTGCCCACTGGGGCCTCTTACCACTAAATCCAAGGGGGGGAAGGGGGGGGGGTGCAATGGGAAGTTTCCCTTGTTAGAAGTGTTCCACTATGAAGTCATCTAACACTTCAAGGCTCCAGCAATACCCTTCAATCCTTCATAATTAACATCTATATCTACATGGTTACTCTGAAATTCACAATTAAATGTCTAGCAGAGGGTTGATCAAAGACCTTCAAGCTATTTCTTTATCATCCCACTCTCTAACAGTGCACAGGAGAGATGAATACTTAAATCTTTCCATGCAAGCTCCAATTTCTCTTATTTTATGATGATTTATTCCTTTGTAGGTGGGCACCAACAAAATATTTTAACACTGAGGAGAAAACAAGTGTGAGGCATCATAAGAAGATCCTGCCACAACAAAAAAATTCCTTTGTTTTAATTATTGCCACCCCAATTCACTTATTGTACCAATGGCTCGCTATCCTCTACTTTGCAATAATACAAAACGAGTTGTCCTGAATTTTTTCAACGTCCTCCGTCACTCCTGTCTGATGTGGACCCCCACTGCACAGTAGTACTCCAGAAGAGGACAGAAAAGTGTAATGTAAGCAGTCCCTTTGGTACACCTGTTGCATTATCTGTGTGTTCTGTCAATACATCACAGTCTGGTTTGCTTTCCCAACAACATTATCTTTGTGATTGTTCCAATTTAAATTTGTGTGTGATTTATCTTGTAACAGAAATTTACCAGATTCCTTTTAGTCCTCATGTGGACGACTTAACAGTTTTCATTATTTAGAGTTAACTGCCACTTTCTGCACCATACATATATTATGCCTAAATTGTTTTGCAATGGATTTTGATCACCTGATGACTTTACTAGGTGGAAAATGAGAGTATCATTCGCAAACAATCTAATGGAGCTGTTTAGATTGTCTTCTGAATCGTTTAGATTGATCAGGAACAGCAGAGAGCCTGTAACACTCCCTTGGGGAACGCCAGATATTGTTTCTGTTTTAATCAATGACTTTCCATCAGTCACTACGGACTGTGATCTTTCTGTCAGGAAATCACAAACCCAGTTGCACAACTGTAGTGATAACCCACAGGCATGCAATTTGATTAGAAGTTGCTTGTGAATATCAGTGTCAAAAGCCTTCTAGAAATCTAAAAATATGGAATCAATTTGAGATCTATTGGCAGCATTCATTACTTTGTGAGAATAAAGAACTAGTTGTGTTTCACAAGAACAACATTTTCTGGATCTTTGTTAGCTATTTGTCAACAAATCACTTTCTTCAAGGTAATTCATAATTTTCAAACATAGCAAGGGTCCCAAAATACTACTGCAAATCAACATTACTGATATGAGTCTATAATTCAGAGGATAACTTATTTCCTTTCTTGGGAGCTGGTGTGACTTGTGTGTGCTACTTTCCAGTCTTTAGGTATGGCTCTTTCGAGGATTCTACGTGTGGTCTATGGATCTTTGATGGACAAAATAATGTATGAGCTTTTTTTTCCTATATTAAGAGGTTGCCTTCAAAGAGCCAGCATAGAAGCCTTTCACAGCTGTCAACAAAGTTTGCTCTTATCTACTGTGGAGAACTGTTACAAGATAGATGGTTTGTATCATTGGCAAATGACACAGGTGTTGTGGATAGGTGTTCCAGGAGGTCATTAATAGAGAGAAAGAAGAAGGGGCTAAGATTGAGCCCTGTGGGACTTCTGATGTAACAGATATTGTATCTGAATAGCTTGTTCTTATATCATGTGTTGTTATTTCTACCAGCTGCTCTCTGTCTGATAGATATGACAAACCATTCACTGCAGACTTCTCTTATAATGTAAGCATCCAGTTTATGTAGGAGCACTGTGTGATTTACTAGATCAGTGGTTGTGAAACTCTGGCCCAACTCAAGTATTCATGTGGCCAGCAGTTACAAGCCTCATTTGACAATAATGAGCGTCTAGCAACTAACAGCTGAATCCAAAAAGAGCTTCCGAAGACTGTAGCTTTCTGCTCAATAACCAACAATTTTTTTTAGATGTGCTTAATTGTAATGGACATTGGTGAATTCAGCCATTAGCTACACTAAACTGGACGCTTACCTCGAAGGCAGAGGGATAACTAAGGTGACGTCTGTGGTGTTAGAGGACGTAGTGAGGGGATGTTTTCTTGGTTAACTTCCAGTTATGACAACTGATGGGCATGCACAAGTCGTACCAATCAGCCACTATTGACACGGAAGTAACATGTTCACTACACAAAATATCATCCTCAAATGCAGTACTTATTTGTAGAAAGTAACATTAAATTAATTAAAGCTGTTTAAAATAATGGCATGTGTAGACGAAAATTGGCATTTAAATCATTTAGCACACTTTTGTGATTGAGTCTAATATTGAACAGTGCAGTCATTCACATATATAGTAAAACCAACAACTCTTATCACACAGCTATAGTGTCACAACTGTTAGATTGTTGAGTTTGGCAGCAATCTGAAAGAGGGCACAGTCAACACTACTTGTTCTGAATGGTGCCAAAAGGCAAAGATCAGTGCTTTTGGGGCTGTTGTCCAACTTTTTGTGCTCTTATTACAGCTATTCTATTTTGGGTTAATTACGCACTAATTTATGTAGATTACCAACTAATAATATTACCCACTATATATGCGATACCAACTGAAACCCCACAATGTCAATGTTGACTCCTGAGCAAAAAAGTTTGATAGCCACTGGACTAGATCAAACGCCTTTTCAGATCAATGGAAACTCCAGAAGCCGACTGTGTCCAAATTAATACAAGTTGTTATGCACACTATGTGATCAAAAGTACCTGGACACCCTCAAGCACATATTTTTCATATAAGGTGCAGTTTGCTGCCACCTAATGCAAGGTACTCCATATCAGTGACCTCAGTAGTCAGTAGACATCGCGACAGAGCAGAATGGGGCGCTCTGCGGAACTAATGGACTTCGAACATTGTCAGGTAATTGGGCGTCACTTTTATCATACACCTGTACGCGAGATTTCCACACTCCTGAACATCCCTAGGTCCACTGTTTCTGATGTGATTGTGAAGTGGAAACGTGAAGGGACATGTACAGCACAAAAGCATGCACGTCTACCTCGTCTGTTGACTGATAGACACTGCCGACAGTTAAAGAGAGGTGTAATGTGTAACAGGCACACATCTATCCACGCCATCACACAGGATTACCAAACTGCATCAGGATCCACTGCAAGTATTATGACAGACGGGAGGTGAAAAAACTTCGATTTCATGGCCGAGCTGCTGCTCATAAGGGAAATACAGAAGCATCCGATCCCGCCCGTCTGCTTTGACCCATGAAGTCACAAATATGGCAGAAACTACCATAAACCACGATTCCAATATGGCGCATATTAAGTCGTTACGTACACATTATGAGGACGAAAACGGGAAATAGGGGTTTTCTTGGTGGGGACAAACTAAATATAAACAGATTTAGGCACCCACCCCCATACAAAACGACGAAAAAAACCGACATCACAAAACTCCCCAAATACCACTAAACACACATCATCTGGATACTGATACTTCCATTAACCTATATAGCTCAATAGCAGCGCCCGATCCCATAAATTAGGACCTAACACTTCCCTTGACCTATATGGCTCAAAAACATCTCCCGATAGTAATACCAACGTTCACAGCCACACATTGGGATCGAACACTTCCCTTAATCTGTTATCCTTACGACATCTCAACATACAGCTGTCCCTGCTCCGAGACGCCGGAACTTTAAGTAAGCCTCATTTCTTCACATCATACTGAACACTTCACGACTTCATCCAAAAATCCGAATAGTTGGAGAAATTGTATTAGAGACAACACACTGTCCCCCTTCATAGCTGACAACCGAAAACTGTTGACCCTGTCAGGCATATCCATACCCACCAAAGACATAAAAACAGCAATTTACCAAAATTCACACACGACGCCACACTCACAAACTAAACCAAATACATCACATAACACACCACCAGAGAGCACCACTGATCGCATCAAAATGACACCTGCAAACACGGCACTCTCACAAACTAAATTCCGCGCCATCGTGATGTCACGCACCACAACAGCCTTACGTCACGGGTCAAAGCCGACAGGTGCGATCCCTCATAAGGCATACATCACACCAGTAAATGCCAAACGACACCTCACTTGATGTAAGGGGTGTAAACATTGGACGATTGAACAATGGGAAAATGTTGTGTGGAGTTACGAATCACAAGACACAATGTGGCGATCTGATGGCAGGGTGTGGGTATGGTGAATGCCCGGTGGAGGTCATCTGCCAGCGTGTGTAGTGCCAACAGTAAAATTCAGAGACGGTGGTGTCAGGGTGCAGTTGTGTTTTTCACGGAGGAGGCTTGCACCCCTTGTTGTTTTCCATGGCACTATCACAGCACAGGCCTACATTGATGTTTTAAGCACCTTCTTGCTTCCCACTGTTGAACAATTCAGGGATGGCGATTGCACCTTTCAACATGATCAAGCAACTGTTCATGGTGGTTGTTGGGATGTTTAAGGGGGACTAAACAGCGAAGGTCATCAGTCCCCCATTCCAAAATCAGGCGAGCCGAAAATCTACGGAGCAGGTAAAAACCGAAGGGGGAGGAGACGTCCCCCCAGGCGCTAAAAGAACACAAATGCAGCAACAAACACTACAGACAAGAACAGGACAGAGGAACACCAGACAGAAAGAAACAGAAGAAAGGAGGATGGCTGGAGACTGGTTGACTGACCACGAGAAAAAAAAAAAGGGAAAGAGTCAACCATCTGACGGCACATCAGAACAGCAACAGACACAAGGAAAAAAAGACACAGAAAGGGAAAGGCGCAGGACCTCCCTAAATCGAACCATAAAAAGGACTACTACGGATAAAATGTAAAACATTCTCAGCCATGGAGGCATCGTCGGATAAAACCAAAGCCAAAGTGCCCGGGAGATTAAAAGATTGCCGGAGTGTGCGCAGTCGAGGACACTCCAGCAAAATGTGGCCGACCGTCAGCCGGGACCCACACCAACACAAGGGGGGATCCTCCTGACGCAACAGATGGCCGTGCGTCAGGTATGTATGGCCGATGCGCAGCCGACACAGGACTACCGAGTCCCTGCGAGAACCCCGCAGGGAGGAACGCCACACATCGGTCGTCCCCTTGACAGCCCGCAGTTTATTCGGGGCTGTCATGCCACGCCACTCAGTAGCCCACATCCCAATCAGATTACGGCGCAACACCAGCTGCTGGTCGCGAGCCGTAAGGCCGATCTCCAAAGCCGGGGCGTCGATTGCCCCTTTGGCCAGCCTGTCTACACGTTCGTTCCCTGGGATGCCAACATGACCGGGCGTCCAAACCAAGACCACCGAACGACCAGTACGGGCAATGGCGGAAACAGACTCCTGAATGGAGGACACCAGAAGAGAGGAGGAATAGCAGCGGTCGATGGCCTGAAGGCTGCTCAGGGAGTCACTGCAGATCACGATGGACCTACCCGAGCAGAAACGCATATGCTCAAGAGCGCGCAATATGGCCACCAGCTCTGCAGTAAAAATACTGCAGCCAGCCGGCAAGGAGCGCTGCTCAACATGGGCAGCATGAGCAAAAGAGTAGGCAGTGCGACCATCAACCAGGGAACCATCAGTGTAGACAGTCTCACAGTCCGAAAATGAGGCGAGGAGCGCAAGAAAATGGCGACGGAGGGCCACAGGCGGAACCGAGTCCTTGGGTCCCTGTGCCAAGTCCAGACGGACGGACGGCCGGGACAAACACCAGGGAGGCGTAGGTGCACGGACCCGGAAGGGAGGCGAAAGAGGGAATGAACCCAATTCCGACAGCAGGGACCGAACGCGGACAGCGACGGAAAGCCCAGACCTAGGTCGCCGTTCGGGCAGATGGAGGACCATGGCAGGGAAAAGCAGGCGACGATTGGGATGGCCTGGCGAGCAATGCACGTGGACAGCATAGTCGGCGAGCAGTCGATGGCGGCGAATCCGCAGCAGGGGAACCCCGGCCTCCACCAGTAGACTATCCACGGGGCTCGTACGAAAAGCGCCAGTTGCAAGCCGGACCCCACAGTGGTGTATGGGGTCTAACAACTTCAACACTGAGGGTGATGCAGACCCATAGGCCAGGCACCCATAATCAAGCCGAGACTGCACAAGGGCTCTGTACAAGCGCAGCAGCGTGCAGCAATCCGCACCCCAAGACGTGTGGCTAAGGCAGCGGAGGGCGTTGAGGTGCCGCCAGCATTTTTGCTTCAGCTGAGTAATATGAGGAACCCATGTGAGCCGGGCATCAAACACGAGCCCCAAGAAGCGGCAAGTGTCCACCACTTCAAGCAGGTGGCCGTCGAGGTAAAGTTCAGGATGAGGGTGGACCGTCCGACGCCTGCAGAAGTGCATAACTCGAGTCTTGGCTGCAGAGAACTGAAAACCATGAGTCAGAGCCCATGATGCTGCCTTCCGAACGGCTACCTGCAGCCTGCGTTCGGCGACTCCCGTAGTCGTGGAGCTAAATGAGATGCAGAAGTAGTCGGCATACAAAGAAGGAGACACCGACGACCCCACGGCTGCAGCCAGACCATTAATGGCCACTAGAAATAAGGACACACTCAACACTGAGCCCTGCGGGACCCCATTTTCCTGTGTATAAGAAGAACTAGAGGCGGCACCGACTTGCACCCGGAAAGAGCGGTGCAATAGAAAGGTTTGAAGAAAAGCCGGGAGCCGACCACGAAGACCCCACTCATACAACGTGGCGAGGATGTGATGCCTCATGTGGTGTCATACGCCTTCCGCAGATCGAAAAATACAGCAACGAGATGCTGACGTCAGGCAAAGGCCGTACGAATAGCAGACTCCAGCCGCACCAAATTGTCCGTGGCAGACCGGCCCCGACGGAAGCCACCCTGGGATGGAGCGAGGAGACCGCGCGACTCAAGGACCCAACACAAACGCCGCCCCACCATACGTTCGAGCAATTTGCACAAAACGTTGGTGAGGGTAATGGGACGATAGCTGTCCACCGCCAGTGGGTCCGCACCGGGCTTCAAGATGGGGACAATAAGACCCTCTCGCCATTGCGACGGGAACATGCCTTCGCTCCAAATGCAATTAAATATCGCGAGAATGTGACTCTGGCAGTCCCTGGAGAGATGCTTCAGCATCTGCGCGTGGATGCAGTCTGGGCCTGGTGCTGTATCAGGGCAATCGGCGAGGGCAGCGAGGAATTCCCTCTCGCTGAAAGGAGCATTGTATTTTGCAGAATGACGCGTGTTGAATGAGAACGGCGTCCGCTCGGCTCGCTCCTTTAGAGAGCGAAAGGCGGGGGGATAGGATGCAGTCGCAGAGCTCTGAGCAAAGTGCGCGGCTAGCCGTTCAGCAATGGCGGCAGCGTCCGTGCAGACAGCGCCGTCCAAGGAGAGCCCAGGGACACCCATAGGGGTCTGGGATCCATAAATCCGCCGGATCCGGGACCACACGAGCGAGGAGGAGACACGGGAGCCCAGGAAGGAGACGTACCTCTCCCAGCACTCCTGCTTACGCCGTGCAATAAGACGACGGGCGAAGGCACGGAGCCTCTTAAAGGCGATGAGGGTCTCCAGAGACGGGTGCCACCCATGACGCTGGAGAGCCCGCCTACGGTCGCGAATAGCCTCAGCAATCTCCGGCGACCACCAGGGGACAGCCTTCCGCCGAGGGAGGCCAGAAGATCGGGGGATGGCAGCCTCGGCCGCTGAAATGATGGATGTGGTTAAAACACGGACCACCTCGTCAATGTCACCCTGTGGGGGAGACTCAATGGCAGCAGCAGAAGTAAAAGCCGGCCAGTCTGCCCTGTGGAGAGCCCAGCGGGGCAGGTGCCCAGGAGAACGACTCTGGGGTAGTGACAAATAGATGAGAAAATGGTCACTACCGCACAGGTCAGGGTGCACCCTCCAGTGGAGGGATGGGACAAGTCCGAGGCTGCAAATAGAGAGATCGATGGCCGAGAACGAGCCATGGGCAACACTGAAATGCGTGGGAGCACCGGTGTTCAAGAGGCTAAGGTCGAGCTGAGCCAACAAATGCTCCACGGCCCAACTGCGGTCATCAGAGACAGTCCCACCCCATAGAGGGTTGTGGGCATTGAAATCGCCCAGAAGCAGCAATGGTGGCGGGAGTTGAGCCAGCAGCGCAGCCAAGACATGTCGGGGGAGCTCCCCATCCGGAGGAATGTAAACAGAGCAAACAGTAATAGCCGGCGAGAGCTCAACCCTGGCAGCAACTGCCTCTAAAGGCGTCTGAAGGAGTACTGGCGAACTACAGACAGAGTGGTGAACAAAGAGGCAAACCCCACCTGACGCTCGATGACAGGCAGCACCGTTCTTATAGTATCCCCGATAACCGCGAAGGGCGGGGGTCCGTAGTGCAGGAAACCAAGTTTCCTGCAGAGCAATGCAGAGAACAAGGGAATCACTCAGAAGCATCCGGAGCTCAGGCAGGTGGCGGAAATAACCGCCGAAGTTCCATTGGAGAATGGAAGCAGGAAGGGACTGGGAGGGCGTGAATGCAACTAAGAGGCAGACAGCGCTTCAGAGCCAACTGCCGCCACTGGGGGAGAGTCAGCTGAGTCCATAGGAGAGGCCCCCAAGGGTTCCGTGAGGGCGAGATCCGCGGCAGAGGCGAAGATCTCCACCTCATCCCCGGAGCCAGGACTATGTACAGCAGGCGGTGCTGAAACCGCCGGAACGTCCTTCTTGGACACATTCCGTTCCTTCTTCTCGCGTCTGCCCTTAGGGTGAGAGGGCTGGGAGAGCTTCTCTGAAGGAGCGTCGGAGGCTGACGACGACGCAGAAGCCCTACGACCAGCAGGTGGCAGAACCTTCAGCCACTGGCTGACATCTGGCTGGGAAGGAGAAGAAACGGAGGAAGGGAGAGCCCCGAGGGACCCCTTCCGCGAGAGAGGAACCGGCGGAAGCAACGCCGGCGGAGAAGGAGGGGGAGGAATCGAGCCTCCCGGTTGTGGAGCAGATGTCACTCCCGAAGTAAGCTTGGGGGGAGAGACAGAAGAGGGTTTGCCCCCAACTGCTTAGGGGGCAACAGAGGAAGGCTTGCCCCCAGGCACGAGGGGGGCAGACAGAGATACACGGCCCCGAGGGCCCACTGAAGGCGGCACAGATGAGGCGACAACCGTCGCTCGCGTGGGCGACGATAACGTGGCTGCAGCATAAAATGGTCGAAGGGAAGCAGGATACAACCTTTCATATTTCAGTTTTGCCTCTCGATAAGTAAGCCGGTCCAGGGTCTTAAATTCCATGATCTTCCGCTCCTTATGAAGAACGGGGCAATCTGGCGAGCATGGAGAGTGGTGCTCCCCACAGTTGACACATACAGGCGGGGGCGCACATGGAGAATCGGGATGAGAGGGGCGTCCGCAATCTCGACATGTAGCGCTGGATGGGCAACGGGAGGACATATGCCCAAACTTCCAGCACTGGAAGCACCGCATCGGGGGAGGGACGTATGGCTTCACGTCGCAACGGTAAACCATTACCTTGACCTTCTCGGGCAAGACATCACCCTCGAAGGCCAAGATAAAGGCACCGGTGGCCACCCTGTTAGCCTTGGGCCCTCTATGCACACGACGGACAAAATGGACGCCACGTCGTTCCAAGTTGGCTCTCAGCTCGTCATCGGATTGTAACAAGAGGTCACGATGATAAATAATGCCCTGGACCATATTTAAGCTACTGTGGGGAGTGACGGTAACAGGGACGTCACCCAGCTTACCGCACAAGAGCAACGCTCGTGACTGGGCTGGGGAGGACGTCTTGAGGAGGATGGACCCATTCCTCATTTTAGACAACCCCGCCACTTCCCCAAACTTATTCTCCAGGTGTTCCACAAAAAACAGAGGCTTCGTCATAAGAAAGGAGTCACCATCAGTCCTGCTGCAGACAAGGTATTGCGGTACTTAAGGCTCCCGCTTGGCACTAGATCGGCGTCCCTCCCATGGCGCAGCCAACGAGGGGAACGTCTGAGGGTCATATTGCGCAGCATCAAAGTCGACTCTACCTCGCTTAGAGACGCTGGTGGCCGTGCGACCACCAGCTTGGTGTGATTTATTGCGCTTCATTGCGCCACATCCGCCCAGATGCCACCTACTCCGAACGAGGGCTCTCCCCAAGGGCGCCACCCAGCCAAAGCAACGGGTACCTGGCCAATATCCCATTGCCTGGAGTCCCCGTGCCCCAGACAAGATGGGCACATACTCCTTGGCATGCATGGGGAGGAAACAGCTCTGGCATCTGTAGTGCGATCCCTGCGTGGTCAGGGGGCTACCACCAAGAGGGTACATGACGACCCCACCACAACGGACAGGCTACCGTGCTGGATTTTAGGTGTTGAAAGGGTCCACAGTTGTCGTGGGCGCTAAGAAGAAGAGTGCGCAGAAGGCGAGAAGGAGACAACCCAGAAGATGTTGGGCGTAGTCCCCCCCCCCCACACGACAATAGGTAACATGCAAGATGGTGGAGCATGATGGACCAATAGAAAAACACCACGTAAGGTGTCCTTCCCCAAATGGCACGCACTAACAACGGAAATTTGGAAAAAAAAAAATAGGTCAAACCCAAGAGGGGACCATCACAGAAGGCCGAAACGTTTGAGACTCCTTTTAGTCGCCTCTTACGACAGGCAGGAATACCGCGGGCCTATTCTTACCCCCGAACCCGCAGGGGGGGGGGGGGCAACTGTTCATAATGCACGACCTGCTGCAGAGTGGTTATACAACAAGAACATCAATGTAATGGACTGGCCTGCACAGAGTCCTGACCTGAATCCCATAGAACACCTTTGGGATGTTTTGGCCCACTATGCATCTGCATTCAGTCTTCTTTAACATCATTTGGAATGACTTCCTTTATCTCTGTTCCACACTGCCCGGAGCCTTGTAATGTCCCATTTAACAAATGGGAGCTTTCCAGTGCCATTGCTATCTGCACCAACATGACTACTGTGCTGGACTGGGTGCACAACCAAATGCTTCAGTAATTATCAGTGGCTCTTAAATGACTTTTCACTGACCATTTTGCCCTACATTTCACTTGAGCAGAAAGCATAGAAGGCCAGTCGGAGGGGGGAGATGAAGGTTGCATATCTTTACCGCAGAGTCTGAATGGATCCAAAATGGTCATAGCTTCCAGTGCAGTATGACAAGAAACCTAGGAACTAACAATGTCAGTGCCGACCAACGTATAGGCATCACAAGATGCTCACAAAGACCCGACCAGGTTTCGGCAGAATACTTGGAAACCATGAAGAGTCGGGAACTGAGTATCCACAAAATGGAGATTCTTGTAATACAACACAAGCTACAGAGTATATATAAACAAGGTACCGCAGTTCCAGAAGGAGACAATTAACACTATTACAGTTCCATTGGAGGAAAGTAATATAAGAGGCCAGATGAACATTAAATGTGCCAGAATCAGTCATTGTGTGGAATCAGTGTCCATCACACCTGCTGGAAATCGCGGGTGGG
This sequence comes from Schistocerca americana, assembly GCF_021461395.2. NCBI lineage: Eukaryota > Metazoa > Arthropoda > Insecta > Orthoptera > Acrididae > Schistocerca > Schistocerca americana. The sequence continues at coordinate 278,982,392 of NC_060120.1, forward strand.
TGGTTGTCCTGAGACTTGCACATTAGGCCAGGGCCAGCCACAACATGCCAAACTTCACGTGAGCAGTGTGTGTGGGTCAAGGCCTGGCCTGTCACTCAGGTTTGCTTGGCCCGTGTCTGAAGCACACAAAGCAGCGTGACATTTCATTTATCATTGCAGTGCAGAATTTTGCAGTCTACACAACTCAGAGTTTGACAGACTGTTTGCACAGAAGGAAGTGGTCTAGTGAACTATCATCACAATCCTTTAAAAATGGTAATAACAGAAGAGAGGGATGAGAATTCTCAATTCTCGTATGCAACAGGTGCTGCTTATATGCTACAAAATGACAGTTTCGTACAATGTCAAAGGAATTAAAACTTATAGCTGACAATGAAAAAAGGCAAAAACTACAACGATCGACAGACAGGATCCATTGTTCTGGACATCAAGAAGCACTTTGTACTAAATTTGCAGACACAGCACTTGAAGAAATTGGTGGTACATACAGTAAAATTTCTGAAACGACACCCATGATTCCACCTTCAGTTGCAACAGTTTTCAATGCAAATGAACAGTACATTACTGCAAAGTGCAAAGTCAAGGAGCATGACTGGAATAATTTTTCCAGTTATATCTCATTATTGTTGAATTTACGAAGAAAAAAGCAGTGCAGGAACGAAAATTAGAACATTCAGAATGTATTGAAGACTTCACGTTTTAAGTGGACTTGACTGCACACTACATTACACGGTAACTTCTTTCTGATTTGATGGAGGGCCACTTAAAAAGAAAATCGAATTTTAGAAGGAACAAATTCTGACAAAGGCAATCCAGTTTGCTAAGCTCACTGGTGTTGAAGGAAGCATGAGGTTTGAAGAATTCATTGTGTCCTTGCAAGAATTACAACAAAATTTTCATCAAAGTTTTGAAGATGCTGTCAATGTCACACCTGTTTACAAGAAAGACCTTTTTCGATTATGAAACTAAATAAGTCACAATTACATGGCAACTTGAGTTTAAAACTCTGAAACTGTCTGCACCTGTCCATAAGCCGACAGTTCGTACCAGATAAAAGTCATGTCTTCAGCGCACCAATAATAATTAATACTGACACCTTGTTTTTTTTGTGATCTATATTGTTGAGAAATGAGAAACCTAAGACCCAGGCATACGCAGTACCACTATACAGCCATTTAAATGTGGCAAGTTTTCTGTTTCCCCATCTTCCCCCTCCTCATGCACAGTGTGGTGGAGCAGTGGGGGAAATGCGAGGCAAGGCTGAGTGCTTTGGCAGTCAGGCTTAGGCCTTAAATCTTGGCCACCCCAGCCATTAGGCAAGAGTCGCGGTAGTCTCAGGATAATAAAAGAGAATGAATGACCTTGAGGCCTCCACAGCATGGGTCCCCGCATCTGACGAAGTAACAGGCTTCTTGTCTTCGAGATGCTGGAGAATGGGATTCATAGAGCCCCAGCCCCAGTGGGTGCCAGGAAAGATAGTTTCTTCTCCAGCTGAAGAGAGGAAGAGGGAACAGGAACACCTGGGAGGAGGTAGGGGAACACGACAGAGCTACGGAGGAGGAAAGCATGCAACAGAAGCAAAAGTGGAGATGGTCAAATTACTGTCGGGCCTCAGAGTAGGCTAGACTGTCAAGAATTTTGAACTGCTGAATCATCCTTTCCTTTTTAATAGATCGAGCAGAATGTGGGCTGGAACAGTTCACGCACATGGTAAATAATATATTGTCCAAGTCACAGTTTGGGGTTCTTAAGGGTCCTCATATAGAGAAAGCTATTTACATTTACAGTGAGAATGTACTTAATTCATTAGATAATAAATCAGAGGCCACTGGCATTTTCTGTGACCCGTCAAAAGCCTTCAACTGTGTGAACCACAGCATTCTCTTGGGAAGTAAATAAGAATACAGTGTTACCAGCAATGCTTCCAAATGATTAGAGTTTTATCTAACTAACAGGAAACAAAGGGTGTTGTCGTAAAATATCTGTGCAGTAAGTTGCCAGTCTTCATCTGATTGGGAATTAATTACATATGGTGTCACTCAAGGCCCCACTGCTTTTTCTTGTGTACAAGAATGACCTCTTGCCTGTTACATTGCCAGATGCTAAGTTTGTTTTGTGTCACTCAAGGCCCCACTGCTTTTTCTTGTGTACAAGAATGACCTCTTGCCTGTTACATTGCCAGATGCTAAGTTTGTTTTAATTGCAGATGATACAAACATTACAACAAGTAGCAAGCCAAGTACAGAATTAGAAATGGCTGCTAATCAAATATACACCGACATTAATAAATGGTTTAAAGCTAATTCGCTCTCACTGAACTCTGAAAAGACCCACTACATGCAGTTCAGAACCTGTAAGAGTATTCCTTCCAGCATGTATATAACATAAGAAGACTTGCAAATAGAAGAGGTTGACAGTGTTAAATTTCTTGGATTACAACTCAATAATAGATTCAGTTGGGAAGGGCATACCACAGAATTGCTGAAGCAGCTAAACAAGTCTGTTTTTCAGTGAGAATGATGAAAGATGAAGGAGATATAAATACAAAAAAACTAGCATACTATGCTTGCTTTCATTCTGTTTGTCATACAGGGTATTATTCTGCGTAACTCATCAAACTGCCAAATGATTTTAGCAAGTAAAGGCATGTAATAAAAATCATTTGTGGTGTAAATTCAATAATATCATGTAGGAACCTGTTGATGGAACTTTGTATTCTAACCACTGCTTCTCAGTATAATTATTCCCTAATGAAATTTGTTGCAAGTAATATATCTCTATTTCTAACAAATAGCTCAATACACAGTATCAGCTGTAGGAATAAGAGCAACCTACATAAAGAGTTACAATCTGCCAGCAATCATTAAAAGCTTGGTTTCAAATAAAGTACAGTAGAAGCAGAGTTTGGAAGACTTTTTGATAGGCAACTCCTCCTACTCTATAGATGAATATCTTAACAGGGACTGTCAGGCAAGCTTCAGTAAAGTCGTCGGATTTCAGTTTTGACGGCACTTTGTCACAACTGGAAAGATTAGGCATTTTGTGTATGATAAATGTGCTTAACAAAGTTTCATTCTGACAAGTGTATTAATTCTGTAGATATTAGCAGTTACAGTTTACTGCAATGTATTCACCCATTTTGACGATCTGGCAAATGATCAGAGTCATAAGTATTACATTAAAATGTTTTATGTTTTTTTATGTTATACTTTCTGACATGTTCCACACCCATGAAAATCATCTCTTTTTGGGTCTACAGAGAGAAATCCGAATCTAATCTAACCTTCATTTTCATCCTTGCAAATAATATCCCAGGACTGAGATTGAAGTACATTCTTAAACATGTCACTACTGCTAGGGTTTCTTATCTGCCTCCTGCAGATGAAAGTAGGTGATGACTTTTCTTCTGTTTGTTCTAAACTCAGCCATAACACGCTCCCCTGATAAATTAGACCAGTTCAGGACTTCAGTAAATGGGAAAGATAATGGGTATAAGAATATTGCATTCATACAGCTGCTTGAATTGCGTTCTTATTCTAGTTGGACACTATACTACGTTCTGGATATCGAAAGTTGTTAGTAGGTTAACGACATGATTCGCTGCACGTAAAATGTTACCAAAATTCATGTTAAAATCACCACACAATATGTTCTTACCTTTGAATCTGTAAAAATACACAAGTTTAAAATGTGTTCAGAAACTGGGATATGCTGTCATCAGGAGAATGGTAGGTACAGACTATTATTACATTCAGATGCTTGATTTCTACACCATAATGCTCAAAATGTTTTTTAAATATTTAGGTGGTCAGCTTTGTTGCATATGCTGAATACTACGTCCTCCTCAACAAGTATTAGACAGCCTCCAACCCCCCCCCCCCCCCTCCCTGCTGTCAGACCTGCAGAATCCATTACCAACTCCATAATTTGAAAAGCTGAAGAATGACATGTTCTGAGTTTTGAGCCAGTGCTCTGTGAAATAAGTAACATCAACCCTGAAACTGTTGACTGACAGACTTCAACTTCTGTTTGTTATTTATTGATTGGATATTATGATAACATAACAAAAGATCAGGTTCCCGTGTTTTTTTGTTGCTTCTGGGCCAAATTCTTTTTTTCGTAGGTTCCCAAATCGACAAATGAGAACACACTATTGAAGTACAATGATCACTTTTATTGAATCCTACACCTCACTACACATTACCTATGAGATGAAGCATGTTTATCCTAAATGAAGGAGACAAAAGTATATGGATGCCATCTATGTTCTTCACCATAAGCCTTATCATAATTCTAGTTTCTGACACAAGGAAGACCATCTTCCCGATGATCACGATGCCTTGACAGAAGTAACTTCATGTGAACACTGTAGCAATTGTGAGGATGTGGCATGTCCAAACTGAGGATTCACCATTGTCATAACATGTAAGACTAGACCACAAGAGCTATAGTCCACTCTGAAATAGCAGATTGCTATTTTGCAAAGAGATGGCGCAGTGCCATTTACACTGAAAATATTTCCCATTTGTGGCCATTAAACTTCCATTTTTACTAGCTTTTGTGTCATCTAATAATATTTGTAACCAGAGTAATCTTTGAAATGGCGAGTACTGCAAGTAGAAACTAAAAGAAATATGTTAACTTCATATGTTTCTTTAATGTGTGTGACATACTATTTACTGTAGCTTCCTTTCATTCTGTTCACACATAAAGAATATGAAGATGATGACACTGTGTCAATTGTTATTGGTGCCAAATCTTCACGACCTAGAAGTATATTGTGACTGTGTGACTCTTAGCGAAAGGGCCAACACTACGGTTGTACTACATACTAAATTGTCTTTTAACTAGGCCTAACAAAAATCCATATTTCGAAGTTTATTTATTCACTGTACAACAACACTGGTTATATCGTATTTGTATGTGAACTGGTGTTAACAAAACATATTAGCAAACATTTAATAGGTTCCACATCATACGTATATCCTACGAAAAGTAGAACACCCAACTTCAAAAATCTCATACGCCCAGGAAAACTTCATGCATGACGGATGCAGATATCTTAAAAACAGTCATTAATTACCGAATTAAATTTCATACGAACCAGACATGTTTTTCACATCTACCACGTTGTTCTTCAACATTATTCTTTTTACAATTCACTACGTCCCGACAACATCACACACCTTCTTCGAAAACAATTTTTTTCTGGCATTTGTGACTTCGCGCTCAATCGACAATCTATTTGAATTCCGTCATGCCAACCACTGAAGCTCAAAAATCTCAACCGGGTACTGAAAATGTCCCGTCTCTGTCCCGTGGTAAAGAAAGACATCTGATGCCTAAAAAAAAGGAGAGAGAGGGAGAAATAATGGACTAAGATTCCACAAGGAGGAATATAAACTAGTAGTAGTGTTTAGGATGCACAACTACCATATTTACTAAAGCCCTTGCAACACTACATAATATAAAGTAAATTCAGGACTTGCGTTATTGAACTGGTTGCTTCTCGTTTCAGTTGATACAGCTTTCCTTTTGTAGAAATATTACTCCCGAAACACAGAAGTTTTCCTCATTTAGTCCCCATCGCACACTTAAACTGTCACTTCATACAAGCTTTTCTTAGTGTGAAAATTGAGATGTTTCTGTTCCACTTGATAAGTTGAGCAATCTATTCCTTTTGCTTAAAATGAAGATCCCACAACACATATGGAATTTAAATTCTCTGTTCCAATTCTGTTCCGTTTTCTTGCTATTACATCACTTGCAATAGAAAATATTCTTTGAGCTACAGCATTAAATTGTGGAAGTGAACGAAACAGCTTAGCAAGTTAACTGATATTTTGAAAAAGCAGCTGATCGTGGAAGTCTTTCAACTTTGAGATTTCACTCCACATATAATCCAAGTCGATTTCTGAAAGTTCCTTCTTCCTTCCCTCAGGCACAAATGGAAGACTTCTCCATTCAACTGCTCAGGGATTTAGATCAAATCCTTCAAACTTTGATGCAACAAACAATACATCATTTATCTGGGACGATCTGTCTACTATTAATGTAATATTTGGCTCCATGAATTTTAAGTTTTCAAAAAAATCATCGTGTGTAGGTAGATATTTCTTCGGTTGCTGTGATATAGAAGTCAAGACATTTAAGTCTTAGTTGATGAATTCACTTTTTACATTCTCTAGGGAGAGTTTGTACTAACTGCTCACATTCGGGCCAAGATACACTGATTCTAATGTGAGACAATGGTATGGCTGAAGTTTATTAACCTTGTGCATGTCAGTGATGACACACGGGCTAGAAAGTTCTGACCAGTGTTTTGAAACAGACGCAAAGAATCTTCCAAAACCTTGTGAATCAATATTTCCCTCAATTGTAAAAGGACGTTAAAATTGTTGAAGTAAACCAGAACATACTTTAGAAACGACATCTAAGATTTAGTATACAAATTTTCTCTACCCAATGAATCGTTTCTGCAGACTTTAACTTATCTTCAACAGTTGCTAACTGGAAGTAATGGAAAAATACATCTCAGTTTTCCAGCAGATGAACAAGACATGCATGTAAAACAAGCTATTGTGTACCCCATAATTCAGCACCTTTTTACGTTTGACTCCAAACAATTCTTGAAATTTTTGTAAAATTGCGCATTACTTTGCACTGCCAAATGTGTAGCTCGCCACGGATCTTATTAACTCTTCACAGGATCTAGGAAGCTTCTCACACGCTTTCCTTGTAACTAAAGCAGATGAATGGCATATACAGTAGAGAACAATCAGATTTGGTACAACATTTGTAAGTCTTGTTATGACAGAAGTACGGCTTACCACAATTACAGACGCACTGTCAAAACCATGCCAATTAAATTTGCAACTGGAATATCCTTCTCTTTCAACATAATCTCATGAGCTATGAATAGGTTTTTGCCGAGCAGTCTTTGGCATCCATGGGGATCAATTCCAGAAGTTGTGTTTTCACACAACCGTCAATTGGCGACAATTATTTCACTATAATGCACACATGTCTGCTATTTGATACATCCATACCGTCGTCCACCAGAATAGAAAATTTAATGTCCTTTAGTAACTGAACCTTTTTACCAGTTTCCACCTCTGCAATAACATTTTTCACTATATTAGTACACTTTATACTGCGTAAAGTCATCTCTGAAACAATGTCGGAGTCAGTAAAAACATATTTTACCAGTAACAAGGAACAAGATGCTACATTGTTGAAAACGAAATATTATGCCCTGCGAAGAAAGTTGATAATCTTCTTTCAGCTTCCCAAATGAAATTTTCACTTTGCAGTGGACTGTGTGCTGGTATGAGAGTTCCTGGATTAAAACTGTGTCGGATCGAGACTCGAATTCAGAACCTTTACCTTTTACAGGCAAGGGCTCTACCAACTGAGTTGCCCAAGCACGACCCACGTCCTCTCCTCACAGTTTTACTTCTGTCAGTACCTAGCTTCCTACCTTCCAAACTTCACAGAAGCTCTCCTGCGAATCTTGAAAACTAACACTTCTGAAAGAAAGAATACTCCAGTGAAATGGCTTAGCCACAGCCTGGGGGATGTTTCCAGAATGAAATTTTCACTCTGCATCAGAGTTTGCACTGATATGAAACTTCCTGGCAGATTAAAACTGTGTGCTGGACCGAGACTCGAACTCGAGACCTTTTCCTTGTGCGGGCAAGGCAAACTAGGGGACTGAGACTCGAACTCGAGACCATTGCCTTGCCTGCAGAAGAGAAATGTCCCGAGTTCGAGCCTCTGTCCAACACACAGTTTTAATTTGCCAGAAAGTTTCTTATTTCAGCTGTCTTCACTTTTTCTGCATGTTTGCTTTGATCACACATTTTCGTAAATAAATCGACAACAGTTCTGTTACTTTGCACAGGTGTAACGTTTGAATGTGATTAACTCGAAAAGCATGTTTTTCGAGTTCGTTTTACCACAAGTAACAATCACGTTAATCGCTTTACACCACGCCTGTCTGTTGTCGACTTCAGCAGCCTCCAAACACCCTTCAAATCTGTCAGTTCAAATAATAGAAAGTTTTGGTATGTTTTACCAGATCTAATTCACTGCACCCGGATTTCGATTTCTTTGCACTCGAAGGATCACAGTCCAACACTCTCAGACGCGTACAAAACAAGTCACTCAGAAAAATATTATTTAATAACGTCAAGATTCACACACTAGACTCTAAGTCCAAGAGGCAACAAACAGGTAATACCTTCAGGTGACAATGAACTGAGCAAATTAAACCACTTCAGCTTGACTTAGTCTCCTGTCTAACTTGCATTCTGAGATGCATCGTTTATTCGTAAATTCGACAATGTTTCACACGTGTCACTCATTCATAAATAATGGTGCATTTAAGTCATGCTTACGAAAGGAAATTTGAACTAACCATAGCTCCTACAATGGGAGTGCAGACTGCTGGTTGAACAGGTGTCACATAATTACTTCCATGAGTTGTTTTACTGTACTTTCGCGGTATGTGACAGTCTTACCTACAACAGTGTATGTGTGTTACCTTTGTGTATGTAAACCTATTCTGTCCACAGTGATAATGCTGACTGCTAGTTGTACAAACGACAGCTGGCGGGTGTTGCATACTTAACGTCTGTGAAATGTTTATCTTTGCTGTGTGCCATAACGATTACTACACTACATTAGAGGCAGCAATTAAAGGTCCCATATTTATCTCCCTTTTTGCAAAAAAAATCCCTTCTCCCTTCCTGAAAAATACTTGTCAAAATGTCCCACAATGTAGGAGAAATCCCATTGCTTGGCGACACTGTTTGAATTTAATGTGACAATTTCTAAGATCATACACTACACAGCAAGTCAACCATGGAATTTAGTTGCTTTTCTAAGCTCCTTGAAATCTACATCCTACGAAACATTACTAAATGTCTTCTACCTAGAACAGTTAGATCGGAATCCCATTCATGATGGAAATATATTAGACCTAATGGCAAGAAATAGACCAGACACCTTTGGGGCTGTCCATATCGAAAATGGTGTCAGTGACCGTGAGGTGGTTGTGGCAACAATGATTGCCAAAGTACAGAAGACAACTAAAACAAGTAGAAAGATATGTATGTTCAGTAAACTACATAAAAAAGCCGTAGTGTCATATCTCAATGAGGAACTTGAAGCTTTCAGCACAGAACAGGAGGTTTAGGGGAACTATGGCTCAAGTTTAAAACACCCTGTCTCAGGTGTGGTCTGAGTGAGTGCTATACTTACATAGCCATAAAAGTTGCATTCAGAAATTTCAGTGGAACAGTTCAGAATTTATGTAAAAGTTTGCATTAATACCACCCAAAAATACATTCAAATAAATTTTAAAGTCAATTTTTACTAAAAAAATTGGCTCTGAGCACTAAGCGAATTTACTTCTGAAGTCATCAGTCGTACTAAAAAACGGCACAAAATTAAAACAATATTACACGATAACATTAATACTGTGAAAACCCAAATATTTTGCATTCCAAATTCTACTTCTTGCAGTAATTTTATTGTTTATTATTCAAGTAATAATAAAAGCATAAAAACTCCCACAAAACATTCAAAAAAATGAAAATTATACTAGTACATTTTAGGTATTTAGTTTCCTTCTCAGGGGTTCTCTTTGCACTCACTGGAAATTTTTGTACAGATTTCAAGTCAGGTCGATTACTTGCAACAATGGCAAATATAAGAGTTTTTTCTCTTCTGTATTGGGCCACATTTGGAGCATGTTTTGAGTTTTTCCAATCGTTCTACAACATGTACTCCTGGTTCTGCTACACCCAAAACATGGTGAAGGATGCATGAAGTTCACAAGGTATGTGAAACTAGTTGTCTCGCTTTTTATCTGTGGTGTCACAAATGAGTTTACAACCTTCTTCAACACTTAAAGCAGTTCACCTGATTATTGTCTTTATAGTATTGTGAAGGACAAACTCGTTCAATTTCGTTGTCAGTATCTGATCCAGCATCACTTCCGAAACATACCTCAAACCATTTTGTCCATAGCATGAATAGTAGATGTAGACCGGGTTACTGAATGCAGTTCAGAACTTGTAAGGGGTGTCCCACGAGTATATGCATAACATATGATGACAAGCAGATAGAAGAAGTGGACAGTGTTAAATTCTTGGTATTACAGCTTGATAATAAATAAATAAATATATATATATATATATATATATATATATATATATATATATATATAATAAATTCAACTGGGTGGGGCACACCACAGAATTCCTGAAGCGTCTAAACAAATCTCTATTTGCAATGCGAATTCTGTCAGACATAGGGGATATAAAAATGAAAAAGCTGGCATACTGTGCCTACTTTTACCCCATAATGTCATAGGGGATTATTTTTTGGGTAATTCATCAAGCCAAGCTAAAGTTTTCCTGGCACAAAAACGTACAATAGATTATATGTGGTGTGAACTCAAGAACATCCCGCCGAGGCCTGTTTAGGGAACTAGGAATACTAACTACTGCTCCCAAAATATATTTATTCCTTAACGAAATTTGTCATTAAAAATATATCATTTTTTGAAACTAACAGCTCAGTTCATGGAATCAATACTAGAAATAAGAATAATCTTCACAAGGATTTAAAGTCACGCTTGTACAAAAAGGTGTCCATTATTCAGAAACACACATTTTCAATAACATGCCAGCAGCCATAAAGAGCTTAACAACCAATGAAATTCAGTTTAAGAGAAGCCTAAAGGATTTATTGGTGGCCAACTCCCTCTACTCCATTGATGTATTTGTCAGTAGAGTCAACTGATGTGTGTATATACATAATCTAACTACTGCACCATTTCAATGCAGTAATGTGTTCATTGTAAATAAGTATTGTAGTAGTTCTATTATATGTTTATTACCTTATAAATAAAAACATTTTTTTAAATTCAGTGTATTAATCTGATAATAGTACATGAGTATTGTAAAATGATCCTTTCATACAGTGTTCATTAAAAAAAAAAGACGATCATTCCACTTGGGACCTGTGGAAGGTATATTAACTTATTTGCTTTAGCTGTAAATATTTATCATGTATTATTGTTTTTCTGACATGTTCTACGTCCTGGAGGACCTCCTCACTTATTAGCAATTGGAATGAAAGTAAATCTAATCTATAACACAACATCCCAGGTATGATCCCAGAGACCGCTAGCACAAGGGAAGCAGTAATGGTACAAGTCCACGCCATATTCAAGTGGCTACTGACAAAGGAAACCACAGCAGCTTCGGGAAAGAGCAACTCCACAACGCTGCAATCTCCTACCCCACCATTATACATTAGCAATAGAGTAACAATAAACTTTAGTGATCTATGAGACCGCACATGGAACGTCAAGGGTGAAAAAAGCAGTTGACCATGCACTGGATAGATATGTAGCCTGCCTAGTACAACAGTTCATAATAGGGGAGGAGGGAGCAGGAGAGACCCTCCATGGTAACAATCATTGTAAAGAAACTTCTAAAGAAACAGAGATTACTGCATAACAGATGTAAAACAAAGCTTAGGCCTATAGACAGAGAGATACTGAACGAAACGCTTTTGGCTGTCAAGAGAGGATTGTGGGAAGCCTTCAATGAGGACCGTAGCAGAACCTTGTCAAATGAGCTTTCCCGAAACCCAAAGAAATTCTGGTCTTATGTAGAGGCTGTTGTGACACCGATGTTAGTGTCATAAAAGAACTTAATATTTTTTTCTTATTGACAAAAGGTTTAGATAATTATTCGACTCTCATACTAAAGATTCATTTGAAAAGTATTTAACACTGATGGACAAAAGAAGATTTACGGTCTTCATTTATTAGTTTTAGTAATAGTTACCTTGTGCTGTTCTCATGTCCTGGTGAGAATACGTACAAACGAAGTGCTGTGTAATTTCTGGTGCAATCCCGCTAAATAATGAAAGCAATTTCTCATTTATGGTACCATGGATCCCAGGTCCTGTAACTCTGGAAGGTTATTATTATTTTAATTTTGAATGGAGAATTTAGATGGAGACGACGATCTTGACGACAGCGCTGCTTAACAACAGAGGTACCTGAATATGTTCACCTCTTTCCCTTCATGGCCCCCAGTATCAGTTTCAATGTTTAGGTCGTATTTTCTGCGACATTCAGAAACTGCAATCTTTCTTATCATTTAATTACAAAGTCCAATTATTTTCTTTCTCAGACGAATAAATGTATTTTAACTACAGTTATTTTTACCCAGGCCACGAGGAATGATAATACTTTGAACGTACGTTCGCATACAACTGAGTGTGTACCGATGTAACTATACTTATGACCTATTTCCTTTACAGTATTGATTCTTATTTTGAACCGCTCACTCGCGAATGTACGTGCGCTTATTTTGTGTAGTCAGTCGAGTGTATTCCTTAATAACGTTATTCAGTGGCTTAGTTTCCACAGTTAACCTTTGCCTCTGTCGCAACAGCGCTTCACATGAAATGTTTATTACGTGACATTTATACGAACTCTCATTTCAAAATTACGACACCGGCTGACTAAGCTTTTAACAATTTAACAGGGCAGTTACAGTGTCTAGTACTCGCGAATGAGTCAGGAACTTAAACTCACTATAGGAAAGCAAAACAAGAAATGCTTAACTCTGTTTTCAAATGTTCCTTTACAAAAGAAAACCCAGGAGAATGTCCCCAATTTGATAGACGTATCATCGAAAAGATGAGTTAAATATGTGTTAGTGTCATTGGAGTTGAGAAACAGCTGAAATGGTTAAAATTGAACAAAGCTCCAGGGTCCGGTGGAATCGCTATCAGGTTCTATACTGAATTTGCGGCTAAGCTAGCTTCTCTTCTAACTACATCTATCGCAGATCCCTCAGACAAAGAACTGTCTCCAGTAGTTGGAAGAAAGCACAGGTCACACCCGTTTACAAGAATGGCAGTAGAAGTGATCTGCAAAACTACCGTCTAATTTCATTGTATAGATTTGTTGTAGAATCTTGGAACGTATTCTGACCTCAAATATAATGAGGGATTTTGAATAAAATGACATCCTACATGTCAATCAGCATGGATTCCGAAAACATCGATCATGTGAAATCCAACTGAAACCGATGTACATTGTTAGCCGATGTGCAAATTAATTTACAACCGTACCAAATTTGATTTTTATAAATTTTGAAGTGAATGAACTGAATTAAATGGATTATCTTTCGATCTTAATTTACAACTCTTGTAAAATGTAAGTCAGTAGTAGTGTGAACTTACGTCGATTTTTGCGTTCTCTACGCCGTTGAGATTTCCATAAATTAGTTATATATATATTTCTTCTTCCGTCATAAGTACTTCTCATTTTTGACCATGAATACAATGCTGATTTTTATCGGACTTCCTCTTCAGATGCAGGCAGCTACAATGACATGAAGTTAGCATAATGCGCGGAAGGAAATGAAAACTTTCGTGGTTTTGCACTAACAAGAATCCTTACACTTCGTATTTTCATAAAAATTATTATTCAGTTAATACAATATCTACTACACACTTCTCACAAGAATACGTCTTCTCCCTACGAGAACTAAAGACAAAGTCTATTAAATAATTGACAAAAAAATTTAATGAAATTTCCATCATTTGTCATTCGCCTTCCGGTACATCTTTTCTGACACTTACAGCGCTCTCGCTAGTGTTTATTATCACAGGTTTTTAACTTTCGTCGTAGCGTGTTGGGGATTTTCCTTATGTATACAATTGCCCCCACACTGTGCGGTGACATGTAATGGAGGCGTACAATGTTTTAAGTACATTCATACAGCTTAAATTTAAATTTTTCCGAAAGGGGTACAATTACCTTTATTTGTCGGCCTATTTTTGTTTTTATATTGGGTTGGAGATGTCAGCTTGTCTTGCTTATACCTTATATTACAGGAAATACATGGCTTACATACGTAATGATAATTCATTAAGTACTTACATGAGAACGCTGCAAGAGCGGCCACTTGTCCTTTTGGCGACATTGCCAATCTCTGTGCTCATGCGCACAAAATATATTTGTTGTCTGTGCAAGAGCCGTTAATGCTCCACGCATTATTGTGTACGGTCGTTCGTGCTTCCACTCACGCTTTCAATGTCATTTTCACACTGAGTGTCGTATCATCCGTCGAGTAATTTTGCTGTGGCGTTGTTTTCCATTGTGAGTGCGGTGCATACGCGTTTACTCATCAAGAACCGATGCTGTGCCAGATAATTCACCTTTGATACGGCGAAAGTGAATCAACACCACCACAGACTTTGCATACACCGAAAAACTCTAGAAAACCGGCCACATATATCTTCTATCATTGTACTTACAATTAAATGTTATGATCGTGGTCTCAACTGATTGGTATTCGGCAATGAGCGAAGTATCGGAAATACACCCCACTGAAGGCTGTTGTTCTGGAAATGGAAATATCTGTGCCTTCCTTACTACTGGATATACTCTTCCCTTTGCCATCACAGTACTCCAAGTCAAATCCATACCCACCTTACGACAGGACATAGTCATTTCCTTTACACAAAAACAAACTTCATAAACCTCATGCTCAAATGCGAACATATCACGCCCCCCCAGCACTAATACTACGTATAATACTTCGTCAATAACTGTTTGCCTACGATACGAAATAATACTGACCGAAAATCAACGATCGGTGAGCATGTCTCCTACGTTCTTCCTGTGAGTCCTACCACCCTGACATAGACGTAATCGACCAGATGTCAAAGAAAAAACACGATCCCAACAACTACTGCATGTTACTGTCACAAGCGGTCTTTTTTCTACAGGTGCACACAAGTATCCATGTTAATTGCTGTATCCTCTTTACAAATCGAAGTACGACATTACCACTGAATGAGGCGGTGTTTTCTGAACAAATACCGTGATGGCGATTGTACAAATTCATATTATCAGCCAACGATGCAACCTCGTCATAAAATCAATGAACTTTCAAAGTGATTCTGCTAAGGAACATGGTATGTAAGAGGTATTTGCGACTCCTTCACACCACCCTAACTAGAAAATTCTTTAGTATTTGCAAAGCATACTGTCTCGAGAACATATCAGAAGTTCTGCGATATATCTGCCTAGTTATAGGCGATGACTGATTGAGAAGGAGCACAAACAGTAGTAGCAGATGATGTGCCGATTAAGGTCCTAAGGAGAAAAAATGTACACTAGCTTCCCAGATCTCTAGTGTTACACTATATGTTAGAAATTATGTCCATCATTTGGAATCAGGTTTTCCATTCAAGCACATCCTTCCATAGGCTCACACCCACAAGTGAATCATATTTCTGGCACTCTCATATCTCTAAACGAGGCACCTTCCTCGAACCTGTCTGCTACAGTAAAATTACAACCTGGTTTTAGTCACACCCTGCACATCTCACAGTCGCACCCATTTCTACAGCTTTCCACAAGTGTTCGTTCCAATTTAAGTCGGAACTGAGCAGAAACCAGAGAAAGACACATCCACCATCTTCTGCAACCCGTGTAGAAACAGAATGATCTGACTTACTGCAACAGGAACGTGTTTTGAACACTCGATGAAAATGCGCGCAATGTGGTACGTCCCCAAAATAGATACAAGTACTACGGATCCCTGTCCATTCAAGTCAATCAGCCCAACATGCTGTCATAGTTATTCTCTAGCCTCCAATCATAGAAAAATTACGCACTGTAAAAGCTCATACAATTTGCAAGTCTCCTAGGCATCGATGCGGATGCAATGACGCATAACTGCGGCGGACCTCCAGCGCGGAGAAACAGATTTTATAATACTTCCCCAGAATAGTGCAGAGTGCAGCCATCCAAGCATTCCTAATGGTGTTCCCAATTCCTCACCTCAAACTGCTACATCAGATGCCTGTGTGGACACGATCCTATTAAATACTACAGACACTGCAGAGGCCACTTTAAAGCCTAATCACATATACTCTAGGCGAATGATCGTATGAGACGCTCCCTCTTGTCCTGTTTAGTTGTTTCAAACACTGTTTTCAAACACGCTTTTGTAGATCACCAAACATTTGTCGCACAGATGACAAAATGGTAGATATCGAAATAGACGACAGAGGGATAGAGAAACAATCAAAATCACTCAAAAGAGGAAAGGCCGCTGGACCTGATGGGATACCAGTTCGATTTTACACAGAGTACGCGAAGGAACTTGCCCCCCTTCTTGCAGCGGTGTACCGTAGGTCTCTAGAAGAGCGTAGCGGTCCAAAGGATTGGAAAAGGGCACAGGTCATCCCCGTTTTCAAGAAGGGACGTCGAACAGATGTGCAGAACTATAGACCTATATCTCTAACGTCGATCAGTTGTAGAATTTTGGAACACGTATTATGTTAGAGTATAATGACTTTTCTGGAGACCAGAAATCTACTCTGTAGGAATCAGCATGGGTTTGGAAAAAGATAGTCGTGTGAAACCCAGCTCGCGCTATTCGTCCACGAGACTCAGAGGGCCATAGACACGGGTTCACAGGTAGATGCCGTGTTTCTTGACTTCCGCAAGGCGTTCGATACAGTTCCCCACAGTCATGTAATGAACAAAGTAAGAGCAGATGGACTATCAGACCAATTATGTGATTGGATTGAAGAGTTCCTAGATAACAGAACGCAGCATGTCATTCTCAATGGAGAGAAGTCTTCCGAAGTAAGAGTGATTTCAGGTGTGCCGCAGGGGAGTGTCATAGTACCGTTGCTATTCACAATATACATAAATGACCTTGTGGTTGACATCGGAAGTTCGCTGAGGCTTTTTGCAGATGATGCTGTGGTGTATCGAGAGGTTATAACAATGGAAAATTGTACTGAAATGCAGGAGGATCTGCAGCGAATTGACGCATGGTGCAGGGAATGGCAATTGAATCTCAATGTAGACAAGTGTAATGTGCTGCGAATACATAGAAAGATAGATCCCTTATCATTTAGCTACAAAATAGGTCAGCAACTGGAAGCAGTTAATTCCATAAATTATCTGGGAGTAGGCATTAGGAGGATTTAAAATGGAATGATCATATATAGTTGATCGTCGGTAAAGCAGATGCCAGACTGAGATTCATTGGAAGAATCCTAAGGAAATGCAATCCGAAAACAAAGGAAGTAGGTTACAGTACGCTTGTTCGCCCACTGCTTGAATACTGCTCAGCAGTGTGGGATCCGTACCAGATAGGGTTGATAGAAAAGATAGAGAAGATCCAACGGAGAGCAGCGCGCTTCGTTACAGGATCATTTAGTAATCGCGAAAGCGTTACGGAGATGATAGATAAACTCCAGTGGAAGACTCTGCAGGAGAGACGCTCAGTAGCTCGGTACGGGTTTTTGTTAAAGTTTCGAGAACATACCTTCACCGAAGAGTCAAGCAGAATATTGCTCCCTCCTACGTATGTCTCGCGAAGAGACCATGAGGAAAAAATCAGAGAGATTAGAGCCCACACAGAAGCATACCGACAATCGTTCTTTCCACGAACAATACGAGACTGGAATAGAAGGGAGAACCGATAGAGGTACTCAGGGTACCCTCCGCCACACACCGTCAGGTGGCTTGCAAAGTATGGATGTAGATGTAGATTTACTTTTTTTCTACCACGATTTCGATTCCTGTGTTAGGTTCTAAATTGACATTAAGACGCTCCGATCCACGGCCTCTCATAGAGAACTAGACATCGCATGGTCTATATCATATTCTTACCGCGCATAGCATAACACTCGATGATTTTAAATAAAAGACAATTACAATATAAGGAAACTAGAAGAGTTTGGCTGCCTTGTGGAGAGCTTCCAAACTACCGTCCAGAAGGGATTCACGACCTCTACATTTAAACTCATATGTCACAGTGGCAGAACAGATGATGGCTCCGCGTTCCATTTCGAGTGATTCCTCATTTTGCACTCATGTACGTGATCACTGTTTCACTGCTAGCAACTCTCAGAAGTTGTCACCCATCCACAAAACTTTTTCCCCAACTCAAACAAGCGTTGTCAGTCAGTCATTATCTGGTAACCAACAGTGCACCAATGCATGGATGGGATGGGAAAGACGCCGCCGATGTGCTGTAATATTAAGCAACACACTTGATAGCGCGAAGAATTTTACAGTAACTCCAATACTGGCCAATCACGTGAAAGCATGTTTCCCCAATTTCAGTATCATAGCTAAACCATCCCTCCTCTACTTTGCAAGTATCACTGCGAACATGAATAGATGACTACTCAGTACTCCCATTCACAGTTAATTCTCGAACACATAAGACATAGCTCTACATATTTCTAAGGCCTCGAGCATAGGACTTAATTTTCGACCCATCTCTCTGCTTATGGGGTCACAGAGCATTCTCACCGTCTTAGGGTAAAAGACCATCCTCACATAGTCATTGACCAATCCGTCCTGCAGCACCGTTAGAGAATTAATCTCCAACCGATCAAAAGAAGACCGCTACACTCCACGCCTTGTGAATGAATAGAGCTTTCCAAGTCCTAACCCGTCCAAGTGCTCGAGATGTGACCAGGTCGAGGAGCTTAGCACTCCTTATCAATGTATAGTAACAGATTTCAAAGTGCCGTAATGCAATAGCATACAGTTAAGAAGAACAAGAAAAGACTGAGTTTTACACGCGATGGAGTTCCAGATGAATTGAGCTCGACACATTTTTACGTAAATCATCCAAGCTCTCAACTCTGAAGTATTGTTCTAGAGTCTAGGATCGGTACCTGGAAGGTATTGGTAAGAGAGAGAACATAAACACACGCAGTCCTAAGACTACAACGTTCTGCACTAAAGAACGGGCTATAATGTTAGATCGCATACGTTTCCGGCCTATCAGACACATCCTTCTTCAAGGTTTTTCTACGCTGAACTATCTTATCGAATCGTAAAACGAAAAAACTACTCGGTCTCGGTTTACATGAGCTGTCAAAGAACTGGCGCTCCAGCTTCACCAACTAGAAGAGAAGGTCGAACAACTTGGAGAACTCGAAGTTGTGGTATCGAGAAGCGGCGAAAGTTAACAGGTGTCGTGCGTTATATTAACAACATGTTGGATATAAAAAATCTCGTTGCGGAATGTGATCGTTACCAGATTATTATTTAAGTATATAAAAATCATGTTGTGTGTTACTAAGCTGTGTTTGTGTGAACATAACATAATATAGCATAACATAATATGCGTTTATGTACATAACATACGTTTATGCACATAATATACGTTTATGTACATAATATACGTTTATGTACATAATATACGTTTATGTAGTTTCATCTTCATTGTAGTTATAAAGTGTTGGGCACCAAAGGTAATGGAAATCACACAGCAGGAAACAAGTTTCCTAAAAAGGATGTAATGAGACAGAAATGGCCTCATTCAATTCCAACGCAGGGTTTCGTAGTCACTAAATATTCAGTCGTAAGTTTTGCTTTGAATGTGATTTATGAAGGCTTGGTTTAGATTATGTTATATTATTATTTGCCGGGTCACTTGGATTGAGTATATTACGATTAGTGTACTTCACTGCTCACTTTGCAGGTGTGTCACAATCATTCCAATGATAGCAACGTCGTCTGAGAAGTATCTGCTACAATTGGAAAACCATAACTGCTCTAGTTTCAAGGCCACGGCTTGATTCAAATAATGTCCCAGGCATTTTTCCAATCTGTCCGGCCTACCTATCTTCTGCTGAAGGACCATCCGGAGAGGGACCAGAAGGAAAAAGGAGCACGCTGGAGGCAGCAGTATTGCAGGAAAGCATCAAGATTAGGGTAGCCAGTCATCAGTATTTGAGAATAATTTCATGTAACAGCCTCCAGGAAGTTAAGGATAAAGTTCATGTAACATTTTTACAGTAGAACTGAGTGAAAACAGTGAAAGAAGAGGATTATTTTTATGTGTGTCGTTCTATCTGTGCAGTCTCATTACTTAGTGTTTACTGTGTCTGACAATCATCTGAAAGTGGAGGTCTATTCAAAAGGAGTTTTATGAAACAAAATTCTAGTCACTAAATTTGTTCTAGAAGTTGTACTGCGAAAATTGTGTGAATACATCGACTGTGATTTATATGCCTCAGTGTAAGAGTAGCGTGTGGAGAGTCGGGTGTTAGCTACACTACTGAGCGGATGGAAGTGGCTTGCAGAGCACAGAGTTAAAGAGGGACCCCCCCTTGGGCGAAACGATAAAATACCTGACGGCTTACCAGAGAGGACATTATCATCGTTGATAAAGAACGTCCGTCCTCAGAGACCAAAAACAGGAAAAGTTAACGTAATATTGGTAAACTGCAGGAGTATCCAGGGCAAGGTTCCTGAATTAGTATCTCTTATTGAAGGAAATAGTGCGCATATAGTATTAGGAACGGAAAGTTGGTTAAAACCGGAAGTGAACAGTAACGAAATCCTAGACACAGAATGGAATATATACCGCAAGGATAGGATAAACGCCAATGGTGGAGGAGTATTTATAGCAGTAAAGAATTCAATAATATCCAGTGAAGTTATAAGCGAATGCGAATGTGAAATAATCTGGGTTAAGTTAAGTATCAAAGGTGGGTCAGATATGATAGTCGGATGCTTCTATAGACCACCTGCATCAGCAACCGTAGTAGTTGAGCGCCTCAGAGAGAACCTGCAGAACGTCGTGAAGAAGTTTCGTGATCATACTATTGTAATAGGGGGAGACTTCAATCTACCAGGTATAGAATGGGATAGTCACACAATCAGAACTGGAGCCAGGGACAGAGACTCTTGTGACATTATCCTGACTGCCTTGTCCGAGAATTACTTCGAGCAGATAGTTAGAGAACCAACTCGTGAAGCTAACGTTTTAGACCTCATAGCAACAAATAGACCGGAACTTTTCGACTCCGTGAATGTAGAAGAGGGTATCAGTGATCATAAGTCAGTGGTTGCATCAATGACTACAAGTGTAATAAGAAATGCCAAGAAAGGAAGGAAAATATATTTGCTTAACAAGAGTGATAGGGCACAAATCGCAGAATATCTGAGTGACCACCATCAAACGTTCATTTCTGAGGAAGAGGATGTGGAACAAAAATGGAAAAAATTCAGAAACATCGTCCAGTACGCCTTAGATAAGTTCGTACCGACTAAGGTCCAAAGCGAGGGGAAAGATCCACCGTGGTATAACAATCATGTACGAAAGGTACTACGGAAACAAAGAAAGCTTCATCATAGGTTTAAGAGTAGTCGAATCATAGCTGATAAGGAAAAGCTGAACGAAGCGAAAAAGAGCGTAAAGAGAGCAATGAGAGAAGCATTCAACGAATTCGAACATAAAACATTGGCAAACAATCTAAACAAGAACCCTAAAAAGTTTTGGTCATATGTAAAATCGGTAAGCGGATCTAAATCCCCTATTCAGTCACTCGTTGACCACGATGGCACCGAAACAGAGGACGACCGAAGAAAGGCAGAAATACTGAATTCAGTGTTCCGAAACTGTTTCACTGCGGAAAATCGTAACACGGTCCCTGACTTCAGCCGTCGCACTGACGCCAAAATGGAAAATATTGAAATAAACGATATCGGAATTGAAAAACAACTGCTATCACTTAGTAGCGGAAAAGCATCCGGACCAGACGAGATACCCTTAAGATTCTACAGTGATTATGCTAAAGAACTTGCCCCCTTTCTATCAGCAATTTATCGTAGATCGCTGGAAGAACGTAAAGTACCTAGCGACTGGAAGAAAGCGCAGGTCGTTCCCATTTTCAAGAAGGGTCATAAATCAGATGCGAATAATTATAGGCCTATTTCGCTTACGTCAATCTGTCGTAGAATAATGGAATATGTTTTGTGTTCTCGTATTATGACGTTCTTAGATAATACAAATCTCCTTCATCATAACCAACATGGATTCCGCAAACAGAGATCATGTGAAACTCAGCTCGCCCTATTTGCCCAAGAAATTCACAGTGCCGTAGACACTGGCGAGCAGATTGATGCCGTATTCCTGGACTTCAGGAAGGCATTTGATACGGTTCCGCACTTACGTTTAGTGAAAAAAATACGAGCTTACGGAATATCGGACCAGGTTTGTGATTGGATTCAGGATTTCCTAGAAGAAAGAACACAACATGTCATTCTTAACGGTTCAAAATCTGCAGATGTAGAGGTAATTTCGGGAGTACCGCAGGGAAGCGTGATAGGACCTTTATTGTTTACAATATACATAAATGACTTAGTTGACAACATCGGTAGCTCCGTGAGGCTATTTGCAGATGACACGGTTGTCTAAAAGAAAGTAGCAACATCAGAAGACTCGTACGTACTCCAGGAGGACCTGCAGAGGATTAATGCATGGTGCGACAGCTGGCAGCTTTCCCTAAACGTAGATAAATGTAATATAATGCGCATACATAGGGGCAGAAATCCATTCCAGTACGATTATGCCATAGGTGGTAAATCATTGGAAGCGGTAACGACCGTAAAATACTTAGGAGTTACTATCCGGAGCGATCTGAAGTGGAATGATCACATAAAACAAATAGTGGGAAAAGCAGGCGCCAGGTTGAGATTCATAGGAAGAATTCTAAGAAAATGTGACTCATCGACGAAAGAAGTAGCTTACAAAACGCTTGTTCGTCCGATTCTTGAGTATTGCTCATCAGTATGGGACCCTTACCAGGTTGGATTAATAGAAGAGATAGACATGATCCAGCGAAAAGCAGCGCGATTCGTCATGGGGACATTTAGTCAGCGCGAGAGCGTTACGGAGATGCTGAACAAGCTCCAGTGGCGGACACTTCAAGAAAGGCGTTACGCAATACGGAGAGGTTTATTATCGAAATTACGAGAGAGCACATTCCGGGAAGAGATGGGCAACATATTACTACCGCCCACATATATCTCGCGTAATGATCACAACGAAAAGATCCGAGAAATTAGAGCAAATACGGAGACTTACAAGCAGTCGTTCTTCCCACGCACAATTCGTGAATGGAACAGGGAAGGGGTGATCAGATAGTGGTACAATAAGTACCCTCCGCCACACACCGCAAGGTGGCTCGCGGAGTATAGATGTAGATGTAGATGTAGATGTAGAAGAAAGAATTGTGAATTATGATTTTGTAAAAATTAATTGCACAAGTGAAGTTCTTTTAGGTAAAGTGTTGCCGCATCGCTTGCTTGTACATAATTGTGAATAACGTATTGTTTTAGTGGGATCTCTCTTTATTTGGTATGGTTTAGTTGGTTTCATTGTTCAGATGGGAGTTAGTAAAGATTTCTGTTCACATTGCTTGCACTCAGAAGTTATAGATTTTACCGCTCCTTTACCATTTTCAGAAATTAAACTTGGCAGAGTAAAGTTTGTCAGGAAAGATAAATCTCGGTAATGATGATTGGAATAGTTAGACAATGAGTTTCAGTTTTGGCAATACAGTTTTTTGAAGAACAGTTCCTTTACTGATTTAACAAGAGAATTTTATTTTTTGCTTATGTATGTAGCTACTTTGCACTCTGCGGAACACAATGGTTAAAACTGAGACATGATTTATTCAATATAGTTGCACGTCCTTGCATTGCACTGCACGGAGCTATTTCTTTCCTTTTAGCTTTCTTGTGCTGCGTATTTTGCGTTCACCATTTCAAGCAATACCAAGTTTCTGTTGCCACAGGTAAGCCATAAAAACGTGTTAGGGCCAGTTTTATAGTACAGTTAGGACAATGATTTAGCTTTGCTTACCAAAAGTCACTATCAGATTGGCTTAGGTAAAATTTATTTCAGTTTCCATTTCATATGCAGACAGTTTTATTTTCACAGTTCAGTGTTACATTTGCGTGTCCATTATTCTGTTGTTGTTGTTGTGGTCTTCAGTCCTGAGACTGGTTTGATGCAGCTCTCCATGCTGCTCTATCCTGTGCAAGCTTCTTCATCTCCCAGTACGTACTGCAACCTACATCCTTCTGAATCTGCTTAGTGTATTCATCTCTTGGTCTCCCTCTACGATTTTTACCCTCCACTCTGCCCTCCAATACTAAATTGGTGATCCCTTGATGCCTCAGATCATGTCCTACCAACCGATCCCTTCTTCTAGTCAAGTTGTGCCACAAACTCCTCTTCTCCCCAATTCTATTCAATACCTCCTCATTAGTTATGTGATCTATCCATCTAATCTTCAGCATTCTTCTGTAGCACCACATTTCGAAAGCTTCTATTCTCTTCTTGTCCAAACTATTTATCGTCCATGTTTCACTTCCATACATGGCTACACTCCATACAAATACTTTCAGAAACGACTTCCTGACACTTAAATCTATACTTGATGTTAACAAATTTCTCTTCTTCAGAAACGCTTTCCTTGCCATTGCCAGTCTACATTTTATATCCTCTCTACTTCGACCATCATCAGTTATTTTGCTCCCCAAATAGCAAAACTCCTTTACTACTTTAAGTGTCTCATTTCCTAATCTAATTCCCTCAGCATCACCCGACTTAATTCGACTACATTCCATGATCCTCGTTTTGCTTTTGTTGATGTTCATCTTATATCCTCCTTTCAAGACACTGTCCATTCCGTTCAACTGCTCTTCCAAGTCCTTTGCTGTCTCTGACAGAATTACAATGTCATCGGCGAACCTCAAAGTTTTTGTTTCTTCTTCATGGACTTTAATAGGTACTCCGAATTTTTCTTTTGTTTCTTTTACTGCTTGCTCAATATACAGATTGAACAACATCGGGGAGAGGCTACAACCCTGTCTCACTCCCTTCCCAACCAGTGCTTCCCTTTCATGTCCCTCGACTCTTATAACTGCCATCTGGTATCTGTACAAATTGTAAATAGCCTTTCGCTCCCTGTATTTTACACCTGTCACCTTCAGAATTTGAAAGAGAGTATTCCAGTCAACATTGTCAAAAGCTTTGTCCAAGTCTACAAATGCTAGAAACGTAGGTTTGCCTTTTCTTAATCTAGCTTCTAAGATAAGTCGTAGGGTCAGTATTGCCTCACGTGTTCCCATATTTCTACGGAATCCAAACTGATCTTCCCCGAGGTCGGCTTCTACCAGATTTTCCATTCGTCTGTAAAGAATCCGCGTTAGTATTTTGCAGCCGTGACTTATTAAACTGATAGTTCGGTAATTTTCACATCTGTCAACGCCTGCTTTCTTTGGAATTGGAATTATTATATTCTTCTTGAAGTCTGAGGGTATTTCGCCTGTCTCATACATTTTGCTCACCAGATGGTAGAGTTTTGTCAGGACTGGCTCTCCTAAGGCTGTCAGTATTTCTAAAGGAATGTTGTCTACTTCCGGGGCCTTGTTTCGACTTACGTCTTTCAGTGCTCTATCAAACTCTTCACGCAGTATGATATCTCCTTTTTCATCTTCATCTACATCCTCTTCCATTTCTATAACATTGCCCTCAAGTACACCGCCCTTGTATAGACTCTCTATACACTCCCTCCACCTTTCTGCTTTCCCTTCATTGCTTAGAACTGGGTTTCCATCTGAGCTCTTGATATTCGTACAAGTGGTTCTCCTTTCTCCAAAGGTCTCTTTAATTTTCCTGTAGGCAGTATCTATCTTACCCCTCATGAGAAAAGCCTCAACATCGTTACATTTGTCCTCTAGCCATGCCTGTTTAGCCATTTTGCACTTCCTGTCGATCTCATTTTTGAGACGTTTGTATTCCTTTTTGCCAGCTTCATTTACTGCATTTTTATATTTTCTCCTTTCGTCAATTAAATTCAATATTTCTTCTGTCACCCAAGGATTTCTACTAGCCCTCGTCTTTTTACCTACTTGATCCTCTGCTGCCTTCACTACTTCATCCCTCAAAGCTACCCATTCTTCTTCTACTGTATTTCTTTCCCCCATTCTTGTCAATTGTTCCCTTATGCTCTCCCTGAAACTCTGTACAACCTCTGGTTCTTTCAGTTTATCCAGGTCCCATCTCCTTAAATTCCCACTTTTTTGCAGTTTCTTCCGTTTTAATCTGCAGTTCATAACCAATAGATTGTGGTCAGAGTCCACATCTGCCCCTGGAAATATCTTACAATTTAAAACCTGGTTCCTAAATCTCTGTCTTACCATTATATAATCTATCTGAAACCTTTTAGTACCTCCAGGGTTCTTCCATGTATACAACCTTCTTTCATGATTCTTGAACCAAGTGTTAGTTATGATTAAGTTGTGCTCTGTACAAAATTCTATCAGGCGGCTTCCTCTTTCATTTCTTAGCCCCAATCCATATTCACCTACTACGTTTCCTTCTCTTCCTTTTCCTACTGTCGAATTCCAGTCACCCATGACTATTAAATTTTCGTCTCCCTTCACTATCTGAATAATTTCTTTTATGTCATCATACACTTCTTCAATTTCTTCGTCATCTGCAGAGCTAGTAGGCATATAGACTTGTACTACTGTCGTAGGCGTGGGCTTCGTGTCTATCTTGGCCACAACAATGCGTTCACTGTGCTGTTTGTAGTAGCTTACCCGCATTCCTATTGCTTTATTCATTATTAAACCTACTCCTGCATTACCCCTATTTGATTTTGTATTTATAACCCTGTATTCACCTGACCAAAAGTCTTGTTCCTCCTGCCACCGAGCCGGCCGGAGTGGCCGTGCGGTTCTGGGCGCTACAGTCTGGAGCCGAGCGACCGCAACGGTCGCAGGTTCGAATCCTGCCTCGGGCATGGATGTGTGTGATGTCCTTAGGTTAGTTAGGTTTAATTAGTTCTAAGTTCTAGGCGACTGATGACCTTAGAAGTTAAGTCGCATAGTGCTCAGAGCCATTTGAACCATTTTGAACCTGCCACCGAACTTCACTAATTCCCACTATATGCAACTTTAACCTGTCCATTTCCCTTTTTATATTTTCTAACCTACCTGTCCGATTAAGGGATCTGACATTCCACGCTCCGATCCGTAGAACGCCAGTTTTCTTTCTCCTGATAACGACGTCCTCCTGAGCAGTCCCCGCCCGCAGATCCGAATGGGGGACTATTTTACCTCCGGAATATTTTACACAAGAGGACGCCATCATCATTTATCCATACAGTAAAGCTGCATGCCCTCGGGAAAAAATTACGGCCGTAGTTTCCCCTTGCTTTCAGCCGTTCGCAGTACCAGCACAGCAAGGCTGTTTTGGTTAGTGTTACAAGGCCAGATCAGTCAATCATCCAGAGTGTTGCCCCTGCAACTACTGAAAAGGCTGCTGCCCCTCTTCAGGAACCACACGTTTGTCTGGCCTCTCAACAGATACCCCTCCGTTGTGGTTGCACCTACGGTACGGACATCTGTATCGCTGAGGCACGCAAGCCTCCCCACCAACGGCAAGGTCTATGGTTCATGGGGGGGTCCATTATTCTATGTTAGGAATTTTGTTTAGTCGGATTGATTACGTAAATGCACAAGGCATTTCATAGAAACATTTTGGTGATTTATCTTTCATAAATTGATTAGTAGCTTTATTCAGCGTTTTGCTCCTGTAAACATTGTGTGCTGGAATTGCAACTCACGTATTGTGACCCCATGCATTGTAGCATTGATCGCTCCTGCACAATATGTAGTTTCACAGAACAGCTTATGTAGCTCAAAGTTTGGATTTTCTGATTACTTCATTATTTAAAAATACAGTTATAAAGGTTTTGGCAACTTACTTTTTATGAGGTAGTGTTTATGTAATTACACCACTTTTATTGTTCAGCATTACAATATGGACACGCACGAATACATAGAACAGTAGCTCAGTTTACTCAAGTTCACAGTTCATGAAAATTAAACAAGTAGAAAAGTTAATCAGTAAAGCGTATCTATGGTAAAGACACAGTGAAGGGGATCGTATATTTGACTGGCAGTGAGTCGGACATTAGCGTTGTTCCCCTTACTGCACGAAGCCTAGACGTCGTCAGCAGGAGTACACACTAGAAGCTGCAAGAGATACAATTGTTTTTACCTGTGCTGTAGCTCAACTGCCAGTTAACTTCAGCATGCAAATACGCGGCGAATATACTTTTACGGTTGTCGTAATCTCTTACCTGATCTTAGGGGTCGATTTTTAAACCATTTCCCGCAGTCGCGAACTTATACAATCATCAGCTAATTAGAATGAATCTACAACATAGAATCCCTGCAACAATGGTGACAAGCCGAAATATCACCACCGCCACTAGTGAAGATGACAGTTGTTTTCGACAACTTCTACGGAGTTTTCCAGACTTAATCACACAAGGCATACCCATTACGGAAGCACAAGATCATTGCACTACATTCGAGCAATTCCTGGACAGCCTGTCTCCACCCACACGAGCTGCTCAGTGCCAGAACGTTACGCTGAAGCTAAGCAGCGTTTCGTTGTTGGACGCAGATATTACACCCTGATCGGACAGCCCTTGGCCATCACTGCTTCATTCAGCGAGTAAAAAGGACGGTACCAACCTGCGGCAATTTCAGGGCTCTGAATCCTGGGACTGTCCCAGATAGTTACGCCATTGCAAAAGACCAGGACTTTACAAGTGCTTTATACGGTTCTACGATTTTCAGTGCAATAGACTGTGACAAGACTTATACGCAAATTCCAGCAGCCCCATTTGACGTTCCTTAGGCGGCCGTCATTGCAAGCTTTGGGTTATTTGAATTCCAATATGTGCCTTTCGTGCCAACGGCGTTGCCATAGCGATAACACCGGTTCCCGTCAAATCACTGAACTTAAGCGCTGACGAGCTTGGCTCTAGCACTTGGATGGGTCACCATCCGGGCCTGCCAATTGCTGTTGGCAAATGGGCTACACTCAGCCCGTGTGAGGCCAATTGAGGAGTTACCTGAATGAGAAGTAGCGGCACTGGTCACGAAAGCTGACGACAGCCAGGAGAGTGGCGTGCTGACTACATGCCCCTCCGTCTGCACTTCCGGTGACACCTAAGGGCTGAGGATAAAACGGCAGCTGGTCGGTACCATTGGCCTTCAAGGCCTGTTCGGACGCTGTTTGTTTATTCCGTTGTCTGTTGTTACGCATTTCGTATCGCGTTACACATCCCAGACCTGGTAGCGCTTTACCGGTGGCTTTTTGAGAGGTCTGATTATTTGTTTCATGTATGCAGATGACAGCCTGGTTTTTTTTATCGTTATGAGCAAGAGCACAAGGAGCATTTTCAGTTGCTATATTCAACCTCTCCAGCAGTGTGGTGTCCTCCTAAATGCAAACAATGCACATTAGGAAAGCTGTCTATTAAATTTTTTGTATATGAAGTGTCAGCACAAGTTATCAGACCACTCCTAGACCATGTTCAGGCAAGTTTGAATATGCCCCAGCCCATAACTTACAAGGAGTTAAGACGTTTTATAGACACGATAAACTTTTAGCGACAACATTTGCCAAATGTTGCACAAATCCAAGCTCCTCGAAACGTCGCTGTTAATGGAAAACACACCACCAGCAGAGCTCGGTAGCATAGACACAAACTATGAGAGAAGCCTTCAACACGCTTAAGGATGCATTGTCGATGGCTGCCTTGCTCTTTCATCCAAGTCTTTCCGTGCTTTGACAGTAGACGCCAGTCAGACTGCCATTGCCGCAGCATTACAATAGTGGGTATCGGAAACCTGGCAACCATTTGCATTTTTTTTTCTCATGTACCTAAACAGGCGCCGGCCGCTGGTGGCCGAGCGGTTCTAGGCGCTTCAGTCTGGAACCGCGCGATCGCTACGGTAGCAGGTTCGAATCCTGCCTCGGGCATGGATGTGTGTGATGTCCTTAGGTTAGTTAGGCTTAAGTAGTTCTAAGTTCTAGGGGACTGATGACCTCATATGTTAAGTCCCATAGTGTTCTGAGCCATTTGAACAATTTTTTTGAACCTAAACAGGCTCAAAGCCTTTGGTCGCCAATAGGGCAATAGATCGAGAGTTACTGGCAATGTACGAAGCTGTAAAATACTTCTGCAGGAAACGTGAAGGAAGAACATTCGCCCTCTTCATGGATCATTGACCACTCGTCATGGTTTCCAGAGAATTAGTCGCAAAGTCCGTTCGCAGCATAAGATATTTAGACTAAATAGGATAGTTCACTACAGACATTCGCGATATAAGCGATTTAAAAATCATGGTGTTGGATTGCGCCTCATGGGCATGCAAAGCAATCAGTGGAGTGTCATGGCCAGACATCGCTGCCACCCAGCACACAGATCCTGAACTTCAAATGCTATTTTGCAGTTACGAATTTAAGGAAATATTCTTTCTGGCATAGGAAAACCGCCTTATGGTGTGACATATCACAAAGATCAATCGCGCCCATACATTCCTGCGATACATTGTGAGAAAATAGTCCACGTTGTTCATGATCTTTCTCACCCTGGCGTTCGTGATTCCACATGAACATGGCCAGGAACTGACAACAATTCTGCCAGCTAGCGAGGGCATGCTTACATTGCCAACAAAACAAAGTCAGTCAGCACATCTTCGCACCTATTGGAGACATAGTCACCCTAGTAACAGGATTTATGCACTGGGTACAAGTACTTGTCGATGCTAGTAGACCGCTCTATCGTTTGGCCAGATTCTACGCCAATCACCGATATTTTGACAGAGACTGTGGCTAAAGAGTTTGTTCACACGTGGATGGCCTGAGCTGGAGTTCCACATACAGTGAGCACAGAGCGTGGCCATCAACTTGACTGCTTGCTTTTTACGGAGCTCACAAAACTATGTGGAATCTCCCAACTCAACATTACGAGCTACCACCCCATGAGTAATGGAATGGTGGAACGGCTGCATAGAATACTCAAAACGTTACTCATGTGCCACGACAGTACCTGGAGCGATGCATTGCCTGTCGTACTACTAAGCTTGAGAACAGCTATTAAGACAGACACTGATCTGGCACGAGTCAACTATGAGGGAAGATCGGAAAATAAAGCTGATCTAGAGGTAAGTTAAGGTATTTGTCGCGAGAAATAACAAGACGTTTAAGCTGCCAAACGTGCTGGAGCTAATACACGAAGCTTTGCGACACGTCGCCGCCGAAAGATGGTGAAATGTACACTCCTGGAAATGGAAAAAAGAACACATTGACAACGGTGTGTCAGACCCACCATACTTGCTCCGGACACTGCGAGAGGGCTGTACAAGCAATGATCACACGCACGGCACAGCGGACACACCAGGAACCGCGGTGTTGGCCGTCGAATGGCGCTAGCTGCGCAGCATTTGTGCACCGCCGCCGTCAGTGTCAGCCAGTTTGCCGTGGCATACGGAGCTCCATCGCAGTCTTTAACACTGGTAGCATGCCGCGACAGCGTGGACGTGAACCGTATGTGCAGTTGATGGACTTTGAGCGAGGGCGTATAGTGGGCATGCGGGAGGCCGGGTGGACGTACCGCCGAATTGCTCAACACGTGGGGCGTGACGTCTCCACAGTACATCGATGTTGTCGCCAGTGGTCGGCGGAAGGTGTACGTGCCCGTCGACCTGGGACCGGACCGCAGCGACGCACGGATGCACGCCAAGACCGTAGGATCCTACGCAGTGCCGTAGGGGACCGCACCGCCACTTCCCAGCAAATTAGGGACACTTGCTCCTGGGGTATCGGCGAGGACCATTCGCAACCGTCTCCATGAAGCTGGGCTACGGTCCCGCACACCGTTAGGCCGTCTTCCGCTCACGCCCCAACATCGTGCAGCCCGCCTCCAGTGGTGTCGCGACAGGCGTGAATGGAAGGACGAATGGAGACGTGTCGTCTTCAGCGATGAGAGTCGCTTCTGCCTTGGTACCAATGATGGTCGTATGCGTGTTTGGCGCCGTGCAGGTGAGCGCCACAATCAGGACTGCATACGACCGAGGCACACAGGGCCAACACCCGGCATCATGGTGTGAGGAGCGATCTCCTACACTGGCCGTACACCACTGGTGATCGTCGAGGGGACACTGAATAATGCACGGTACATCCAAACCGTCATCGAACCCATCGTTCTACCATTCCTAGACCGGCAAGGGAACTTGCTGTTCCAACAGGACAATGCACGTCCGCATGTATCCCGTGCCACCCAACGTGCTCTAGAAGGTGTAAGTCAACTACCCTGGCCAGCAAGATCTCCGGATCTGTCCCCCACTGAGCATGTTTGGGACTGGATGAAGCGTCGTCTCACGCGGTCTGCACGTCCAGCACGAACGCTGGTCCAACTGAGGCGCCAAGTGGAAATGGCATGGCAAGCCGTTCCACAGGACTACATCCAGCATCTCTACGATCGTCTCCATGGGAGAATAGCAGCCTGCATTGCTGCGAAAGGTGGATATACACTGTACTAGTGCCGACATTGTGCATGCTCTGTTGCCTGTGTCTATGTGCCTGTGGTTCTGTCAGTGTGATCATGTGATGTATCTGACCCCAGGAATGTGTCAGTAAAGTTTCCCCTTCCTGGGACAATGAATTCACGGTGTTCTTATTTCAATTTCCAGGAGTGTAGAACAGAACAGCATAAAAGATGAGGAGGAAATGTGGACTTTTTGGTGGCTTGGTGTTGTGTTGCTGATCGCCTCGCTATCAATGTAGCAGTACTGAAATGTATGCGTTGGAGTCCAATATGGAAGGAATTCAGAGATTACCAGACAGTTGACTTTAATACCCTCAATGGCACCAATATTTAATTACATGGGAAATCAACAATGTGCTTTTACGCCAGGCGTAGCTCGTACAGAAAAATTATCCTAGTTAAAGTCAGAAATTTTCATCTCTCTTGTTTTTAATTACAGTACTAAGTTAGCTAAGATTGAGAACGTGGTATGTTTTCCGTCAGGTCTCCTAAGAAGCATATCGCTTGGTTTTGCCATGTACAACTTCCTTCTGTTTAAAAAATAAATGCCATTCAAAACTATATTGTTCTCTGCTCGCATCTTTTGACATCTTTACTGCAACTGTTCACATCACTGCGGGTTAGTTGGGTCGCTTACCTGGCCAGTGCTGTCCAAGTTAAAGCTGTTGCCCAGTATCATCGCTGAGTCGATGTACGTGTAACGCACAGGATAAAACGTATCCACATTATCTTACTTGATTGTACTTGAGACTGCTTGGCTTCCGTTCCACGTGAAACGAAATCCAATGAGGTTCCAGCAAACAGGGAAGAATACATATTGTATGTTTACATGAGGTTTATTTTTATGATGAACGGAGTATAGAGTGCTGAAATTTCATGACGATATTGTTTAAAGTCTGCGGTACAGAGGGTATTTTGTTTTCGTGTGCAGCTCTAACGATGGAAGCTTGAACTAGGAAACGGAATCATGGTGCGCATGTCACTGTCATAAACTTGTGAATGGCAGCAAAGTGTTGTTCGATATTTGTAGGCCAAAGTGCATAAACCGAGTGAAATTCACAGGGACATGTGCGGCGTTGATGGGGACGACTGTAACAGTGTCTCCAGGTGGTGTGTATTCTTCCAAGAGGGGCATCTGAACCTTAGTGATTCGCTATGCTCAGGGCGGGCGATCACAGCTACAGCCCCTCAGAATGTCGGAGCCATTGAGGCAGTAATTTTGAACGACCGGCGCGAGCAGCTGCGACCCTTATCGCTGCAGTTCAACATTTTCTATGATGGAGTGTGGTGTATGATATTGTAACGACACGTAGAAATTTCGTAAAATTAGCGCTCGCTGTATGCCTAAGAACCTGACAGATGACCACATGGGCCAGCGAATGATGACAAGCTCGGATCAGTTAATAACCCATTCGCCGCAGATGGGCTTGACTCTCTGAAAGGAGTCGTCATTGATGATGAGTCATGGGCGCACCACTACACACCCGAAACGAAGCAGGCCTCTATGGAATGGAAACACGCTGGTTCCTCAGTGCGAGAAAAATTCAAAATGACTCGGTCTGCTCGGAAAGTGCTTGTGACAGTGTTCTGGGATATGCGTGGTTTGTTATTGGTGCTTTGCTTGTAAATGCTGCAGCCTACATTAGAACTTTCGTTAAGTTATGTCGTTCCCTTCGTGACAAGCGTCACAACATTACTGGTGACGTGTCAAACTTCTTCATGTCAATGCTCGCCCCCATGTTCCCGCTCCTGTTCGTGAGACAGCTGGCAATTTTAAACTTTTTGGTAGTAAAATTATTGCGCGTTACTTCATGATCTTCCCTCGTAGTTTATGGATAGCAAATTCGTATTGCAGCAGACCTCATAGAGATCCAGGATGTTACAACCGCCCCAGCCCACATACTGCAAGAGTTTGCACAGACACTACATTACACAATGCAGCGATTATTCCGGCAGCACCAACCTATCATGGCACAAAGCAAACATTTTTCCACAAGGACCTCCAAAACGGTCGATGCGCTCAAGTCTCTGTTGTGTTACCTGTACGTAGGGCGATATCCACTATTACAACGCGGCTTGCACGTCATCGTAAAGCTGCGGGATGGCAAGGCCACAACAATTTATGTCGCGAGAGTAAAGCCTGCCTGTGTCCCTTAGGACGAGTCTTCAGAGACGAAACATGCAGATTTTTCAAGGCAAACCCCACCGTGTGAAGAAACCTCAGAGGAGAACACCACCACAGTTTCACCGAAGCTGTTAACAATTCAGTTCCATCGGCAACACCTACGAGATGCAGCTCCCCGACATCCCCACTAGATTTAGTTACTCGAGCAGGTCAGAAAATTAAACATACCAACCAGTACCGGGCGCCCCACTGTTTCTCCTGCACCGACGTATGTCCGATGGGCACAACCAATCTCCACCAACAACATTTTCACTACCCCCAACAACCATCTCCCACAATGGTGTTCCATCTACGGCGTCAAGACCTTCTCGAGGTCTCGAGGTATGTTCACTCTAGCAAGGTGGAAGATATGCCTCAAATTACTGTCTATTCCTGGTGCCCCAGGATTCTGCAAGCAAACACTGCAGTCAACGGTAAAAAGTTGTCACCCCCTCATTAGCAGAGGCACAGGGTTCGTGTGGTAATGACAACTATGGTGCAGAAATGGTACAGCGCCGGCCGGAGTGACAGAGCGGTTCTAGGCGCTATAGTCTGGAACCGCGCAACCGCTACGGTCGCAGGTTCGAATCCTGCCTCGGGCATGGATGTGTGTGACGTCCTTAGGTTAGTTAGGTTCAAATGTCTCCGAGCACTATGCGACTTAACTTCTGAGGTCATCAGTCACCTAGAACTTAGAACTAATTAAACCTAACTAACCTAAGGACATCACACACAGCCATGCCCGAGGCAGGATTCGAACCTGCGACTGTAGCGGTCACGCGGTTCCAGACTGAAGCGCCTAGAACCGCAGGGCCACAATGGCCGGCGGTTAGTTAGGTTTAAGTAGTTCTAAGTTCTAGGGGACTGATGACCTCAGAAGTTAAGTCCCATAGTGCTCAGAGTCATTTGAACCATTTTTTTTTTTTTTTTTTTTTTGTGTGTGAAGTCTTATGGGACTTAACTGCTAAGGTCATCAGTCCCTAAGCTTACACACTACTTAACCTAAATTATCCTAAGGACAAACACACACACCAATGCCCGAGGGAGGACTCGAACCTCCGCCGGGACTAGCCGCACAACCCATGACTGCAGCGCCCCAGACCGCTCGGCTAATCCCGCGCGGCTTGAACCATTTCTGAATTTTTTTAAATTGTACAGCTGTGCTGTACCCCTGGACAATGTGACACAGCCAGTCGCTCACCATACCACACGCAAAAGAGAATGGCTACTGTGGCGACATATTGGCGATACAGATCGACATTCATGGAATCAACACGAGTGCTCGAAGTTTCCAGTAGCTGATATTTGATATCGATCTCTTGTATGGAATTGGAAATAAAGTAACCTGCATTGTTGCCGTTTATCAGCACATCTTACTTCAGGACAAAGTGAGTTACTACAAGCTCTCCTCTAGCGATAACTAGTCTCAAGTATCAAGTATCTTTTCTGTGTTTATTAGTTAATAAATGTTATTTATTCCTGGTACGCTGGAGTTTATATTTCGTATAACTGATTGAGTGTCTCGACCACGCCATTATAGTTGTCCAGACAGTTAACACCTAGTTGGCTACGTAGTAACTTAACCAAGGAGGGTATTTTGTTTTCTAAGCTCCTTGAACTCAACATTCCATCTATGAATCCAAAGACAGGGAGCTGCAAACGAAAAATTGGGTGACTGCTGGCTCGCCGTTTTCAGTTTTTTGTTGCATACTAGTTGGCCAAAAAACAGAAAAAATCTGGCAAAGAACTGGAACCCTCTGAGCAAGTGGAAGATCTTGCCCAACATTAAAAATTCTTTCATTTTGAAGTGTGGTTTCAAACAGTTTTGCTCACTAGTCTATCCTGTACAAATCTTTCTATTCCTTTCTAAAAAAATCCATTTTAAGCACTACCCCCCACTTACCGCTATACCCATATTAATTGTTTTTAATCCACGTTTTCCTCTTACATATGGTCATAGTCCAGACAAACACTTTCGTAAAATTAGCATTAGAGATAAATCATTAGCTATATTTAGAACATATCCTACTGACAGGGAAGTATATACAAATAATCAAACGTCACAGTTGTTGAAAATAAAATGTAGAATACCACAGGGTCCGGTTCTTGACAATTTCTCTTCAATGTTTATATAAATGATTTCTCAAGTCATATACCATGCGAGAATGTGCTGTATGCTGACCATATCACACTGATAACAACAGGTGAAAACTTATGAATTGTTCAAAATTACAACAGAAAAATAACTGAGAGGACTAATCACTGGTGTCCATAAGTAAAACAAAAACAGAAGAACTTTATTGCAGTCACAGAACAATGAAGCCTGGGAGTAAGACTATGAAATTAATTTTACTTGTGACAGAGAGAAGACTGTCATGGGATGGACACATACTACCTAAGCAGCAGACTAGCAAGATTATTATTTTTGTTTCACAAATTAACATAAAACATCAGTATGAATCATCTACTCTACTCTTACTATGATGTCTTCCACACACACCTGCAATATGGAATACTGCTGTGGAGAAATGCACCAGAGATATAACTTTCCCTTTGTTCATCACTGACAGCTCCACAAGGAGTAGGGAAAGAATCTAGGCAGGTGTAGAGGAAACGCACTTCAAAGGAAATGTCGCATCCAAGTTAATGGTATTATTGCAGGAGTGTTGCCACGAAATGAGAACAGTTATCGTCTCTTTTGCTGTCTAAAAATCCATGAAAAACTCCCTTGAAGGCTTCTCAGCCTTCCTTTGTCTCTCCTCCAAAACTCGATCAAACGCAGCATTCTTTACAAGTTGACGAATTTACGCCCCAACAAAATACCTTCCTAAACTTTGCATTACTTAATGAAAGAAATTTGTCTGTTAAGTACTTAAAGACCCGTCCTACTTGGTTTAATGATTTGACAAAATTTTTCATCAACCCCAGCTTTATATGTAGGGGTGGAAGAATAACATCTTTGAGTCCATTGGAGGCTCAGCGGGCAACAGTTTTCTCGCTAGGGATAAGATTTCTTGCAGACCAGTGTGCTTGAATATAATGTGATTTTCTGTCCCTGGGTGGTTGGTTTGTGGGGGTTGAAGGGACCAGACTACAAAGACCATCGGTCCCTTCTGTCCCCACAGTCACACATACATAAAAAGGAGCAGTACTTAATGTAGCCCAGATGCATTCCCAAGAGAACACCTATGATTTTTAGACGCCACGTATTTTCCATTTGTGTTCAGTGTATTTGGTTGGGTCAAGAGGGCTTTCATGTTAGCATAGGTCTTCTTCATGTGAACTGCATGACAAACAGGAATATAAGAAAGATGACTGCCATTGGAAAGTAATAAAGTCTTCTAACTTAGCTTACAGGAGTCTCTGAATTGCCTCCATTTTATAGTATCACATTTCAGATTCAAAGATTTTCTTAAACTATCAATGTCACAGCAAACAACAAGCTTGTTTTCTTCTCCAAATAAGGAATCAGATTCCTCTGATATTGTCAATAATGTGAGACTCTCACATCTTGTTGGAGAAGATACCATTGCTGTAATCTTGACCCTGAAAGTTCTTTGACAAACCGAAGTCTCGTGCGAGATCACTCAATTCTGACTGACTCAGTTGGGTAAATTTATTATGTTATTCCTCAAAATCAGGGTCATTGAAGGCATAAATCTCCTTGGGCTCTTCTTCCACACTCTTTCCGCCTCAAAGTCTTGGGTAGAGAAGGCACTGGAAAAGCATCTGAATGTGGTATACCGCCTTTATGAAATTACTGCAACAGATGCAAAAATCAAAGGAAAAAATCTCAGGAGAAAACCAGAGAGATAACTAAAACAAAGTCGTTAATCTTAACCAAAGATGCTGCTAGATAGACTGTCACATAGGCAGAAGGATTGGTCACAGTTTTGATTACATTGAAACGTCCCCTTAGAAAAATTTCTGAATTATTGTGCTGATAAACCTCTTACATTATTTGCTTTTCAAACAGCTGAGCAAAACTGAATGTACTCAAACATGCACTAAAGTGAAACACAATATTTTTAGCGCAACGCAATCTGACTTTCAATAATCCCTACAAAAGAATGGCCCTGACTAACATTAACCTATACCTTTCACAAATCACTTACCTCACAAAAATCTTCGTTACTCGAACTACTGCAATACAGCGAGCGCCACTACTGCCAGCTAAATAAAAGATTGAAACTACGGAAGGCACTAACTACTGATAGGCATAGTTAGCAAATGAAAGATTTTGATAGAGAACAAACAATGTATTTATCTCAATAGTGTTCAAAAGTCATAATGTATAGAGCAGTTCATGATATCCAGTGTTACAAATTTCAAAACTCCGCCATCTCTCTCCCCACATCCACCACTGCTGGCGGCTCACCTCCAACTGTGCAACGCTACGTGCTGTTCACATCCAGCTGCCCAACACTACAATGGCCAACAACAATGCAAACCAGCCACAGACTGCACACAGCACAGCCAGTGATTTTCATACAGAGCGCTATGTGGCGTTACCAATAAAAAGCTATACAGTCTACTTACATAGCCCCCATGCTCCCCACAAAAAATTTTACAAATTGTTTTGGGCAGTGGCCAATAATGATTTGTTAAAATTTTTCATAATTACAATAACAAAGATATCAAATGCACACACTTATTGATACAATGTCGGTCAAAAGATAAAATTTTCTCACAGTCCATAATGACAGTCCTGATCATCCAGCACAGTAAAATTGCAGTGTTTTTTTTTTTTTTTCAAAGTCTGAGCAGTAAAAGAAAATGCACACGGAAGTAGTGGATTTCCATGCAATCTTGAAGAAGTAGTGTTGTCCTTCCAATGGAAAGACAGTGCTGACTCTTGACATGCAGACAGGTATTGGTCCACAACAGAGCAAACCCACAGCAGAGTCAGTCGAAATTTTGAAGAGTATTGGTAGGTAGGTCATCACAGAGCAGACCCACTGTAGTCCTGGTAGAGATTACGGTATTGGTGGGCCACCAGAGGTGCAGACCCACTGCAGTCCTTGTAGAAATAATGGTACTGGTGAGTCAGCAAAGGTGTAGACCCACTGTAGTCCTTGTAGAAATAATCATTTTGGTGGGTTATCAAAGATGCAGACCCACTGTAGTCCTTGTAGAGATGGCCAGCAGCCATCTGTTGTGACTGTGCAGGTGCACAATCACCATTGAAGAGTCTTCCGGATAATATAGCAAGTCCATAACCACCACTTGTGCACTCAGAAAGTTTTTGGAATTGTCCTTAGAACCAGCAATGCTGTTATCCAGTCCCTTGCTGAATTATTAACACATGTGCAAACACTAACAGTCCCTACTTCTCACAGATTGTCCATATACTATGACCAACAGAAACGCGTGCAGTGAAATGTAACTTACAAGTTAATAATATGATGAACTGGTATCAATTACAATTTTATAAAATGAGAATACAATAACAACAGTACAAAATACATAATTAAAAACATAATAATACAGATAACATTTGTAGTAATAGGGGCTTTACAAAAGAATAGAAATAAACATATACATCAGTGTTACAGGAATTATGACATAAGTAAATGCATAAAAGATCAGAATAATTATTGAAACATCAACTTCACACATGAGCATTAAAACAGAACAGAATTAATAATGTCAAACATCTTTACAAAGTAAATAACATATTATTAATGCAAATTATATTTGGGGATAACAGTATTCCTCATCATAGTTCATGTAGCTGAATATTAGAAAAATTCTACAACATAAGTCTTATCAGATAAACATATAAAGACAGGAAGAACATAAATGCACAAGGGTACACAAACACATAGTGGGATAACACAAGGAAAGGACAGGGTTTGTTTTACTGCAGTATTCTGCAAACAAAACTTTCTTTACTTCTCGGAGATCTCCCTTCGTTCTTCATTACTTCCAAAAACTCCTATCTATACCTGATTTCTGTACTTTTCTCATATAGCCTCTCAGTGCATTTCTTCAAATTCATCGCAACTCATTCTCTTATAGGCTACCCCCTCTTAAGCTAACTTAAATCTACTGAGCTCAGATGCTAAACTAAGGGACAAGGCAATGCAGCAGCACAAAACAATTAACACAAACAGCAATGACAAAAAAATGGAAAATTGCAAAGCAAGCTACAGTAAATCTAAATTACCAAGCAATGCAACATTACAACTAATA
The DNA here is from genome assembly GCF_021461395.2 of Schistocerca americana. Lineage (NCBI taxonomy): Eukaryota > Metazoa > Arthropoda > Insecta > Orthoptera > Acrididae > Schistocerca > Schistocerca americana. Next base: position 279,023,061 of record NC_060120.1, read on the forward strand.
TGAGCCAATGTGCAGCAACAAGAAAAATAAATCAGTAGTAAAACTAGCTTAACAGAGTAATACAAAGTGAAATTTAGTAGCGCTATGCCTGGCAAACAGCAGCAGCAAATGCAATAACTTATATCTGAACATGACATAGCTCAAGCAGAAAAAATATTACACTAAAGGCAACAATGCAGACAAGGGAAATGTATATCCACATCTTAATGTCTATGTAATTAAAGTGGTGCACCACAACTCATTCTACCATAAAATTTACCAAGTACTTGAAAAGTAAATTATGTATGCAGTTCCTGTGAAGGGAAATGTCTTTGTGCTCCCTCATTTTTTGGGAAGTGTATTACAAAATTAGTATTTACTGGATCTGTAGACAGAAAATATTTATATTAGTACATCTATAAAATTCTATTTTAACCAATGCTGCAGTGCAGCTAGAAACTAGATATTAAACAAAATGAGTAAATAAATACATAAAGCAAGCCATACGGCATTTCTCTCAACTAGCAAGACAATAGCCGTGAAATGTTTCTCATCATTTCATTAGGCATTTTATTAAATATCATAAAGTGAGAGCTCCACAGTGTAATTATATGTTTTCAAGTTTGAGCGTGTCGTATTTGCAATGCTTTCGACAAAGAAATGTCAATAGCGAGGATAATGGCCTCTTTTTTTCCACCTGTGCCTCTGAAAGGCACACACTAATGGCTTTTTTCCAGCCAACTGTCACGCAGCCGCCCACGATGCATTACATGCAGGTGGTCACTTAACTTTCTTACGGAAATATTTACGACAGCAGTTTCCGCTACAGTGACAGTCTCATATAAAAATATTTCACAGGTCAAGAATTTGCGTTAGAAATCTGTAGAAACAAAATCCTATTGATATAACAGAGTCCAAAAAATTTTCGTCGGCATTGTAATACATTCACGCATTTACATACATTTCATAACTCTTAAAGTACGATTCTTGGTTTCCAACAACCTTTTTCACAAACCAGAGTCCCTAACCACTACTCATTATTCCTTACCTTATTCGTCGACACTTCTTCAATATTTCATCATAACAGATACGTAGCATACTCAAATAACTCATATAGCATCAGCTTATTGATCATAAACATACCGCAACGGCATAATACACATAGTCGTCGTAATAATAACATCATAACACCTCAGTCAAATCTCAAAATCGTCATAGCTTCCTCCAATAATTTCAAAACCTCAAAAAAAATTCTCTGCTCATTTCAATAAGTGTCATCCACCTGAAACGTACTTTAAAATCATGCTCCCTTACCAAATACATCATTCAAAGCTCTTGTAATATCACAAAGGTTCCAAAAAAATATGAACATTTCACAAAGTACAGACAAAATACAATTTCATAAGTGTGAAGTTATCCAATTGTGTAATTGCGTAAACATGTGTCAATGACATAGTAAAAAAAAGTCTGTTTCTCTCAGTTAAATGATAAGATAGCTGTGTAATTATGTGTTAGAGAAATATGGTACCGATGTGTAAAGTTGTGTAAGCAAATACCATATTAGCTAGGGCTCCTTGTGCTTGCCAAACACGTGGTACACAAAGTAAGCGTGTACCCCCCTGAGGATTAATGTAATTATACCCTCAGGTGTTACAGATTACAGCAATGGAATGAAACGTATCACGGAAAACCTTTGTATCATTGTACTTCAAAAATCTTTAAAAATAAATGTTTTAAGTACAAAATTAATCACTCAAATATGTGTACTGTAGCGCTAAACTGTTCGTCTTGTTGTAAGATAATCTCTGTGGAAGTGTCGTAGTTATCGTCCTCCGAAAGCTAAGTTCTGCAGAAGCCAATGTACTTACCTCATGATAAACAAAAGTGAAATGCTTTGGGTATAGATATCTTAGTTATTACGCTTATTGTTGTGATGAAGAAAGTACTGTCCTGTAACGTATTGTTGTGCTGCAGAAAAGGCTGTCTCATCGTAGCTATACCACAAAATTACTACTAAAACATGTTTTACTTTCCAGAATAATACAGAAAAACTGTGCAGATTTAAAACAGAAACACTGCAAAAGCAACATTGTAAATTGTCACTCATTAGTAGCGTCGTGATAAAATCGTGTAGCTGTCACATAAACTAACCACTGTCTCATCTGGTATCTCACAGAAAGGACTTTAAGTCCAGAATGTATTTTCAAGTAAACCAAAATGTTGCATTAAAATCTCATTAGCAGTACCAGTATATTTTCTAAGTATGTGAGCCTTATAGTCGTTACGTAATTGTGCAACTAACAAGCAAAAATGTACACACACAATAACACTGTGTCGTCTGTTCACTATAACAATGCATTTGTAATTACTGTTTAAATAAGTTCTCTTGGTTCTTGATTGGATATTTAACTTCAACCATTGTTGCATGGTAACAGTTTCTAAGTCTGACAATGCATACTAGAAATGTGAAGTGAAAAGTTTGATGGCAAAGACAAAGTTAAAAAGCAGATTATCTTTCAATAAACGGTTTTACATGTGCAATGTGGTGTAAACCTTTACTCTTCCTAGTACGCAGAGTTTCAACTTCAACGCAATTATCATGTGGTATACGTTGGATTATGAAGGTCCATTGTAAACTAGAAAGAATTTGTGACTCAAGTGTTTCTTCTTATGTGACAATGAATGAGCTTTAATGAGAACTTTCTGACCAATATATAATTTCTTTGCATTTGCTTTACCGTGTAGTTTTCTCCTTTTGTCTGCTGCAGATTTTATATTTATAATGGCCAAATCAATTATGTCTTTGTGTCGAAGTTTACGTGTAATCGGGAAAGGTACAAGCTCTCTGATTCTGTTCGGTGGTTCATCATTCTTCAGTACAAGAGTAGGTGGTAAAGCAGTGGAGTCATGAGGCATTTCATTCAGCACGTTTTGAAATAAGTGTAAATATCTGTCCTAGTGCTGATGCTTTCTGTGACAATAAAGTCTACAAAGCTTATTGATTTCTTTCATAATCCGTTTGGAGGGGTTACAATTTGGTGAGTACAACGAAATAAAGACAGGTTTGATTTTATGATTCCGAAGCATGCGTGACCAAACAGTAGATCTGAATTGCGGCCCGTTATCTGAAATGACTTTACCAACGAGTCCAACTTCACGTAAGAAATTTTTAACAAAGGCGTTGAATACAGACCGTCCAGTGGCTTTACGTAACGGTGTGAAAGAAAGAAATTTGGAAGTAAGTTCAACAGCGACTAGAACGTACGAAAATCCATTAGATGTTCTGACAAGCGGTCCCAAGAGATCAACAGCAGCAAATTCTTTTAATTTAGAAGGAATGATAGGAAACAGCGGAGCACGATGTGAGATAGTAGATGGTTTCGCCTTTTGACAAAGTTTACAAATAGACAAGACTCTTCGAATTCTCTTTTCCATATTGTTAAAATAACAAGTCATTCGAAGAATATGATAACATTTTCGTGGACCAAAATGTGCGTAGCTGAAATGAATGTACCAAATGAGCTTATTAACAAAATCGTCTGGAATGCAAACTACCCATAGCTTGTCATCAACAGTGCAGCGTTTGAAGAGTATGTTGTTTCTAACCAGGTAATATTGCCGAATCTGGGTGTGTGTCTTTTCATGCCATTTACTTTTGATGTCTTTTCAAATTGGATCTTTATCTTGTTCATGAGCAATGTCCTTTAAAGATGTGGTGATGAAGTTTTCAAAGGCGACTTTCTGAATGTAAAGAATACTGAAATTTTTCTCGAGGTTGCCTTCTGTGTTACTTTTCTCAAGCCCAGCTGGTGCGCGTGACAGTGCGTCCGCAACAATGTTCTCCTTGCCGGGAATGTAGACTATTGTGAAGTGGAATTCTTGCAGAAACAATGCCCAACGTTTTAACCTGTCATGATTTAATTTTGAAGACATAAGAAATTGTAATGCACGATGATCACTGTATACTTTTACGTGCCTACCAGAAAGAAAGAAACGGAATTTGTTAAATGCCCAAACGATAGCTAAAGCTTCTAATTCAGTAACGGAATAATTTCTTCAGATTTTGTTAGCACTTGGCTAGCAAAAGCAATGGTTTATGAACGGTAGTGTCATTTTCTATGGCTTCTTGAAATAAATGGGCACCAAGACCGACTTTAGAAGAATCCGTGCTAAGGCAAAAATCTTGTGACAGATCTGGATGAGCTAGTATTGGCGCGTTAAGTAGCGATTCTTTCAAAGAATTGAATTCCAACTGTGCTTGTTCGTCCCAGTTCCTAATAGTATTTTTTCCAGTGAGAGAACAAAGTTTTGGTGTAACAAGAATTTGTATATTCAGAAAACGACGGTAAAAATTTACGAGACCTAGAAAACTGCGGACTTGTTTGTTTCTGGATGGAACTGGAATGGCTCTGATTGCTTCTAACTTTTCAGGATCCGGCTGAATGCCTTCAGAAGAAATAGTATGTCCTAAAAACTTCACCTTTGTCCTACCGAATTCAGACTTTTCCAAGTTAACTGTAATTCCAGATTCTGCAAAAATATGCAACACGCTGTTGAGGATGCGATTGTGTTGTTCCCATGAGGCTTCTGCTATCAGAATATCGTCCACATATAAGGTGATGTGACGTTTTAAGAACTCAAGTAATATGGAATTTAGCCCGCGAATGAATGCTGCCGAAGAAATGTTCAAACCAAAAAGAAGTTTCCGAAACTGATAACAAACGCCGAAACAAAGGAAAGCTGTGTATTTTCTACATTCTGGATGAAGTTCGATCTGATAAAAGCTGGATCTGAGATCAATAGAAGACAACACTTTTACACCATTAAAATTTTGAAGAAGTTCTTCTAACGTTTGCGGCCTGTCTGTTTCAGGAATGATGATAGTATTGATTTGTCTCAAATCTAAGACAAGCCTGATCGATCCATTTTTCTTCTCAACAACATGTAATGGATTGTTGTATGAGCTTACTGCAGGCTCAATAATGCTCTCGTCAAGCATAGATTGTATTTCTGTTCTAACATGGTCCCTATAATGTGCTGGAATTACGTATGCTCTAACGCAAAATTTAGTATGCTCACGAACACGAAATTGGTATTGAAATCCCTTGATTGTTCCTGTTTTGTGAGTAAAAACTGTGGAATGTGCTCGTAAAATCTCAAAAAGGTCCTGCCTATCATTGTCATTACAATTCTCAATTGTTTGAATTTTATTCTGAATTAACTCATTAGTTTCAAATATGCCGTCGATATCATCCCTGTTAGTACTTGCAGAGTGATTGTTAGTGTCTAGTTCCGTAGAAAATTCCGAACTGTTGTCTAACAGAAGGTAAAGCCGGTTTATTTCCTCGTCATGGTTTGAGAGCCAATCTTCAAATTTCAAGGCTATTGACCTACCTTCTTTCTCTAAACTTATTTCAGCATCGTGAAAGTTTAAGATTACTTTGTATTCATTCAAAAAGTCTACTCCCAATATAATTTCCGTCGACAATAATGGAACAATAAGAAAGTTCATAGAGAAGCTGTGGCTTTGACAAAAGAATTCTAAGTTGGGTTGTTGGCGTACATCTACACTTTTTCCAAAGATTGCACCTTGTAATTTAATCTTACGTAACGGAAGTGTGGGACAATCGTTCGATTTGTTGCATTTGCTAAAAGCTGTTTCACTAATTACTGAAATGGGACTGCCAGAGTCAAGTACTGCCGTAAATTTTATGTCATTTACAGTAATGTGAATCACAGGATATGCAATGTTGTTATGTTTTATGTCGTGCTCCTGGAGTAAGATGTCCCTAATGTCTTCCATTTTTACGTAATTACTAGCTACGGCAGCTGCGTCGTCTGTTTCAGAAGTACGTTTTGTGGCTGCCAGCGCTATGAGTCATTGCCTATTGTCTCTTTGTTGGCGCGCGTCGTTATTGGGATTTGGAGACCTAACTTCTACAAATTCACCTTGTCGAGAGGGCCCCGCTCTGTTTGAATCCCGCCAGTTCTGATGCAATTCAGGTCTGTCGTTACGATCATATCGTCTGTCGTCGTGTCGGTAGATTCCATAGTTTCTTTCTTGTCGGTCATGTGGTGGAGAATTTCTCCCTGAATCGTAACTGCGCGCTGGACCGTTGCGTCTAAAGTTATTCTGTCTCCCTTGATAATTATTTTGGTTCCCAAATTGTCTGTTTCTCTGATTGTCTCTGTGATAGTTACTACCGCGGAGAGGTGATCTTTCCCTATAATTATTACTACTCTGCCAACGGTTGTCATATGGGTGGTGTCTGTTTTGATCACGATTTACGTTGTAAGAATAGCCTTGTCGTGTATTATTTCTGTCATCGCGGAATTGCGACGGATGTGACCTGTAATTGTTGTGTTCCTGTTTTCGCGTTCCGCGATTGTCAGTGTCAATTTCCAGTTCTTGTAACAGTCCCTGAAAAGCTTCAATGTCGTCTTTGCAACGTCCTGCTAAAATAATATGTCGTAAATGTTCAGGCAATTTGATTAAGCAAATGCGGATGAGTTCTGAGGGGCTGTATGGGTTTGAAAGATACTGATTCTTGTGCAACATGTCTTCAAAATATTTCACAAGACTGGAAAATTCGGATTGTTCGAAATGTTTCATCATTATGATGCTATGTTTTACTCGGTCTTGTGTAGCTTGAGACCAATATGTTGAGAGGAAGGCATGATAAAATTCTCCTTCACTGTGACAATCGTGAATGACCGATCGCATTCTTACAGCTGGTTCATTCTCTAAGTAGCCACACATAAATTCTAATCTGTGTTCTAACGACCAGTTGGGAGGAAAACAATGAGAGAATTGATGGAGCCATGCCTGTGGATGAATGTCGTTGCCAGAATTCTTAAATGTTTTGAATTTACATGTAGTAATGAACAGCTTATAGTCAAAATCATCATGTCGGCGAGTCACATGTCGGTCATTGTTACGTCGTGTCGGCGGTTCCATCTCAAAATTTGGTGCACCTTGCCAATTTCTTTCATAATTTCCGAAATGCCCTGTGTTATTATTTTGTGACTTTTCCGTATTTCTAAGTTCCTCTTCCCGTGTTGGAGCGCGTGTGTCCTCTGAAATATGTAATTCTTGTATTACTTGTACCAACTGATCTTGTACTTCCCGGATTTCTCTTTTGTACTGTGTATTGATTTGATTTTGATTTTGTTTGAATTTTCTAATTTGTTCATACTCTTCAGCGTCCGTGAAGGCTACAGGTCTTGTGTCATTCAGATCATCATCTACCTTTGTAGATAAGTTAGTGAACTGATCTGAAAGTTCGGCTACTTTATCCGATAGTGAAATTATTTCCTCTGTGTGTTTTTCTGAACCAAGTTTCAGAGTGTCCATTTGTGTTGAAATCGTATCTACTGTGTCCTTTAAGTTTTCCTGAGTTTTTGCAAGTTGCGTAACCGAATCGGTAGATGCAACTGAGTCAATTTTAGCTTGCAAGGTGTCGTGATTTTCATGAACAATAGTTTGCAGTTCTTTTATGGCTGCTTCGTGATTCTGTAATGCATTTTCATGACGCGAAAAGATAGGTTGGAAATGCTCACAAATTTGTGTTTTTACGTCATTACAGACTTTTTGACATTTCGATTCGATGTTATGTAACTCAGTAGTTAAATCTTCACGTGTTTGTTCAAGTGTGGTGTCTAACTTTTGAAGATTTTGTTCCATTCTGTCTAACTTTTGAAGATTTTGTTCCATTGTGTCTAACTTTTGAAGATTTTGTTCCATTGTGTCTAACTTTTTAAGATTTTGTTCCACTGTGCCTAACTTTTGAAGATTTTGTTCCATTGTGTCTAACTGTTGCTGTGTTTGTCTCTGATTTTGTTTCATTTGTTGCATTAATTGCAATAATAATGTATTTGTGTCTGGAATCTGTTCCTCTATGCTTTTCGGCAGTGAATTTGCACCGGCAACATTCACATTTTGACAAGCGGAAAATGTGTCTTGACTCATTTGAGAAAACGGTGAGAACCCAGAACCAGAGTCTACAGTATTTGCAATATTGTGTTCTGTCATTCCCGATTCCTGAGGCGAGCTGTTGCCGACCGATCGATCGATAATGCTTCCCTGTTCACTACCTGTTTCACTGTCTACACCATCATTTGACGCCCGCTTCATTTCCCTATGCACAGTTACCAAATTACTACTTTGAATGTCTGTTAATTCATTACAAAGTGGTACTGGTAAGCTACGCTCGTCGTCACTATTATTTCTCTGTTTACTTTGGAGCCTAGTGTTACGTTTTTCACACGCCATTATTGTCACAATATTTCACACGATAACACAGAAAAGCACAATTTGAAGAGCAAAAATAAGAAAACACATTAACATAGCACTGAAAATAATATCTAGTTAATTGCAAGCGCAGCTGCGAAATACTTGGTGCAAATTTACATGCGTGCCACACCTGTTTTACTGTACAACAATGAAAGACTGCAACTACAAAGGAGATTCTCCCTACAATTACGCGCTAGCAATAAACAAAATCTACACTAATCACACAAACTACAAGGAAAAATCAGAAGATTCCAATGAGGTATCCTCGGCTAAGGGTCGACATATGAAACGTCCCCTTTGAACAATTATACATGACTGAGTTTAAACTGACACACAATATTTTTAGCGCAACGCAATCTGACTTTCAATAATCCCTACAAAAGAATGGCCCTGACTAACATTAACCTATACCTTTCACAAATCACTTACCTCACAAAAATCTTCGTTACTCGAACTACTGCAATACAGCAGGCGCCACTACTGCCAGCTAAATAAAAGATTGAAACTACGGAAGGCACTAACTACTGATAGGCATAGTTAGTAAATGAAAGATTTTGATAGAGAACAAACAATGTATTTACCTCAATAGTGTTCAAAAGTCATAATGTATAGAGCAGTTCATGATATCCAGTGTTTACAAATTTCAAAACTCCGCCATCTCTCTCCCCACATCCACCACTGCTGGCGACCACCTCCAACTGTGCAACGCTACGCGCTGTTCACATCCAGCTGCCCAATACTACAATGACCAACAACAATGCAAACCAGCCACAGACTGTACACAGCACAGCCAGTGATTTTCATACAGAGTGCTATGTGGTGTTACCAATAAAAAACCTATACAGTCTACTTACAACATGTTCGAAGGCTTGCATCGCCACACAACCACCCCCCCCCCTCCCTCCCCCTCCTGGGGTGAAAGGGAGCTTGTGCCCGATTGTCCTGCCTGTTCTCATGCTGACCAGCATTATTGTCTCTGAGTGCGAGCATTCGTTGAGAGGAGAAGGGCACGACCGTATGTGAACACCTGTGGTGGCTGATTCCATTGACGATGATGGCAGGGCTGTGGATAGGGCAGGTGGGGTGGGGGTCTAGTCAGCAGGGGAAGATCTAGAAGCTGGTATCGGCCGATAGAGGAGCTGCTGTTGGCAGTGTCATCTGATGGGACCAGGTATATTAGTTTTACACATTCAGTGGAAACCCTGTTTGGTTTGGCGTTAGTTAAGAGCATTGGGAAAGGGGCCAGAGTAAGTCTGTGGTAAGGGTGCTTTTAATACCATCCGTGCAATGCCTAATAGGGGATCATTAAGCAAGGTCTTTATGAACGAAAACGGGAGGTTTCGCATGGTATGACGAGACTGAACGTCGGAGATTTGAAATGCAGTTCCTCGTTTATAGCACCAATGAGCAAGGATCTTAAGCGTGGCTTTCTTGTTGAATGGAGAAAAAGTCCAACGGAAGTCACAGGGTTTCACTGTACACCATTTCTACTGCTGAAGTGCCAAGGTCGGTTCTGAATGCGGTCTGAAACCTGAGTAACACCAGTAACAAGATGGTCAATCAGAAAGACTTTGACACATTGATGCTGACTTGAGTGCCCCGAGCCAGTGCTCCATCAAGCCAGTGCTTGCTGGATGGTAGCTTCTGGAATGATGACGGGTGAATCTACATAAAGTAGCTACTTCATTGAACAAATAAGAATCACATTGTCGATCTTGATCTGTCGTGTTCACATATCGGGCGTCCAGACCTTGAGATCCATGTAGTCAAAAAGACTCATGCAACCGTCTCTGCAGAAATGTCAATAATAAGCGTGGATTCGACCCAACGGGTAGACCTGTCTTTAGTCGTAAGAATTTGTTTGAATTCGTGCACTGGGGGGTAGTAGTCCTGAGGTTTTTGTGAATATGAGGAAAGCGCCACGTCGGTTCTCGTAAGCTCGAAATGAACCGAGAGGCTCGTGGACGTGGCGTTTAACTATGATAGGGTAAGCAGGTTTTAATCCAGAAGCGACAGTCATGTCGTACCTCCGGCCATACATATACGTCCGTTACCAACCAAATGTCCGCCCCTGGTAGCTGAGTGGTCAGAGCGACGGAATGTCATACCCAACGGCCCGGGTTCGATTCCCGGCTGGATCGGAGATTTTCTCCGCTCAGGTACTGGGTGTTGTGTTGTCTTATCATCGTCATTTCATCCCTATCGACACGCAAGTCGCCGAAGTGGCGTCAACTCGAAAGACTTGCACCAGGTGAACGATCTACCCGACGGGAGGCCCTAGCCACACGGCATTTGCATTTTTACCAACCAAATATTCGTGTTTGCATCAGAATATGAAGTCAGGAATTGCGCCAAATACCTGTTTCCTACCTTGGAAACGTACGGAAGATCAGGGTCGGCTTTGGGAAACATCACACCAGACGAGGAAGTTGCCCATAGGTAATTGCTTGAGCTGCATTCCTGTCTTTTGTTTCGTAAGGAACTTGTGTAAGTCCTTGTATGATTCCTGTGCCGTAGATAGCTGCGTTAGGTCAACTCTTGCAGAGAGCACATTGATTCTTGTGAAACAGTGAGCAACCACGTTGTCGGCTCCTCGCAGGTAACGGAAATCAGTAATGGATTGCACGATGAATTTCGAATGGCGGAACTGCAGAGAAGAGAAGGAACTGCGAGGGTTGTTTAACGTCAAAGAAACAGGTGCACGATCTGTAAGGACAATGAAGTGGCGTGGCTCACTTTGTGGTCGGAAATGTCTAATTGCTAGTAAAAGATCATGGTTCGTAGGTGCTCCATTAGGTCTGTGCATCAGGCAACCTACGCGAAAAAAAATCTGGGGGCTGACACGAACCTTTGACCTTCTATTCCAGCACGGATCCTACAGCAGTCTGGCTAGCGCAGCTAACAGCAGCGCAGGCAGAGGGTCAGCAAGAAGTTCTACCTATCTCAAGAAGAACTTGACTCTGTAAAAAGCATACAACATTTCAGGTGTCTACACGACAGCTGTCATGCTGCTAAGTGCAACTGTGAGCAGTGCCTGCACGTGCAGGTGGCGCCTGTAGAAATTAGCTTTGCCTAAGAAAACAAGCAATTGCTGATTTGTTTTGGGAAAGGGAATCGACTGAAGGAAGTCCAATGTAGATTGCAAGGGCCTAATACTTTCAGGATGTACTCGTTGTCCCAACAGTCCACTGCCTGTTTGTGAAGCACACACTTGCACTGTTTATCTTCAATGTATATTCGGAAAGTCTTTTAAAAACAGTTGCAGATGAATTTCGTGCTCGGGAGCAGATGCAGAAAAACTCAACATGTTGTCGAGGTGCATCAAACAGAGATTCAGGCCACAGAAGACCTCGCAGATGGAACGTTGCCATGTTTGTGCTGCATTCTTATGGCAGAATGGCGACCATACAAGTTCAAAAAGGCAAAAAGGCATAATTACTGCTGTCTTTTGTACATTCTCTGGTGGTGCTGGAATTTGATGGCAGGCCTTTAAGAAGTCAATTTGGAAACCTGTCACAGCGGCCATAAAATAATGTGAGTGGGGAACACAATATCGATCCATGGTGGTGTAAACATTTACGGGATGATAGTCCCAACATAGACACCATGAAGCCTCTCTCTTTTGAACTAGATGCAGGGGAGACGACCAAGGGCTGTCAGAATGTCTGATTACCCCCATAGCCAACAATCCTTCAAACTCTTTCTTTGCCGCAGAATTCTTATCAGAGCCAACCGACTGGCCTTGTAAACGACCAGTGGTCCTCATGTAGTTGGAATATGGTGTGTACTGTTATGCTGTACTAGGCACTGCGGTCCGAACTGGCGTTGTGTTGCGTCCAAGGTCATACTGGGCGCGACGTCAACCCTGCATTGGCGTAGGTGCCCTTGAACCACAGCAAGTGCGGCGGCACTGTCTCAAATGCGAGCGCGTTGAGCCCTGTTGTCCGTGAAGATGTGCACCTTCTGCTCTTCCACCAGCGTAAGGTAAGGAGTTCCTTTAACGGTGTTTTTGCGCCTACCGCTGAAGTCCTCTCATGTGGGGTGAGCTTGTTGCCAACACAGAAGCATCTCGCAGAAGTGATCTTTTGATCATGTACTGTCTCACTGTTCATTTGCAGTGTAGCCTCCGACATGGACACAGTTATGTTGTAACAATGGACAAAATCTGTGACGAGTGAGAGCTCGGGACACCAGAGATTAGGAAAGTCCGTCAAAAATTCTGTGAGAATCCTAAATACATAACTGCATTTTAATGACCGAAAGTTTTTCTTTGCTTTTGTTACAGAGGTGGAATCAGCGCCAGCGGGAGTGGCTAGTACAGCCACTGTTGAAAATCGTTTCATATCTGTTATGTACACTGAAGAGCCAAACAAACTGGTACACCTGCCTAATATCGTATAGGTCCTCCGCCAGCACGCATAAGTGCCGCAACACGACTTGGAATGGACTCGACTAATGTTTGAAGTAGTGCTGGAGGGAACTGACACCATTAATCATGCAGGGCTGTACATAAATCCGTAAGAGTACGAGGGGATGGAGATCTCTTCTGAACAGCATGTTGCAAGGCATCATTTCTGGGGAGTTTGGCGGCCAGCGGAAGCGTTTAAACTCAGAAGAGCGTTCCTGCAGTCACAATTGTCGAAGTCTGTCAGAATGCACAATGGACATGAATGGATGCAGGTAATCTGACAGGATGCTTACTACATGTCACCTGTCAGACCCGTGTCTAGACGTATCAGGGGTCACATGTCATTCCAACACTATGACAGAGCCTGCTGACTTGCAGGGTCCATGGATTCATGAGGTTGTCTACTTACTCGTACACGTCCATCCGCTCGATACAATTTGAAACGAGTCTCGTCTGACCAGGCAACATGTTTCCAGTCATCAACAGTCCAGTGCCGGTATTGACGGGTCCTGGCGAGGTGTATAGCTTTGAGTCGTGCAGTCATCAAGGGCTAACGAGTGGGCCTCCGCCTCCGAAAACCCATATTGGTGATGTTTCGTTGAATGATTCACACGCTGACACTTGTTGATGGCCCAGCATTGAAATCTGCAGAAATTTGCGGTAGCGTTGCACTTCTGTCACGTTGAACGATTCTCTTCAGTCGTCGTTAGTCCCGTTCTTGCAGGATCTTTTCTGGCAGCAGCGATGTCGGATTGTGACGTTTTACCGGATTCCTGATATTCATGGTACATTCGTGAAATGGTCGTACGGGAAAATCCTCACTTCATTGCTACCTCAGAGATGCTGTGTCCGATCGCTCGTGCGCTGACTATAACGCCACGTTCAAACTCACTTAAATGTTGATAACGTGCCATTGTAGCAGCAGTAACCAATCTAACAACTGCGTCAGACACTTGGCTTACATAGGCGTTGCCGACCGCAGCGCCGTATTATGCCTGTTTACATATATCTGCATTTGAATTCGCATGCCTACGTCAGTATCTTTGGCACTCCAGTGTAATAGGAAAAGTACTCAGTGACAAGGAAAAGTTTGAACATCTGACGATGTCTTCAGAATCACCAAGCAATTATGAACATCCAGAGCACACAGAGGTTCAAATGGTTCTGAGCACTATGGGACTTAACATCTGAGGTCATCAGTCCCCTAGAACTTAGAACTACTTAAACCTAACTAACCTAAGGAGATCACCCACATCCATGCCCGAGGCAGGATTCGAACTTGCGACCGTAGCGGTCACGCGGTTCCGGACTGAAGCGCCTAGAACCGCTCGGCCACCGCGGCCGGCATTCTATTTGATTAGCTAAACGAATACTCTTGGGTACTTTATAGCCAACAACTGAGAGGTGTATGCTGTTTTCTGGTGTAGATGGTGGAGGCAAGCATTCTGCACCTCTAGGATCTTTAGTCACTCGCCCACTTTGTAAAAATTAAAAAAAAAAGCGTCGGAAATCTTCAGAAATCATTCTGCTACCGATTATCACAAGACGGCGGTGTTAAAAAGTACCTAATTCAAAAGCTGTTATGAAAACCCTGAAAAGGCTGTCAATGTTTTAATTGTAACTGAGAAACAGAAAATAATTAAATCACATAGACAGTGGCTGATTTCTATAGTAAAGGCGACCATATTATGTGGTCGTGAAAATGTTCCTTAAAGAGGATACCGAGATTATGGTACAAAAGTGAAGAAATCGACCAAGGAAAATTTCGAGAACTTTTAAAATTTTGCATCGACTCAAATGTTTCATCTCTCCAAAATCGTTTGGAGACAGCGTCAAAAACTGCTACATAACTGAGCAAAACATCTCAGAATCAGCCGCTTGATAGTTGTCATTCTTTCAAAAAGGCACCAGAAAAAAGTAAAACAAGCAAAACATTATGCTGTCCCTAGCGACGAAACTAGCGACACTAGTCGTACAGAAAAACTTATTGTATGTATCAGGTATTTGAGTATGCAGAAGCTCGCAACACACGAAGAGTTAATACGCTTTTTATCTGCAACTGACTTGTCTGGTGCTCCATTAAGCGATCAAATCGTTCTTTCCTGTCATCGATTTTGTATTGGGACAGTTCAGGAGTCGTTGCTCGAGAGCAGAGCACATTTCAGTTCTCGACATGTTCACCCTTATACCAAACACCATAGTAAGAACAGAAAATCTGAACTCAGTAGTGTCAGCTGCACGTGTGTACAGCCGCGACTTGCCTCATCCTGTCTCTTTATCAGGAGAAATAATTCTTTAGAAGGAGTCCTGGAGAGACAGGGAACATATGGCCCAAATAGCAGCAGAGGGGCATTAAGAAACAAATGAGTTTTTCCCAAATATAAAAAGTATTTTACAAATTATAGCTACATTACCAGTATCCACTCGTAGCGTGGAGTGCAGTTTCTCTTCTCTTAAAGTAGTGAAACCGTACCTTTGTGTGAGAATGTTGGAAGACAGGTTGAACGGTTTGGCTGCCCTGTATATTCACCGAGATATATCTGGCAGAATTTGCTCGAATGTAGTACAGTGCTAAATGCCGTGCTTCCTCACGGGTTATACTTGGTGTTATTTAGTGTGGAAGGCTTCGTAGAAATTGTTGAAATGCATTGTCGTCTTTACTAGTGGCGATGGTTATGTTTGGACTTGTCACCATTGTTGCAGGGATTCTATGTTGTAGAATCATTCTAATTAACTGTCATTAAAGAATTTTCTAAAAGTTGTCCGATGAGACTCGCTATGCGTTAAATGAGCAAAATAAAGTTTTGTGTTTTTTTCATGTTTTAGTGTTTACTTTGATAATGCCTACCCTCAGCAGCGGTCAGGCCCCTTCCAAAGTCAAGCCCCTTCCAAACCAAAATTCTGGATCGCCACTGAAAGGCCACCAGGCGGAGGAAAACCGGGAAGTTTTCTAATGTCACGTGTCCCGTGGACGCAATGTAGTGCCGGCTGTATCAGGTTCTTGTGGCGTCCCCAGTAATGCAGCAGCTGGTGCAGGTTAGGTGAGCTGCGTCTTGAGAGGGCGGCACATCACAGCACTTTGTACTGTAGCGTATGGCTGGATTACACAGCACCAGCCAGAAGCAACATTTGTTTTCCCTTCAGAGAAGATGGCGGAACTATCTCGCTGCGTGGACAGCAGATTTACTGCATACGACAGTCGAGGACGAGGCAGACCTCCTCCCACGGAGGAGCTGGCGGAACCAGCTCGCTATGAGGCAGTGGCTGTAGCGGAGATGACAGCTAAAGATACGGCACCCCTCTTCCACACACTACTCCTCTCCACGGAGGGAATGGCAGAACCATCTGGGAAAAGCAGACCTGAGAAGAAAGACAGGAACTAAGCAAGGGCCGTCATTCAGGACAGCTACTGAGCTGCTGAAGGTGACGTGACAGGCGAGCCAGGGTTGCGGAGAAACCTTCGTTAGTGGAGAACAGGAGTGCAAGCAAAGACCAACCAAAGACCTGAATGGGGTGCCCTGAACAGAAGAACAGAGATATCCGCAACCCATGATCAGGGTAAAACGTCACAGAGTGAGATTCAGATGAAAGCACATGGTAGGTCGCAAGGGCGCCTGTTGGAGAAGAGACCCAATGCAGGAGACATGCAAGAGTCACACTACAAAGAGAAGCAGCCCAGGAAGGAAGTAGGCCCTGAGGGCAGGGGCTGAACACCAGAAACAGACAGGAAGAATGCCGGAACAAAGGGCTAGAGGTCTGGGGGAGACAGCAGAGGTGGCAGTGGATGCTATGTATACAGGGGCGGGGACAACAGCCAAGGATGCAGAATCCCTTTTCGCCACACTCCTCCCCTCCATGGAGAGGATGGCAGTGCCATCCTCTAGAAGCAGATGTGCCACCTTTGGACCGAGAACGTGTCGGTATGCAGGAGACTGACCCTGATAGTACAGGAAACACCAGGAAGGGAGTAATGGTGGAGGATGGTGAGTGGGTTGTCAGCATATGGGCAGATGGCATGCAGGCCAGAAGCATTTTGGCAGGCAGCATGTGGGCCAGCAGTTTGCAGACCGGTGTTATGTGGGCTCACTGTGTGCAGTCCAATGGTGTACAGGTCAGCAGTGCACTGGCCAGCCATGTGTGGACCAGCAGTACGTGGGTTGGAGGAAGGTGGGCCAGAGGCATTCAGACTGTAGGCATACAGGCTGGAGGCATGGAGATCAGAGATATGTGGGCTGGCTTTGTGCAGGCCAGAGGCACACAGGACAGCAGGGTGTGGAGCAGCAGAATGTGGGCCTGCGGTGTGTGTGCGGGCAGTGTGATGGTTGCTGGTGGTGATGGAAAGTAGGAAGGCACTGGGGCCGGCAGCAGCGATAGTGGCGATGGCGCTGGAACATGGCACAGTAGGCGCCTCTTGTGGAGGCTAAAAGGTGTGCTGTGTAGTGCTGGCCAGGAGGGCGCCAGTGGCTGCTAGGAGACAGATGCTTGAAACAACGGTGGCTGTTGCTTCACAAAAGTGCTGATTGGGCCAGCCAGGCAGAAACCTCTGGACAGGACACATTGTTAACTGCGTCCAGACACGACAATGCAACCGAAACGCCCCTGGGGATCATCAGTCTTGTGCTCAGCGGTAGGAGGAGCCCTGGGCATTGAGACACCCATAGAAGGAAATCAGGCAATGGCTATGGGCTTCCGGCAGACGGAGTAAACAGCGTCAGGCGCGAAAACGGAGGGCAGCTGCCAGGAAGATAGGGGGCAGTAGGGGGGGGGGGGGTGGAGTCGACAACACAAGGAGTACAACATGAAGGTTGAGACTCATCCAGGGCGATTGTCGAGAAAGGGGAACTAGGTTTCCGAAGGTAGAGAGACCAGGCACAGCTGAGCCTTATGGTAAAACTTTCAAGACCAGAAAAAGCAGCTGCAGAGAAGTCCATGAGGCTATATAAGACGACCACGATGATAGACTTTGGAGGGTGGCTACCAGGCGGAGGTGGCGCCAAGCAGGGCGCTGCAGAAGGTGGAAAGGGCGTCATGGAGTTGGAGCTGCCTGTCGGAGAAGAAGGCGAGAGTGGGAGACCCACACCAAGATGGCAGGAGGCCAGGGAGTGGAAAGAGGATACTGGAGGCGGGTTTGAAGCATCGGTGATAGGCAGAATGATTGGAGATGTAGCAAGAGGCGAGAGTCCATGAGTCAGCCATCAAGTGGCTGATGGTGCGGTGATGGAGTCAGTAATGACAGCAGGGCCAGCATTGAGAGCTCTGATGGCGCTAGAACTCGAAAAGGTACTGAGTACAATGGCAAGGGTGCCGGCAGTGAGGGAATAGGCGGCGCCCTTGGCGCTGAAATAGGAGGTGTCGCAACCCGAGGCACTCGAGCAGGGGCACTGGAACAGGGAGTCTTGAATGAGAGAGGCAGCAGCACTGGGAGCGAGTGCGCAAGAGACAGAGAGTCCAGAAGCCAGGGGGACTGGAGAGAAACATCAGGATGACACGTGAAGAAGGTGGTTCAGTGCAGCCAGGAAGATGGGCCATGATCCTAAGGCTTTGTCTAAGTCGGTAGGAAGCTGTAACGTTGATATGGAGCCTTGTGCTGTTTGGGGAGGAGGGGAGGAGACGTCGAAGAAGCTCTGAGGTGCGCAGGAAGTGCTGTGCATGATGCAGAAGTTGTGATGCCCTATCCGCAGTATGAGGGGGCGTCGCCAACGATCAGTGTTGTGTCAAGTATGTGGTACCCCGAGTCAAATGAAGCAACTGTTGACCCCGCAACTGGAAAAGCTACAGAAGAGAAATTTCTGGCGTGAGAGACTCTGACAGGAAGTGAGAGAAGGGGACAGATTCAATGAAACGGCACTAGCAGAAAAACACTAGAACCAAGAAATGAAGCTGCACTAACACGAGACAGAGACAAGGTAAAACAAGTAGGCATGCGACATAAAATTACAGAACGTGAGAGAGAAAAATGGGCACAGTCAAAGGCAAGCCAGAGGAAACAGTAACAACGTTGACTGAACATGAAGTAGAGCCATCAAAACAACATGTGGAGAGAGATGAATGCATAGAAGAAGGCTACCTAGCTGAGCACAAGACACTGGGAATAAAGTTCCGGAGACAATACAGTCATGAAAAGTTTACCCTCGTCACTACTGTAGTATCCCACTGTGGGTGATGCATGCACAAGTGGAGAAAGATGTCACTTAGCCAAGAACAACATAACTTTATTACCACAGAGAAAGTAGACGATAACATTAGCAACTGTAACAGCTCTCGATTAAAAGCAGCTTAAAGATTTCTATTTATTTATTTACACATCAAGTTCTGTACGACCAAATTGAGGAGCAAATCTCCAAGGTCATGGAACATGTCAGTAAATGAAATTACAACATAAAAGTAATAACAGACAAAAATAAAATGTTTATGAACCTGAAAAAAGTCTATCCATAAGTTTAAGTAAACGCAATCAACAAAACAACAAGAATCAGCTTAATATTTCAAGGAACTCCTCGACAGAATAGAATGAGTGACCCACGAGGAAAGACTTCAGTTTCGATTTGAAAGCGCGTGCATTACTGCTACGATTTTTGAATTTGAGGGGTAGCTTATTGGCAATGGATGCATCAGCATACTGCACACCTTTCTGCACAAGAGTTAAGGAAGTCCTATTGAAATGCAGGTTTGATTTCTGCCTAGTATTAACTGAGTGAAAGCTGCTTATTCTTGGGAAAAAGCTAATCTTGTTAACAAGAAACGATAGTAAGGAATATATATATATTGAGAGGCCATTTTAAAAATACCCAGACTCATGAAAAGGGGTCGACAAGAGGTTCGTGAACTTACACCACTTATTGCCCAAACCTCCCATTTCTAAGCTAAAAATACCCTTTTAGAATGGCAGGGGTCACACCAAAATATAATACCATACGACATAAGCGAATGAAAATAAGCAAAGTAGACTAATTTTCGTGTCAAACGATCACTCACTTCAGATACCATTCGAATAGTAAAAATGACAGCATGAAGACTTTGGGCGAGATCCTGAATGTGGGCTTTCCACGACAGTTTACTATCTATCTAAACACCTAGAAATTTGAACTGTTCAGATTCACTAATCATATGTCCATTCTGTGAAATTAAAACGTCAGGGTTTGCTGAATTGTGTGTTAGAAACTGTAAAAACTGAGTCTTACTGTGATTTAGCGTTAGTTTATTTTCTACAAGCCATGAACTTATGTCATGAACTGTACTATTTGAAACCAGACCAATGTTGCACACAACAATCTTTAGTACCAAGCTAGTGTCATCAGCAAACAGAAATAATTTAGAGTTACTTTTAATACTAGAGGGCATATCATTTATAAAAATAAGAAACAGTAGTGGCCCCGACACTGATCCCTGAGGCACCCCCCACTTGACTGTACCCCACTCAGACCCTTACATCACAGCCATTCTCAACATTGTGAATAATGACTTTTGCTGTCTGTTGCTAAAGTAAGAGGTGAACCAGTTGTGTGCTACTGCTTCATAATGGTCCAAGTTCTGGAGCAATATTTTGTGATCAACACAATTAAATGCCTTAGTTAAATCAAAAAATACGCCTAGCGTTTGAAACCTTTTGTGTAACCCATCCAGTACCTCACAGGGAAAAAAGAATATAGTATTTTCAGTTGTTAAACGACTTCTAAAGCCGAACTGTACATTGGACAGCAAATTGTGTGATCAACTATCCTTACATGCATAGCCTTTTCAATAACTTTAGTAAAAATTGATGGCATAGAAATATGCTCAAAATGATCTACATTATCCTTTTCTCCCTTTCTATAAAGAGGCTTTACTACTGAGTACTTTAATCCTTCAGTAAACTGACCACTCCTAAACGGAAATACAGGGCTAACATGTGCAGTACAGTACTTTCTTATTCTGCTAGGCACTCCATCATATCCATGAGAGTTCTTAGTCTTCAGTGACTTAATTATTGAGTCAATCTCCCCCTTGTCGAGATCACATAGCAGTATTTCAGACATCAATCTCGGAAATGCATTCGCCAAGAAAGTTATATGATTCGCTGTAGAAACTAAATTTTTATTTAATTCAACAGCAATGCTCAGAAAATGATTGTTAAATACTGTAAATATATCTGATTTATCGGTAACAGAAATATTTTTACTATGAACAGACTTTATATTGTCGACCTTGTGCTGCTGACCATACACTTCCTTCACAATTGACCACATGGTTTTAATTTTATCCTGTGAATTAGCTATTCTATTTGCATCCCAGATACTCTTTGCCTTCCTAATAGATTTTTTGAGTACCTTACGATACTGTTTGTAATGGGCTATTGTAGCTTGATTGTGACTACTTCTAACATTTTGATATCATTGCCACTTTGTTCTAAATGATATCCTTATTCCACTAGTCAGCCACCTGAGCTGCCTATTACTGCTAGTACCCCGTTTAGAACGTTCTAATGGAAAGCGACTCTCAAAGAGCAAGAGAAATGTCTTAAGGAAAGCGTTATATTTATCTGTGTTATAGGCACTATAAACATCCTGCCACTCTTGTTTCTTGACAAGGTTTAAAAAACTCTCTATTGCTGTTGGATTAACTTTCCTACATAGTTTGTAATTACATGTGACATTTGTTTGAGTACAAAAGCCTTTTAGTGTTGAAATTTGTGCACCATGGTCTGAAAGGCTGTTCACGCTTTTACTAACAGAATGACCATGTAGTAATGAAGAATGAATAAAAATATTGTTTATGGCTGTGCTACTGTTCCCCTGCACCATAGTTGGAAAAAATACAGTCTGCATCAGATCATATGAATTTAGGAGATCTACCAACATCCTTTTTCTTGCAGCATTATATTTATATTGAAGTCACCACATAAAACTAATTTCTGGTACTTCCTACAAAGTGAATCAAGAGCCCTCTCTAGCTTGAGCAGAAATGCTCTGAAGTCAGAGTTAGGGGACCTATAAACAACAACAATTACAAATTTAGTATCATTATATTCAGTTGCCCTTGCACAACATTCAAATATCTATTCTGTGCAGTGCCGTGATACGTCTATGGACTCAAATGGAATACTGTATTTTACGTACACAAGCACTCGCTCACCCTGCAAGGAACTCCGTGAAAAACAGCCAGCTAATCTGTATCTTGATAAAGGAAGCCTCTGAATTGTCAAATTGTTTAAGTGGTGCTCCGTTATACCACTAATTTCAGAGTCAACATCTATAAGCAGTTCACTAATTTTGTCGCTGATACCTCTTATATTTTGATGAAATATGCTAATTCCTTCTATACTTGGAAACATGATGTCCTCTGGAGGTGAACCCTTAGTTAGAGGGACTTCTTTTAAGCAGGTATACCTAGAGCTGACTTCAATCTAAAAAAGGTGCAGATCTTACAGCAACTACTACAGGAATTTTTCCATGAGTGATCCCACCACCACCCACTACACTGTCACCTATAAGCTTTGCCAGCCTCTCCTTCCTATACATATTAGGGTGCAGGCCATGCCTAGTGAAACCCGATCTACCGATAGACCCGACTAGCAGCACTGAAATGTGACCCATGATCTTTGCCATCAGTGCCCTCTCCAGCCTCGTGTTAACGCGTCTAGCAGCCTCATTAAGATGAGGCCGATCATGAAGCCGAAACAGTTGTACGAAATGCACATTAGTGCCACCAGTTTGAGTAGCTATCTTTATCAAGACTGTTCCCTGTTCCATCCACTATCACTGCCTGATCCTCCTTCGTAAAATTTCTGCGTAACTCCCCTATGCTATGAGTCATCTGAGCCAACCCTGCATTAAGTTTCACAATGCTGGTGACCTAGTACTCACTCCCCAACACTTCCTGCAACTGCTGGCCCACACCTCTACATAGTAGCTAGATATAATGAAGGTTTGTCAAAAACACGATAACAGTCGTTGAATGTACAAGCAGAGTACACTGTCGGTCACTATCGAGAAAATACTGCCGTAGGTAGAGTCTGTATTCGTGGGACTGGCGATTATGTTTTTATTAGCGTCCGCTGCGCTCTGATGAGTAGAAGCCTCGAGGTCGGGACTGGTATTCGCACTGGCTGGCTGGCGAGTTGCAGGGCGGTGTTCTATAAGGGTTCGCCCGGCGAAGGAGTAATGGGAAGTTGATGAATGTCACGTGACTCATGGACGCAAGTTAGTGCCGACTATGTCTGGTGGATGCGTCACCCCCCCAATACAACAGCGGCTGCCGCAGGCAACATAAGCTGTGTAGACTTGCAGAGATCTTGAGAGGGCGGCAACCCGCAGCACAGTGTTGCGTGGCGTGTAGCGGGATCGTAAAGCACCAGTTAGGCGCAGCATGTTTTACGAGTACAGAGAGTACTCTAAGGCGCTGCCTTGTATTTATCATGAAACTCTCTCCTAGTTCAAAGTCCCAAACAACTGGAAGAAAAGTGCTGGTAGCTCATGTACATAAGAAGAAACACACAATATTACACATAAATATCTTTAGCATCGATCTGCTCCAGAAATCTTCAAGATATTCTCAGTTCGAATATAATAAATCTCCTTGATAAGGAAGAACTTCAGTCAACAAATCCGCATGAATTTAGAAAGTATCACCAGTGCGAAATTCAGATTACCCTTTTTTTCACATGATGTCCTGCGAATCATGGATGAAGCGCAACAACGAGATTCCAGATTACTACAGGCCGATCCTCGAACGATGGCGGTTCGCTCATTACTAGGCACGTACGAGGATTGCATTGCTCATGATTCCAAGCGACAGTTGCCGTACATGCATGCGCGTGCTTTCCTCTCGAAGAAAGCATATGGCTCTGAGCACTATGGGACTTAACATCTACGGTCATCAGTCCCCTAGAACTTAGAACTACTTAAACCTAACTAACCTAAGGACATCACACAACACCCAGCCATCACGAGGCAGGGAAAATCCCTGACCCCGCCGGGAATCGAACCCGGGAACCCGGGCGTGGGAAGCGAGAACGCTACCGCACGACCACGAGAGAAGAAAGCATATGTTTTGCAACTTATGTGTCTCCCTTGCTTATGCGGAATGTATTACTTACCACCACCATCGGCGATGACAACTAGCAACAAATGGAATAAAAATTCACTGAACAGTTCTCTACGATCGCGTTTAATGCTCAAATTAGCTACGGAATACGGAACAGAGCGCTCAGAACATTACTGAACGCTCACTGGCTTTCGGAAAACGCGTGACGGACGTGCGCAGAGCAAGCCTAAACACAACCGCCATTGTTCATGACTCCAACTACAGATTTCTGTAAAGCAAATGACACAGCGGACAATTGCAGACTGTTAAAGGACGTACGGGAATACATAATAGGTTCTCAGATTAGTGAGTGGTTTGACGACTTCTGGAGAAATAACCCAGTAAGCTGTCCTCCACAGCGAGTGTTCATCAGAGACAGAGGTATCGTTAGGAGTGCCCTATGTAAGTGTGATAGGACCACTGTTATTCTCTACATACGTAAATGATCTGGCGGACAGGGTAAGCAGCAATTTATGGCGTTTTGCTGATGACGGTGTGATGTAAGAGCAGGCCACAGCCGCTCATTTTATAGCGCCTGCCCACTCGCTGTTATCAGCAGATGCCCATGAAAACCTTGTCACAATATAGTGCAGGTATAAGTGTTATAGAACGTTCTTTAGTAAAATGTATGGCTAATAGTGATGTGTTTCTGACAAGGGAACCTCCCCATCGCACCCCACTCAGATTTAGTTATAAGTTGGCACAGGGATAGGCCATGAAAAACTGAACACAGATCAATCGAGAAAACAGGAAGAAGTTGTATGGAACTATGAAAAAAATAAGCAAAATATACAAACTGAGTAGTCCGTGTGCAAGATAAGCCACATCCAGGTACGTGTACACTAAGGAGCACCGTGGTCCCGTGGTTACCGTGAGCAGCTCCGGAACGGAAGGTCCCTGGTTCAATTCTCCCACGAGTAAGAAGTTTTAATTTTTTATTTTCAGACAATTATCAAAGTTCATGCACTCAGACATGATCAACTTCGCTCTCCAAAATTCCAGGACATGTTCAGATTTGCTTGGACACATGCAGGATTTGACGGTCTACACACGGAAAAACTTGAAAACGTTAAAAACGTATGTTTTGACAGAGCACAGGGAAAACTGTGCGACTGTGAAACTGTTGCATTCATTTGTTGCCATTTATGTGACAAACTCTTATGTTTTCATCACTTTTTTGGGAGTGATTATCACATCCACAAGAAAACCTAAATCGGGCAAGGTAGAAGAATCTTTTTACCCATTCGCCAAGTGTGCAAGTTAGGTGGATCGACAACATATTCCTGTAATGTGACGCACATGCCGTCACCAGTGTCGTATAGAATATTTCAGACGTGTTTTCCTGTGGAGGAATCGGTTGACCTATGAATTTGCGATCAAATGTTTTCGGTTCCTATTGGAGTGGCACGTCCTTTCGTCTACTAATCGCACGGTTTTGCGGTGCGCTCGCAAAACACAGACACTAAACTTATTACAGTGAACAGAGACGTCAATGAATGAACGGTCAGATTGTAACTTTGCGAAAATAAAGTAAGTAAAATTTTTATTTGAAGGAGCCTTCGAACCAAGAACCTCTCGTTCCGCAGTTACTCACTCTAACCACGGGACCACGGCGCTCTTCGGCTTACATACTCCTTGATGGTGCATATCTTACACTTGGACTACTCAGTTTGTATATTTTGTTTATTTTTTCATAGTTCCACACAACTTCTTCCTGTTTTCTCGATTGATCTGCGTTCAGTTTTTCAAGGCCTATCCACTGTGTCAATTTATAGCTAAATCTGAGGGGGGTGCGATGGGGAGGTTCCCTTGTGAGCAGCCATCGGTCATTACCCTGACAACAATCATCCCACCTCTACTTTGCTACTGTAGAGATCATCTGCCTCAGATATGTACGACATGAATTTGTGCAACACCAGTGCTTGCACAAATAATTCCAGATAATCCCATATTGATAACAGGGCCACATGAATTTTGACAGGTGCGTTTGGAAACAGCAGTACATGGTGTCACTGCCGTATCAGCTGTCGCGCCACTTATAGTGGCGTCATTTTTGTTGGATGTGGAAACCCGGCTTAGAACAGCAGAGGATCAGTCAATTCCCGGAGACAGCCCTTTTTCTCGAAAACACGATTAGTTACTGACAGAATTACAAATTTCGCCAGAATTCAGATGAAACTGCAGGGCGAAATTCGCTATAGATACGGATGACATGAGGTACAAATATGTGTGAAATACCGTGTGTTAAATATAAGTGAAATTATGTATGTGTGAAATGTATGTGACTTGCGCATACCTAGGCAAAGGCACAGGCAGTAATGACGAGAGTGGCCTAAACCTGGGAAGTCAATGCATTTTACATGGTCAGTTACACTCTGAGGTGACAAAAGTCATGGGATAGCGATATGCACATATACAAATTGCGGTAGTTTCACGTACACAGGGTACAAAAGGGCAGTGCATTGACGGGGCTATCATCGGTACACAAACACTTCATGTGAAAATGTTTCCGACGTGATTATGGCCCCACGACGGGAATTTACTGACTTTGAACCAATTTCGCATATCGTTAGGGAATTCAGTAGTCCGAGATCCACATTGTCAAGAGTGTACCAAGAATACCAAATTTCAGGCATTACATCTCACCAAGTACAACGGAGTGGCCGACGGCCATTTCTTGACGACCCAGAGTAGCGGGGTTTGCGTAGAATTGTCAGTACTAATAGACAAGCAACACTGCTTGCAATAACAGCAGAAATCAATGTGAGACGTACGACGAACGTATCATTTAGGACAGTGCGACGAAATGTGGCGTTAATGAGCTACGGCAGCAGACGACCGACGCGAGTACCTTTACTAACAGCACGACATCGCCTGCAGCCCTCTCCTGGTCTCGTGACCGTATCGTTTGGACCCTAGACGACTGGAAAGCGGTAGCGTTGTCATATGAGTCCCGATTTCGGTTGGAGCTGATAGGGTTCGTGTGTGACGTAGACCTCATGGAGCCACGGACTTAAGTTGTCAACAAGGCACTGTGCAAGCTGGTGATAGCTCCGTAATGGTGTCGGCTGTTTTTACATATAATGTACTGGGTCTTCTGGTCCAACTGAACCGATCATTGACCTGATATGGTTGCGTTCGGCTACTTGGAGACCATTTAAAGTCGTTCATGGGCAACGATTTCATACAACAGTTGCTTGCAATTGGATTGAAAAACGTTCTGGACACTGCGAGAGAATGATTTGTCCACTCAGATCACTCGACATGAATCCCTTAGATCGTTTATGGGACATACTCGAGAGGTCAGTTGATTGCACAGCATTGTATTGTATTGTATTGTATTGTATGTTAACCGGGGACCTAGAAACGACGGAGAGGCTCCATCTCCGCCGCAGTCGCAGTGGTCCACAACCCCACGACGGCTACTGCAGTCCACTTCACCCCTCCGCCGCCCCACACCGAACCCAGGGTTATTGTGCGGTTCGGCCCCCGGTGGACCCCCTAGAGAACGTCTCACAGTAGACGAGTGTAACCCCTGTGTTTGCGTGGTAGAATAATGGTGGTGTACTCTTACGTAGAGAACTTGTTTGCGCAACAATCGCCAACATAGTGTAACTGAGGCGGAATAAGGGGAACCAGCCCGCATTCGCCGAGGCAGATGGAAAACCGCCTAAAAACCATCCACAGACTGGGCGGTTCACCGGACCTCGTCACAAATCCGCTGGGTGGATTCGTGTCGGGGACCAGGCGCTCCGTTCTCGCTTCCCACGCCCGGGTTCCCGAGTTCGATTCCCGGCGTGGTCAGAGATTTTCTCTGCCTCGTGATGACTGGGTGTTGTGTGATGTCCTTAGGTTAGTTAGGTTTAAGCAGTTCTGAGTTCTAGGGGACTGATGACCATAGATGTTAAGTCCCATAGTGCTCAGAGCCATTTTGAACCAGGCGCTTCTTCCCGCTCGGAAAGCTGTGCGTTAGATCGCACGGCCAACAGGGCGGGCATTGCACAACGTACTACAATGGCAACATCTTCGCGATTATGGACGGCTATAGAGGCGTCATGGCTCACTATTTCTGCAAGGGAATTCCACCGACTTTTTGAGTCCATGCCACGTCGAGTTGCTGCATTACGCTAGGCGAAAGGAGAGTCTACACGATATTAGGTGGTATCCCATGACTTTTTAGACCTCAGTGCTATTGAAAACTCGGGATGGGACATGCGAAAAACTTTTTTTTCTCAGAAGATGGAAAGACCAAGAATATTGTACACCCTGAAGCGCATGAATAAACTTTTTTTCAAATTACTTTAACACACAAAAAATCATTATCTTTCATTTATTTTCAATACGTAAATCTGTCTGCTTTGTATGTGTGTACTAACTTAGAAATGAAAAGACGCACTGCAACGCATGCCTATCACACGTACTTTCTTATAAATTATAGTAGGAGAGGCTAATAAGGTACTGTTTTAATTTATAATTCAATATCCTAGCCTTTTTAATTTCCTACTTGATGTCTACTGGCCACTTGTTATATGTCTACACGATTACACAAGAATATGAAGCTCCCTTCTGCACTCTAGATAGGAATACACAGTTTGTATCTGCACCTCCAGGTATTTACAAATACACAAGTGTTTGCATGAGTAGTCAGTGAAGGAAAACTGCTATGTGAGAGAGTTCCACTGAAGTAGTGGTTTGGTGGTATAGTTGCGGAGATGAGTGATACCAAATAGAAGTCGGCTCATTGTTGTAGTGTGAGTCGGCAGTGGCTGAGTCGAAAATGAGTCTTTAGGTGAAGGCCATAGAGTACCGAGTCATTGTAATAATTCTTGGCTGGTGGAATACATTGATCAGAATCAGAGATATTCAGGAATGAGTGTGTTTGACCTATGGGCCGTATCCCTTATTAATAATAATTCACCAGAGGGGGTTGGAGGCAGAGGGACACATGACTATTTCAGTCAGCCGCATTGGTGCTGACGTAGACGGCTCAGTACCAGAGTAGTTTCAGTTGACTCCCTCTCTGTGTCACTCTCTGAAGTGTCTATTTACATACAGTAGATCTCAAAGCTCGAAACAAATCGTGCGCTAAAGCGACCAGGAAGTCGCATGCAGTTACATGCTCCACAAAGCACACGTCTGTGCCCTGCTGTATGCACAGAGAGCAAGGTGTCATGACGTTTAGTGCTAAAAGGAAATCAGCAATTTGTTTTTTACCTACAGTCACTACATTACATACTGTGGCAGTGAACACCACGGATAGACTGAAACGGCAACAATAGATGCAAAAATAGAAGAGCAAGTGAGAGGTGAGGGGAAGCTTGACATATCTTCGAAAATAAGTTTTTTATGATGACAAATACTCGTATCCAAATTAAGTGACTATGAGCGAGGATAATTATCGATTTCCACCGGATCTTGTGCAACAGAAATCGCGAAACCAGGACATTTTGATGAGACAATCAATTAATTCTTCTGAGAAGTTATCAGCTACTCAAATATTGCGTGCCACTGGTGGATCGAAGTTTGTCAAGAAAACTACACACATCAACAAAAGATTTGCATCACCCTGGTTCCCAGAACTCCTGAAGATAAGACGTTGACTATGGATATTGTATCACAGACACAGTCCCTTTGACTGTTCTGAGATGTCACTAAACCCGCCGAAAGATGTAAACAACCATGCAAGAGCAGCGCCAATTAATCAGAGGGCTCCGACTTCTGATCAGTTCCAGTCATTCCACCAGAAAGGAGGTACACGGCTCATGTTGTCTCTAGTTCAACCATGCCTAGACTTTCAATACCGCGGTTCGATCAGGTCCGCATTGTTACTTTGTGCCAGGAAGGGTTCTCAACAAGGGAAGTGTTCAAGCATCTAGGACTGAACCAAAGCGATGTTGTTCGGACATGCAGGAGATACAGGAACTGCCGATGACATGTCTCGCTCAGACCGCCCAATGGCTACTACTGCAGTGGATGACAGCCACCTACGATTATGGCACGGAGGAACCATGACAGCAACGTCACCGTGTCGAATAACGCGTTTCGTGCAGCCAGAGGATGTCGTCTTACGACTCAAACTGTACGCAACAGGGCTGCATTGATGCGCAATTCACTCCAGACGTCCATGGCGACGTCCATCATTGCAACCACGACACCATGCAGCGCGGTACAGATGGGCCCAAGAACATGCTAAATGGACCGCTCAGGATTGGCATCACGTTCTCTTCACTGATGAGTGTCGCATATGCCTTCAACCAGACAATCGTCGGAGACGTGTTTGGAGGTAACCCAGTCAGGCTGAACACCTTAGACACAATGTCTAGCGAGTGCAGCAAGGTGGAAGTTCTCTGCTGTTTTGGAGTGGGCTTACGTGGGGCCGACATACGCCGCTGGTTGTCATGGAAAGCGCCGTAAAGGCTGTACGATGCGCGAATGCCATCCTCCAACCGATAGTGCAACCGTATCGGCAGCATAGTGGCGAGGCATTCGCCTTCATGGACTATAATTCGCGCCCCCATCGTGCACATCTTGTGAATGACTTCCTTCAGGATAACGACATCGCTCGACTAGAGTGGCCAGCATGTTCTCCAGACATGAACCCTATCGAACATGCCTGGGATAGATTGAAAAGGGCTGCTTATGGACGACATGACCCACCAACCACTCTGAGGGATCTACGCCGAATCGCTGTTGAGGAGTGGGACAATCTGGACCTACAGTGCCTTGATGAATTTGTGGAAGCCACGACACATACAGGTATGCATCAATGCAAGAGGACGTGCTATTGGGTATTAGAGGTACCGGTGTGTACAGCAATCTGGGCCACCACCTATGAAGGTCTCGCTGTATGGTGGTATAACATGCAATGTGTGGTTTTCATGAGCAATAAATAGGGCGGAAATGATGTTTATGTTGATCTCTATTCCAATTTTCTGTACAGGTTCCGGAACTCTCGGAATCGAAGTGATGCAAAACGTTTTTTGATGTGTGTATAAATCTGGCACATAACCTCCTCCCTATCAGCAATATTCCTCTTCGAGGTCTCAATGCCAAGTCTTGCTCGGCAGTACTGTGAACGAAGAGTTTTTATTTTCTGTTTAATTTCTGCCACTGTTGTATATGCCCATATTTCTTTACCGTACACATATTCCACTTAAGGTTGTACCACATATGTTTCTGTCGTAATAATCTTTATTTCTGTTGTCAAACAGACACAAATTCAATACATATTGTTCAGCAGAAACCTGCACGTGTTCTTTGCAACAAGTTGCCATATTCTACTTTCATTCTTCTCGGCATCGCTTAAGCCGTCACCACACGAGAGCAAGGCACTTACCGTTGACGTGCTTGGAGATGGGATATACAGCTTCACAAGAGACAGCGCTGTCGGCTCACGAGAGGAGCTGGTTAACGTGATTTTGCGCCCTCAGCGCTCTCCAGCGGCAGTTGTAGGCCATACTCGTTGTTCACGAAAATGGACCTCCCTAGTAAAATTCTTACATTATATCCATTAAAATCTACATTTCCTCTGTTGTCCATATGCTACTTATCGTGTTCTGTCTGTGGTATACGTAAATAAAAACTTCAGTGCTTGTGAACATTTAATATGACGAAAATGAAATATGCATGTCGAGTCAATAAGGACATCACCTTATAAAAGTTCACCAAATCGAAAAAACTCATTCCTGACAGAGAGCACACTTATATTTACATTTTAACGATTATGCAACTAATATATGTGTAGCTACAACAAATATGCCGATGTTCGTCAGTGAAAATGGACTCGATAAGCAACTGGAGCTATCAGTAAACGGAATCTAACCTGCATAACCCTGTATATGTACTGTATGAGTGTCAGTTTCAGTGTTGTGCCCTGTTAATCTGCCGGATGGAATACCCAGTTTCGCTGAATACTGTCTTTAGATGGGCGGGTTGTTGAGGTAAGCTATCTAGATCTGAGACAGTATGAGCTCTATGAACAAGTGTTTCAAGCAAACTCATGGTTTGCGATGGCTGATGGCAACTCGATGATTGCAGGTACAAATCAGTATGAGTGGGTTTCCAGTAAACTGAATGCCCTAGAGAACCATCATTCTTCCTTCGAACCAGGACATCCAAGAAAGGCACTAACAGTTAAAACTAAGAAGCAGGAAGTGAATAAAGAGGTGAACATGCCGGAACAATCTTTAGCTTTTCTTCCTTTCGTTGGCAACACTTCGTTTAAAATAGCAAGAATCCTCCGAAAATTTCAGGTAAAAGTGGTTTTCCGCCAACCATCGAAGATTGCGGACCTTGTGGGATCAGTTAAGGACAATCTGTTACTATGAAAGGCCGGAATTTACAAGATACCGTGCCAATGTGGTATGGTATACATAGGTCACACCACACGCACCGTAAAAGAACGCTGCACTGAATATCAACGTTACACCCGCCTTTTGCAGCCAAGCAAGTCCGCTATTGCTGAACATTGTATTTCTACTGGACATTCAATGGAGTATGAGAAAACAATGATTTCTTCCACAGCAACGTCTTTCTGGGACTCCATTATTAAAGAATCCGTAGAAATACGACTAGCGGAAGATCTGTTAAACCGTGACAGCGGCTACCAGCTGGACAGTGCATGGAATCCCATCATCTCCACGATTTGCTCAAATCGAGGACGACAGTGCCTCGACGGCCGTGACAAACAGCAACGCAGAGGGCGACTGAGTTCCGCTATTCCACCAGCGAGGGCGCTGCCGGCGGGCAGTGTGGTTCATCTATCAAGTTTTCGTCGCATGCGCAGAATAGTTACAGTATGCTATATATTGCGGAACGGAGGACGTTTTCGCCAGTCTGCGACGGCTCACCTGAGGATGACTGGCAAGTGCCCAGTTGAAATATCGTGCGAAGTATTGAACGACGACCGGCTGGAAACCAGAAATTTGTTTGAACAATCAAAACGCTGGAAAAATTTTAAAATTCACATCCTCTGATGTCTCCTAACAACTGTTCTGCAATGCTCCTGTGTTCAACAGAAAACTTACCCCGTCTTGCCGCTGCAACTGTGTGATCAGCAACACGCTAAAATATTTCAAAAAGCAATACTGCGATCCATGTGGATCGCAATCCATGGACTAATTGCAACAATTACTGGCATACTTTTATACATAGAAACTGAATTATCAGGAGCGGTTTGATCAACTAACCTTAAACGATGTAAAGAAAAATGAAAGAAACCAATAAAAACTTTTAATTTGCTATATTCATAAAATTGATGATTTAAATGCTGACAAACTTTACATGGACTTTTAATTACTCCACAATGTCTATACTTTTTTTTTTTTTAAAAAAAAAACACTTTTCTAGCTACAACAAAGATACGAATATTATTCTGAGTTTATCCATACATACATCTGACAAAATCCCGCCAGTGCACACGCAAACAACAGCTACGTGCAGCGAAAAGGCAAATTAGCAAAAAATTCTCATTCAATACCAAACTCTCCTCTGGCGCTGCTAGTACGATCACGGCAGGCTGCGACCTCTCATGCCGTGCGGCTTCTTTCCACCGCACCCAGCGTCCGACCACTTACGACTCCCCTCAACTGCTCGCTCGTTACTACTCGCGATAATAACATCTCAGACGCAGAGTTTATGTATACACTCAGCAGAATCATGAATGTCCAACTTTCGTGCTGAAGGCGTTGAAGTGCAACTCCAACTGTTGAAAGTACAGACCCCAGTTCTTTATCTGACCGTCGAGCACACGAAAAGCGGAGCTGATGCTGGAACGGCCTGCGAGAAGCAGCTGCAGTAGCTTAAACCTGAGTAAGCTCAGTTACATACTGTAGCAACCCCTGAATTTGCTGATCCTGCAAGTGAACTATTTGAGACAATACTTGCTCTGATAATGAGACAGACATTACGATATACTTGAACACGTAGACAGTGCATGAGAAAACTGTAAGCGAAAAAGAAACTTTAACCTTTCAGCACTGTAAATAACGTAGACCAGCAGTGGCAACGAGAATTCAGTCTGGCACACACCTTAGTGAACTGCCTGAACTAAGCAGAAAAGACAACTATTGAGAAACTTGCCGCAAGGCCAGAAACCCGTATGCACGTAGAGGAACCTTGAATGCGAAGAACACTGCCCTCTGACAGGGGGCAACTGAAAAAGCGTGAAAACACATCCCCAGTAAAACTAACTAGCACACAACGAGCAATATGAAAACAAGACCTGCTCCAGAAAACAAACCAAAACACAGAAAAACTCTAAAACCAGACTGAAATAACAATGAAACACGAAATCTGTGAGAGATGGTAACGTCAAAACGCACTTGTCCCACATGGCAACAAACTCTTCACCAACAAAGTATGGCGGATATAGAATAACACTGAAAAAACCTTTTCCTCGTCGCTAATGATGTACAGTAGACGAGAGAGGGAGAAAACAGAAGACCTCTATATGCTAAACCACTGTAACGCCGCACAAAAAGCGTTTCCTCAACGCCAATAAAGTATGCTCATACTGAAGAGTAATCTAAGACACTAAAAGAATAACTTTTTACTAACAAAACCATAACTGAATTACACTGAAGAGCCAAAGAAACTGTTACGCCTGCCTAATTTCGTGTAGGGCCCCAGTGAGCAAGTAGAAATCCCACAACTTGACGTGGCATGTCTGGAGTAGTGCTGGAGAGAACTGACACCATGAACCCTGCAGGGGTGTACATATATGCCTAAGAGTATGAGGGGGTGAAGATCTCTTCTGAACAGCATGTTGCAAGAAAACCCAGATCTGTTCAATAACGTTCATGTCTGGGGAGTCTGGTGGCCAGCGGAAGTGTTTAAACTCAGAAGAGTGTTTCTGGAGCCACTCTGTAACAATTCTGAATGTGTGGGGTGTCACATTCTCCTGCTGGAATTGCCCAAATCCGTCGGAATGCACAATGGACAAAAATGGATGCAGGTGGTAAGACGGGATGCTTACGTACGCGTTACCTGTCAAGCGTCTTATCTACACTTATCAGGGGTCCCATATCACTCCAACTGCACACACCCCACACCACTGCAGAGCCTCCACCAGCTCTAACAGTTCCCAGCCGACATGCAGTGTCAATGGGTTCATGAGGTTTTCTCCAGACCAGGCAACATGTTTCTAGTCATCAACAGCCCAATGTCGGTGTTGACAGGCCCTGTCGGACATATAGCTTTGAGTTGTGCAGTCATCAGCGGTACACGAGTGGGCCTTCGGCTCCGAAAGTCCACATCGATGATGTTCCGTTGAATGGTTCGCCCGTTGATGGTCCAGCACTGAAATCTGAAGCACTTTGCAGAAGGATTGCACTTCTGTCACGTTGAACGATCCTCTTCAGTCGTCGTTGGTCCTGTTCTTGCAGGATCTTTTTCCGGCCGCAGCGATGTCGGAGATTTGATGTTTTACCGCATTCCTGATATTCATGGCACACTCGTCAAATGGTCGTACAGGAAAATCCCCACATCATCGCTGCCTCGGATATGTTGTGTCCCATCGCTCGTGCGCCGACTATAGCACCACGGTCAAACTCACTTAAATCTTGATAAAGTGCCATTGTAGCAGCAGTAACAGGTCTAACAACTGCGCTAGACACTTGTTGTCTTACACAGGCGTTACAGATTGCAGCGTCGTATTCTGCCTGTTTACATATATCTGAATTTGAATATGCATGCCTATAGCAGTTTCTTTTGCGGTTCAGTGTATAATGTCCTTGGATGAATATCCACACACCTATGATACGTGGGGAGGCGCTGGCGCCAGTCGCTTTCTCTGTTCGATTCACCCGGATCGATTGTTTCCCTCTGGCGTTGCTTATCTTTGCCTCGTTGGCCGGTGGTGGCGCTGGTGGGCTGGCGGGCAGATTGGGTTTTGACTTCGGAACGGCCGGTACGTGTCGCTGCTCAGAGAGTGAAACTTGTGTTTGCGCGGAGTTAGCTGGATTTTACCGGTGTATGTGGCTTGGAGTGCGGAAGCGGGCCTGTTATTGCAAGTTCTTGAGACGTCAATGGGCCATGGTCTTCTACACAGGACGTTGAGCAATGTGTTATTCATTTTAGTTAGTGGAGTTGAACTATGTACCACGCAGCTGTCTATTGAAGAAGTAGACATTCAAGCTTTCTAGTTTTGCACTCAGGCCTACCCGTGTTATCGCTAGCTTCTACCTTTTTTTATGAGTGCCAATATTGTATTGGAACTGCGACGTACTGGTGTAATAATATTATGATATTGACTTATCATTGAACTTTTAAAACTAGTCTGTTTGTGCTGGGGCTATTCTACATATTATTTTGAAATTTGAGGTCTACAGTTAATTCTATGAACCATTTTTATTTGCATTTGACTTGATGTGATCTATCTTTGCAGAATTTTATCTTACAATATTCTGGGGCTGTTGACATTATTTCTTTTGGCTGTGGCTGTGTGTTTGTGCTTTTCTGTTGCAGCACTGCTGTGGGCACCTACTCCATGTCTAAATCGATGTCTGGAGTATGACGCCTTGGCCAACCAGTACCAGAGGGAAGGGGAGGTTCTTTTCGCCGCAGAGAAAATGGCAACCGATACGGCGGCAACTGAGTTCTTCGGGTTGCAGTGAGTGGGGATCTTGCATTAAGTTAAATTTCCTCTGCATTGAGATGCCAAGGCGTCTGTTCCGTTTGCTATACTGCTTATATATTTACCTTCAAAACCATAAAGGAAGGAGACTAGTGTTTTGAATTACACCTTACGTGCAGCGGGAGTTGAACTTATGTACATGTTAAAGAGAAATACTTGATGGGTAGCGGAAATTGGAAGTTATGTGTATTGTCCTATTCCGCTTGCCCATGTGACCTATTTAAAAGAAACTTATTTCACCTTTATTTTTCAAGTGCCCTTTGTTAAATGAAACTGATTTTACCTTTTATTATTGAAGTGCTTACAGTTAGTATAGAAGTTACAAGAAGTTCTTGTTTGCACCTAATTCAATTAGAAAGGTATTGTGTAATGTATTTTTCTGACTTGTGAATAAGAGACACTTGTAGAAAATTTTTGGTAAATACTGTGCCCTTTGGGTTAAACTTTTGGTCAGTAATAAATTAGTTGGATCACTGCTGCAGTGGTACTGCCAAGAGGGGACCTAACTGCTGATGTGGTCGGATGGAACTGCATTTACGGCCGACTTGAGGCGTAGGGCGTAACTGACATCGTACAGTCCGGCAGTAACCTGAATAGTTAGGAACGCATAGATATCTATGTGGCGCTCCGAAGGCACGTGAACTAGCGCAGCAAAATAGTGCCCTATCGACAGCGCTGTATGCTGCGACAGTGCGCTGCCTGTCGGCGAGGTTGCCGCCTCCAGACGCTGTGGAGGCGATGCGTAACCCCGTGGTAAACAGCACAGACCATACAAGGAAGATATCTTGATGTTGATGAGATCAGTTTACCCCATTCTCCTGGCGGGGAGTCTGCCCACACGGCCTGCCTGGTGTGTGAGGAACCGACAGCCAGAGATGTAACAATTATCAATGAAAATTCTGTAATTTTTTCGCCTTAGGGGTTTTCAAAGTGTGAACTAAGTCTTCTATATCCTTATTTCTTTCTGGATCGAACTGGTCAGACGCAATGAGTGCTAACCGTTTGGAACTGGTGCGAAGTACACTGAGCCTCATTGTTTAAAGCCATAGTTTGTGCTAGGTTGACTGTGGCGAATCCCGACACAATACTTCTTCAGTTTCTTCTGTAGCCGTTTTAGCTTTCATATAAAATATGCAGGGAAATTTGACAAAGCATATACACTGACTACATGCATAGATTTTAGAAAATGATGTATGTTATCAGTGTGGGTGCGTTCCTACAGTTGTGAGTGTGTTGGCTACAGTGCATGACTGTTGGTGGTGCTGAATAGCTTTTAGTGCGGAGTTTGCAGGGGCACATTAATTTCTCAGTAGGAGTCTATATCTGTGGTGAATACATGTGATGGTGTGCATTCTTCATTCTTCGTGCAAGTGTGATAGGACTTGGGGCCATGGTCATTGTGGGATCACTACTCTTTGTTTTTCTATGTTCGTACAGTTTTTCCAAGACAAGAAGACACTTGGTGCTGGTGCTGCCCAGTGACGGTGAAAATCGTCGCAAGGCCAGTGATGTTGGCAGGTACTCACTCGTATAGGTAACGGCAAAATTTTGCTAGTTAACACATTGTATGCAGCCATTATTTCTTTACTTTTTACAATATTAGATATCAAAATAAGTGAAGAGGCTGTTCCTAGTTCATCATGGGACCTACACACGACTACATACGTACTCCACAAGCCACCATTTGTTGTATGTAGAGGGTATCATGTACCACTACTAGTGATTCCCTTTCCTATTCCACTCGTAAATGGAACAGGAGAAAACGACTGTCTATATGCCTTTTTATGAGTCTTAATTTCTCTAGCCTTGTCTTCAAGGTCCTTACACGAAATTTACGTTGTCAGCAGTACAATCGTTCTACAGTCATTTACAAATGCCAGTTCTCTAAACAGGCTGTGGTAGATGTAAACCTAGGCTTCCGCAGCCGTTGTCACAGTCAATAAAATTCTTCTGGGTTTGACGCCGCATTGTCATGTGTAAAATTCCAACATTTCGGCGACTGTTGCGAGGCGCCTTCCTCAGGTTGTACTGCTAACTAACAGCGTTAGCAATACACCCTGAGGAAGGCGCCTTGCAACAGTCGCCGAAACGTCGAAATTTTACAGATGATAATGCGGCCTCAAACCCAGAAGAATTTTATGGACAGGCTGTGGTAGCTTTCGTTAATCACTGACATTAGTCGCTGCACATTGGCAGTGAAGGGGAACAATCCGCACTTTACTCATGCGTGTGCTTACTGGTTTGTTAGTCACAGCACGACAGTCACTACTTGATAACTACACTACACACGGATATTGTACTGTTAGATCGACAGTGTTGACAGCAACCGTACACAAAATCTTAGGAACCCAAAATCGACCGACTTCCACTGACTTCCGCTGATCCAAAACGAGGAGTTCCTGAGTCAGGACGTTGTGAACACACAATACTTTTGACAAAGATACATTGTATAACTGACAATGTGTGCCATTGAGAAAAGAGGATGTGTTACAGGGTATTATCACCAGGAATCTTCAGGGCATTGTTTACAAATCAGTCATCACTTTTGTCAAAAACGAATGAGTTTAACTATTATTCGTGCTTTGATCAGAAATTCATCTACAACTGTTTCTATATCTCTGTCTAGTTGGAAAGACACAACTGAGCTGCATTCCTTCCATATTGGGGCTGCTCCCTTGTACAGATAAAGCCACACAAGGCGAATGTTCCTGACTAGTTGCTGGGCAACGTAAGAACGCCTTCCCGCCAGGGGCAGGGAGGCGGCGCCGTATGCCATATATTTAGGGAATTTTGGCTTGTCAATGGAACGGTGTATAGTTCGGTGTCCGCTGTGGCCGCTGATGTGTTGACATACCTGTGATCTGAACATCGTGTCAAGTCGGCTTGGCGTTTGTGTTGTTGTCGCTAGACGCCGGTTGGAATTCGAACTGTCAGCCACTTGCTAATAGTCATTTCATATATATTATCGTACTAAATTCCAGAGGAAGCCCAGAAGATGGTCCGCAGCTCGTGGTCGTGCGGTAGCGTTCTCGCTTCCCGCACCCGGGTTCCCGGGTTCGATTCCCGGCGGAGTCAGGGATTTTCTCTGCCTCGTGATGACTGGGTGTTGTGTGATGTCCTTAGGTTGGTTAGGTTTAAGTAGTTCTAAGTTCTAGGGGACTGATGACCATAGATGTTAAGTCCCATAGTGTTCAGAGCCATTTGAACCAACCCAGAAGATGGCCTTGCTGTACTGTCCTGTGTGCCACCCAGCGGAACGAAGTCCGCAGCTAATTCAAAAACAAGACAAAAACAAAAGGGAACATGGGGTACCTCACTGTTCTGTTTGTAAAACAATCGGCCAGTAATTTCATGTATGCACTTTATTGCTAGTTGTTTACTGCTCTACTGCATTTGAATGTGCTACTATTGCGTTACGTATTTTGTTTGTCTCCGTCTGCTGTACAGTGGACTCAAGCCAATGTATTTAATGTCTGTATTGCCGGCTGTAGACAGATATAAATGTTTTAACTGTTATTTCGTCTAATTGAGCACTTACTTTAGTTCCATTAAGGCGGTTCTACACTGAAGCGCCAAAGAAACTGGTATAGGCATGCGTAATTTCAAACACAGGGTTATGCAATCAGGCAAAGTACACCTATATAAGACAAGTGTCTGTCACAGCTGTTAGATCGGTTACTGCTACAACAATGGCAGGCTATCAAGATTCAACTGAGTTTGAACGTGGTGCTATAGGCGGCGCACGAGCTGTGGGACAGAGCATCTCCGAGATAGCGACGAATTCGGGATTTTCCTGTACGACCATTTCACGAGTGTACCGTGAATAAAAGGAATCCCATAAAACATCAAATCCCCGACATCGCTGCGGCCGGAAAAAGGTCCCGCAAGGGCGGGACCAACGACGAGTGAAAAGAATCATTCAGCATGACAGAAATGCAACTCTTCCGAAAATTCCGCAGATTTCAATGCCGGGGCATCAACAAGTGTCAGCGTGCGGATCATTCAACGAAACATCATCGATATGGGCTTTCGGAGCCTTGACGACAGCACGACACAAAGCTTTACGCCTCGCCTTTGCTCGTCAACACCAACATTGGATTGTTGATGACTGGAAACATGCTGCCTGGGCCGACGAGTCTCGTTTCAGATCGTATCGAGCGGATGGAAGTGTACGGGTATGAAGAAAACTTCATGAATCCATGGACCCTGCATGTTAGCGAGGGGCTGTTCAAGTTGGTGGAGGCTCTGTAATGGTGTGGGGCATGTGCAGTTGGAGTGATATGGGACCCCTGATACGTCTACATACGACTGTGACAGGTGACACGTACATAAACATCCTGTCTGATTACCTGCATCCATTCTTGACCATTGTACATTTCGACGGTCTTGGGCAATTACAGCAGGGCAATGCGACACCACACACGTCCAGAATTGCTATAAAGTGGCTCCAGGAACACTCTTCTGAGTTTACACACTTCCACTGGCCTCCAAACTCCCCAGACATGAACATTATTGAGCATATCTGGTTGCCTTGCTACGTGCTGTTGAGGCGGATTTACGGACAACCCTGCAGGATTCGTGGTGTCAGTTCCCTCCAACACTACTTCATTAATTCGTTAATCATGGTTGTTGATGTCAAATCTTTTTGCTAAAGTTATTTGTGAAGATGTATAATAGTGAATTCGATAGGTGTGTGTTGGTGCCGCCGGGGTGGCCGAGCGGTTCTAGACGCTACAGTCTGGAACCGTGCGACCGCCACGGTCGCAGGTTCGAATCCTGCCTTGGGCATGGGTGTGTGTGATGTCCTTAGGTCGGTTAGGTTTAAGTAGTTCTAAGTTCTAGGGGACTGATGACCTCAGAAGTTAAGTCTCATAGTGCTCAGAGCCATCTGAACCATTTTTTTGTGTGTTGGTATGATATTGAATTTGCCAATAAAAGGGCATTTTAAAATTTAAAATCGTTTTCGAGTTCACAGTGGGCCTCCCCTGTCGAGTCCATGCCACGTCCTGTTACACCACTTCTGCGTGTTTTTTTTTTGGGAGGGGGGGGGGGGGGGCTCACACGATACAAGGCAGAGGTACCAGTTTCCTTGGCTCTTCGGTGTATTTTGATTTCACTGCCTTGCTGGCAGGCGATCTTTTGCTATAATAGCCAATAGCGCTCACAGTTAATTTTATAACTTTATTAATAATCTGAATGACTGGTACTAAGCTTTGTTAATCATGGTTGTTGATGTCAAATCTTTTTGCTAAAGCTATGTGAAGATGTATAATAGTGCAATCGATAGTCGTGTGTTGGTATGTTATTGAATTTGCCGATAAAAGGGCATTTCAAAATTTAAAATAATTCTCGAGTTCACAATGGTCCTCCCCTGTACCTAAGTTCAGTACTCTGTGTATGTTTAACATTTTGAGAGGTCTCACTTATCACAAATATTTACTAGCCATGGGCTAAGAATTTAACCGCATTAAAAAAATTGTAACCTATCCGCCGGAATGGTGTATTTGGATAAACATTATAGACATACTTCTGATGGACCTTTTTGTAGTATACTGAAATATTCTGTAACAACCTGACTGGGGGTCTGTTATTAGCTTATTGCCATTATCGCTTGAACTGAAACTCTTTCTCTCATATTGCTTGACTCGTTTTTGTATTTCATTTTAGGCGCCGCCGTACTTATACAATATTGTTCTATGCTTTTAAAATTTCGAAAATTATACTTAATTGTTTTTTGTTCATTTTTGCTTAAAGGTGATTGATTCCTCCACCTTGTTATCGTTTGATGTTAAGAGATTGCTTTGTTTCAGAGAGAATAAAATATTATTTATGGAAATACGACATAATTTGTGCAGCACCTTACTACTCAGCAACCAGCTCTCTCCCACTTCAACAACGTCTTGTTTATCAGAATCGTGGTTTATGACCATTGGCGACCGGGACAATGAATCCACATTCATATGTCTGGACATAACATCGTAGTAGAAGCTAAAAAGTAGTACAGTCGCTGTAACTGCTACTCTTTTCTTTGTTACATTTTTGCAGGGCTCAAATATATACTACTGAGCGTTTCTTGCCCATTATTAAGCGTTACTTGACGCCATAGAGGTAAACACGCAACTTCTTTACTGCATAATCACTCGCGAATATGTCATGTTCTATTTGGGACTACTTGGTTTGAACCCAATGGCTAGGCTAAGATAACTCCAATCCCATACAAGGATACATCTGTCGCGAGAACCAAATTACTGTTGGACGTAAGTGTTGCTACTCATGGGGCTGATTGCAGCTTCCATTGCATAATGAGAAAAGCTCTGTCACATTCCGTGGACCAAATGTATTGCATTTCTTTGCCGTCTGGAATAAAGTTCGCATAATGGCTCATTTTGCCTGGAGAGCCATCAGCTTCGTTAGATTTTGTTTTGTTTGGGCACTGAATGTGTGGCTTCTAAATGGCACTGTGTTGTAGAGATTCCTTTTGACCTTGGGATGTGGCCTAGTTATTCTATTTGATCCTGGAATAATTGACACTTTTCGAGTTTGCATTTACTTCTGCATCGTGCAGCTTGGAGAAGCTGGTTCACAAACTGCTCAGACAGTTCTGTTGGTCCACTTCCGTGACTATGATGATATCAAGGTAGTAGATCAAGCACATTGCTACATTTTGGTTTAGCTTCTCAAAGAATGTTTGAAAAATTGTAGGCGCACATGCTATTCCAAATGGCAATTTTGGTATCCATCCATCTAAT
Source organism: Schistocerca americana (assembly GCF_021461395.2). Taxonomy (NCBI): domain Eukaryota; kingdom Metazoa; phylum Arthropoda; class Insecta; order Orthoptera; family Acrididae; genus Schistocerca; species Schistocerca americana. The sequence continues at coordinate 279,066,185 of NC_060120.1, forward strand.
AAGTCTATTACTTACTACGTTAGAGAACATCATTCAACAGCAGCTGCAGGTAACCACCTGCGAGGCCAGTTTTCGGCAAATACGTATCAGCAGATAACTTGGCAAGCAGGAAATCTACTACTGACAGCGTTTATGGTGCTCTTGCAATCACCACGTACGTCGGTGTAGGTACTTATTAGGATATTTGACAATAACAACTGGTGTTGTTCTCGTTGGTTCAGTTAGCCTCATTTCTTTTCTTTCAATAGTTTCTTCTTTCGACATCCCTCAAAATCAGTGAGAAATGTGTAGGCTGTGGATGGACGAAATTAGATGTGGCCGTTTGCTTAAGCGTTATTATGAGCTTCGACTTGACATGCATCTCCTAACCCAAGTGAAAATATAAACATATTCTTGGTACAATTTGACTAAGAATTCAAAACGAATAACGGAAGATATTAAATTCACGACAGTTTGGATTTTAAACCCAAAGATTGGACAGACATCAAAGCCGAAAATGTTAGTAGAATTACGCAGAGTTACAACTAGAATACTTATTTGCTGTGAGACATTCCCATATTTAGCATATTATTAAATGGCTAAGAGTGTCACCCAATTCCAGTTGCAGGGTGCCTATCAAACGGCTTCCAGAGGCAACAGAAATTTGATTTCCAGTATTTCATATAATTACTGACAGAATTTAAAATCATAAATTACAAATTGAAAAAGAGTTATAGTGTTTTCTTAAAGTTTTAATACAAAGTTAAACTGTGTATATGTCTTGGGACCGTGTAACTCGCGGTGCACAAATTACCCAGAGTATATTCATCCGGTGTTTGGTAATGAGAGCACATATTGATTTCCAACAAAATTTACGCATATTTTCAAACCTTTTAGAAACTTTTTCTATCTGAATGATTAATCAAAGGAAACAAATTTATTGTAGCGCTTACTTCGTTTTCACTGTTCCTGCAGTAAATCTTCAAGGTCAGTCTTACGCTGGGATTTTTTACTTTCTTAGCACTAAGTCTATTTGCAAGACATTATGCAGGGAGTATCCACATTTACCACTGAAAGTACCTGTTCAATTATGTTGTTGTATGATGGATAGTTTAGGAGATATGGCGTCATAAACAATGAGATGCTTGAAAAATTAGCTTAGCACATTAACTCATTTGTAAAGTAATTAGACGCTTGAAGCCGTTTTATACATGGGAGTTGGATTCTCTAAAGTATCACTGGAACGGGGGGTTACAGGTTGGCAGAGAATCTACCTTTGACAGGAATCGTTTGATTGATTGAATAGTCCTTTCACAGTAGGTGGGATGTGACAATGGCAGAGCCTCTAATTGGTAAAATATTGATTGATTTTTATCTGAGTACATTTTGTACAAAGTGTGTGCTTGTAATATAGGACAAGTCAACTTACACCTATTTTCTTGCAATATTTAACCTACTTATTACAATTTAATACATCAAAGTGGCAATACTTACAATAATGTTGCTTATATTTTTCACCCATTTTTAGGCCCTGAAAATTATTTACATACTACATCATAATCATATTTACATTTTTCTCAAACTATTCATGTTCTAAAGTTATTTACATATCATATGTTCAATTAGTTACAGTACCTCTATAACAGCTTATTCATATTAGTGTAGTGGCTGCTCCCGTACATATTTGAAACAGGACTTACTGATAGCCTACTTGAAAAGAAAGAAAATGCTTGCATGGCGTTTGAAAAAATAGAAAGTAATGGTTTGTTAGAAAAACCATGTTCATCTGAAAATAGTCTGGAGATTCAATTCTTTCTTTCAGTTTACTTTGATGTACAAGAGCTTTGTGGAAGGGTGTACTCAGTGAGGGACAGAGGAGGGGAGCTCACCCATTCTTAGAAAAAATTCTTCACAAATCAGACTAACATTCCGGCTCATTTAACTGACATATTTATCAAGTCAGAGTCAGTTTGAAGACCACTACAATTTGTAAGGCCAGCCTCACATAGGGCCACTTTACAGCACTTCTCTGTGGTTTGCAAGCAGCACTTCATGCTCCAAGCTCTCCCATTTAATACACCCTCTGAGGAGACTAAAAGGTACACTAACTGACACATATCTTATAACAGTATATTATACACTATTTCGTGGCCACATAAATTGTGGTGTACTGTTATGGGGACACTCAACATGTTACTTGGATGTATTAATGCTACAAAAGAAAGCAGTCAGAATCATTGCATCAAACAAAAGACTGGAGCACTGCCAGCCTATATTCAGCAGTTTAGGAATAAAGACAAGCTTCAGCACAGTACGTGTGTTTATGGCTCATCAGTGTAAAAGAAACTAATGGGTTTTCAGCATGTGGCAAGACATACATAATCATGGTACCTGCAACAAGAGGAACATTGATACACCAAACAGTCGACTGTCTGGAACACATTATACTTTTCCAATGGTTGCTTTAAAAATGTTCGACTTATTACCCCGAGAAGTGCAATCCCCACCACCAGGAACATTCAAAAGGAAAATTGCGCAGAACCTAAAAGAGTACCCATTATACTCCATTGGAGAATTCTTCAATGGTGGCAAACGTGAATGGGCAAAATAATACTATATCATCTTACATACAGTGGATATTTTTGTTAATATATGCATATATGTATGTATCAAAAAACTGTAAATAAATCACATTTATGTGTGTAATCTTGACCAGGATGTTCAGTCTTGACTGGTAAACAGTGCAGATCTAGTAATAAAATAAGTAAAGTAATAAGTTATAGTGGAGCATTTACCCATTGTGAGAGGTGCTCAAAGTGGGCATTAATGACACTGCAAGCTCTGCTCACCTTGTGTAAAATACTGAGCAATAAGTGGAGGATATTTCATTAGATGTTCAACAAGATTTGGCAGAAATTACAATAGAAACTTGCACCTTCTGCATAACTTTGTCAAAAAAGAGATGGGTATAAGTTCGATGACACACTTTTTTGTTTCTGGACTAGAGGATGAGATGCCAGAAGACAACTCTCTACATGAAAACGCTACTACATGCATCCAAACAGCAATTTTTTATTTACTTGATAAATGAAGGGCATTGAAATAACTTAAATGCAACTCTTCAGGGTTTCCCGGCGAGATCTTGACATGTGGAATAATCGGGTCTATTGCCGGATGTTTGTGTCGCTCTGGCACAATACTTCTGTTTGTTTGGTAATGCAGGGATGTGCAACATCTGTTTCAGCAAGAAACATCTGTTTCAGCAGCTGAAACAGGCAGTAAGTTCAAAAAGAATGTAACAAAGAGTGTATCCGGGACCTGAGCTGGACGGTGTCACGATGAAGGGGGCGACAACGAAGACTTATGTTTGTTTTCCGTAAAATGATTAAATAGTTGTTCACAACTGACTATGGGTACATCCACTACTAGTCAGTACCAATTAGGGTCCCTTTAGGCGTAGCCACTTAGCACTGCATTTTAAAAGCGCTATCAATGGCGAATGCTACAGGCTTATGAGCCGTTTGACGCGCGGCAACAGCCGCTGAACGGTGGCGCTGTTGGTCGTCTCGGTGGTCTGCTTGACGCTGAACTACGCCGTTACGGTTTTAAACTTGAGCGGAATGCATACTGAGGCGATCAGTTTATTTGAGTGCCAGACCGGCGCCTCGTTATATTCCGTGCTGCAGGACAAGGCTGCAATGAAACAAGTTTGCTTGCTCCTTCGTTGTAGACATGGAATTTTATGCGGAAAACCTCGCCTTGTGTGTTCTCAAACCCTGATGAGGATGTGTATGACTGAGACTAATACGAATGGTGCAAATCGGAATTTTATACTTCCCGAGAGTTTTCATCAGTAGTATGCTGGGAGAGCCTACATTCACTCGACCTACAACGGTCTCTTTATAGTTTGCTCTTCCCTGAATGCCTGTAGAAATGGCAATGCTTACTTCAAAGAGAGATCTGGTAATGTCAATTCTTCCTGTTTTACTTCTTTGTATGAGACATACTTCAGCATAATTCACAGATTAGGGAATCTGTATGCGATTATTGGCAACTAAGACTTCCTCTTTGCCGCTGCCGATATTATCCTGTTTAGTAATCTGTATAGCGTCTTTGTGTAGCCCGTCACTGCAGTAGCTGCCAGGAACTCGGTCTTACGAACAAAATCCTGTAGCTTCCTGACCGCAAATCGTGTTCCACTACAGTTGATATACATGTTTCTCCTCAGCAGCAGCCGTTCTCTTCGTAGGAGTCCTGTCCACATACATGTACATACAACCACACGACATTCTGTGTGGCCCACTCCGGTATTTTTTAGCGACTGGCGAGCATATATTGCCGACGTGAAACATTCTTCTGGCTTGCTTGCGGATTTGTAGTATACTACAGTGACATGACATTTTTCCACAAACTTCCCTATACGGTCAGTAAGACATTTAATGAAAAATAAAAATATTCTGGGTTTCGTAAAAGGCTGTATGAACCTTTACTTGACAGTCGCAGTGCACTTCGTATGTTCTAGGTCCTAGAACGAACAGCGAACCATTGTTTAAGATGTGCCACATCTTCCCAAGTAATTTCAGTTTACGGATACAGTATTTCTCCATCATTTCCTCTAAAGTTTTACAATCCTACTATTCTGTCGCGAATGATGTTCCGAATCATGGTGTAAGTAAGAGTTTGTGTGCATGTGGGCTTTCGCTACTTTTGCCACTTATCAGTCAGATCTTTTCTGAAAACTAATAAATTCGAAAATGCCCTCTATTTCCTCTTCTGTGGCGAAATGCACATCCGTGTTTCCTCCTCATTAGTAATTTCCATTTTTATTTCTGTAAAACTCGTTGTTCAAAAATGGTTCAAATGGCTCTGAGCACTGTGGGACTTAAAAAAACTCGTTGTCATTAACGGACTGTCCATTCGATAAAATGCAAAAAATCGATCGATTGTACAGGAATTTGGACATATGCTAGTGGTATGCCGTGTTAGAAATAGATATTAAAGCACGAGGAATGAGAGCAATTGAATGTCAGCCGCACAAGGTCAGTGGAGGTGCTGCTGATATTGCAAGACCAACACCTCCGTAAATAGTACAGGTAAATCGAATCGCCATAGCGACTGCTATCGACCTAACACCTTGCGCTGCTGAGTAAGGACGATGTAGTAAAATATACGTATGTTTGTGTGGTTGGAACGAAAAAATTGATTAGGTAGCGTGAAGAAAGCGGTAAAATTTAATCGACGAACGCTTCTGGTTAGTATTCTTGTTAAATATGTATTTCATGGAAGTGGCTGGTACTATCACAACAATGTATCTTTGTTGTCAGTTGCGAGATTCGCACTTTATTTTGGGTACTTAAGGAAGTAATTAGTCTTTGGTTATGTGTGTGATTAGGTATTGAAATTCAAATTATTTTAACAGGTGTCAACTTCACAATGAGTGAGGCGAAGGAAGAGAAAAAGGACGATGACGAAGATCCGCGATTGGACTTCATCTTTGCGTATCTCGCAAGATCGCTGAGAATAAAATCCGAAAAATGGACGAAAATGTTGAGCAACGAAGACACGAATGTAAGAGGAAAGTTCAAATTAGCTTGTTGTACTGTTTCATATGTCGCTCGGTGTTTTATAGGGAATGGATTCTGAACGATATTGTGTACTGGGTACACCGAACGTGATTCCAGAATTTGTGAATATGGGTAATTTGATTAGCGATAAAATTTTAATTGAATTGTCATATTAATTTTTTCTATTAATGAGAGCAGATACACCCCGCATTACGCAAACCACAATGTGATATAATGCAAACGAGGCGTACAACACCAATGCTACAGTTAAAGCACGAGGAAGAATTATTAACCAAGATAGAAAGTGTAGAATTTTTGGTTGTACATATCGATAAGAGTTTAAATAGAAAAAAATATATATATCTGCTTAAACATTCTAGACGATCCACATCTACACGTTGTTCACTGCAAGTTTTGGAGAGAAAGAAATCTGTAATTTAGCAGACTCACCGTATTTCATTCAGTAATCTCCCATATAATTATATTTTGAGATAACCTATCGATTTAGAAGTATAGTTTTCATTGTTAAAAAGTGCGCAGTAAGAATGTACTAGGATCGTTACCATTTATTACTGTAGCACCGTTATTTATTTATTAATTGTATTTTTTTTTGCATGGAGACACCAAATAATTTGTTTTAGTTTAATATTAATATTCACTTAAAGAATATAAACACTTGTCAATCAAGAAATATTTCAGTTTCACTTTGAATAAGTTCCCTTTGTGGCACCTTATAGAGCTCGGTAATCTGTTGTACCATATTTGACCACTAATGCATGGACTATGGTGTGTTGTTTTTAATTTTGTTCTTTGCCTGTAGTAGCAGTCTTTATTTCTTGTATTATAGGCATGCATATCAGAGCACTTTGTTGCTTTGTTTTGGAGGAGGAGGAGGAGGAGGATATTAGTGTTTAACGTCCCGTCGACAACGAGGTCATTAGAGACGGAGCGCAAGCTCGGGTGAGGGAAGGATGGGGAAGGAAATCGGCCGTGCCCTTTCAAAGGAACCATCCCGGCATTTGCCTGAAGCGATTTAGGGAAATCACGGAAAACCTAAATCAGGATGGCCGGAGACGGGATTGAACCGTCGTCCTCCCGAATGCGAGTCCAGTGTGCTAACCACTGCGCCACCTCGCTCGGTATTTTGTTTTGATGTGTCACAAAAAATATAATTAATTTGTAAAGATACAGTGAGTAGACTGTGAGGTATTTATGGTGAACTAAGAGTTCCCTGCATGCATCTCTATACCCTAATCCATGGATAATTCGGATTGCTCTTTTCTGTAAGGGTTAAATATTCTGTTCATATGTATGTTGGCAGCACAACCCCATATCTCTATCCCGTAATTAATCTGTGCAAAAATGGTTCCATAGTAAATTGTTTTTAATGTCTGATGTGGGACTACTTTTGATAACTGGCTGATTAGATGTAATGAACTGCTGATTTTATTGCATAAAAATTTGATATGGTTTACCCATCTTAGATTTTCATCTAGGTGAATACCTAGAAATCTGCAGCCTTCTGTGTCCACTACTTCAATTCCACCTATGTTACTGATAGAGGTTTGGTGTGAGTTTGTAAGTTTAAATGGCAATAACTGAGATTTACTGATATTAACTTTCAAACCTTGATCTTGGAAATAAGTAGTTATTTGACTTAGTCCCTCAGTTGCTACTAACGCGAAAGGTTGCTCTATATCATTTATGTACACTAGGAAAAGGAAAGGGCCCAAAATTGAGCCCTGGGGTACACCTTGTGTGACTGCCTCATATTTGGACTGGAAATTAATGATCTGATTATTGATTTTGTAAGCCAGCTTTGTACACTGCTTGCAGTTAAATAATTATGTAGCCAGCAATTGCATGGATGCAGCATTTACATTGTATGACTCAAGTTTACTTAAAAGTAACTCATGGTTTACCGAGTCAAATGCTTTAGTAAGGTCTAGAAATATGCCAGCTGTTTGCATTCCTTGATCAAGGGCACCATACGTTTTGTGAAGAAATTCCGTAATTGCTGTGATAGTACTATGATCTTTTCGGAATCCATGTTGTGTCCCTGTTAGGAACTTATTTTTCAAGAAATAGTCACTAAATTGTGTCAGCAGCACAACTTCAAATACTTTGCTGAAGACAGGTATTAATGATATGGGCCTCAAATTTGAAACCTCTTCCTTGAATCCTTTTTTATGCACTGGTTTAACTGTGCTGCATTTCAATACATTTGGAAATGTACGTTCTCTAATACTGCAGTTTATCAGGTGGGTGATTATTTTAACTAATTCCTTATTACATTTTTTAATCACGATACTACTCAAACCATCCCATCCAGATGAGAACTTATTCTTTAGGTTATTTATTATCCTGCCTATTTCTTTTTCACTTACTTGTTTGAATTCAAAAGGTGGCTCTTCAAAGGGGCAGAGCTTTACCTCACTACTCACAATTGTGTTATTAACTGGACTAACAGCTGCAGATATGAAGTATTTATTGAAAACATTGCAGACTTTATTAAGATCTTTCATGTTGTTTCCTTCATGTCTTATATTTACAATTTCAGTTTCTGGCTTCGGTGTGGCTTTGCGAAATTGATTTACAATTCTCCATGAGGTCTTGGCTATATTGTCTGATTGAGCTATTTCACTGCTGTATATCTGTTTTCTTAGATTTGAAAGCTCTTTCTTAAAGATTTTCTTGGCTTCGTTGTACTTGGCCTTCAAAAGCTGCAGGTTTGTTGACTTGTATAACACATCCAGGTCCTGGATGTTTTGCCTGAGTTTTATCGTATTTGCTGGAAGTATCAGTCTGTTGGTTTTTGCGCTTTGGTTATGGGTGAACACTCTTTGTATTTTCTTAACAGGGCAGCATCTGTCAAAGTGTCTTAGTGTAGTATCATAGAATTTGGCCCATTTGTTTTCAGATCCTTCAGTCTGGTAAACCAGATCCCAGTCCTCTATAGCTGATTTATTTTTTAGGGCAAGGATGTTATCCTCTTTTAGGATTCTTTTATTTTCGATAACTTTTGTCATTTTTGGGATTCTTGTGTTTACATACTCTACAAGCTGGCATTTGTGGTCAGAGTAGTGAAAATCCATATTCCAGCACCTAACCCTGTCTTTAATATGTTTACATAGTATAATGTAATCAATTATGAGTGGATAGACTCCGTCAATGTTACAGTGTTAACATTACACAAGCATTATAATACAAGAACAAATTAGTATAAGAATGTAGACAATTTAGCACAAATATAGCATAACACTTAATCACATGTAGAGTGGGAATTTTTTGACCAATATATGTTCACTTGATTTCATATAGGCTTAGTGGTGGACTGTTGAGGCAGTCCAATTTTCTGTTTCAGCGTCAGAAAACTCGTTCAAACTGTGTAGTGGCTTTTGGTGAAGATTGTGCCACATCTTTCCCCGAAACTTCACAAATTCCATTTCAGTATTTAGATGGACGAACATTTTAATGGCCACTGCTGGAAAACTGTCCCATGTAATGGAGCATCAACAGCTTTGCATGTCTGCATCTTTCTTACCATTGTGCATGTTATAATTGTGGATGTCACTCCAGTTGCTCAACGCGTCATGATTTTCTTTCACATACGTGAGACAGCTGACTGAAAATTGTCGTCATTCCTACTTTTTTTTTTTTTAAGTACTTTCTTGCAGCCTGTAGAATGACCCCAATGGCTTTCAAACAGTGAATAATGTACTATTACTAGTAGATAAGATACGGATCAGTTATCATGTTATAGTTTCCTCAGGAGGTCAGGAGGTGCATGAGAACTTGTAAACAACTGTTTAAAGAGTTTAGTATTTTAACTATTGTTATATGATTTCTTGTTAATAATTCCTTAGAGTATAGAGAAAATGATGACATCCAAAATTACAGTATGTTCTTGAAGCAAAAATAACTATAAGTAAAAAATTGACCTTGTCTTGGAAAGGGTTGAATAATATGGCTATCAAAATCTGTGACTGCTTATTCAATAATATTAATTTTCTAACAGGCAGCAAAGCAAAATTTGGAAGTAAGCCAATGAAATAGACTCTTGTAGCAACTCCAGATTTAAAGAATTTCTGTTTAGAAATGTAATTTGTTTAGTGTAAAAGTGGCTTGTTATGTAATTTATAAACAAAAATAACCAGTTTCTGAGAATATAATGTAATTGAATAGATAAGAAATCTACTCATCAAGTGGCTATTACATAATTTCTTATTTATTTGTTTATTCCTGTCCGTTGATCTGATAACAAAATAATTGCTTCAAAGGGAAAGATTCATGTTACATGAAGTAAAAAAAGTTGAAAATTAACTAAATAGGCCTAAGCTAATAATTACAAACTGTAGTAAATAACATGCTTACAGGAACAAAATAGGTTAATAATTACAAACTTAAGCATTTGCTACCATGAAGCTGAAGAATTAAACAATAAAATCGTAAATTGCAGCTATTCCACAACATAAGTTATAAATGTCTTGAACTTAAAGTATGTAATTAAACTGAGCATAAAAATTTCAGTGATAAGGTGGGCTATTGTATTCATTTACAAAGTGGTAATAACAAAAATTACACATATAGTGTGTCATTCCTAAATGACTATGGAGAAATATTTACATTTAAAAAAGCAAAATAGTAGAAATAGTTTTCAGTTGATATTCCTTTAGTTTATCTTTAAGGTGTGGCATTACATAAGTAAGACCTTTATGTCAGACTGCAATGCATTGAACACGAGTATAATGCAGGCGAGAGTAGTGTACTGTGAAATAAAAATGACATTTTTGATGATTTTGTAAAAATTATTTCATACACAACAAAGTTTGTATTTATTTAAAAGAATAATTCATTGTCAATATTTTGGAATAAAACAAATATCATTTGGCAGCTAATTAACAAATGAAGTTATAATTGTAGCTATCGGCAATGCTAGAGGCGGAATCATCGCAATGCCCTTAATGTGCCCTTAATGTGATACACAAGCCATGTCTTCTGCTACTAGGGATATAAAATGTGTTTTTGTAATCCCCCTCCCACTAAATGTATGAGACCTCATATTCATCATCACCATCTACTGCCTTCAACACTTTAGTACTAAAAATAGTTAATTTTGAGTTTTACCAAAATATAGACAACAATCACAACATCCCATTTCAAATTAAAAATCTCTAGTGATGAACTCTCCTCTGGTTTACTGGATGACACTTCATCACTTATGTCTGAAGCCCTTTTACTATCACACTGCTTAGTTTTCTGCTTGTGTTTAATTTTCTGCTTATTGGTTATTGTCATGCTTTCTTCTCATTTTCTTCTAACTTTACCATTTTCCTTGAAGTTTTTTCTTCAATAGACATTTTTTTAGCTGTTGAAGTCAATATGATGCTTCTCCCTTTAAAATGTCCAGTTGTTTTTGTTGTTTTTTGTTTTTGTTTTTGTAGGAGCTTTGGAATACAACTAAAATCCTTCACTAAGATATATGATTTGCTATAGCTTCTAGTATATAAACTGCAACTGGCTGCCTCAACATCTTGCAAATTGTCTCCCAGATATCGTCTTCTTGGAGGGATCACACATGTATCTGAATCCAGTGGTTCTATCGGATCAAGCACACCATCTGAAACCGCAAACATGAGGAAATCCAACTCATTGAAGATGTTGATATTAAGTTGATAAATTACACATTTTCTAAACCGAGAAGTTACAGTTGTTAGTGTGAATGCTTTTTTTTTTTTTTTATTTTTTTTATTTTTTATTTTTTTTTTATTTTTTTTTATTAAATCCAGAATGACATGTTTTGCTCAGATGGGGTATCATCAGGTTACCCCAAGGAGGCGGCAACAACAGGCTGAGCAGTACAGAACAAGATCTTGCTCACAAACGGTATACACAGCCGTACACTAGAATGGTACTGGAGGTCCTTCTGTATTCACATATGAATGATCAATTACAAAGAGATGCATTAGATTTACTTTGACGGATATGCCATCCCGTGCTAATAGATTTTGGATTAAGAAAATACAACCTCTAAGGGGAATAAAAATTGTATTATGTCACTAAGAAATGATGATACCTTTGGCTGACTTGATAGCACTATCATCAGTAGCTCGGTGGATATTTGTTGAGAATTAAATAAGCTGTAGTAACAGCTGTATATACAACTGTACATACTCAAACCACCTTATAATTACACAGCTATTTTATTCCTTCCAGTTTTTCCAAAAGTTTTTACAAAATGATTAATTATTGAATACTGCCTCATTTTTTTGAGCAGTACTTGTTAACTGACTCTCACTTTGGATTTTGTAAAGGATTCTGCACGGAGAAAGCTATACAAAACTTCATAAATGAAGTCCTGGCACAGCTAAACAGGAAAATTATTATGTTGAAGTGTTGTGAGACCATGACAGTGTGGACCATAAAGTACTTGTCAAATAAAATATTTTGTGATCAGTGGCACCCCTTTAGTATGGGTGAATTCTTGCTTTCATATCAAAAAGCAATAAGTCATATTAACAAACTGTCTCCCAGGGATAAAGCTAATATTAGAATGGAGGACACTACTTGTGGGGTCTTACAAGGTTTGGTATTAGGTTTGTTGCTTAGGTTGACCTATAGAACTGATCTTCCAAACAGATTTAAAGCACAGTCAAAAACTGTAATTTTTGCTGATGATATAAGCATGAAATCCAGGGTGTGAAATCAATCTTTGCCATACATGACCCAAATGTTAGTCGAACAGGACTACATCTGGTTCATAGTCAACAGTTTAAGTCCTAATTCACACAGACTTACATAATCCAACTTCATACAAGACAAAAATATCTTCTAATTACAGATATAAAAATAAATGGTCATACGCGAAGTGAAACACTTTTTGTAAAATTCCTTGGGATCATCCTTAATAAAAAGTGAAATGGAGTCAATGCAAAGAAATGCTAATGTTACTTACAAGTATTTTTCATAGTGTTGATGAGAAGGCTAGGGTGTTGGTTAATTTTCCATATTTTCATTTCCTGTTGTCTTAATAAATTAATATCTAGGACATGAAACTGAAGTTTGGAAAGTGTTTATACTACAGAAGGGAGCAGTGAGAATATTACAATATGTAAAGAATATAACAGCACATGTTGTGGATGCCTCTGTAAGGACCTTGCCATTGTTACACATGTTTATCAGAACTTTTTTGCTTAATATTGCATATGGCTTCTAATAATATTTAGTTTCGGCTGAAATGGGATTTGCACAATCAAAATACTGCACAGAAAACTAATTATCATGTAGAGTTTGTCTCATTGTATAGAATCAGAATGCACTTTCAGACCTTGGTGGAAAGTCTTTCAACAAGCTCCAGTCTAACATAAAGCAAGATCAGAAGGAAAAGAAAATCCAGAAGAAAATTAAAAGCTTGCATCATTTAGCCACCCAGTCTACAAATAATCTATGCATCTGGATTAAAGGATTAAAATTTCCAGTTGGCTGCATTGTAAGTGCCAATGTTTAGATGTGCGACTTACAGCAGTGTATTGTAAACAGGTATCTGTTGTTACAAATGAAGGTAAGTATTTTATTCAAAAAATAATAGTGTATTTTTCCAAAGAAAAAAAAAGCTACGAGTAGGAGATATACAGATGTTATCTAATAAAACCGAGGGAGGAGCATTTTTTTAAAGTAATTGACTAGGTTACATTTAGCTGGGATGGGAACGATTAGTATTAAGAATTTAGTGATAGTTCATTGTTAATACAGTGTGCAGATTCAGTTTCTCTTTTTTCATGCATGCCTTGGATTATTTCAATTCCCTGAAAGCAGCTCATTCTTGCTGTCAAGCCAAAGTAGTCCCATTCTTACGGAATGAGTGCGGGGGAACATATGCAAGAATCCTGCATTCCACTCCTAGGTGAGGTCCTAGTGTAGGTGGTTTGCTGTTGCCTTCCTCTGAGCTGTTATGTAGTGTCAAGTGTGTATCCGTGTTGACTTGATGACTGTGTTGAGCCTCGTAAGTGTAGTATTCAGTTTGTGGATGAAGTGAACAAAAAGGATGAAACCCAGTGCTGGCACACAGCATACTACTTTCGAATAGCACCAAGCGATCCGTTGAGTTTAGCGTCCCAATCTGCTGGATGGGTCATCATCAACAGTATTGTGTGTCTCTTACTTTATGAGACACTGCAGCGTGGATGGAAATTTAATGCAAGACATTGGTGCAGATACTGGTGATCAGGAATTTTACACCACTACCCCTCATCTCCCTGCTGGCCAAATACTGACAGTAAAAAATTTCCACCACTGGGCTTCGGATCAACATACCTCTGAGTCTAACTCCATCATGAAAGCATAAGTTAGTGACTTCGGCTTAAGAGGCAGGACCTTCCTATTGGGATACGTACAGAACATGAGGAATGAATAAATGGAGACATTTTTGTGGTCACTTTATCACTAAGCTATGAAAACCATTTCCTCCAGTAATGACAGTCTTTTAACATTTCATTCTAAGTGAGAGCTGTACAAAAAGCTATTTTTTCTGTAGTTTGCTGATTTTTATGGTAGGTGGTAGCAGCTGTTTTATGTCAATGCCAATGCTGTAGTCACTCATTTAACTCAGAAAGTATTGACATCTGTTGAACTTGTATTACATTTCTTTCCGCTCTTATTTTGTTACAGAAAATTGTGATGGATTTTTTGGATAAGACAACAGAATATTTGTTAATTGTCACAGTCAATACTGCTGGACAGCTTATACCTATCAACAGTTTCCCAGTTAACAGTAAAACAAAATGTTGTTATTTTATCAAATGTTACAAAGAGCCAGTAACATCTCAGAACTATCAGAAAGTATTGCTTTGTGGAGATATGTCATCAAAACCTATTGATGAATTATCTGTTTTAGTTGCAGAGGTAAGATGGTGCGTAAAATATTTTTTTAGTTAAAAAATAATGTGACTTAGATGAAAGCAGTGAGCTACTTTGAAACTGAAAGTTCTTGGATATTGGTGCTGCATCACACTCACTCTTATAATCTGGTACTTTGGTCTGCTTGCTGTGCTTGCCTGCGTGGTTCAATTTCATGGAAGAAGGCCTCAGCGTAAAGTCTTTAAGTTGGACTGGAAGATGCTGTATGCAGGAGGTACTATCAATACCCAAGAACTTCTAACATTATCATCAGTGGTCACAAAATGAGCTACTTTATTTTTTGTATCTTATTGAGCAGTGAATAGTAACATACAATTTAATCAAAAATAGTCACTTTGAAATTGAAAGAGTGCTATTACAGAACTGAATTTTCTCTCTTAGCTGTAGTGGAGTTCTGTAAACAAAATGAAATTTATCTATTTTGTTGATAAAAAGGTTACTCAAGTATTTTGGTTAAAATAATAAGCAGAAATTTTATATCTATAAACAACTTGTTTGCACTCAAAACTGGACTGGAAAAAAAGCACAGGTCATTCCTATTTTCAAGAAGGAGGGTCGAACTGATCATAAAACTGGAAAACAAATTTTAATAATTGGTGATATCTTGGTATCCATCACTTGTTCTGAGATAAGTGAAACACGCTGATTCAAAATAAGCAAACAATTTGTCTCTATCACCCACTGTATTTTAGATAGACTCCTACAATCATTTATATTTCAGTATAAAAATTATTTTTTAGTGAAATCATCCACTTTTGGCTGTTAAAACATTATTTATTACCATTACAATTTAGGCATGTTCTCATTTTCAAGCATTATGGGATATTCTAACCCACCCAATAATATAAAGCTGCCCGCGTCCGGCCGTCCTGATTTAGGTTTTCCGTGATTTCCCTAAATCGCTCCAGGCAAACGCCGGGATGGTTCCTTTGAAAGGGCACGGCCGACTTCCTTCCCTAATGCGATGAGACCGATGACCTCGCTGTCTGGTCTCCTTCCCCAAACAACCCAACCCAATATAAAGCTGTGCCATCTGTGTAAGAGCTGTTGCACTAGGTGTTGTGAATGTATGAGCTATTCCATGTACCATCTACATTACAGAGCTGGAGAAATAATGATGTAAACCCTGAAGTGAACAGCTGATAAATTCACAGCTATTCCATGTATCATATACAGTATAGAGCAGACGAATAATGATATAAACACTGAAGTGTTTACATATGTGTTATGTACATGGTATATGGAACAGCTGATATATTCATAACACCTAATGGAACTGCTCTTACACAGCATGGCAGAGCTTTATATTATTGAGTAACTTACAGCATCCAGTCCAGTCACTAACATCAGCTATCCCATCAAAGGCAGGGCTACCTGTGAAACCAGTCATGTGGTCTACAAGCTAAGCTGCAACAATTGTGCTGCATTCTTTGTGGGCATGACAACTAACAAGCTGCCTGTCTGCATGAATGGTCACCGACAAACTTTGGCCGAGAAACAAGTGGACCACCCAGTTGCTAAGTGCGCTGCCGAACATGATATCCTTCATTTCAATGACTGCTTCAGAGCTTGTGCCCTATGGATCCTTTCAACCAACACCATCTTTTCTGATGTGCGCAGGTGGGACCTTTCCCTGCAATACATTCTACGTTCCTGTAACCCTCCTGGCCTCAATCTCCTTTAGTCACTTACCTCACCCATCCAGCCCCTTCCCTGTTCCAATTCCAGCACTACACAGCTGTCATTCCACCACCACACCCAGTCTTTTTATTTCTCTCCTTTTCCGTTACTTCCCCCCCTCCCTACCTCTCACCTGCCCTCCGTCTAGCCTGTAGCACTTCACTGTCTGCCACCCCCACCATACTATCCCTCCCCACCCCAGCCTCCTCCTTACCCCCACCCAGATGCCACTCCCATCATTTACTGGTGCTACTGCTCTCGGTGTGGTTTCAGTTGCCTGAGACTGCAGTCGTGTGTGTGAGTTGCATTTGCGTGAGTATGTGTGTGTGTGTGTGTGTGTGTGTGTGTGTGTGTGTGTAAGTATATGTGTCTATTGTTGACGAAGGCCTTAATGGCCGAAAGCCGCTTGTTTACACACAGCGCGCGAAGCACTCGTCGTAACAGTGTGACCAACTGCCACACAAACAGAGTTCTGTACTTATAAAGAAATAGAGACCTTACTTTTGGGATTACCCTCATACAATTTAAGTTTTTGAACAAAAAGTCCTTCTACCAAAATAGAACACAAACACATACATTCATGGAAACACAACTCACTCACACAGGGATACTGTGCCTGGCCGGGCCCTGGCAACCATGTGTGTGTGTGTGTGTGTGTGTGTGTGTGTGTGTGTGTGTGTAGCTGTACTTGCTTGGATGTGTGTGCGTCTTTGTGTTCTGTTTTGGAAGGAGGACATTTTGTCCAAAAACTTAAATGCTAAGCAGTTTTTTCATTGTGCTTCTCTGAAACTCAGTACCTCCTCTACGTGGTTTGTAGCTATCTATCGTTTTCATAATATTGTTGTTATTCCATCCTAGACCTTCCATTATTTAATACAAAATATTCCGAAACACTAAGAAAAATGACAATAATAGCAAAAGTAATGCATAATGATGAATACATTTATAATTAAAAAAGTCAATCTGATGAAAATATAGAATCATAAAAAAACAGAACACTATTATGAAAAGGAAAGTTGGTACTCACCAAGTAGCGAAGATGCTGAGTCGCAGATAGGCACAACAAAAAGTCATGTGTGTGAGTTGCGTTTCCATGAGTGAGTGTGTTTGTGTGTGTGTGTGTGTGTGTGTGTGTGTGTGTGTGTGTGTATTTGTGTCTGTTGTCTATTGTTGACGAAGGCCTTAAAGTCCGAAAGCTGTAGTTGTGAGAGTCTTTTCGTTGTGCCTGTCTGTGACTCAACATCTCTGCTATATGGTGAGTAGCAACTTTCCTTTTCATATTGTAGTTACATTGTATCCTGGATTTTCCATTGTGTAAAAGTAGAACACTGTCACAAGAAAATAAAGAAGCAATGAATCACTTGAAAGTAGTCACCACATTTAACAACTTAGCACAGGTGTTGCTGCTAGCATGATAAACTTAAATAAAAACGCCCAAGACAATTAATATAAAGTAAGTGCATGTAGAGTGCCAGTGAACATCACCTCTGTCTCACAAGATGTGGTAGCCAAGTCCTTCTTCCAAAATAGAAACACACACACACACACACACACACACACACACACACACACATTCATGCAAGTGGTGTCCCAGAAACAATCTTAAAGAAGAGCACACTAATTGAAATACGTACATTCTTATATCACTGCTCACTTCAAGCAGGAACTTTTCCCTGATGTATGGAGAACATCTAAAGTTATCCCAGTACATAAAAGGTGAGAGAGATAATGTTAATAACTACAGACCCATCACAATTTCCTCTTTCATTTCTAAAATATTAGAAAAAGTTATATATGACGAACTTATGGAATTTGTCAATGAAAACAATATCCTGTGTAATGAATGACATGGATTTGGAAATAACAGGTACCATGTTTTGTGGCTTTGTAGTGAGTTGTTTAAATGTAGAAGTCTCTTATAGCCCTAGCCCCTCTGCAGTCGGAAAAGAAGTCAGTAGTCAAATATGCGGCACTGCCTAGCAGGACAACAACATCAAGAGGAAAGGCAGCGACTGCGAAATTCAGGAAAGAAAGTAACTGTTATTACAAGGGAACAAGTAAAGACTTGGATCGCGCAATACGTCAATCACTTAAAATCAACTCACAACAAGAAAAACACCTCAATTGAAAGGATAGGAAAATGAGAAATGGAGACGGTATTTGTCACAGTAGACAAGAAAATCGAATCCACCAAAATAGAAATAGAAGCTGCATGTGAGATTGTTTCGGCTAGACTCAGTATCAAGGATGAACATAAAATTATAATACAGTCCTTTTACTGACCACCAGATTCTCCTCTTGACGTAACCGAAAACTTTGGAGAAACCCTTAGTTTGCTTGTACATAAGTTCCCTAATTGTACTGCAATAACTGGAGAAGATTTTAATCATCCAGCAATCAATTGGGATTATTGTAGCTTTGTTAGTGGTGGACATGACAAGATATACTGTGAAATGTTACTGAATGCTTTCTCTGAAAAATATGTCAAACAGATAGTTCAGAGCCCCATTCACAATGGAAATATGTTAGATCTTATGGCAATCAAACAGACCTAACCTCTTTGAGGAAGCTCACATTGAAACTGGTATCAGTGATCATGAGGCAGTTATAGCAACAGTGAATAACAAAACAACTAAAACAAGCAGAAAGATTTGTACATTCAGCAAACTAGACAAAGAAACAGTAGTGTCAAGTCTCAATGAGGAACATCAAACTTTTAGCTCAGGACAGGAGCATGGAGAGGAACTATGGCTTAAATTTAAAAGAATAGTTGACTAAGCACTGGAAAGTTGCTACTCACACAAACGCAACTCACACACACCACTGGAGTCTCAAACAATTGAAACCACACTGCGAGCAGTGGCACCGGTGCATGATGGGAATGGTGACCGGGTGGGGATAAGGAGGAGGTTGGGTGGGGATGAGGAGGGATAGTAGAGTAGGGGTGCTGGACAGTGAGGTGCTGCAAGTTATACGGAGGACAGGGTAGAAGTGGAGAGGGTGTTAGCGCAAAAGGAGATAAGTAAAAAGACTGGGTGCTATGGTGGAATGAGGGCTGTATAGTGCTGGAATGGGAACAGGGAAGGGGCTGGATGGGTTAGGACAGTGACTAACGAAGGTTGAGGTCAGGAGGGTTACGGGAACATAGGATGCATTGTGGGGAAATTTCCCACATGTACAATTCAGAAAAGCTGGTGTAGGTGGGAAGGATTCATATGGCACAGGCCGTGAAGCAGTCACTGAAATGAAGGATGTCATGATTGGCAGCATGCCCAGCAGTATGGTGGGCCACTTGTTTGCTAGCCGCAGTTTGTCGGTGGCCGTCCATGCGGACAGAAAGCTTGTTGGTTGTCTTGCCTACATAGAATGCAGCACACTGGTTGCAGCTTAGCTTGCAGATCACATGACTGGTTTCACAGGTCTTTGATGGGATAGGTGATGTTTGTTATCGGACTGGAGTAGGTGGTGGTGGGAGGATGCATGGGACAGGTCTTGCATCTAGGTCTATTACAGGGATATGGGTCACGAGGAAAGGGGTTGGGAGCAGGGGTTGTGACAGGATGGATGAGTATATTGTGTAGGTTCAGTGGATGTTGGAATACCACTGTGGGAAGCATGGGAAGAATAGTGGGCAGAACATTTCTCATTTCAGGGCATGACGAGAGGTAGTTGAAACCCCGGCGGAGAACGTAATTCAGTTGCTCCAGTCCTGGGTGGTACTGAGTTACAAGGGGAATGCTCCTCCATGGCTGGACAGTGGGAGTTTGGAAGGTGGTGGGAGACTGGAAAGATAAGGTACGTGAGATTTGTTTTTGTACAAGGTTTGGAGGATAATTACGGTCTGTGAAGGCTTCAGTGAGACCCTCTGTATATTTTGAGAGGGACTGTTCGTCACTTCAGATGCGACAAGATGGAGGTCAACATCTAGGAAGGTGGGTAGATGTTGACCTCCAGTTTAAAGACAGCTATATCAGTACCTCCGTCCATATCAAACCCACAAACCCTCTGTAATATCTTCACTTCGACAGCTGCCACCTGTTCCTTACCAAGAAGTCTCTTCCACACAGACTAGCCACCCGTGGTCTCCACATCTGCAGTGACGAGCAGTCCCTCTCGAAATTTACTGAGGGTCTGACTGAAGCCTTCACAGACCATAAGTATCCTCCTGACCTTGTACAAAATCAAATCTCCTGTACCTTATCTTTCCAGTCTCCCACCACCTTGCAAAGCCCCACAGTACAGCCTCAGAAGAGCATTCTCCTCGTAACTCAGTACCACCCAGGACTGGTCCAACAGAATTACATTCTCCGCCAGGGTTTCAACTACCTCTCGTTGTGCCCTGAAATGAGAAATGTTCTGCCCACTACCCTTTCCTCACCTCCCACAGTGGTATTCTGCCATCACCGAACCTACACAATATATTCGTCCATCCGGACACAACCCTTGCTCCCAACCCCTTGCCTAATGGCATTCTGTGTGTGCAAGACAACCAACAAGCTGATTGTCTGAATGAATGGCCACCAACAAACTGTGGCCCGGAAACAAGTGGACCACACTGTTGCTGAGCATGCTGCCAAACATGAAATCCGTCATTTCAATGACTCCTTCACAGCCTGTGCCACATGGATCCTTTCCACCAGCACCAGCTTTCCTGAATTGCGCAGGTGGGAACTTTCCCTGCAATACAGTCTACATTTCAGTAACCCTCCTCGACTCAACCTTTGTTAGTCACTGGCCTTACTCATCCACCACCTTCCCTGTGCCCATTCCACCACTACACAGCCCTCATTCCACCACCACACCCAGTCTTTTCACTTGTCTCCTTTTCTGCTAACCCCTCCCCCCGCCCCCCCTCCTTCCAATCTCTCCCCTGCCCTTTCGTGTAACCTGCAGCCCTATCCCACTATTCCACTATTCCCCCCCCCCCCCCCCCCCCCCCTGCTGACCCAGCCTCCTCCTTATCCCCACCGTCACCACTTCCATCATGCACACTGGTGCTGCTGCTCACAGTGTGGTTTCAGTTGCCTGAGACTGCAGTTGTGAGTGTGAGTTGCATTTGCTGGAGTGTGTGTATGGGTTTCTGTCATCTGTTTTTGATGAAGGCCTTGCTGGCCGAAAGCTTTTTTGTGACAATTTTTTTGTTTTGTCTATCTGCGACTCAGCATCTCTGCTGTATGGTGAGTAGCAACTGTCGTTTTCATATAATTTTTACATTCCATCCTGGATTTTCCATTGTTTGACTATGCATTGGATAGATAGAACAGTTCATGATGGGAGAGATCCTCCATGGTATAGAGTCACTGTAAAGAAACTTAAAAGAAACAGAGACTACTGCATCACATGTGCAAACAAAGCCTAGTGCTATGGATAGAAAGATGCAGTGACAGTGAGGAGAGCATTGTGTGAAGCCTTCAGTGACTACCTTAGCATAACAGTGTCAAATGGTCTTTCACAAAACCCAAAGAAATTATGGTTGTATGTAAAGGCTGTTAGTGGCACCAAAATTACTGTTCAGTCACTCATAAACAAGACAGGAAATCAAATGGAGAGTAGTAAAGCAAAATCAGAAATGCTTAACCCTGTTTTCAAATGTTACTTTACGTAGGTAAACCTACAAGTATCGCCCAGATTTAATCCTCATACAACTGAAAAGATGAGTGAAATAAATACTAGTGTCAGGGGTGTTGGGAAACAGCTGAAATTGTTAAACGTGAATAAATGTCCAGGGCCCAATGGAATCCATATCAAATTCAATACTGAATTTGTGGCTGAGCTAGCGTCTCTTCTGACTGTAATCTTTCATAGATCCCTTGAACAAAAACCTGTGCCCAGTAGATGGAAGAAAACACAGGCCACACCCATTTACAAGAAGGGCAGCAGAATGATCCACGAAACTATCGTCCAATATCCTTGACACCGATTTCTTGTAGAATCTTAGAACATATTCTGAGCTCAAATGTAATTAGGTATCTTGAACAGAATGATCTGCTCCATGCCAACCAGTATGGATTACGAAAACATCAATCAAGTCAAACCAAAGTTGCACTTTTCTCATATGGCTTCCTGAAAGACATGGGTCAAGGCAGTCAGGTAGTTGCTGTATTTCTCAATTCCCGAAAGAGTACTGCACTTATGCTTATTATCAAAAGTATGATCGTATGAGGTATCAGACAAAATACATGACTGGATTGAGAATTTCATGGTGGGGAGGTCACAGTATGTTATTTTGGATGGAGAGTCATCGACACGTCTAAAAGTAACTTCAGGTGCATCCCTGTGGAGAGTGTTGGATCCCTTGTTGTTCATAATGTGTATTAATGATGTTACAGACAATATTAATAGTAGCCTCAGACTTTTTGCAGGTGATTCAATTATCTGTAGCTAAGTGCAGTCTGAATGGAGCTGTACAAATATTTAATTAGATCTTGATAAATTTCAAAGTGGTGCAATGATTGGTAACTTGCTTTAAATGCTCAAAACTGTAAAACTGAGCATGTCGCAAAATGAAAAAACTTAGTAGCCTGTGAATATAATATTATTGTGTCATATTTGAATCTGTTAACTCGTACAAATACTTGGGTCCAACACCTAGTAGGGTCATTAAGTGGAGTGTTCATATAGTCTCAGTCGTGGGTATAGTAGGCAACAGCCTTTGGTTTATTGGTAGAATACAGGGGAAATGCAATCAGTCTGCAAAGGAGGTTGCTTACAAATCCACACTTGCAACACATCCTAGAATATTGCTCAGATGTGTGGGACACATACCAAACAGGACTAACAGTGGATATTGAATGTATAGAGAGAAGGGCAGCTTGAATGGTCACAGGTTTGTATGACCCATGGGAGAGTGTCACTGAGATGAGGTGTTGAAAGAACTGGACTGGCAGACTCTTGAAGATAGACATAAACTATCTTGAGGAAGTCTACTGACAAGTTAGTTAGTTACTTACATGTTTCATAGATCATTTGAACAATTCTTTTATCAAAATAATGCAGAATGAGTCAGTTTACAGGATTAGTGTTGACATTAATGAACAAATTATATGTTAATGGAAGAGAAGGAGTTGTCCAGGAGAAATGATTTTAAATTAGATTTTTTAAACATTGCTCCACTACCTATCAAACACTTTTATGTTATTGGGCAAATGATCAAATATTTTTATTGCTGTTTGTTGAACTCTCTGCATATCACTCCCCTAGGAATCGTGAACATAAGATTGGAATAATTACAGCAGACAGAGCGTGTTAAACAATAATTTTTCCCACACTCCACACATGAATGGAATGGGAAAATGCCCAATAACTGGTACAGTGAGATGTACCCTCTGCCATGAATGTCACAATGGTTTGCAGAGTATAGCCACAGATAGGCTCAATGCACTTTTTATGCTAATTTTTCGTATAAAGTGTAATGTGCCTAATGCAGAAATAGATTGATTAACAATACATTGTACGCTGTGGGAAAAAATGTTATACAGTACTACTGTGTTACAGTATACCTTAGCTGTTCATGACTATAAAAGGACACTACTTTTAATATGAAAATAGTTAGCCTTGACAATGCTGTTATGTGAAAGATATGATTGTTTTCCCCTTAAACAATGGTTTTACCAGGTGAGGTCAAGCATTCCAAAGAAATGCCTTACCTGCATTATTTTCTGCCAGTTTCAGTTGACTTGTAACACCTTGAGTGACAACATGACTTTGAACAAAAAGTATGTATTCCCAACACTTGACAAAAAGATTAAGGTAATTGAGATAAATGAGAAAGACAAAGTCTTTGTGGGCAACTTACATTTGCCTGGACCCATGTTGCAGTGTGAGGCTTCAAAAGTTGCTGAAGAGCTTGAGAATATGGAGTTCAAAGCATCTACAGGATGGCTGGCCAGTTTCAAAGCTAGACACAACGTCGGGGCGAGTGAAGTGTGTGGGAAGCTAAGGATGTGCAAGAAAATGTAGCACCAGAATGGAAGCCAGTACTGCACAATCTAATTGTGAATTATGACGCAAAAGACATGTTCATTGCCAATGAATGGGACAGTTTTATCGTACACTCCCTTCGAAATTGTTAGCAATTCAAGGTGAAAAGTGCATCAGTGGAAAATGTCCAAGGAAAGACTCACTGTACTGCTGTGTGGAAACATGTTGAGTGAACTGGAGAAGCCACTGGTGATTGGAAAGGTAGCAAAAACCCATTGTTTTGAGAATATAGACATCAGTAAACTTCGTGTCGTATGACAAAGCTATAAGAAGGTGTGCATTGTAAATATTTCAATGGAAGAGTGGCTGGGCTCTTTCATTGCCAAAATGAAAAAAGGAAATCTCTAAGTTCTCCTTTCCATAGACAGTGCAACCTGCCACTCAGAAGTCAAGTTATCAGATTGAAATTGACTAAGTTCCCACCAGGTTCAACCAGTCTCTCACAACCCATGGACCAGGAGGTTATTTATGCATTCAAGTTCCATTATAGGCGATTATTGATGTAGTCGCTTATTCTTTGCGACTGAAAGTGTGTTTGCTCTTGCACAGTTTGTTCCTGTCCTGGATGTAGTGAACTGTATTGGCTTAGCAGTAAGGGAAATAAAGCCCGAAGCTGTCATCAAGTGCTTGAACAAAGCAGGGTTTGGAAGTGATGGACAAGATGCTTCTTTACTCATCCAAGCTCAAGAAAATCCTGCAGCAGTTGCTGAATTAATTCAACTGAAAAACATTTCATGTAGTCCAGATGACTATGTTCAGAGTGATGACTTTCTGTCTAAAATGTTGAGGAGGGCACAAAACAAGAGGAGGAGGAGCAAAATAATGTCCATAGAAAAATTAACAAGCCTGAAGATGCAATAGCATGCATAACAGTGTTTTGCAATTTCCAACACACACAAATTCTCCCAAGCAGGTGGATCTACTGTATAGTACAAAAAATTTCGTAGAAAAAACAATTCTGAACAGGAAATTCAAAGAGGTTTCCCTCCTTGGTATGTGGTAAAAAAAAGTGACATGTAAATTAAACAAACACAGGAATAATGTGTGTGTGTGTGTGTGTGTGTGTGTACAACAATATATGAATCCGAAGTTAAAGTAAAAACACAGACATACCATATTATGTATGAGTTGGTAAAAACACAGACATGCCATATTATGTATCAGTTAGTATAATAATATAGTGTGTTCTATTGTACAGTATACAGTAAGTAAATATCTACCTACTGTACAAGAGTAAAGGTAAGTAAATATGTAGAAAGCTACAAATTTATACTTGTGTGCATAGCACTTGACAAATTTTTTTGTAACCTATTGTGTTCTGTGTAATCTAGAAACTTTTCCAGTTTGGAAAATTATTTTGATCCCATGCGATTCCATTTTGAGCAAGTTGTACTGCAAATACTTAATGTATGAAGTGTTGTATTGTAATCTTAAATAAGGAAGCATAGAAATTACTTTTGCCTGTATACTTGTAAACTGACTTGTACAATGTCTTATGCATAAGCTACTTTTGTAGACAATAGGCCCAATGAAATATAATTTGCAGTCAGTCGATCCACAAAGATAGTAGTTGCAGACTTCACAGCATATGTAGTCAGGGTACTGGAAAATCAGAAACAAGTCTGTAGTATCTTCCTTGACTTATCAGAGACTTCTGCTTGCGTGTGTCAGAGACTTCTATTAGAAAAATTTAACCAGTATGGCATAAGAGGCAGAACAGTAAATATTATCAAGTCATTTATTGAAAATAGGCAAGAATATGTAGAGATAACATACAAACATGGGAACAGAATCGAAAATGTGCTTTCAGTATTCAAAGAGCTATAATATGGTATACTCCAACATTTGGTATTGGGACCATATTACTATTTATTCTATATGTAGATGACATGCCGGAAGCTGTAAAGGAAACAGTGATCATGTATGCTGATGATATATCTCCAGTAACCACCAGCGAATCTGCAAAGGATCTAGAAATTAGGACACGTTCAGAAATGGATTTGGCATACAAATATTTTGTGTGTGTGTTTGTGTGTGTGTGTGTGTGTGTGTGTGTGTGTGTGTGTGTGTGTGTGTGAGGAGAGTGGGGGGGGGGGGGATGCAGTCTTTTTATAAATGGAGCAAAAAAAGGAAATCAAACCAGACAACCTTGATATCGTGTTGAGGTGTCAAATATTTGAGAAGTTCATTGCAGCAAGTTTCTGTGGGTGATGGCAGACAGTTTCATGTTGTGGAAAGTTCGTATGAATAAAATCTGTTCAAAAATTAGCACAGATATTTTCTCCTGCAAATCCAATGGTCCACCTGTATGGCATACAGCACACTTCCTAGCACTGGCTATCTTGCGTGTCACTAATGAAACGATGGACGAGATGCTGCAAACTGGTGTAGCAGACAGAAGTGACAATACAGTGCTGTGCAAGTCATGTGGTTTTCACGTTTAATTTTGTAACACTGTCAAAGTGTTTCCATGCTGGCTGCCAAAGGTGCTGTGTTCTGTGATGCTTATGCACTTACTCTTAGAATAGTTTTTTATTCCTTTGTTAATTAGTTATACAGGGTGTTATAAAAAAGTCCTGCCAAACTTTCAGGAAATATTCCTCACACACAAATAAAGAAAAGATGTTATGTGGACATCTGTCCGGAAACGCTTACTTTCCATGTTAGAGCTATTTTAGTTTGTTCTTCCACCTACGCTCAAAGGAGCCCGTTATCATGATTTCATACGGGATACTCTACTTGTGCTGCTAGAACATGTGCCCTTACAAGTATGACACAACATGTGGTTCATGCACGATGGAGCTCCTGCACATTTCAGTTGAAGTGTTCGTACGCTTCTCAACAACAGGTTCGGTGACCGATGGATTGGTAGAGGCGGACCAATTCCATGGCCTCCACGCTCTCCTGACCTCAACCCTCTTGACTTTCATTTATGGGGGCATTTGAAAGCTCTTGTCTACGCAACTCCGGTACCAAATGTAGAGACTCTTCGTGCTCGTATTGTGGACGGCTGTGATACAATACGCCATTCTCCAGGGCTGCATCAGCCCATCAGGGATTCCATGAGACGGAGGGTGGATGCATGTATCCTCGCTAACGGAGGACATTTTGAACATTTCTTGTAACAAAGTGTTTGAAGTCACGCTGGTACGTTCTGTTGCTGTGTGTTTCCATTCCATGATTAATGTGATTTGAAGAGAAGTAATAAAATGACCTCTAACATAGAAAGTAAGCATTTCCGGACACATGTCCACATAACATATTTTCTTTCTTTGTGTGTGAGGAATGTTTCCTGAATGTTTGGCCGTACCTTTTTGTAACACCCTGTAGAGTTGCTTTTGACTGTTGTATGTTCTAATTGTTGGGTCAATTCTCCTTCCATGTAAAATGCCTCCAACATTCGTCATTTACCAGCTCTCTGTACATCAGAATAAAGTGTTGCTGAATCTGATGTGAAGAGAGTCTTTTATTATATTGCTGGCTAATAATATGTGCATAGTAATTTGTCCAGACAGCCACAGACACAAGTCCTTACCAACAATGGTGATCATGACATGATAGAATTAGCCACATTATATCACAGGAAGGACCTGCGTTCAACATGATGTATGCATTGATGAAGCCCGTGCCTTCGGTATCATTTGCCACTATTTTGGCCACATAACTCAACATTATGATTTTTGCAGGTGGAAGCAAGCTTTCTCTATGCTGGAATAATCGCAGATGCAACTAAATTCACCAGCTGGATCAGAAATACGGAATGGAGATCGAAGATGTGATCACCACTTTGCCTACGATGAATGCAGATGAGAAGTTAAAAATGAAACTGACATGACAGGTTTCCACTTCACAGGAAGAAGACATCAGACAAGTTCTAACCCAATAATACATTGGCGACAAAAGATGTTCACAATATTTATGACACCTGCTGAGTGAGGTGGACGTGGGAGCCGTGCCTGATAGTCTTTTGCACACACTGTAGAGTAATTGCTCTGCCACCACAGGTGAAAGGCATTATTGTGTCACAAACCGGAATGCCCTTAGATGCTGTAGTGGAGTTATTTGACAAATTTTATGCTATAACACCTGCACCAGTGATACAGTTATGGTGGTGTGCAACAGCTTGTCGTTGCACATGGTAACACTGGCCGATTATGACATGTTTTCCGCCAGAGTGGATCTACTAACCAAGAAGATGGAAGAATTATTGACTAGGGGTGACTGCAGCAGAGACAGGGGTTATTATTGCAAGAAATCAAGGAGCCGCTCATCTTCCTCTTTGTCGACGTCAGATACTGACAAGCCCGCTGTTGGCTGGTATCACAGCAGATTTGGGGACCTGGGAGGCAAGGTACAATTCTATGTTCACACCCAAATGCTGGTGGCAATCAGATGTAGACATGCTGATAAGTTTCTGGGCATCGTGTCAGTGCCTATTCATCAGTGACTGTAAATCTGGGCAGAAATAACTTGTATAAGGGGCATTCAAGTGAAACCCAGTCACTAGTGTAGAGTAAGGGTAATGATTTTATTAACTCAAAAATGTAGTTATAAACAGTATACAAACTCAAAAATAGTCGCCGAAACTGTTGGCACATTTATCCCATTGCGACACTAGCCTGTCGATTCAATCCTTGAAGAAACTAGTTGGGTGCTGTAAGATCCAGGCCTGAAACCAATCTCACACTTCATTGTGCAACCGATAACACAAAGTAAACAGTGGATCTTGTCAACAGTGATTCTGCTGTTGTCCAAGACTGAAAGCATTCACTACCGCAACCATATCCAGTGTGATGACACAATGAGCCTGGCCAGGATGAGCATCATCTTCTAGTGACTTGCGCCTCTCGAGGAATCTTTTGTGCCATTCCATGACACTTAAACAACTCAGAATGTACTCACCATACACAGCCTTCATCCATCGACACATTTCACGGCCTCCAGCTCTGACCGCCGTCAAAAATCGAATCACTCCTCGTTGTTCCTGGTTACTCGCCTGCATGTTCGGTAGTGTACGATAACTTGTGTGACCACCTTCTCTACATCGTGAAACCACACTGTCGCTATGCAGCATCAAACGGTGTGCACATATCAATCTTCCTACCAATAGATGGCGCTACCATACCCGCAGCTATGTGGTGCCACCTTACGTGTAAGGCAAAGGTAGACGCACTGACCGGGTTTTGTTTGAATGAACTTCATAGATACTGGTTTTTACTTAATGTGTGTTCCC
The DNA here is from genome assembly GCF_021461395.2 of Schistocerca americana. Classification (NCBI taxonomy): domain Eukaryota; kingdom Metazoa; phylum Arthropoda; class Insecta; order Orthoptera; family Acrididae; genus Schistocerca; species Schistocerca americana. The sequence goes on from NC_060120.1 coordinate 279,095,537, forward strand.
GTGCATGAAGATGCCCAGCAAATGGATCTGTACTGCCTTCTGCCTGACTGTTGTCATCAATTCAGCTATACCAATGTACGGAATGCTATGAATCAGCCTGGACCTTGGACTACAGTGTGACTTAACATGGGATTTCGCGGTTGCAGACGTGTCAGAACCCATAATAGGTGTGGATGTTATGGCACATTATCAACTGCTTCCTGACATAGCAAATATGTGGCTTGTCAATGGCGTCATTGGGTTAATAGCTGCAGGTTTTCGTTGAGATGGGGCAGTGCACACAGCTCAGCTCATGCAAGACACCAGTGGTGAGTATGCTGAGATTCCCAACACTGGCTAGACCTCCGGGAGCACCAAAGGAGATACCCCATGAGACTGTGCATCACATACAGTCTCATGCTGATCTTGCCGCTTGGTACCAGGTTGACTTGCCGCAAAAAAAGCGGAATTTGATGGCATGATTTGTGAATGTGTGATGCGGCTGTTGAGTTGGCTCTGGTCATGTCCACTACACTTAGTACCAAAGCAGAATGGTGGATGGCACCCTTGTAGTGACTGTTGGGCTGTAAAAGCTAGAACTGTCCCTGATAGTTATCCCGTCCCATTGCTTTGGGAGTATAATTATGCATTGTGTGGCATGACTGGATTCATTGGTTTAGACTGTGCAAAGGCATATAAGCAGATTCTGTTGGCAGGAGCACACACACAAAAGATAGCCCTTATTACTCCTTTTAGCCTTTTTGAGAGTTGGTTCATAACATTTGGCTCACGAGATGCAGCGCAAATGTGGCAAAGATTTATCGACTCGAAGCTACAAGGGCTAAAACTTTGTTTTGCTTATCTCAGTGACATTTTGTTCTTTTCTATCTCTGTGGAGCAACATTAGCAGCATCTTATCAAAGTGTTCAGAAGATTGGAATGGTATGGCATTCTTCTATATACCCCCAAGTATGTCTTCAGCCTGGCACAAGTTGGTTTTTTGAGCCACAGCATCACACCATCAGGTTCGCTGCCCATGCTGGAGAAAGGTGAAGCCATTCTGCAGATGACCTGCCCAAAGACCTGCAGGGAACTACGTCATTTCCTCAGTGTCCTCAATTTCTATTGGCGACATCTACCTCATGCACCAGAGTTGCAAGCACTGTTAACAGCGGCATTCACTGACACAAAGGGCAAGGGAAACTCACCAGTTTCATGAATGGATGAAATGATCTTGGCTTTTGAAGCAACTGACTGCACCACTTGCAATGGCATTTGATGCGAGTCAGATGGCAGTCAGCATGGCACTGCAACAACTTTGTGATGGAGCATGACAGCCACTAGGATTCTTCTGGAATGAGCTATCTCCGTCTCAACAGAAATGGAATGCCAATGACAAAGTGGTTTTAGCGATCTAGGGAGCCATTAAATATTCACGATCTCAACTGGAGGCCAGAGAATCTACCATCTCTACTGACCATAAGCTGCTCGCATATGCCTTCCGACAAAATAACATGAATTGTTCACCTCGGAGGCACAACCAGTTGATCTACATTTCTCAGTGCAGCACAGATATAGAACACATCTCTGGAATATAATGGCCGACTGCCTCTCCCACATTGGGACCATAACTCGTTTCATGGATTTTACAGATCTCGTGGCAGCACAACAGTCAGACCAGGAGCTGCACGACCTGCTTAAAGACTCTGAAACATCGCTGAAATTTCAGACAGTAGAGTTTCCTGGTGCCAACGCCAGGTTGTACTGCAAAGTTTCCAGTGACAAATCTCACCCTTTCCTACCCATGCACTAGGCGTTGCACCATCTAGGAGTTGGTGCAGCAACACGACAATCAGCAAAGTCAACAGATGTGCATTCACCAGTGGGCAATTTTCTGGATACAACAGCTCAATTTGCACACATTCATATCAGTTTGCTCGGCCCCTTACTTCCAAGGAATGGCCAACGTTAGTTATTAACACTGATAGACTGCTTCTTCCACTGGCCAGAAACTGCACCAGTAGACATCATCTCAGCAGAGACCTTAGGTTCCACCTTTGTTTCTAGTTGGGTGTTACACTTTGGCTGCCATTAGCATGAATCCGACAGTTGAGTCGGCGATATTGTATGGTTACAGGCTGTTTGCTGGTAAGAACAAAGACACGACTTGCAGAATACCACAGAAGCAAACAGCCTCTAACTATATAACATTGCTGGCTCTACTGTCAATACAGCTGTCAAGCAACATCATTATGAAATAAACTGTCATAATTAAACATCTTCACAAATAACTGCTCCAGCAAAAGTTTAACACCTACTATAGCTCCACCAACAGCAAAGGACCAAACTTATACAGTAATGTGACAGCATCTGAGACATCGATGTCATATGGATGTCAAGACCACGTGATATATGTAACAAACCGTAATTCTATAATACATTAAATTGTCTAACTCAGAATTTAAAATATTGTACCAAATGATGTGCTTTCCACAGATAACCTGAAGATGGCAATCGTGCCAGAATAGGCATATTGTAATAAACGATATATTCAAACACAGCAGCATTTTGGACTCATAGCATAATACATAAATTGTAAAATTTCTGCACAGTCTTCTTACATTCTGCTCATTAAATAATTTAAATATTTGACTACATTGACTTATATTGGTATACAAACTTAAATATTTGTCATTTTTTACGTCATTGTTTTCATACTATTTTGTTTGATACAACTGGATGAAAGTCAGTGATTTCAGCTATGACCTACAGTTGCCCTCAGATCTATTTTATTCTGTGGTGTCATTTGGAGGTTAGTTGGCATTTTGGTATCATATTTTATCATTTCTTATTTACAGGTTTTTGTACCTCTTCTATCAAACCCTGGGAATCACAGAGGATGGCCAAAAGTTGTGGCAGAGGATATACAAAGACATATACATGAACTCAAAAGCATTGTGTATGAAGTTAGAGGAAAAATTACTGGCCATACACTACTGCCAATGCCAGCTGGAGTGGAGAGAGTTCACCAAGCCCTAGTTGATATTACTGAGAGGTACAGGCTTACCTGACTGTGTAACTCTTTACCTTATCTGTTAAGTTGCTGCTGAAGTGACTTGTAATACTTGTTACATAAGTACAAAAACAAAATAAGTGATGGCAGTCCACAATGAGATGGCATATCTGAACTGAAGCTGGCATAGGGCTACCAATGAATTGTCTAACTCAGAATTTAAAATATTGTACCAAGCTCCCACTGCCTCTGAGGTATTGCCCTTCATATTTACCTCTCGTCTTCCTCATACAAGATGGGCTCTCTCAGCTCGGATCCTGAGTGACATAACTTCCTCCCTCTTCTCCTGCTTCCTCGCCCCTCTGTAGTCCATATAATTTTACTTAGTCCAGGAAGTAATTGCTTTTTGGCTACAATAAATTTAAAAAAATATAGTAACAAGAAACATGTCACTCAATGAATTGAATCTTACTTTACTTCTCTACATAAACATCACTGTTACTAAACAATTTGTCGTATCTGTAACCAACCTTCAGAATTCCCATGTTGTAGTCTGCTGCTACCACTCTGTTAAGCCAGTTGTTCATTGTATTGTTTACCTTGGCATCACTTCCAAAATGTTTCCTGCCTAACAAATCTATGAATCTTGTGAAAAGCCATTTGTTTGATTTCATTCTTCAGTTAAGTCTTCAAATCATCACTGGCCATTGTTGAACAATTCACATCGCTTTCACACATTGCATTCATTAGTTACTGTGTTATCAAAACATTCCACATTGATTTTGCACATTTATGTAATTCATTACTTTATTATCATGCACTCCCCATAGTTTATGATAAATTTCTATTAACTGAATGCCTGGCCATTCAGAAATCAAATAACATCTCTGACATCACAGTAGATGAGACTTCGTATCACACAGTTAATTTTAAACAGCCACAGAATGACACAATGCACTTTAACAATTAGTTTGACTTGCCTTCACTCAACACTCATACAAGATGCTGAAGAAGCCTTTGAAGCTTGATTCCAATCTGTGCAGGAATAAAGTTCAATAGGTTATTACTCTATCTATTACCCCCATTATTCATCTTTCCTTTTTTAGGAAATAACTTGCACTTACAAAAGCTAAGAATGCTATTGGTGCTCTGTGAATTTATCAGTACAAATAATTGACTTTTGCTATAACTTAAATAATTTGTTATTCACTTTGTTGCTATGAGTATTCATTACTCATCTTAGATTATCTGCCACACTTCCAGGCATAATTGCTTCAGAATTTTGAAATGAGGTTAAATGCTGTGGAAGATTCAAAACATCGATTAAAAGAGGAAAAACAGTCAGTGACAGCATTCTTGGCTGTCAGATCTAAAGGAAACTGGCAACCGTTCTTCTTCGTTTTGAGAACACCAAACATATGGTGAATAACTGGAGTTGTATGTTGGATGCCATAGGGGGTATTACTAGAACTTCCATTACTGTGTTCACCATAGGTGACCCCCTCCCCCCTCCCCCAAGCAGTTTAGGCTAACTTTGCCCTAGCAACTCACATTGAATTCTGGCAATGCCTGGAATGGGAGTGTGTATACTGACCTGTAGTGACACTTTAATGCAGTTTTCCTTTTATTCTGTAATTCAGTACAATGTTCAACAATGATGCCACGAATGCAGTTTTCACGTTGTAACTGAACTAAGTTCTTGTGTCCTGGCCAAGCATGCTGTTTATATTGGCTTACTTACAGATGACTTTAAATCCAGAAAAGTATCAGCTGATCCATTCTCTGTCTAGTAATGCCTTATGTCCCACAGATAGCTAATGCAGTCTCTATCTAATAACGCCTCCTCTCTCGTGTCTTGTAATTTATCTAGGATGTGGCCAAATCTTTTTTCTGGTTAAAAGATGAACTATAACATAGTCTCTGTTACCTCCCAGGGCCTATTGTTATAAAATGACATGATTAACTGCAGAATGAATGCATCACAGCACATGTTTTTTATTGGCTTGTGCTGATGTCGAAGGTAAGTTACACAAGTCATCTCACACTAAGACCATTGTGCAACAAGAGTGATGCATTGTCAAAAGAGAGTGTTAATTTCTGGATATCCAGCAGGCACAATTCTGCTGTAGTATGGATAACAGTTGCTGTACAGTGTGGTATGAAATGGCATGGCAACTGTAAATGTACTTCAAACTTGAAATACATGGGACAGTACAATTCTTGTGGGCAAAAAATTTAAATTACACACAGATTCACCGTGAAATTCTGGGCCAAATACAGTGTCCAGCCATAGTGAAATTGTGCTAACAATTTGACCATAGCCTCACAGATATGGGTGATGTTGATCAGAAGGCAGGCCATAGATATTTTCCTCGTACGATGATGCACAGGCAATTGAGGAACTGATTTGCAGCAATTTGCATGTTTTTCAGCAATGAGGGTGTTCCCACAGCAGTCCTCAAATGGCTCTGTGACCAAGGAGCAGATTTCTATCATTGAGGAACTGAACAGACGGTAGAATGTTCTGACCATTATTTACAGAGACTTGATAACTACATTGAAACATAGTATCATGTATCTCTGTCATTTTGAAATGTAGTGCAGTATTCAGCAGAAGTTACTTGGCCTTCCATAATAATGTGTAACTTACTTTTTTAAGTCCCCTCATAATGACATTCTACATTAGAGATGTATGTATGTATGTTTTGCTTGCAGCGGGTATAGGTCCATGTACATGGAACCAGTGTGATACTAATAATGTTGCAGTGCTTTAGTGATATATCATGCAGAGTAAAAGCACAGTAGTTGTGACAGAGAGCTTTGTGCTGTTGCCAGCATTTTGAATTTACAGTAGCATTTTATTATACTAAAAACTATTCTCTCTTGTACTTTTTTATACACTCTTCCTCTTTGGGCTTTTACTTCATCCTTACTCCAATCAATTCATACATACTTTTCCCCGTAGGTGCCTTGTCAAGGTCCTTCTGTATAACTAATTCTTCATTTCTGATTTTCTTTCCACATTTTTCAGTAGCATGATTCTTTTGAGACACTGGACTCGCATTCGGGAGGACGACGGTTCAATCCCGTGTCCGGCCATCCTGATTTAGGTTTTCCGTGCTTTCCCTAAATCACTCCAGGCAAATGCTGGGATGGTTCCTCTGAAGGGGCACGGCCGACTTCCTTCCCTAATCTGATGAGACCGATGACCACGCTGTCTGGTCTCCTTCCCCAAACAACCAACCAACCATGATTCTTTTGACCTTTTCTTACCCTGGCTTCTTCTTTTGTTTGTATGAATTCGTTTTTTTTCCTCCGTGATTTGTGACCATAAGACAGTCCTCTTCATTTCTTTGGTGTCTGTTAGTTATTTCAACAAATTATTTAGTAGACACTAGTGCATGGCTATTAATCTCCCATTACTGGCCACTACTGTTGAAGAAAAATGGAGAGGATAATAGGTTTATGAACTGTTCACTTAAATTTGATCTTTTAGTTGGTAGCATATTCTTTTAGGAGGGGAATGTCAGTCCTCTTTGTAGCACTAAAATTTTTAATTTTTGATTTCAGTGCATATCCAAAATTTGAACCAATGTCCATTACGGGATTCGTATAATGTTACAGTAAATTGTTTTTCTTTTTTTTACCCCCCATTTTAGCAAAGGCGAAAAAGTAGACCTGTACTTGAAAAGTGCAATTGAAGGAGTGATCATCAAATGGGCAACACAGATAAATGAAGCTGTAAAGGAAGAATCTTCTGATGCCTTTGAAAATGGTCAGCACCCAACACCTGCAGCTGGTCAGTCACCCTTTTTGTTACTGAAAATAGAAACAATACTACCAACAAAAAATATTTTTTTATATTTATTCTTACTGTGTAAGTGATTATTGCTTCAATTTCAAAACTTTTAAGCATCAAAGGAACCGTTGGCTGTAATCACCAGCTGTAAGCTGAGGTGACAAAAGTCATGTGATACCTCCTAACATCGTGTCGGTCCTCCTTTTGCCCGGCATAGTTTGGCAACTCGATGTGGCATGGACAAGCCGTTGGAAGGCCCCTACAGAAACATTGAGCCATGATGCCCCTATAGCTGTCCATAATTACAAAAATCTTGCTGAAACAATATTTTGTTCATTAAATGACCTCTCAGTGATGTCCCACAAATGCTAGGTGGGATTCATGTTGGGCGATCTGAGTGGCCCTGCATTCACTCGAATTATCCAGAACAGTTGTGGCCCACTGACATGGTGCATTGTCATCCACAAAAATTCCATTTTTGTTTTGGAACATGAAGTCCATAAATGCCTGCAAATAGTCTCCCGGTAGCCGAACATGACCATTTCCAGTCAGTTATTGGTTCAGTTAAACCAGAGGACCCAGCCCATGCCATGTAAACACAGCCACCACCAGCTTGCACAGTGCCTTGTTGACAACTTGGGTCCTTCACTTTGTGGGGTCTGCGCCACACTCGAACCCTACCATCAGTCCTTACCAACTGAAATTAGTACTCATCTGACCAGGCCATGGTTTTTCAGTTGTGTAGGACCCTACCCATATGGTCATGAGCCCAGGAGAGGTGCTGCAAGTGATGTCGTACTGTTAGCGAAGGCACTTACATTTGTCATCTGCTGCCATAGCCCATTAATGCCAAATTTCGCCATACAGTCCTAACAGATATATTTGTCATACATTCCACGTTGATTTCTGCGGTTGTTTGACACAGTGTTGCTTGTTTGTTAGCACTGACAATTCTATGCAAAAGTCACTGCTCTCTATCATTCAGTGAAGGCTGTTGGCCACTGCATTGCTGAAACATGGTGTTCTCGACACACTCAGGTGGATTTTGGAATACTGAATACCCAAATGATTTTTGAAATGGAATGTTACATGTCTCTGGCTCCAACTATCATTCCACATTCAAAGTCTGTTAATTCCTGTCATGCACCCATAATCAAGTTGGAAACCTTTTCACATGAATCACCTGAGTAAAAACGACAGCTCTGCCAATGCAATACTTTTTTTACCCCTCGTGTACACCATACTACCACCACCTGTGTATGTGTAGATCACTATCTCATGACTTTTGTCTATTCAGTGTATAGTTTACTGAGTATGTTTGCATGTAATCCAAGAGTATTACTTACAAAGAAAACTGCAGAAAGTTCTTAGGTGAATGGTCAGGTACTTGTGCCTGTCTGCCATAAAGATCTGCTTGTGCCCAAAAAATTGTCATACGTGATATATGTCAGAAAAACTGAAGAATTACAGTCATCTGTATCATTTCCAAACCTGCTATTAACATAGAAACAAAATCTGCAAGTAAATGGGAGTACTGACTGGGTTTATTAGGACAAGTTTTATTAGGACAAGTGGAGACTTGTAATGTCTTGGCAGATTAAAACTGTGTATCAGACTGGGTCACAAACCTTGAACATTGTATTTCAGTGGCATTGCTCTTCCCGACTAGTTATCCAGGCACGAATTATGATCCACACTCACAGCTTCAATTCTGCCAGTGCCCATTCTACTTTACAAACTTCACAGAAGTTCTCCTATATATCATACTGAAATAGCGTTCCTGGAAGAAAGATATAGTGGAGAAACAGCTGAGACACAGCCTAGAAGATTATTTACAGAATTAGTCCTTCACTCACCTGTGAAATATCAGAAGCTACCTTTTTGGCTATATACGTGGACCCTGAAACTGTCCCCTGTAACAGGTTTCACAAGTTCAGTGTGGATAAACGTTTTTTCCTTCCTGTTTTGGGTACAGAGTCAACAACTGTGCTATATAAAGGCAACATACTATGATTACGTCTTGAAACATTTTTGTCCTGTGTGATACATTTAATATCATTTACAAAAATGGGCCTATTTGCCATAATTCTTCCACAGATTTCACATAGTTGTAATGGTACCAGATTGATGGTGACTTGCACAGGGTTGATCTCTCAAGTCATTATTTCCATTCTTCATATGTCCTATGCAGTTTCTTTCACTATTTGTAGCTATAACTGAATCAGTGACTGTGTTCTTCAATGCTGATTGACAACTGCCTGTGAACTGCTCTGTCCAAAGGAATTCCATTACTGCGCCCTATGAAAGTGATGTGAAGAAAAAAGATAGGTTGGTGGGTAAAATTCAGCTGATTGTGAGGTTGTCAGAGACAGGGCAAGCTTAAACTGGACAATGGTAGAATGAAATATATCATTCTAGCATTCAATGTAATTGTTTTATGGAAATAATCGGAAACATATTTCTGGATGTTGCTTGAGTATTTCAAACCTGCTGCTGCTGAATGTGAATCCAGTGGCTTAACCTCTATAGTATACTGCCTTAATAAGTAGAAAAAGATACCTAATTATAATTTGTGGCATTAAAAGTTTTGCACATTGCTCAGAGAAGAGATCACCTACTGTATCAAGGAAAATCGGCTGAATTATTGATAAGCTGCAACACTTGGGGATTATGATGTTTGCTTTAACTATTATACATTTTTATCTGTTTTTCGTATTTTATTGTATTTGCAAAGCTGATTATCTTAGATATAAAACTGTAAACTTTGAGAATTTACAATAACTCTATTGCAATATACCACTTAAAGATGATTTCATTTTTAAGGAGCCTCAGGAGGAGCAATAACAAAAATTTGTTGGTCTTTTAAGCTGTGTAGTTCTATTGTATTTAAGTACAATGAAGGCTTTCAGGACCAGATGTCTTAGTTCCTATTAAGTCTTCCAGGTTGTATGACCCAATCTATCGATTCTGCAGAGCCATTGCCCATGTACCACTACGTTTCATGGCTTCGTCTTTTCTGTTACAATTATCCCTGTGATTATGTATTTTGATGGCTTCTCTATATAGCAGTGGATAATACTTAGTCATGTTGTTGTTCTTGTTGATGATGTGGTCTTCAGTTTGAAGACTGGTTTGACCACCTCTCCACACTACTCTGTCATGTACCAGCATCTTCACCTCTGAATAACTACTGCAGCTTACATCTTTCTGAATCTACTTACTGTATTCATCTCCCCTTTATTATTTTTATTTCCCCCCTCCCAATACACACACACACTTCCCTCCACTACTAAATTTGTGATCTCTTGATTGTCTCAGAATCTGTCCTCTATCAACCGACCCCTTCTTTTAGTCAGGTTGTGTCACAAATTTCTTTTCTCTCCAGTTCTATTCAGTAACTCCTCATTAGCTATGTGATCTACCCACCTAATCTTCAACATTCTTCTGTAGCAACACATTTCAAAAGCATCTATTCTCTTCTTGTTGAAACTGCTTATTGTCCATGTTTCACTTCCATGTACGGCTATACGCCATACAAATACTCTCAGAAAAGACTTAGTAATTGTAGACAAATTTTTGGTTTCAGAAAACTTCACTCCTTGATATTCTGAGTGAAGAGTGCGCTCTGCTGCAGCTGATTTTGCTATTTCCCCTAGTCAGTGAAGATTTTGATGTTCTTTTAGTCTTGTATGCACCATTCTGGTGGTAGATCATCCAAGAAAGAGGCAGGAGGAACATGACTACTGATCAAGTGAATACAGGGTTATAAATACAAAACCAGATAGCGGCAATACAGGAGTATTGAAAACTCCATCCGAACAGGCCTTGGAAGGCCCAACGGTACTGACCGGTTGCTGTGTCATGCTCAGCCCATGGGCATCACTGGATGCAGATATGGAGGGGATTGTGGTCAGCACACTACTCTCCCAGCTGCATGTCAGTGTACGAGACTGGAGCCGCTACTTCTCAATCAAGTAGCTCCTCAGTTTGTCTCACAGGGGCTGAGTGCACCCTGCCTGCCAACAGCGTTTGGCAGATGGTATGGTCACCCATCCATGTGCTACCCCAGCCCGGCAGCACCTAACTTTGGTGATACAGGTACCAGTGTTACACTGTGGCAAGGCTGTTGGCAATACAGGAGTAGGTTTAATTATGAATAAGAAAATAGGAATGCAGGTAAGCTACAATGAACAGCATAGTGAACGCATTGTCACATCCAAGATGGACACAAAACCAACATCCTTCACAGTAGTACAAGTTTATGTGCCAACTAGCTCTACAAATGATGAACAGATTGAAGAAATATGTGATGGGATAAAAGAAATTATTCAGATAGTTAAAGGAGTTGAAAATGTAATTTTGATGGAGGACTGGAATTCGATAATGCAAAGGGAAGAGAAGGAAAAATTCTGTGTGAAAATGGACTGGGAGAAAGCAGTGAAAGAGGGACCCTCGTGGTAGAACTTTGCAAACGGCATAATTGAACCATCACTAACGTTTGGTTTAAGAGTCAATGACATAAGGTTGTACACATAGAAGAGACCAGGAGACTGCGGAAGTTTCCTGATTGGTAATACAATGTTAAGACAGAGATTTCAAAACCTGATTTTAAGTTGTAAGACATTTCCAGGGGCAGATGTGGACTCTGACCACAATTTGCACTTCACAAAATGAAAAAAGAAATGTGTGTCCTTTGACTATAATATCAATGAGTCACTGTTGGAATCCGCCAACTCCTGCAAGTACCTAGGTGTAACACTTTGTTGAAATGTGAAATGGAATGATCACATAGGTTCAGTTATGGGTAAAGCAGGTGGTAGACTTCAGTTTGTTTGTAGAATACTGGGGAAGTGCAATCAGTCTACAAAAGAAATTGCTTACAAATCACTTGTGTGACTGGTTCTAGAACATTGATCAAGTGTGTGGGACTCATACTAGATAGCCCTAACAGGGAATATTGAACATATACAGAGAAGGGCAGCATAAACACACTTAGGTTTGTTTAATCCATGGGAGAGTGTCACAGAAATACTGAAGGAACTGAAACGGCAGACTCTTGAAGAGAGATGTAAACTATCGTGTCTGACAAATGTCCTGATTGTACACCTCATTCACTTGAAATGTGCAATAAGCAATCACATCTGTGCTAGTAAAACTCTCCAGACTTGTAATGGCTTTTACTGTATCACACAATACTGCACAATTGCAGCAGTAACCCAACCATTAGCATGTTGAGGTTTATCTTTCTGCGTAAGTATAAAATACAGAACACACCTGCTACACAATGACAGGCCTTATTGAATCCCTTGCGCTGTGACATTACTATTCGTATAACTTCTATGTCATCAATGGCCTTATAGACCAACAGCTGAGAATGCCTAAAGCTCCTCCTATAGCATGGCATCTCCATTCACTGTTCAGTGCTGTTGCACTTGCAGCTGCACAACAACTGATGCTGTCTTTCCAGATACATTACTTATTTAGCCTTGCGCCGGCCTTCAGCCTTATCAGTTTCTGCCCTGGCCAGATGCAGAATAAAATCCCGCTCAACTCCTAGTAAAACTAGATAGTTGCACGAGCCCAAAGTGATGTCAGCTCACGGAGATGCTCAGAGGTGCCTCACACAGAGAGCATCCCAGGGTGCCCCTGAGAGCTACAACACCAAGAAGAATTGCTTCTTGGCTTTTGGCAAGATCAGTGTGTAGTATGATATAAGAAATTCATAGGAGATAAGGAAAGGAAACATAATTTATATCAGTTGCGATAATAGAAGGTAACATCAGCAGAAACTTTAATTTTTTACAAAGTCCATCTCCTTTAAACCATACAGCAATGAACTCTGACTCACTTCCTGAAAAAATCTGTTAACAAAGTTTCAAGAATCGGCTTTAAATGATTGCTCTCAGGATATACTACAACCCCTTATGTATCACTCACACAGGGATCGTGATGATAAGATTATGATAATTACTGGAAGCACAGAGACATTCAAACGCTCATTCTTCCCACGCTCCATATGTTAATGCAACAGGAAGAAAACCAAATAACTAGTACAATGAGACCTACTCTCTGCCATGCACCTCATGGTGGTTTACAGAGTATAGGTGTAGATGTAGATTTATTGGTTATGCACTATAGATTAAAACTAAAGAAATTGCAAAAAGGTAGAAAATTATGGAGATAGAATCTGAATAAGTTGAAAGAACTGGAGGTTGTTCAGAGTTTCAGAGGGAGCATTAGACAACAGTTAACAGGGGAAGGGAATACAGTAGAAAATGAGTGGGTAGTTTTGAGAGATGAAATAGTGAAGGCAGCAGAGGCTTAAATATGTGAGAAGACAAGGCCTTGGATAACACAGGAGATGCTGAATTTAGTTAATGAAAGAAGAAATTATAAAAATGTAGCAAATTAAGCAGACAAAAGGGAATACAAACGTCTAAAACATGAGATTGGCAGGAAATGCAAAATGCCTAAGCAGGATCAGTGAAAGACGAATGTAAGGCTTTAGTAGCATATTTCACCAGGGAAAGATAGTTACCGCTTACAGGAAAATTGAAAGAATCCTATGGAGAAAAGAGAAGCAGCTGTATGAATATCATAGATGAAGTTGAAGGTGATATTATTATAATGGAAGAGGATGTAGATGAAGATGAGGTGGGAAATATGATAAATGTGAGAAGAATTTGACAGAGCACTGAAAGAATTTGACAGTGCACTGAAAGACTTAAGTCAAAACAAAGCTCAAGAGGTAGACAGTGTTGTGTCAGAACTCTCGGTAGTCTTGGGGGAGCTTACCATGACGGAACTCTTCACCCATTATGCAACATGAATGAGGCAGGCGAAATATCCTCAGACTTCAAGAAGAATGTAATAATTCCAGTTCCAAGGAAACGAGGTGCTGACAGTTGAGAATAGTACCGAAATATCAGTTTAATGAGTCATGGTTGCAAAATACTAAAGAACGGAAAAACTGGTAGAAGCTGACCTCAGGGAAGATCAGTTTCGGTTCTGGAGAAATGTATGAACATGGGAGACACTACTGACTCTATGACTTAACTTAGAAGATAGATTCAGGAAAGGAAAACCTACATTTATAGCCTTTGTAGACTTAGAAAACTTTTGACAATGTTGATTGGAATAATCTCTTTGAAATTCTGAAGGCAGCAGGGGCAAAATACAGGGAGCAAAAGGCTATTTACAACTAGTACAAAAACCAGACGATAGTTATAAGAGTCAAGGGGCATGAAAACGACACAGTGGTTGAAAAGGGAGTGAGGATTGTAGCCTATCCCCAATGTTATTCAGTCTGTATACTGACCAGGGAGTGAAGGAAACCAAAGAAAAATTTGGAATAGTAATTAAAGTTCCATAAGAAGAAATAAAAACTTTGAGGTTTGCTGATGACATTGTAATTCTGTCAGAGACAGCAAAGGACTTGGAAGAGCAGTTGAACAGAATTTACAGTGTCTTGAAAGGAGGGTATAAGATGAAGATCAACAAAAACAAAACAGTGATAATGAAATGTCATTGAATTTAATCAGGTGATGCTGAGGGAATTAGATTAGGAAACAAACACTTAAAGTAGTTGACGAGTTTTGTTATTTGGGCAACAAAATAACTAATGATGGCTTAAGTAGAGAGGTTACAAAATGTAAACTGACAATGGTAAGAAAAGTGTTTCTGAAGAAGAGAAATTTGTTAACATTGATTATAGATTTAAGTTTTAGGAAGTCCTGTCTGAAAGTATTTGTATGGATTGTAGCCATGTATGGAAATGAAACATGGACGATCAACAGTTTAGACAAGAAGAGAATAGAAGTTTTTGAAATGTGGTCCTGCAGAAGAATGCTGAAGGTTAGATGTGTAGGTCACATAACTAATGAGGAGAAGATACTGAATATAACTGGGAAGAAAAGAAATTTGTGGCGCCACATGTGTAGAATGTAGAATTGGGGATCGTTTGATAGGACACATTCTGAGGCGTCGAGAGATCAGCAATTTAGTACTGGAAGTTTTTCTTGTGTGTGTGTGTGTGTGTGTGTGTGTGTGTGTGTGTGTGTGTGTGCGTGTCATTTGGGTTGGGGGGGGGGGGGGTTGTTAAAAATTGTGGAGTATAGAGGAATACAATAAGCGGATTCAAAAGGATGTAAGTTGTAGTAGTTATTCAGAGATGAAGAGATTTGCACTGGATAGAGTTGCATGGACAGCTGCATCAAACCAGTCTTCAGACTGGATATCACAACTATGACAACAACAACAACATCATTTAGATAACAAAAGGATTCTTTTAAAGCTATTTTACCATGTAGCCAAAACACAAATCTATCATCCACAAATCGATACCATCAACATGGTTTTGTATTTGCTTTTGATAGAGCTGACCGTTAGAATTTCTCTCTAGAAAAATTAGTGATCACAGGACCTTGTGGGTTACCTCATAATATGCATTATCCCATTGGAAATGACTAGAAGTAAAGTAGTGTCTAAAAAGAGCCATCAAATCCCTTGGGAAAACTTTGGTTGTGTAAATAATATCTTCATTAATGGAAATCATAGTGAATAAAGATACCGTGTCAAAACTTAAAGAATATCTTAGGAATTAAAATTAGTTCTTTACATTTCTTGGTAAAATGATGAGATATTTGAAAGATATTCTTGTAAGTTTTTGCATAGTGTTTTTATTCACTATGATCTGAGTTAACAAAGTTATGATCTATGTAACGTTTCTTTTTTGTAGGGAATCTGACTGCTCTCTTTGGACATTTTCTTATTTCTTGTCAGGTCAAATGAACAGTGAATGTTATGAGCAAGTTGATTGTGTTGCAATGGTTAAGCCATTAAACCATGCAATTGCAATTTTTTTAATGGAAAAATTTGAACAAATTTGAACAGTCAGCTCTATAAAAAGCAAATAAGAAACAATGTCGATGGCATAAATTTGTGTATGATACATTTGTGGTTTGTCCATCCAAATGATATAAATCCAAAAATCCAGTTTACCTTGGGTATGGAAAACAACAGTACAGTATGCTTTTTGGAAGTTTTATTTATGAGACAGACTAATGGAAGGTTGAAAAATAAGTTCTTTTAGAAAGTCACCCATGCAGACAGAAATCTGTATAAGGTCTCCAACCACCATCCACAACAAAAGAGAGGTGTCATTAAAAGTCTTGTTGACAGAGCCAAAAGAATTTCCATGCTGCAACACTTGGATGCCGAATGAAAACATCTGAAGCAGAGTTTTGAGAAAAATGGTTATTCAGGCAAAGAAGTAAATAGGGTTGTGCGATCAAATAACAGTAGGCCAAAAGACAAAGATTAAACACAGTGATGGAATATGTAATGTAAAAGCTTAAATTTGACCAAAATTTTATTAAATCTTTTCAATTAAATTGTAACTATAAAAATTGATAAATAAAAGTATTGATGTTTTCAAATAATTTTAAATGTGTCGATGTTTGCTAGTGATGTTAAATGTCTTTGACAGCCTATTAAAAGTAAATGGAGTTACGGATATTGTTTGAAACTTGTAACAGTTGATTTTGACATACATTTGCACATTCTGAACAATTTTTGGTTTTCTGGCTTTATTATTTAGTGCCTTTTTTTCCTTAAAACTATGTGTTTAGGTAAATATGTTCATCTGATCACTCTGGGATTTAACAATTTTAAAATTAATATACTGAAGAGTATGCTGACAAAGTTTGGAAAAGCTACTTTAATTTGTAATTTCATCCTTAGACTATAGTGCAATTAGTTGAATGCTGCACACAGGTGCTTTATGATTATGTGGCTCTAGTAGCAGTGAACTGGGGTAAGTCCCAGCACACTTGCTCGCCCCTATATCTCTCAAATGATACAGCACTTGTTTTACCACATTATCATACTTAGGAGAGGCTCAGCGAGAAAATTAGTTGCCAGTAATCAGTAATATTCCATTAGGTTACACAGTAAAAAAAATCAGTATTTAAATATTGTTAGAGTTAGTAAATGTGGTAACAGTGGTATTATGCAGATTAAATACCAATGCTCAGCTGAATGAACAAGAGGTGTTAGTTTTCTGGGAAGAGAAACAGGATGCTCAGGGAGGCCACTATTTGCAACGACACACGATGCAATGACTGGGTTGTGTGCCATAAAACACACCAATACAGTGGCATGATTTTTTAAGCTCTAGGAGTTGAAGCATTTATTTATATTGGGTAACTTAGAGCATTGTAGTGTATAATATTAAACATGATAGGAAGTAAACTTGGTTAAAATGAGCTGAAATGATTGTTTGGCGTTGATGGCCGGGAGGCCCCCATCTGGGAAGGTTTGGCTGTTGGATTGCATTTCTTATATCAGGTGACACCACATGTCGGTGACTTGCACATCAGTGATAATGAAATGATAGTGAGGACAACACAACACGCAGTCCACGAGTGAAGAAAGTCTTCAGCTCGGCTGGGAATTGAACCCAGGCCCGCTGCATGCAAGGTAAACATGTTACAACTCAGATAAGCAGGCAGACAATAAACACAGTTATTACAATAGTGAAAAGTTGCTAGTTTCATAATTAAAATCAAACAATGAAAATTTTCGGATGGAATGTGACAGTATTATGTATGAAGAGGATAGTTGCCACTCACCATATAGTGGAGAAGCAACTGGGTAGTGGGGGTAAGGAGAAGGCTAGGGCTTGGAGGGGGAGTTGTAACTGGATAGTGGTGTGGAACAGTAAAGAGCTGCTTATGGGAGCATGCAGGGACGATGTAGAGAGAGGGCAGGGCAGCTAGGTGCAGTCAGGTGGTTATATGGAGGGCAGGGCAGGATGTAGTGGAAAAGGAGGAAGTAAAAAGACTGTGGATGTTTTGGCGGAGCAGAGGGCTGTGTAGTGCTGGAATGGGAACAGGGAAGGGGCAAGATGGGTAAGGCAATGACTAACGGAGATCAAGGCCAGGAGAGTTACTGGAATGTAGGATATATTGCAGGGAGAGTTCCCACCTGCGCAGTCCAGAAAAGCTGGTGTTTGTGGGAAGGCTCCAGATGGCACAAGCTGTGAAGCAGTCACTGAAATGAAGGATGTCATGTTGGGCAGCATGCTCAGAAGGGTGGTCCACTTGTTTCTTGGCCACAGTTTGTGGGTGGCCATTCATGTGGACATACAGCTTCTTGGTTGTCATGCTCACATAGAATGCAGCACAGTGGTTGCGGCTTAGCTTGTGGATTACACGATTGGTTTCACAGGTAGCCCTGCCTTGGGTGGGATAGGTGATGTTTGTGACCGGACTGGAGTATGTGGTGGTGGGATGATGTATGGGACAGGTCATGCATCTAGGTCTATTACAGGGATATGAGCCATGAGGTAAGGGTTTGGGAGCAGGGGTTGTGTAGAGATGGACAAGTATAATGTGTAGGTTCAGTGGACAGCAAATACCTCTATGGGAGGGGTCGGGAGCATAGTGGGTAGGACATTCCTCCTTTCAGGGCATGAGGAGAGGTAGTAGAAACCCTGGAGGAGAACGTGATTTAGTTACTCCAGTCCTGTGTGGCACTGAGTCACGAGGGTCAAAGGGGATGCTCCTCTGTGGCCAGACAATGGGACTTTGGGAGGTGGTGGGTGACTAGGGAGATAAGGCTATTTTTGTGCAAGGTTGGGAGGGTAATTATGGCCTGTGAAGGGGTCAGTGAGAGCCTTGGTAAATTTTGAGACGGACCGCTTTGTCACTACAGATGCGATGGCCATATGTGGCTAGGCTGTATGGGAGGGACTTCTTGGTTTGGAATGGATGGCAACCGTTGAAGGGGAGGTATTGTTAGTGTTTGATAGCTTTCTTATGGACTGAGGTACTGATGTAGTTATCTTTGTGGTGGAGCTCAACATTGAGGAATGTGGCTTATCGGTTGAATAGGACCAGGTGAAGCAAATTGGGGAGAAGGTTTTGAGGTTCTGGAGGAATCTAGATAGGGTACCCTCCCCCTCGATTCAGATCACGAAGATATCATCACTGAATCTGTACTAGGTGAGGGGTTTGGGATTCTGGGTGTTTAGGAAGGATTCCTACAGGTGGCCCATGAATAGGTTGGCATAGCGTGGTGCCATGCAGGTGTCCATAGCCGTACTGTGGATTTGTTTGTAGTTCATGCCTTCAAAGGAGAAGTAATTGTGGGTGAGGGTATAGTTGGTCATGGCACCTAGGATGGAGATTGTAGGTTTGGAATCTGTCAGGAATTGGGAAAGGTAGTGTTCAATAGAAGTAAGGTCATGGGTTATTAGGGATGGTGATGTAAAGGGAGGTGGCATCAATAGTGACGAGCAGGGCACCATGTGGTAATGGAACAGGACCTGTGGAGAGTTGGTGGAAGAAATGGTCGGTAACTTTTATGTGGTAGGGTATATTGTGAGTAATTGGCTGAAGGTGTTGGTCTGTGAGAGCAGAGATTCTCTCAGTGGGGGCACAGTAACTGGCTACTATGGGGTATCCTGGGTGGTTTGGTTTATGGACTTTAGGAAGCATGTAGAAGGTAGGAGTGTGAGGAGTGGCAAGTGTGAGGAGAGAGATGGACTCTGGAGAGAGGTTACGGGATGGGCCCAAGGATTTGAGGTGAGACTGGAGAGCATGCTGGATTTTTTGAATGGGGTCACTGTGGAAGGGTTTGTAGTTAGATGAATCCGACAGCTGGTGGAGTCCTTTGGCCAGGTAATCCTTGCCGTTCAAAACAACAGTGATCGAGCCTTTGCCAGCAGGTAGGATTATAATATCACGGTCAGTTTTTAGGTAGTGGATCGTAGTTCTTTCTGCGGGTGTAAGGTTAGTTTGCATGCGAGGGATTTGGGGAATTATGGTGAGGTAAGGTTTGAGGTTAAGAAATTCTGGAAACTTTCAGGGGGTGATTTGGGGCAGTGGAGGTGGATCACTGTTGGATGGAGGAGTGAACTGAGTCAGGCAGGATTCAACATTGATCTTCGGTTGAGTCAGTGTTGCGAGCCGAGAGGATGCAGCAGCAGCAGCTGTTGTGTGGTAAACAGTAAATTAATTTAGTCTTAGTTTTTTCTCCACATGCTTCTACAAAGAAGTGAACTATATGTGTATTTTACTGTGTAGACTAGCAGTTAGAAAATTAATCATAATTTTTGTTTTTGCATAAGTCTTGTGAATATCCTTGTGTAGGGTGGCTTCCTAGTGTAAGTTTTCCCATCACCAGAAGCTCCGTCATGCCACTTAAGTTTTAATTTTGTGCCAGTAGACAGCACACAGTCCAGCGCATTCTAGTTTGAATATTTATCTCATGCACTAACTTGGCAAACAGGATTTCTAATGACAGATATCTGTAAATACATCAACTTCAGTAGAGAAATTTATTTCTGTTTAATATCTTGTGGTCTCAGAGTACAGTGAGAAATCTGCACAGCGACTTTCAGTGTTACTTTATTCTCCTTTGGTATATTTTCAAACTCAGTAGCACCATTTGAGAGCATATCTTTTTTTTGTACACAGTACGATATGGCTAGGGTCTGTGCTTGTTGTGAGCAGACACAAGGAGAGTTGGCTGCTGTCCGTAAACAGCTGAAAGCTACATTGGCTACAATCAACAAGCTTTTAGCTAATGCTCAAAGTTGTGGCAATGTCGGGGCGCCAGTGACGGGATCTGAAACACCTTTAGTGCCACTGGAATTTCCTGGTGACCTGGACGTCACTGCGGCTTCTGATGCACAACATCTGACCGGTCCATCCTCACCCCAGAGTGCGTGGCAGACAGCAGTGGGTTCGCGTGTCACTGGGTGGAAGGCAAAGAGAGAGCAGGCCGTGTGGTGGCTGGCTCCCTATGCCTTGGCAACAGGTACAAGGTGCTACCCAGTGTTGATGCTAACTCTGAGCCAGCACGGGATGCCTCTCGTGTTGGGCCAGCAGTCAGTTTTGCTGCCCAGTCCAGACAATTACAGAGGGTGAGTATGCTTGTCATTGGGAGCTCCAATGTTAGGCGGGTGATGGAGCCCTTCAGGGAGATAGCAGGCAAGGTGGGAAAGAGTTCCAGTGTGCATTCGGTATGGTTGGCAGGAGGTCTCATCCGTGATGTGGATGAGGCCCTGCCGGCGGCTATCAAGTACATGGGATGCAACCGGATGAATGTAGTGGCACATCTCGGCACGAATGACGCCTGCCACTTGGGTTCTGAGGCCATCCTCGACTCTTTTTGGCATCTTGCTGATTTGGTGAAGGCAAATAGCAATGCAGATGGGGCACAGGCAAAGCTGTCTACTTGCAGCATCGTACCCAGGGTTGATTGTGGTCAATTTTTATTTTGTTGTTCAATGTAATTATCTTTTTCTCATTATGAAGCTGCTTCAATTTCTGGATTACTTGCCTCAATAGTTTGCAGTATTCTTTGTAATACATTTCAGTGCTAACATTAGAGCTGTTCCTAGATAGTAAATACAGTCTCCTTTTTGCCCCACATGATATCTGTATTCCTTGTGTAATCCATGGTTTATTTTTTGACTTATGTATGATTTGGGTTACCTTTATGGGAAAACTATTTTCAAAAGTGGAGGTAACTTTATTAATGAATGTTTTGTATTTTCCATTTGAGTCAGAAGTATTGTAAACATCTATACAGTTCATGTCTGTAAGCAATTTCGTGAATTTCTCAATTTTGTACTTATTTATTACCTTCTTGTACTCAAATTTAACAGATTTTTTATCCTGACAAGTTTCCACATTTAACACAAGATGACGCATGTCGTGAGCAGGTAGCCCATTTACTATTGGTTTTGTGATATGACTTTTTTCCCTAGATTTGTTTACAAAGATATTGTCAGTAGCAGTCTCAGAGCATTTACATATCCTAGTTGCGAAGTTCCCGGTAGGAATTAAATTGAATGATACTGTTACTGACTGCAATAATTGTTCACTGACAGAGATTTTCAATAAATTCACAGAAAATCACCAGCTACCACTATTTCCTTGTTTTTTACTGTGAGAAGGGACAACAGAGCTTCCAGATTTTTTTTATGAAGAGCTTAAAATTTCCTGAAGGTGATCTGTATATACCTACTATTATAAAGGGCTTTTCATGAAATACTAGTTCTATTGCACAAGCTTCTACGTGCTGCTCTGAGCAAAATTTATGAATATCAGTATTCTTGAAATCAAAATAGTTTCTGACAAATGTAGCAACTCCTCCTTTCTCCATATTTTCTCTACAGAAGTAAGAAGCTAGCTTGAATCCTTCAACATTTAACATATCTATACCAGTGGGCACATGATGTTCAGAGGGGCAGATTATATCAGCTGGTTTGCTCAACTCAAATTCTTCAACACAAACAAGCAACTCATTAAGCTTACCCCTTAGTCCTTGGATATGCTGATGCAGTAAGAATAACTGATTTTGCACACTGGCTGAATTAAAACTGGATGAACCAAATTTTCCTGTCAATTTTTGAGTATCTGTTGTTTCAATCAGAGGGTGCGTGCAAGAATTGTGTACCTAAAAATATGCTTTCTGGCTGCCTGTTTTATCAATGTGAATGTCATTTTCAGTCTGTCTCCGAACATCTTTTGTTTCTCCCCTCCCCACCCTAAAAGAATTGCTAATCTGTCACTTGTAGCCACTGGTACTTTACCACTTGTGACAGTGCCCCTCCCCCCCTCCTCCCCTTAAGTTATTTGCCATTAGCCCAGACAGTTTTCCCTTCCCTTTTTTGTTGAGGCGAAGGCCATGCCTAGTATAGTCCCACGTGCTGTTAAGAGTCAATAGAAACCACACCAGTATGAGATCCCATACCTGATCCAAGCAGCCGGTCCACCTCTAAATTAACTCTCGCGACAGAAGAGCTTAAATGAGGCCAGTCATGGTGCCTCAGAACAGACACAAGCCTAACACCAGTATGTCTCGGTGCTGAAGCTATCTTTACCAGGTCACTCTCAGTTCAGTAATTAGGGTTCCTATCTATGCTGTTGCGCACCCCACCCACTATTACCACAGTGCCTTCCTTTGTGAAGTCTTTGCAGAGTGAACCTACATCCTTTGTCACATGACCCAGACTTGCAGTAGGTTTAAAAAAACTTGTGACCTAGTGACCTGACCCTAGTTCATCCTGCAACAGTTGGCCAACACCTCTACCATGTGATTTACCTAAGAACAAAATTGTCTTCTTTTTCACAACTTTTTCTGACTTCTTACCTTTCAAACACTTTTTGAAAGTTTGCTGTGTCCTGTGTATTCCTAAATGTACTTGTGGCTCATCAGTTTCCAACTGTGACAACAGATCAAACCTGTTTTCCACATTGACAACAAGACTGTCTGAGAAAGTCCTATTCCTATTTCTTCTTTGACCTGTTGTCACTTCCCACCCCTCTTTTCCCTTCTCCCCCCTTAACTTTTCCAGATCTTGTTTCGCTTTATCTAGTTCTGCCTGAAGGGCAGCAATCTTCTCCTCCTGTTCCACTACACAACCAGTAGCCTTGTTTATTTGCCCGATCCCCACGCTGCTACAGTCACCCACATGAAAGAAACTGCAACAACCCTCACACCACACTCCAGAACTATCAATTCTACGGCTTTAATCTAAGTTAAAACAAGAATAACCTCCTAGACTACTAAATTAATATATTAAATTTATTACAAATTTTAGGCCTAAATATCTGATATTAATTTAAAACTTCTGGAAAAAGAATTGATCCTACACTATATAAACTTTTCACTTACTTCAGAACTTTTCACTTCGGCTACTTACTAGAAAATCAAATGGATAGTGTGTAAGAATACAGTAACAACACAAACTTTACTTTATTGATGTAATCATATAACTTATAGTATATGACAATGTAAACAAATCCTAGTCCAAAATTCATGCCTATGAAATGTTTTCTTTTTCCAGAAAATACTCAAAAAATGTGAAACCTTCAGTAGATAGCTTACAATAGGTATTAATTTACTTATTAATGATGTAATATTGTCTAAATTAATTGTTATTACTCAGTTAAACACTTATCTTTACGAGAGCTGTGAATGTACACTCTGGAATTACACGATTAGCACTTGTTTTGCCGAAACCACTGTGATACTTTGTGACATACCAGATTGCGGAACGAAAGGACTGAACTTATTCTGACTTCCTTTTCTCTTCTTTATGAGTCCCATTACATTCTCTCCTTTTTGGTCTTCTTCTGTCCATGCCTATTTTCTTTCATAAGTGGCAGTTGCTGAATTGGTTAACTCGATGCATGAAGCTACGATGTATTAAGTGATTTACTGTACTATGAGTTGTAATGAATGATGGAGGATGATGTACCCCTGTAAGTTGATAAGGAGGGGTGTGACGACTTTTATTTATTATCCCCCAGAGGATACCAAAGTTTTGTTGATATGAAGATATGTGTGAGGAGGTTGTTTTTATTGAGGTTATTTGTGAGCAGGCAAGAGGTCCTGTGGGTTAATGTGTTTGAAGGCAATGTACAGTCAAGAGCTGGTGTGTCATTTGTTTTAAGTGGTGGTGTTTCTGTTGTACAGATAATGTTTTGTGGTGGAAGCAAAGGAAGGTACAATGAATGGTAATGATGTTGCTAATTGTATGAGAGAAGCTGACTGAGTAATGGTAAATGGTGTATTTTATGCTGTCACCCAGAGGTCAGAGTAGAACAGCTAACTATATTTCATTCTGCCACACAACAAGTTCCTGATTGAGACAGTGGTGTGTCTTTGAAGTGATTTAAATTGCAGCTTCTGTTACCTGTGAACACTTGCTGTAAACAGAGGCTGCATGATGCAAACCTTGTGGATTGGCACCATTATTGCTTGTGACAAGCCAGCCACGCACCCACACACTAGTGCTACTCTTCCTCTTCTTTGTCTTTCCTATCATAATTAAGTTTAGTTTTCATATTGGATAGGTTTTCTGTGAGCATAAACTGTAATGAACTTCATGGGAAAATATCCCATCATCTTTTGAAAGAATTTTTGTCTACTGCCTGTGTTGTAAACTGTAGTTTTTCACTAAGAATTTATTTGGGACAATGTACTTGCTCAGTTGACTGTTATATAGTGCTTAAGTTTGAAGTGGTCGTAAGTAAACATTAAATTTTTTGTGAAAAGAATTGTACAGGTACATACTTCTTTGTATTTTCAGAGAAGTTAAGTATTTCTGAAGCTTTTGAGGTCTTTGAAGTTACCCTCTCTCATCTGTTGTTTATGTCTTTGTCATTTGACATCAGGCATTGTGCATTATTCAGCTTTGTTGCATGTGTTGCATTGTAGGTTTCTTTTGTTGACTAGGATTTTGTTTTGTCTTTCAACAGAATGCATAAAGTTTACCTTACTAATGTTTATCTGCAATTATTTGCCTTGCAGTTCTGCTTTGTGGATGAATTTTCATGTAACTTTTGTAACTAATGTTCAGCTCGTCTGCAGATGAGCTGATGCCATAGTCAGTCTAGAAGCATTTGTTTCCTTATTTTCATTCAAAGTGCCTCTCGTAAGGGTTAAAAGTGATCGCTAGTTTTTAATTCTTATCTGCACTGAATTGACCGTTTCCTTCAGTTTTTCTTTATAAAATTTTTCTAACCTGTGTCCAGTAAAATCAATATGCACTCTTTTCTTACTGACTTGTTGTACATGGAATCTGAAGTTCGAGCTGCAGTAATTTCTGTTGAACTCTGATCTGTACATAACAGAATTTTCATCGACTTGAAGCAACTCTGTTGTGCTTTTCATGCCATAGTGAATTCATAAGGTGACTGCCAGCGTCTTTTGAATTTTGTGTTTGCTGAAAGCTAATGCAGAGATACACTGTTCAAAATTAATGCAAGTACTGTACTAAGAATCCTAACTAAACCCTCCTGAACCTTATTTTTTGTCACACAAAAGTTAAGATCCTTCCATCTACAAATTTGATGTTGTTCTGTGCAAACTGTTATTGATGTTTAACCTGCTGCCAGATAACTTAGTCTATAATCTGTTTTCACATTTACTTAGTGTTGTATCGTAGGTACATGCTGTGCTTCAAAAAACATGTTTTCTTCAAGGTCACATTAGCAAGTACACGTGTGCTGTGTTGAGTGCTGGAAGCACCACCTTCCTCTCACCACTCGTGTCCTTTCTCCTTCCTTGCATCTAACCCTCCGCGTCCCCCTTCACACCATTTAACAGGGACCCATTCCTCCTCTTCTCCCTGCTTTCCCCTCTTCCTAGTAATACTCCATTATCCTCCCCTTTTGCCTCCCTCTTATGCACACACAACATACAGTTGCCCTACTGCCATTCAGAGCTTTACCCCTCCTGCCCTTCAAGTTTTTGAGTTGCCATTATGTTTCAGTGATATCACATAACATATATTACCTTCCCTGGCTTGTGACCCACGTGGGTGCATGCATCTGTCAATCTGAAGTTTGTTTACATGCATGTGCTACTGTTACACCTAACTGCAACCTAACCATGAATCTTTTTGTATTTTATGAACTGCTTATATGCTTATTACGTTTTCTCATTTCCTTTATGTGAAGTTCTACAAATAGGCCCAGAATATGCATTTCTCCATGCCTATAACTTGACATTTTACAAGCTTTTTTTATGCTAGTTGAACCTCCCATGGCAATTTGAAAATTGAAAATGTTAAGAACATCTTTCTTGAACTTCGTCATCATGGAGGAAAAAATAAAGTTGTAACTGATTTTCATTTTGAGTTGATAATCCAGCAGTGTTTCTAGTTATAATTTTAGTTGTAGAGAACAGATTATTAATAATTGTTGTATCAGATATTTAGAAAATTGTGGTTGAGGGACACTATTGGGAAAAATATTGAGTCCATGTATTATCCTGAGCACTAGAGCTTTTACTTTCTTGGTGTATTTTCATATTTTACTCCCCTTGGATTAATGAGAATTAGTAGTTTTTCAAGTGTTTTCCTGCAAAAGGCACTTAGAGTGGTACCATGGTTTTGATGGGATAGTGAGATGTGTTCTTACGTAAGATAATGAATATTAATGATTTGTCATAGATCTGTTCCTCAACTGCTTTTGCTTTACATTCTTTTTATAACTGTGTTGTGATGGAAGAATGCAGAAGGTTGAAATTAACAGTACAGATAGTCTACAAAAACCAGCAGAGTCCTCTAACTGGGGAGGTATCAGAATGGTGTCCCACAGGGTCCCTTATTGTTCTTAATGTTATGTGTTATGTTATGTGGTTTATTCATCTCATTACATACAATTTTCAAATCATTTGATTTGATGTACAGGAGACTTGTCAAGGTTTACAAAAGAAACTTTTTTCACTTTTTTAAGAGAACTGCAAAAGTTTACATTATATTTTACATTTCTAAGTTACAGCTACACATGTACATAAAATAATAAATGTATTACAATCCCTGTGTTCAGATTGTGAAGCTGTCCTCAATGAATTCATCGACAGAATAATAACACTTTTCCACCAGGAGAGTAAAGAGCAATCTTTTCAGTGAACCAATCTCCATTTTAAATATATTACTGCCTTTTATTTTATTGAAAATTTTTAACCCCATATACTCTGGCGTTTGGGCATAAAGTTTTAAACGATGTGTTGGAAGTTTGAAGTTATCTCTGTGGCGAGTGCTGTAGTTGTGGTCAAAACGGAAATTGTCTAGTGTATGTTGATTTCTATATAGGAACACCACCATCTCATATATGTAAAGTGAGGGGATAGATAGTACTTTTAAATTTTTTAACAGTGGTCGACAGGATTCCCGTTTTTTTGCAACACACATGTTTCTAATTACTTTCTTTTGTAATACTAGGAGCCTAGTGACATTTGCTGAATTTCCCCAGAAGATTATGCCATAACGAATAACTGACTCAAAGTAGCAGTGATAAACTATCTTTCTGGTATCTATGTTTGTGGCACCTGACAAAATACACATTGCAAATGCTAAGTTGTTCAGTTGATTTGCTAAGTAATCTATGTGTACCTTCCAATTTAAATTTTTGTCAAGATTTAGGCCTAAGAACTTCACGTGGTTTGCTTCTGTGATATCCTGATCATTGCAAGTTATCTTTATTTCACTCCTTTCTACTGATTTAGCTTCAAATTGCATCATTTTGGTTTTAGTTACATTTAGTTTTAGTCCATTTTGATAGAACCAAGATTCAAGTTTTTCTAAAGTGTTTTTGGCTTTTTCTGGAATATTTTCAGATACCTCATTTTCAATTAGAACTGATGTTTTTCTGGAATATTTTCAGATACCTCATTTTCAATTAGAACTGATGTATCATCAGCAAATAAGACTGAATGAACATCAATAGCAAGTGGTAGGTCATTTATGTAAAAAAGAAACAGATAGGGACCCAATATCGAACCTTGTGGGACTCCTTGGGGAACTGTTTTCCAGTCTGATGAATAATTGGTTCCATTTGAAGTTAAAATTACTCTTTGTTTCCTACCTGACAGGTAAGAGCTAAACCATTTTAAAGCAGTGTCTCTGATTCCATACATCTGTAATTTGTGGAGGAGTAATGCATGGTTCACTGAATCAAAAGCTTTAGTCAGATCACAGAATATACCTGTGACCTTTCTACCTTTATCTAACGTGGAGCATATTTTTTGGATAAACTCATTTATAGCATTCGCAGTGCTTTTACCCTGTTGGAATCCGAACTGGTTTTTAAAAATTATATCATTTACAGTAAGAAAGTTATTAATTTGTTTTGCTGCAATCTTTTCAAACACTTTAGAGAAGACCGGCAAGAGAGAGATAGGGCGGTAATTCCCCACATCTTCTGCCGATCCTTTCTTGAATAGAGGTTTGATCTCACCATATTTCAATACCTCTGGAAAGCATCCCTGTTCATAAGATTGATTTATAATAGTTGACAGTGGTTGGGAAATAATATCATACACATACTTGATTACAGATGTTGTTATTTCATCCCACCCATGTGAGGTTTTGTTTTTTAGAGACAATATTTCCTTTTCCACATCCCTTTGGGTTATTTTTTCAAATTGTTTAAAAGATGTGTTCTGGCTGTTTTCCAAATTTGTGATGCCCTGATAGAATGTCATATCCACATCCGATGTTACTACGTTTAGGAAGAATTCATTGAAACAACTTGACATCTGAACAGGGTTTACTATAATTTCATTTTTATGTCTAATTTTCAAAATCTCATGAATTTTTACTTTGGCTCCTAGTTCAGACTGAACAACTGACCACACTGCTTTTGTCTTATTTCTGTGTTCTCGTAGTATATTAACAACTTGCCACTTTATATTCATGAAGATGCAAAGTTATTTCTTTTTGCTGATGATACAAGTATAGTAATCACACCCAAGAAGCAAGAATCAGTTGAGGAAATTGCAAATAATGTCTTTCAGAAAATTATTAAGAGGTTCTCTGCAAATGGACTCTCACTAAATTTTGAGAAAACACAGTTTATACAATTCTGTACAGTAAATGGCATAACACCATTGATAAATATAGACTGTGAACGTATGTCTGTTGCTAAGGCAGAATACTCAAAATTTCTGGGTGTGTGTATTGATGAGAAATTGAATTGGAAGAAACACATTGATGATCTGCTGAAACGATTAGGTTCAGCTACTTATGCTATTAGGGTTATTGCAAATTTTGGTGATAATCGTATCAGTAAATTAGCCTACTATGCCTATTTTCATTCACTGCTTTCATATGGCATCATTTTTTAGGGCAGTTCGTCAGTAAGAGAGAAAGTATTCAATGCACAAAAGCGTGTAATCAGAATAATAGCTGGAGCCCACCCAAGATCACCTTAAAGACATTTATTTAAGGAACTCAGGATATTCACAGTACCTTCACAATACATATATTCACTTATGAAATTTGTCATTAATAACCCATCCCAATGAAAAAATAACAGCAAAGTGCATAGCTATAAAACTAGAAGAAAGGATGATATTCACTATTCTGGATTAAATCTCACTTTGGCACAGAAAGGGGTGAATTATGCTGCCACAAAAATCTTTGGTCATTTGTCAAATAGTATTAAAAGTCCGACAGATAGCGAACCGAATTTAAAAGTAAATTAAAAGAATTTCTGAATGACAACTCCTTCTACTCAATAGATGAACTCTTAGATATGAAGTAGTAACAGGGAAAAAATTAATTAATTAATCAATTATTTTGTTTAAAAAAAAAAACTTATGTTAAAGTGACACGTTCCACATCATTACGAAATGTCCTATTCATGATCTATGGAACAAGAATTAATGTATGTATGTAGTAGGTGACACATGCTGATTTTATTTTGTGATTCAGGGAATCTGATAAGCATTCAAAGGAGTATGTGTTTTCTACAATTAATGAGTAGTTTAAGTTGAAACTAGATAATGCCTAGGAAGTCCCTCCACATTTCATTCGGTCCACAGATGTTTAAGGTCATACCAGATCCTCATTTTGCAATTGAGCAATATTATGTCGAGTCTTTAGCAGTAACGCACGAGGAATTTTGAAGATATGTAAAGCTATTTGTATAATTTTAACTAAGTGATATGTATAAGGACTATTACCACATGAGGCAATTTAAGGTGTATATTTAGCTATATTGGTCTTTCCTAATTACAAACAATTGAGACAGTGACAGTTTATCAGATGCTCTGAAATGACTGAATAATTTTGACCCATCTGTGAAGTTTCACTCTGTCTTTCTTACTGGATATTCTGAAGTACTGCAGTACGCCAGGTTGAATTTTAATATTAGACATTTGTTGGTTGTGTTCTGTAGCCTTTCCTATCTCTCAATTTTATCCATAGCCCCAGTATTTTGTCAGTATTATTTTTATGTGGGGATCTAAA
The DNA here is from genome assembly GCF_021461395.2 of Schistocerca americana. Classification (NCBI taxonomy): domain Eukaryota; kingdom Metazoa; phylum Arthropoda; class Insecta; order Orthoptera; family Acrididae; genus Schistocerca; species Schistocerca americana. Next base: position 279,126,110 of record NC_060120.1, read on the forward strand.
AGAAACATGTTGATTGAAAGTGAAGAAAAGAGACAGCTTCTGAGTACCCTAAACAGCTGTCACATGAAACCACCCTGTGTGAAACCCAGTAGAATAACAGTTTTCATCTTCCCTATTTTATAATATCTTCACAAACATCGAAGATAGTGTCACTGAGGCACAGAATGTAAACTTAGGTCTTTCAGATCACAGCACACTTGTCACATGTACAAAAATTCTTCTATACCCAAGGTAGTAAAATAAAAGTGAGAACATAAAAGACACTTCTGCACAGAAAAAGTAAATACTTTTGTTCAGACTTTAGCAAAGGGAACCTGGGAACATATATTTTCAAAAACAACAACTGATGACTCATACAATGCTTTTTGTAGTATTTTCATGTACCTATTTGAGATGTGTTTTCCAAAAAGGCTTACAAAAATCAGTGTCATGCCAAGAAATGACAGCCAGTGGGTATCGCCTGCTATCATAGTATCTAGTCAAACTCTAAAACATCTCAGTCAAATAAAAAAAGACAACAAAGACAAACAATTTGCAGACTATGTTAAGACATATAAGAACATTTATAGGAAGGTGATTGAAAACGCTAAAACAATGCACATTGACAAAGTAATTTTAGGGTCAACAAACACATCAAATCAATATGGAATGCAGTGAAAAAAAAAGAAATAAACAAAAATGTTAAAAACGAAGAGGACATTGTTTTAAAAGATGATCGTGGTGTTTTACTCACAAATCTTACCTTTGTAAATTACATAAATGACTACTTCATAAATACTCCCATCAATCTGAGTAAAAATTGCCATAGGAATAGTGAAACCTGTGTTCAAAGAGAACAAAGTATCAATTCAATATTGCTGTGCCCCACAAATAAACCAGACGTTCTAAGAATAACAAAAACAATGAAGAATAAATTGTCTGCAGGGATTGACGAATTACCTGCTTTGGGCGTAATAAAATGTGCTAGTGTCGTGTCAGAATTGCTCTCACATATCATAAATATATCATTATTAGAAGGAGTGTTTCCACAAAGATTAAATATTTCAAAAATAAAACCACTGTATAAAAGGGCAATAAGTTGGAAATCATAGACCAATAGCTTTGTTATCTATAGTTTCAGAAGTAATATAGACAGTCATTAAACATTGTATTACAAATGTGCTTGACAAATTCAATCTCTTGTCTGTAAATCAGAACAGTTTTTTCAAAGGCCAAGTGTTGCCAACATCTGCAACTATAGTTTTTAATATTTAGAAAATTGGTTTGAATGAACAAGTTAACTTTAAATATTTCAAAACTAATTACATCCATTATATGAAAACAAAGTCACAAAATGACCTAGATCTCAGAATACAAAATAAAGAAGTTGAGAGAGTAGCTGTCACAAAATTTTTAGGTACCCACATAGATGAAAATTTGGATCGGAAAGCCCACATGTCACTAGCAAGTTAAGTTTCGCTGGCTTTGCACTACGTGTAATTAGTAATGTGTCTAGTAAACAATGTAGAAGAACAGTCTACTTCACTTACATTCACACTGCTATTACCTATGGCCTCACCTTCTGGGGTCATAATATGAAAAATCTAAAAACCATCTTCACACTACAAGAACCATCTTCGCACTACAAAAATGAGCTGTTAGAATAATTACAAACAGTTCCAGGCTAAAACTGTTGTGACTCGCCGATCTTTCAAAGTGCCGCTGCGCAGTTACACGCGTCCTCTACATGCGGCGCTGTCTGCCAGCCATGCAGCAGCAGCGCCATGTAAGCGGCCAGCCAGCCAGCGGCAGCTAGACTTGGACTCAGTTATGATTTGACTGTTAAAGTGTACACACGTCTTACTCTGTTTACTTAATCTGTGACTTTCATGTATTTCGTCTTCCTTGAAATATATTTGTTCAACTTGAAGTTATAACAATTGGCGACGAGGATGGAATTTTTCTTTTCCAACGTTGACCTACATGTTTCGATGGCTACTTTAGAGTAACTATTGCAAGGTCTCATAGAACAGCAAACGATTCTCACAAATGCGATTCATGATTTCGTCGTGGCATCAAATGCGGGGCGTCTCTCATCATTCTCTCTACCTACTTTTCCTCCTTACGATGAGACGGCGGAAGACTGTTCTGATTACGAAAAACGTCTTTGACAGCACTTCTTGGCATTTCATGTCGCGGATGAACAAACATGTAAGTCACTGTTCCTTTCATGGATTTCACCTCAAATGTATCGGTTGTTGTCACAATTGGCTCCTTTGAAACATCCTATGTCTTTGTCCTTTGCTGAAATGTGCTCACTTCTGTCTGTCTATCACTTCTGTCTGTCTATTTTCAAAAGCAAACGCATGTGTTGCCTTTTATCGTTGTCAGAAACAACGGAATCAATCCTATCGCGCTTGGATTGCTGAACTTCACGGCCTCAGTAGAAAGTGTCAATTTGTTACTGAAGTTCACAAAGAATCCTACGCCAATTCCATGGTACGGGATGCTATTATCCAATCGGCGCCCGACAAAGAAGTTAGGCAATGAGCCCTTCAGTTGGCAAATCTGACTCTAGATGAAGTCCTATCCATCGCTCAGTCTTTTGAAATTTCTCGCGCCGCTGGAGCGCAAATAGAGGCATGGGGTGACGTCGGGGAAATACAACCTCTGTGCGATCTTGACAAAGCGTGTGGCATGTCCCCGTCGGCCGACGTAGCCGCAGTACACTCCCAAGCGCAGCCTCGGCCTAACCTAAACAAACCACTAAGAAACTGTAGCAAAACCCATGGCAACTTCCTTCATGTTCGCGGTGTTTTACGAAACATTCACAAGAATATTGTCCACAACGTTGGGCCGTGTGTCACAGATGCAAAAAAAAGGGTCATGTGTCATCTGTTTGCAAATCCGACTGCATACAAGATGTTCATGAACATGATGCTGATTCTGATTCTGTGTTGTCTGTCAATTGTACTTCTTCCCTTTCAGGGAAGTTATTCCTCACTGTCCAAATACTTGGTTGAGATGTTCGCATGCAGGTGGATACTGGTTCTGCTGCCACTATCATCAATTCTCAGACGTATCTTCAGTTGGGTTCTCCAATCCTGTCACCTGTCACTAGGCAATTACGGACTTACAATAAACAGATTTCTCTCTTGGGACAATTTGATGCTGAGGTATCTTACAAATCTGTTGTTCGCACTGTTCACATATTTGTGGTCGACCATAGTAACGCAGAGAATCTTTTTGGTTTCGATGCCTTTCGTGTTTTTGGGTTCTCCATAGATGACTCTGTCAATATCGTTTCTGATGCTATTCCTTATGCTCAATTGGATTCCTTGTCGATGGCATTTTCATCCCTTTTTTCTCCTGGGTTAGGCTGTGCAAACGACTTTGAAGCTTTTATCACGATCGAACCCACTGCTCGGCCTAAGTTTTTTCGGGCTCGGCCCATTCCTGTGGCCCTTCGTGATCAGGTCAAACGGGAGCTGGATCGTCTCACTGTTTTCAAAGCCACTGTAAATGCTAAATGCCTTATCGACACCTACCCTATGCCTCGACCTGAAGAATTGTTCACTAAACTTGCTGGAGGCCAGTATTTTTCTAAACTTGACCTGTCAGAAGCTTATCATCAACTTCCTCTTGATGCTGCTTCCTGGCAGTTTCTGGTCCTTAACACGCCTTTCGTCCTCTATCAATACCAACGATTGCCATTCGGGGTTGCCAGTGCCCCTGCTCTCTTTCAGTGATTCTTGGAACAATTATTGCTCACTGTCCCAGGGTGTATAAATTACCAGGATGACATTGTTGTCACTGGCTCCACCACTGATGAACATCTTCAAAATCTCCGCACACTTTTTCATGTCTTACAGACTGCTGGTCTTAAGTGTAATCTTCAGAAATCAAAATTTTTTCAGGCATCTATCACGTACTAGGGGTTTCAACTCTCTCGGGATGGTATTCGTCCGCTTCAGCAAACTGTCGCTGCGATCGATGCCCTTCCTCGCCCTACATCTTTAAAGGAACTGCAGGCCTTCTTGGGGAAAATAGCATACTATCACAAATCTTTACCATCTGCTGCTTCGATGGCTCAGCCGTTGCATCGCCTGTTGCATAAAAACATGCCTTTTCACTGGTCCGCGTCATGCGATGCGGCTTTCCAGAAATTGAAGACTATGCTGAAACAGGCCCCGTGCCTGGCTACTTATTGACCTGGCCAACTTCTTGTTCTTGCCATGGACGCGTCTCAATACAGGGTCGGTGCAGTCCTTGCGCACCGTTTTTCTGACGGTTCTGAACAACCCATTGCTTATGCCTCCAAAACGCTCACGGATGCCCAACAAAAGTATTCTCAAATTGAAAAAGAAGCTTTGGCCATTATTTATGCTCTTCATAAGTTTGGTGTTTTTCTCTATGGATCTAAATTTCATCTTGTTACGGATCACAAACCACTTGTTTCCTTGTTTCATCCATCGTCACTTCCCGACAAGGCTGCACACCGCCTCCAGCGTTGGGCTCTTTACTTGTCTCGTTTCAATTATGAGATTCATTTCCGGCCGATGGCTCAACTTTCGAATGCTGATGCACTGTCTCGCCTTCCCATGGGTCCTGATCTGGCGTTCGATAGGACAAACTTTTGTGTTTCCACCTGGATGTTGCCGAGCAGCGGGTTGTGGACGGGTTCCCCATCACCGGGGACCGGCTGGCGGCTGCTACGAGTTCTGACCCTACCCTCTCCCGCGTTTTACGCTGTATTCAGAAGGGTTGGCCAGATCATCCATCCACTAAGACTTCTGATCCATTGCGGAACTACTACGCTTTGCGTTACCGCCTCACGGCTAGGGATGGTGTTATCCTTCTTTCCACCAAAAATGCTTCGCCGCGTGTTGTGGTACCTGCATCTTTGCGTGTTTCGGTCTTGCGCCTCCTTCACCAAGGGCACTGGGGTGTCTCTCGCACAAAATCTCTGGCGCACTGTCATGTGTATTGGCCCGGCATTGACTCTAATCGCACACATGGTCACTGCCTGCGGCCCTTGTGCGTCACAGGCCGCCTCCCCGAAGTCATCTTTGGCACCGTGACCTTCGCCTGAGAAGCCCTGGGAGCGTATTCATGCTGACTTTTTTAGGTACTTATTGGCTTCTCGTTATTGACGTTTACTCTAACTTTCCTTTCATTGTCCGTTGCATGTTGCCTACCATCGCAGCAACCACCAATGCTCTAGCTCGCATTTTCTCTTTGGAAGGCCTTCCCTCTACTCTTGTTACTGATAATGGTCCGCAATTTGCCTCTTCCGATTTTGAGGATTTTTAAGCGCATCACGGCGTCATGCATGTCACGACCCCTCCGTTCCATCCACAGTCAAACGGTGAGGCTGAACGACTGGTCCGCACATTTAAGGCTCAGATGAGGAAACTCCTGACTTCTTCTGCTGATGATGCACTTCTCCAATTTCTGGCTTCTTACCATTTCACCCCCATGGGCCACCACAGCCCGGCTGAGCTCTTACATGGCCGACAGCCCCGCACGCTACTTCATATTCTGTGGCCTTCCACTTCACGGCTGCGGGTGTCTTCGCTTGGCTGGTTCACCGTCGACGACCTTGTATGGGTACGGGGATATGGCAGGCGGCCAAAATGGAGTCCTGGCCGCATCTTACGACACCGTGGCCAACGCCTGTATGAAATCCAGACGGACATGGGTGTTGCAGTGCGTCATTCGGACCAGCTTCGGCCTCGTGTGCTGGCAACGGCTGTTCCGGATGCCGCTACAACCCCTTTGGCTCTACCTGACACACGGGATACTGGAATCTCTCATTACTCACAATGCAGTGCTCTTACCATCATATCAGTGCCAGCACAAGAACTGACGCCACCAGGAGACGTGCCCATGCAGGAACCAGATGACCATCATCTGTCGGAGCAACTCTACTCGCCTCCTTCTCCTACGGACGCGGATACATCACCCTTGTCTCCTGTTATAACAACCAGACTTGCCGCAACAGGCAGATTGGTGCACGGGGCCCCAGCAGATATGACCCCCACGCCTCCTGTCGTCTCAACCCGTTATCATCAGGGACACTTCCGTCCGTACGGGAAGCCTCCTCCTCGAGACTTTACGGCCAGTCAAACAACACCTGTGGATGTTAGCAATCTACAGGCCACCTCCATCAAGACCTGTGCAAAAAATTCAAAGGGGGGAAAAGTGTTGTGACTCGCCGATCTTTCAAAGTGCCGCTGCGCAGTTACGCTCATGCGGCGCTGTCTGCCAGCCATGCAGCAGCAGTGCCACATAAGTGGCCAGTCAGCTAACGGCCGCTAGACTTGGACTCAGTTATGATTTGACTGTTGAAGTGTACACACGTCTTACTCCGTTTACTTGATCTGTGGCTTTCATGTATTGCGTCTTCCTTGCAATATATTTGTTCAACTTGAAGTTATAACAAAAACCCTCCAAGCATATATTTTGACAGCTAAATATTCTACCTTTACCATGCCTCTACATACAAAAAAGTGTAATTAACATAAAAAGGGGCATTGAAAATTTCAAAAACAACCCAAGTCTGCATTCAAATAATATAAGAATGTGCAGTGATATCCATATAAAAAGAGTAAACAAGGCTACTACACAAAAGCTAACAAACATTAAAGATATAAAATTGTATTACAAACTTACAGCCCATATACAAGAAATGAAAAAGTTGTGTACATTTAATGAAGCAGTATTCAAGTTATTAATGACCAACTGCTATTACAGTGTAGAGTACCTTCAGCAACCTAGTAACAAGTCATTATATTCATGTATTCACGAACAGTTGTGGTACACCTTACACACAAGTTGGTTCATCGCTAGTCTCATTGCGTATGTATTGTTTTTCTGTTTCAGGAGTGTAAACCATTTTATTTATTATATCATGTTACATCAGCCATCTTGTTTCTGTGTTGGAGAGCAATACATTTATCTGTATCTTGAATTATACTAACAGTCATTTTGTTTTTACATCAGATGAACTATTATTTCACTTCCAATGTTTATCACAGAAGGAGCCATTTCTGACATGATTTTCTTCATAATCGATTATGGAACAACATAACTGTTTTGCACATTACAGATAAAGTATTTAAAGATTGCTACAAATCCTTTCTTAGTAATAAGAGTTATTTAATTTCATTCAAAGCTACATATGACACTGTTTTTTTTTTCTTTTGTGTGCAGAAATTTTGTTTTGGAATAACCGTCTGAAGAACATGGAAAATTTGTACCATCAGATGCGTGACCCTCGAGTTGTGGATATGGCTTCAATACTAGAGCTGACTGATAGTGCATATTTCCCATGCTTCAAGTCAATGTTCCGCAATGTAGTAGCAGGTAATACTGTAATTTTTGACTGATAATTAACATTTTTAAAGTCTTGCTTTGTAAGTCACTGTCATAGTGAAGCTAAGATCAGTACTGTAAATAGTGAACATACAACAATTGAAATTTAGAAATAAAATGGGTTTGAAATTCTACAACTAAATATGTGACTCTCAGTTTATCCAGTATATCATTAATGGTTTAGTTGTGATTGATATGTGGCAGGTGCCTGTGAACAATGTGTTGCAGATGGCACGTGATGCAACTGTTCAAGCTGTGCTATCAGCTGTACACGAAGTGGTTTCTTTTGAAAGGTTGCATAGTTTAGGGCTTTTGAAGAATCATTGTTTTTTATGTCAATTTTCTCTTTTAATTGTATCAGTAGAAAATTCATTCGAGAAAACTAAGAAGTTATGAGACAGAATAGGTATAGGTAGCCATTATTTACTTCCAGGAGGCAAAATGAGTAAAACTACTGGTACACATGTATAAAATGGGCACAGTGCCTAGCATTTGGAAATAATAGTTTCTTCCTAGGGGAAGGGTGGCGGGGCTGAGTGGGTGGGGGGGGGGGGGGGAGGGGGGGAAGAAGAGGTTAAAAGAAAGGGCTGGTCATTCAGACCCCACAATGAGAGGGACCCACCCGTAATGAGGGCGATGGTAGGCAGAGACCTTTGTCTTTTTATAAAAATAAAACTGAAACCTAAAAACAGCAGGAATCATGTTTAATAGGATTGGATGTGTTTGTGGCAGTGTACCTAATTATTATTTTAGTGAACATCCTTCTTTTTGGTATATATTACAGGGTGCACATAATGTCCTGGAACTCTTTCAATTATTTATTGCACAAGAACCAACATTGTACAGATATCAACATATGTCATTTTGAAGAGAAACTCTGAAAGTTTTTTTTCATGTATACCACCACAGCACATTTTGTTACTGTGCCGGTAGTTAGCACTAGTCGCAAACACGGCGAGTTCAGGTACGGAGCAAGCTGTTTCAGAAATGGCCTTCCTGATCACCAGATCTAACTCCTTGTGACTTTTTTCTGTGGGGACACATTAAAGATCGCCTCTACCACATGATGTAGCAGAGCTCTGGAACAGAATACACGACAATGCCATACTGGGACAGGTCTGGCAAGAATTCGATTACTGTATTGATGTCTGCCGGGTCACTCATGGTTCGCATATCGAATGTTTGTAAAAAAAAAAAACAAAAAACTTTCAGAGTTTCTCTTCAAAATGCAATATGTATGACATCTATACAATGTTTAGTTCTTGTGCAATAAATAATTGAAGGTATTCTGGGACTTTATGTACACCCTGTATACCTTACAACAGATAGTAAATGAGCACACTCCACTCTCTCTGCCCTGTACCTCTTCCTTAATCTGCCTGTAACTTTGTCCTTCTTCCTCTCTTTCCAGCAGTATTTTCCTTTATTAACTCTTCAAAGCAGGCAATTTCTTCGCAGTTCATTGCATGTCACACCCAGGATGTTTTCTTCATACATATCATTTACACTAGTTCTCTTCGCTCTCTTCTTCTTGGAAATACTTCTTCATTTGTCATTCCGTCAGTCCATTTCACTTTTAGCACTTTCACCACATTTCAAAAGTATTCTGGTAATTTTCCTCTTTCTTTTTTGATTGTCAGTATTTGATTCCATATGATATTTCACTTCAGATAAGACACTTGGTGAATCCCTTTTTTAACTCTGTCAGAAAGCATTTTGCTACCAACAAACCTTTCATTATTTCAAAAGTTCTTTTATCTGTAGATATAGAATATCTTATTTTCCCTAAGCAGCTTCTATTCCCTGTCACCAAACTTCCCAAGTACCCAAATGATTTTTCATGTTTTCTGATTTCCATCACTTTGATGTTTCCTATCCTCCGTCCATACTCTTTTCTCGCTTTTACAATTCTCACTCTCATTAATTGTAGTTCTTTCTTTGACTCAGCCAACACTGACTGATCATCTGCATATTTCATTTTATTGGAAACTATCTAGAAACGCAAGTAAAAACTACTAAATATTAATTTTTATTTAAATTTTTCTCACACAAAAGTGTTCTTTCATGCAGGATAAGTATCAGCTCGTGTATTGCTTAATAATCACACAGACTAGGCAAATAAGTTTTATCACACAGAATTGTCGAGGAGTGTATGCCCAGTAGTTGTGTTATCATGTGTACATTCTTAGAAATACATGTATGCTTCCTGAAGAACAACGTTGCTGCAGTTTTCAGTTTAACCTGTGAATATGTCACAGTGTGACTTGAGTTTCAAAGTTATAACTAGTTCGTTTTCAGACATTGTATTTGTCTGTATGTCCAATGTTCTGTCATAGATATTCTGCAACATATTTATGTGGTCAGTGAGCATGGTGTGCAGTATTTCTCGCCAGTCTTACAGTCCTTAACTAAGATTGGTTATAGTAGAATTGAAGGAGTCTCAGTAAACTCAAATGTACATTTAAAAAAATGGAAAATCGAGGGTAGAATAATGTTGTAAATGCATACTTTATGGTATATGTTCATGGAAATTATTACTGGTGTCTACCACAAAGAGGACTTTGAATATGAACTGGTACAGACCTGCTAATCATTTGTGGATCAGTCAAAATTGGTAGACACTTTTGGATCATAGAAGTAACCAAAGATTGTGAAATTTAATATGTATTAATACAAAGTAATGAAATTTGCACAGAAATCAATTCTTGATAATATATTGTGAACAAGTTTGTTGTCTTCTTTATACAGACTGTAGTTTCTTTATATAGACTGTAGTGAATAAAACAGTAACCCACTGTGTTCCGTAGGTGCCAGTGAGTTCAAAGGCCAGCCACCAGATGTGTTCTTTTTTCAGTGTCAGTGGTTGTTTTGTTTAGTGATGCTCCATGGGATTAGACAGCGAGAACTTCTTTGCTTAGTAGAGACACTTCGTGCTTAATATTAATTTGCTGCAGTTTATAAATCACAAGTTCTTGCTTATCTTCAACATGTACTTGTCAATATATGTTTATTGTTCTGATTTATATGAATGCCAGTAATTTATGTGCTGTCATGGCCATTGTACCGGAAGACATGCAGAAGTAGTTTGGATGAATATTATTACAGTTGTTCTGACATTGCTGACTTGGATGTGATCAGCCTACAGATACTAGAAAAATAAGTACAAACTATCATGATGGACAGCAGAATTTTCAAACTATTAAAATGCAAGACTCCGTGAGTGCTGAAGCAATCTGGTTTGCACAGGTATGCACTGAGTATCTGCATCATGAGAGTAGCGTGCACATAAAGTGCTAATGCAAGAAGGTATCAGACACAGGAGGCCGTCACAATCCCTAAGGCACCTGCGTAGTAAAGTTGATGTAGGACTATTCGACACATAATTTTGTACACTGCTGAGTAGCCGTTTTCTGACTCAGGTTAAAGCTATGATAGCATAAATGTCCTTTGACACCATCACAGATCTGGGTGGCAGGATTCAAGGTGCAATAATTGGGACCTGGATTTTAATGACAAGTCATATATTTTCCCTGAACTTTAGGGTGAATTTTACAACAATTTATGCATGAATCCAGATAAAGTAGTGTAGATAAATGTATTTTTATTGTGTGTGTAAAGTCATGTTCACACCTTTTTCAGTAATAATTCCTATTTTGGCCAACGTTTGCCACAATATGCTATATTTTAGCCAACTTTTCCCAAAAAAACACGAATTTGTCATGTATTTAAGGACACTAGAATAAAAACATGACTATGTTGCTCGCATAGCAATCTTTCAGATGATATTGCCACAAATAAGCACAACAATTGCTGCAGAGCTTTGTCAATCAGGACTATAGTTTGGGGAAGCATTATTTTGTGGACTATATGAAGTTAATTTTAGTACAGGAAAGTGCTTTCATATGCAACAACACCGTAATACTGCCAATCACAGCAGCTGTGTAAAGAGAAGTGCTGAAAATGACAGCATACAAACACTATAATTTTGAACAGGAAGGTCCAGCTTCAACCATGCAATCTTTCTTCAAGGACTTATGTGGGATGATAGTATCTTGCAACATGCCATTTTAGAAGATGAAGAAGCCATGCTTCAGATAATTCTTGGTGAAGCACACAACAAATTCAGTTCCAGATGAATCTACATTGAGAAAGAACTATTTATTCATGTGCTGCATGGAGGTGTGCAACGAAATATAAATTAATGCTGCTGACCAAAAGCTGTGTGACCATAGATGAAATTAACAATGTGGGTGTGTGTTACGTTGCAAATGATGTTGTTGTTTTCTTAAATTTGACGAGCCTGGAGAAATGTTCCTCTTAACATGTGACGCTCTCGACAGGGTAAACAGCTTGACAATTGCCATTTTGTTTTACAATTCTGTGAAGCTACTGTGGCTGGATGGTGTGAACAGAAATAACATACATATTACTGCTAGTAACAGATGGTGTTTGATACATGGCTAAAGCAGACAAGGGCTTCAGATATTCTACCCCAGTACGGTGTATGTCATTTACCTTGCATATGCATTACACAGAGTTGTAGAAGAGGTGCAATCAATTTACCTTGATGTGGACAAATTAATTTCCTGTGGCAAGAAAACCTATGTGAAAGCTCTGCTACAGGTGCAGAAATTCAAAGAACAAGCACCATCACTTTCCTTCCCCCTTAGCCTGTTCTTGCACTATGGAGTTCCTGGTTCGGTGCTGCTGAGTATTACTACACCAATTTGTGAGCTTGATAGCTATGAATCAGATGCTATCAAAATTCTGAAAGAGGTCTTTACAGAAACCTCATCTGGAAACCCAGCATACGTCAATACCAACTTTTCAGTGGTATCAAAAGCCTTCATATGACTGGAAGGTGCTGGTTCTGAACTGTGTGATGCCCTGGATGTTGTGTGACACATCCAGAGTGAGTTGGGCAAGCTCGTGGTCATGTGGCTGAGAAAGTGAATGATAAAGTGCAAAGTGTTTTCCAGCGGAATCCTGGATATTCTATAATGTGCAAAATTATTGATAGTCTTTCTGACAATGCCACCACATTTGAAGACAGTGAACTAAAACTGTCCTGCAGTGACCTCACCACCTGCATATGCTCCTGTGATGTGAAGACCTTTTCCAGGTTCAAAACTATCTTTAACAAAAACTTTAGAAAAATGGAAAACTTGAAAATGCACCGTGTGATCCAGTGAAGATTGACAGGATATGTTAACAAATTTGGAATACTTTAAAAAAGTGGTATGCAGTAGCAAAAAAAAGCTTTTATTTTATTTGGACAGATGTTATTGCTTTCACTGTACTTTTTGCCTCTTTATATATATATATATATATATATTTTCCAGCAACACGCTCCTAGTAATACTAGGGAGCGTGTTGCCCAGCCCATTTGAATCGCGCGCCACAGCCTCGTTCTGCGGCTAAGTCCCGCTCAAGGTCACCCACCTTACACAGCGGCATACGGTGAGGGAAACATTCCACATGGGGAAAAAATATCTAAAAACATAGATGATGTGACTTACCAAACGAAAGCGCTGGCAGGTTGATAGACACACACAAACAAACACAAACATACACACAAAATTCAAGCTTTCGCAACAAACTGTTGCCTCATCAGGAAAGAGGGAAGGACGAAAGGATGTGGGTTTTAAGGGAAAGGGTAAGGAGTCATTCCAATCCCGGGAGCGGAAAGACTTACCTTAGGGGGAAAAAAGGACGGGTATACACTCGCGCGCACACTCACACACACACACACACACACACACACTCACTCACACATATCCACCCACGCATATACAGACATAAGCAGACATATTCAAAGGCAAAGAGTTTGGGCAGAGATGTCAGTCGAGGCGGAAGCCCAGGGGCAAAGATGTTGTTGAATAACAGGTGAGGTATGAGTTGCGGCAACTTGAAATTAGCGGAGATTGAGGCCTGGTGGATAACGGGAAGAGAGGATATATTGAAGAGCAAGTTCCCATCTCCGGAGTTCGGATAGGTTGGTGTTAGTGGGAAGTATCCAGATAACCCGGATGGTGTAACACTGTGCCAAGATGTGCTGGCCGTGCACCAAGGCATGTTTAGCCACAGGGTGATCCTCATTACCAACAAACACTGTCTGCCTGTGTCCATTCATGCGAATGGGCAGTTTGTTGCTGGTCATTCCCACCTTCTAATACCATGTCACCCTCACAACACCCCCACAACGACCCCATTAAGTTTTATTTACATTCCCTCCGCAAACATGCCTTCACCCTAGCCAGATTACGCTTGCATATTTTATTTTCTCAGGCTTGTCTGACATTTGGCATTACCCCCAAATGCCTCACACTTAAAGTTCCCATCTCTGGCTGCAACCCTTCTTTCCATCAGTCCCTATACCAGTTCCAAACTGAACAATCCATTGCCCTCACCCACCTAATCCTTCACCTACACATCAACTCAGCCAATGAACACACCCGTCAACTCCTATCCTTAATAAAAGTCCTCAATCTTTCCTCTCCCACATCCACACCGGCTGTTCAGAGCATCCTCCTACAGGCCAACCGCAAATTAGAACAGCATGCCACCCTTCACCTCAAAAAACTATCCAATCTCCTGGTTTCCCACCTCCGGAAAGGCAACTCACTCACCCTTCACAACATTTTCAGCAAACCTCAACCTCCTCTCATTGCACACAAATCCAGTCTCTCGCATCTACTCAATCTCCCACTTCCAGCTCCACTCCCTCCAAAACCTCAAAATTCCAATCAACACAATCTGGAACCACAACACCCTAATTCAGTAGTTAACCTTTCCTCCAAACCTCTCTCCCAATCCGAAACCTCTGTCCTATCCAAAGGCCTCACTTTCAGCCCCACTCCCAGATTCAACCAAACAGCCCTCGTCAAAGATTTACTGTCCTACACTCGTACTCTCTGCTGGAAATATCACTTTGCCACGAAGAAAAATGATCCTAATCCTACTCCTAATGATCCAACTCCCCAAGACACTATGCAAATTGAACCCTGCCTGGAACAGTTCCGTCCTCCGTCACAGTGGGACCCACCTTCTCTTCCTCAAAATCACCCTCTCCAAACCTTCCAGGAGTTTCTCACCTCCAGCCTTGCCTCTCAATCCTTCTTAAAAAACCTTAATCCTACTCCCAACATCACCACTGCTGAAGCCCAGGCTACCCGTGATCTGAAGGCTGACCAATCCATCGTCATTCTTCCGGCGGATAAGGGTTCCACGACCGTGGTACTTGATCGTCGGGAGTATGTGGCTGAGGGACTGTGTCAGCTTTCAGACAACCCCACATACAAAGTTTGCCAAGGTAATCCCATTCCTGATGTCCAGGCGGAGCTTCAAGGAATCCTCAGAACCTTAGGCCCCCTACAAAACCTTTCAGCTGACTCCATCAACCTCCTGACCCCACCGACACCCCGCACCCCTACCTTCTACCTTCTTCCTAAAATTCACGAACCCAATCATCCCGGCCGCCCCATTGTAGCTGGTTACCAAGCCCCCACACAACGTATTTCTGCCTATGTAGATCAACACTTCCCATCCTTCATCAAAGACACCAACCACTTTCTCGAACGCCTGGAATCCTTACCCAATCTGTTACCCCTGGAAACCATCCTTGTAACCATTGATGCCACTTCCTTATACACAAATATCCCGCACGTCCAGGGCCTCGCTGCGATGGAGCACTTCCGTTCACGCTGATCACCTGCCACCCTACCTAAAACCTCTTTCCTCATTACCTTAGCCAGCTTCATCCTGACCCACAACTTCTTCACTTTTGAAGGCCAGACATACCAACAATTAAAGGGAACAGCTATGGGTACCAGGATGGCCCCCTCGTACGCCAACCTATTCATGGGTCGCTTAGAGGAAGCCTTCTTGGTTACCCAGGCCTGCCGACCCAAAGTTTGGTACAGATTTATTGATGACATCTTCATGATCTGGACTCACAGTGAAGAAGAACTCCAGAATTTCCTCTTCAACCTCAACTCCTTTGGTTCCATCAGATTCACCTGGCCCTACTGCAAATCCCATGCCACTTTCCTTGACGTTGACCTCCACCTGTCCAATGGCCAGCTTCACATGTCCGTCCACATCAAACCCACCAAAAAGCAACAGTACCTCCATTATGACAGCTGCCACCCATTCCACATCAAACGGTCCCTTCCCTACAGCCTAGGTCTTCGTGGCAAACGAATCTGCTCCAGTCCGGAATCCCTGAACCATTACACCAACAACCTGACAACAGCTTTCGCATCCCGCAACTACCCTCCCGACCTGGTACAGAAGCAAATAACCAGAGCCACTTCCTCATCCTCTCAAACCCAGAACCTCCCACAGAAGAACCACAAAAGTGCCCCACTTGTGACAGGATACTTTCCGGGACTGGATCAGACTGAATGTGGCTCTCCAGCAGGGATACGACTTCCTCAAATCCTGCCCTGAAATGAGATCCATCCTTCATGAAATCCTCCCCACTCCACCAAGTGTGTCTTTCCACCATCCACCTAACCTTCGTAACCTCTTAGTTCATCCCTATGAAATCCCCAAACCACCTTCCCTACCCTCTGGCTCGTACCCTTGTAACCGCCCCCGGTGTAAAACCTGTCCCATGCACCCTCCCACCACGATCTACTCCAGTCCTGTAACCCGGAAGGTGTACACGATCAAAGGCAGAGACACGTGTGAAAGCACCCACGTGATTTATCAACTGACCTGCCTACACTGTGAAGCTTTCTATGTGGGAATGACCAGCAACAAACTGTCCATTGGCATGAATGGACACAGGCAGACAGTGTTTGTTGGTAATGAGGATCACCCTGTGGCTAAACATGCCTTGGTGCACATCCAGTACATCTTGGCACAGTGTTACACCGTCCGGGTTATCTGGATACTTCCCACTAACACCAACCTATCCGAACTCTGGAGATGGGAACTTGCTCTTCAATATATCCTCTCTTCCCGTTATCCATCAGGCCTCAATCTTCGCTAATTTCAAGTTGCCGCCACTCATACCTCACCTGTCATTCAACAACATCTTTGCCTGTGCACTTCCGCCTCGACTGACGTCTCTGCCCAAACTCTTTGCCTTTGAATATGTCTGCTTATGCCTGTATATGTGTGGATGGATATGTGTGTGTGTGTGTGTGTGTGTGTGTGTGTGTGTGTGTGTGTGTCTGCGAGTGTATACCCGTCCTTTTTTCCCCCTAAGGTAAGTCTTTCCGCTCCCGGGATTGGAATGACTCCTTACCCTCTCCCTTAAAACCCACATCCTTTCGTCTTTCCCTCTCCTTCCCTCTTTCCTGACGAAGCAACAGTTTGTTGCGAAAGCTAGAATTTTGTGTGTATGTTTGTGTGTCTATTGCTGTGACACATACAGCTATTTCAAAAATAAGTGATAGTATCAAACAATGGAAAATCCAGGATGGAATAATGACAATATTATGAAAAGGATAGATTGCTATTCACCATTAGACAGACATTCTGAGTTCCACGTAAGCACAACAAAAAGACTTTCAAACAAGTAAGCTTTCAGCCATAAAAGGTCTCCACTGGAATTATACAACATACACACATCCGGCTTCAGCACCCAGAGACTTTGGTTGTGTTTGTGTGTATGTTGTCTAATTCTGATGAAGGACTTTTTGGCTGATTGCTTACTTGTTTGCCAGTCTTTTTGTTCTACCTACCTGCGACTCAGGATCTCTGCTACATGGTGAGTAGCAGTCTGTCCTTTTCATAATGTTGTCATAAGTGATAGTTTCAAACATTGCAAAGAGCAATTACTATACTCACAATTTATTCAGAAGTGAATTTTTTATTTCATGGTATATAAAAAAACCAACAAGAATTTTCTAAATAAACTTATTGATAGTCATATTTTATTTTTTTAACATCATATTTAATGTATATAATCCTTTTCCATAAGCGTTTACATGTGTCACTCTTTTTTTTGAAGCCATGAAATCCAGGTCCAGCAGTAGCAATCAGTCAGTACCATAGATTAGATTAGATTAGATTTACTTTCATTCCAATTGATCCGTAGTGAGGAGGTCCTCCAGGATGTGGAACATGTCATAGTGGCATTGTGCAGCAGTGCCTTGTTGCCAGTGACATGAGCAGATTATGATTGCCTCTCAGACACACTCACTAGCGAAATGAGTAACTGCTGACTCAACACAGTTACAGCAAGGATAGAGAATGTTACTGGAGAGAATCACATGCTCATTCCAGAAGGAACTCATGGGCTGTAAATGGCACAGAGCAGTCACCTATAACGTGTTAGTGTCAGTGAAAATTTGGCAATCTGTTGTTATCGACAGAAATTTAGGAAGCAGGCACACAGATGCTCCTCACCTTGCACGTACTCAGATGGCAGTGGCAGTTGCATCTAATTGCAGGACAAGCCTATGATAATCCATTGAGGACAGTGGGTCAGTAGCTGGACATGAGGTAATTGAATAATGATGATTAAAACCAACAGCCTTATTGTAATCCAACTTTGTTTATTCAGAACATGCCACCAGTTTCGACACCAAAATGTGTTATCTTCAGGCCCCAAGCATGACCTGCATCAACCAGTTGCCGTCTGGCAAACAATCGCATTGTCTTACTAAGGTAGCATTCTGTAAAAGCTGCATTCATGTGTCACACCACAAGCTGGACAATGGCATTACCTAAGATCATACTTGACCTTTGCAGTACTTGCAAAACAGTCTTTGACTAATCATTAGCGGAGCTTGTATATGGCAAAACAGTTCCACCGCCCAGTGAATTCATCAGTATGTGCTACTGGACTAGTCGCCTACTGTGTTTTGTAGCTGAGAATGAGTTCATGGTCCAGTCAACAGAGGTGCTTATTTTTCAGCTTCAGTAGTTGTTTTGTATAGTGAAGCTCCAAGAGAATAACAGTGAGATATTCTTTGCTTGTCAGAGGCTCATCGTCCTTAGTGTTAATTTGCTACAGTTCATAAGTCACAAGTTCTTACTCATCTTCAACATGTACTTGTTAATAAATGTTTATTGTTCAGATTCATATAAGTACTAATAATTTGTTTGCTATGACCTTTGATGTGCCTGAGCATGTGCAGAAGTAGTCTGGACAGATATTGCTATAGATTCTGTGACAAGTCCATCCCAGAAACCTTTAAGGAGATACCATCCTGTTGTATAATGCTACTTTCCAGAATGTCTTTTATACACCTTTCCCATTCTATCTTGTATTTGAAGAATATTATGTTTAATATTTATATATCAAAATATTTAAAAAATGGTCAAGCTTAGGTAAATAAAATTAGTAACATACTTATTCAAAATGCAAAATTTTATACATAAGATAAACTTTCAACATAATGTATTTTATACAGCTATATTCTTTTCCAGCTGTTGCAGAAGCACGTGACATAGTCATATACTTGAAGCCACTGCAAAAATATTTTGATCAGTTAGAAAATACCATCTTTTGTGAATGTCAACCTATTTTGTGGCCACTTATGCATACAGTGTGCCTCGTGTGGGCAAACAGCCGATATTACTGCAACAATTCAAAAATTACTGTACTTATAAAGGAAATATGTAATCTGCTTATTCAAGAGGTAGGTTTTGTATTTTCAAATAGATTAAGACAGTTGTGGACATACCTGAAGCTAATCACATTATTTGTGTCCTGTTACTTTTAATACTGTTCAGCCTTACAGCACAAGTACAATTAAAACTTATCTTACATTCAGAGGCCCATTTGTATAGTAATAGGGGAGACTGGAAGTTAAGTATCAAATTTTAAGAGTTGAAAATGTTTTGAAACTTCCTGGCAGATTAAAACTCCTTTCATCCAGGAGTGCTAGTACAGCAAGGTATGCATCATAGCTTTTTTGAAGTTTGGGAAGTTTGAGAGAAATATGGGCAGAAGTGAAACTTGAGGGCAGGTCAATAGTGGTGCACGTAGTGGGTACACATTCTTGATCTGCCGGGAAGTTTCAAAACTGTGCGCATGCCACTGCAGAGCAATAGATTTTTGTTGTTGTTGATGTGTTTAATTTCTAAATAAGCTAACCTTTTCAAGAGGTAAATATTGTGTTGGTATTTGAACCTGCTGCCCTCTGATAGATATGACTGAAAACCACTGATTACAGACTCCTTTTGTACCATAAGCATCTAGTTTTTGCATAGGAGCAGAATGCGATTGACTGGATTGATGCCTTTTTAAAACAATAAAAAGTTCAGAAGCATAGCAATTTTTATTAAGTGCATGAACCATCAGCCAGTAAATGAAAAGAGAGCCTCATTGATGTGTCTACTTTTTCAAAAACCAAACTGCTGTCCTTTTAGTAGTAAATTTCTTTCAACAAAGGACATTACTTGAGAATATACAATTTTTTGTATTATTGTAGAGTCACTTGGGAGGAGAGAAATCAGTTGATAGTTTTTGACCTCGTGCTTGTCCCGGTTATTGTGTGAAGGAAATATATTGAAGGATTTGAGTGGCTGAGGAAAAAGGCCCCTGCTCATGGAACAGCTGATTATGTAACAAAGTGGTTGCATTATTTAATCATCAACCTGTTTTATTACATATCTAGGTAAACCATCAAAGCCAGATAACAGGGAATTTCCCATATTCTTAATAATTAGGAGAACCTCCTTCAAAGGTGCAGGTGTTAGACAAACTGATTTCTCAAATCTTATACACTCTGTAGGGAAAGATTGTTGGCAGAGAGTGGAAAAACTGAAACACTGCTTGCTATACCAAAAAAGGTTTGTTAAGTATAAGGAAAGTGTGTTCAGCGTCTATTATTTGTTGACAATTACATTGGAGAGATTCTGATGTTTTTTGCTTCAGTGATTCAGGGGCATCACATTGAATAATGTTGTGAAAGCTGCACAATGTTTCAACAAGACAGCTGCTAGTTGTCTTCAGATGCTTACTGATGTTTTTCTGCAGTGGCTCACCAATATATGTGTTTGCTAGAAAAGTGTAGGTGGCAAGGGGTGGGACTGTAACATCATCATAGACAAATCATAGATGTTGGTGACATCCAATGCCCCCTGCTAGGGAAATGGGCCAGGTCTTTACATGTGCGATGTGGGGAAAGCACCAGCCAAAGATGCAGCCCAGCACATGTATGGGCAGTTTGTAGGTGCCCACTTTAAGTGTCTGGACTCTGATTCCCTGTCTGTGTTGGCTTGTTTGATTCATTTGTCTGTGGCTGACAGTGCATTAGTATGTCTAGTGCAGGTTCCCATGCCTTGCTAAGTTGAAATCCTGTGTCTCTGTTAATCAGGTCGTTACTTATACGTATTGTGACTGCTTCTTTAATGATGGAGTTCCAGTGTATGGTGACAGATGAAAGGATCTTTGTCTCTTCATAGTTCATGCTAGTCTCGTTTCAAGACAGTGTTCAGCAACAGCAGACTTTTCTGGCTGAACCAGTCTGGTGTGATGTCTGTGTTTAGTGGATCTATCTCTAATAATGTGACACATCTGACCAATGTATGATTTCTGACACTGGCACAGGATTTTATATATCCTTTGTTCCCTTGGACCTACATTGTTTTTAACAGGACCTAGCATCATTTCCACTCACCCTGGAGGGCAGAAGGCATATTTTATTTGATGTTGCTTTAACACCCCGCTCTGATCTTAAAGGACATGCAATCAACAGAGGCTCAAAAAACCATCCTCGTGGAGTTCTCCATTTCTTCTGGCTGTTGTTGAGGTTTATTGTATGCAGGTTGAAATGCATTTTGAATCTGTTTGTTGGAGTATCCATTTTGTACAAACACATAGCTCTGCTAACAAGCTCTCTGGATATGAGATAACTCTAGCTGCATGAACAAGAGTCCGTAATACACTACTGCATTGGGACGGATGACAGCAGCTCATAGCTCATAGTCTGTACGAGTAGATATAGGTCAGTGTAAGCTGGTTTATGAAACACATTGGGACCCAACGAACCGGTTTCTTTTCTGCGGACCAAGACATCTAAGAATATGAGATCCCCATTTTCTTCACTTCCATGTTGAAGCAGATGCTTGGATGGAAGGATTTATGGTGTTCCAGAAAAGCAGGAAGTGTTGCTGCCCCATGTATTCATACTACAAATGCGTGATCCACTTTGCTCCAGAAACATTTAGGTTTCAAAACCACTGACTGAAGTGCTTTTTCTTTGAAGTATTCCGTAAAAAGATATGCTACTTTGGGAGACAAAGGGCTACCTATAGAAATCCCATCAGATTACTGAAAATATTATTCATTAAATGAAAAGTAAGTCAAGATAAGCACATGTTTGAATAAATGTAAGATTTTACCCTCCAGATTAGCTTCTAAAAGTTGTAGTGAGTCCACCAGACATACTCATGTGAAGAAAGAGACCACACTGAAACTCACAAATACTTCAGCTGGTTTGAGACACAAACTCTTCAGTCGCTGTGTAAAATCTTCTGAGTTTCAAAAATTATGCTCGCATTTTTGTACCAAAGGACTCAAAGAGGGAAGCCAGAAGTTTTGCTTGGTAATTAAGATCAACAGGCTGTTCAAGAAACATCAAATAAAATGTGTCTTTTTTTTCTAATAATGCAAGTAAAAATGTTGCTAGGTTCTGTGAAAAACAACCTAGTTATAAGGAGAAGATGGATGTATAAAATTCTGAGCCAGTGCGGGATATTCTACATTGGACAGACATGTCGCACTGTTAAAGATAGATATACTGAACATATACATCACACTAGGAATGGCCAGCCAAAAAAGTCTGCTGTTGCTGAACACTGTCTTGATACCAGACATTGTGTGAACTAAGGAGAGACGAAGATCCTTCCGTCTGCCTCCACGTACTGGGACTCTACCATTACAGATGCAGTCGAAGTATGTGTAAGTAATGACATGATTAATAAAGACACGGAATTTCAACTTAGCAAGGCATGGGAACCAACATTGGCGGTACTAAGGCATCGTCGGCAACAGAAGAATGAATTCAGGAAGTCAACACAGGAAGGGAATTGGAGTTGGGACACTGAAAGTGGCCACCAACACACATCCATGCAAAAACCTGGACTGTTCCTCTAGCAGGGGGCATTGTACATTGTCAACCCATACAATTTGTCTACGATGATGTTATAGTTCCACCCCTTGGAACCCCCATTGTACATCGTCAACCCATACAATATGTCTACGATGATGTTATAGTTCCACCCCTTGGTTCCTGCACTTTTCTAGGGAGCCAGCACATGGTGAGTCACTGCAGCAACATGTCAGTGAGCACCTGAAGATGATGAGCAGCTGTCTCATTAAAATATCGTGCAGCTTTCACAGCATCATCGAATGCAATGCTTGAGAACTGCTGAAGCCATTATTACATCGGAAAAGTGTGACACAGTTGTGTTGCATGAAACTGGGAGTCGATGTAGGAGCTGGCAGTCTGACCTCACCCATTTACCCTCTGAGTGGACAGGTGGGTCTGAGAAGGTACATGGAGACAGGGGAATGCATCTGAAATGTGGACCAGGGCCTTTATGCTGCTGTCGAGGATGTGGGGTGCAGTCGTTTTCAAGTTGTGGCTAACAACAGCACAAACGGGATTTGTCGCTTGGACACTGAGGCCATCCTCACTTTGTATGAATGACTGGTGGAAATGGTGAATACAGCTGACTTCACTGGCAGGGTGCAAGCTGAGTGCACAGTTTACACCAATGTACCCAGAGTTGACGGGGGTCATTTGGTTTGGAGCTGAGGAGAAGGTCTCAACCAAAGGCTCCGTTGATTCTGCAACGATCTCGGCTGCAGATCTGTGGACCTGCATTATGGGATGGAGAATTGTAGACCTCACCTTGATAGGTCAGGTGTTCACTACACAAAGGCAGCAGTTACTCAGTAGCAGAGTACTTGTGGAGTGCACATGGCTTCTTTTTAGGTTAGGCGGTAGTTTGAGGTCCTCTGATGAACATTCGGCAGTTGACACACAGAGAGGGAAAGTAGACCATATAGAAAGTAAAAACAGTTTGACTGTCAAAATATTAACTGTCAGTTGTCTTAGTATTTAATGAAGTTCCTGATTTACTACTGTCCAGGAAAGTAGTCATGCTCAAATTATTCTGAGAGCCTAGAGCTGGCTGAAACAAAAAGTAGAAAGCTCCGAAATATTTAGCAAGCCATGGAACTTATATTGAAAACACAGATAAGGTGATGCAGGAGGAGAAGTGTTCATTGCAGTCTACAAAAATAATGTATCTGTCATGGTTGAAACTGATACTGTGTGTGAAGTTATCTGAACTAAACTAAACTCCTCTCAAACAGGCCAATGAAGGCCCAACGGTACTGACCGGCTGCCATGTCATTCTCAGGTCACAGGTGTCACTGGATGCAGATATGGAGGGGCATGTGTTCAGCACACTGCTCTCCCGGCTGTATGTCAGTTTCTGAGACCGGAGCCTCTACTTCTCAATCAAATAGCTCCTCAGTTTGTCTCACAAGGGCTGAGTGCACCCCACTTTCCGAGAGCATTCGACAAACCAGATGGTCAGCCATCCAAGTGCTAGCCCAGCCAAACAGCACTTAACTTCGGTGATCTGACGGGAACTGGTGTTACCACTGTGGCAAGGCCGTTGGCATGAAGTTATCTGGATGTGAGTAACAGGTCTAGGTGAGCTCAACTTAATTATTAGATGTTTTTACTAGGTACATGATTCCTTCGTGACAGTTTTAAAAACATTCAAAGAATAAAACTTCCTGGCAGATTAAAACTGTGTACCAGACTGAGACTCGAACTCGGGACCTTTGCCTGACATGCTACACCAGTAGCACAGAAGTACTCCAATCATGCATTGTTATACTGGGACATCTATGGATTCATTGCAGGTGGTATGGACAGGCAGTTGTGTGAAGTATTGCAGGTGCTATGGACAGGCAGTTGTGTGAAGAAGTCCTAAACATGTTTTTTGAGAACTGTCTTGAGCAGCTAGTTTGATGGACCATAAGCAATGGAAATGTTTTAGGTCTTGTACCTACAGACAGACCTGAGCTCATCGGCAGTGTCAGCATAGAGATAGATTAGTGATCATGATGTCATCTAAGTGACAATAGTTACTAAAGTTAATACATGAGTCAAGAAGGCTAACAGAGTATTTTTGGTAGAAAGAGTACATAAGCAGTTGTTAGAATCCAACTTAGACAATGAATGAACATCATTTAGTTTCAATATGTTGGACATAGAGGAATTGTGGGCAGAGTTTATACTGACTGTATATCGCACTCAGGAGAAGTTTGTGCCCAGTAAGTGTATCAAGGACAGAAAAGATCCACCGTGGATTAATAACAATATTTGGAAAATGTGAAAGCAGTAACAGTTGTATTCTCTGGCTAAAAGAAAATACGCTGTTGACAATAGCCAAAAGTTAATAGAATTGATTCACCTGTAAAAAGATCAATGTGCAGTGTGCACAACTGCCCCTCTCATACGTAAGGAAAAGATCTTGCTGATATTCTGAGAAAATTCTGGGTGTAGGTAAAATTGGTAAGTGTGTCTAATGTTTGTATCCATTCACTGATTGATCAGTGTGATAGGGCAATAGAAAAGGAAAACTGGAGTTTTATATTTTGCACATAAGAAATCATTCATGCAGAAGGATTGTACAGCATACTGTCATTTGACCATCACACAGACTTTCATGTGAAGGACATATTAATAGACATCTTTGGGATAGAGAAGCAACTGAAAAAGTTGAAAACAAATAAATCACCAATCCCAGTTTGGTTTTGCAGAGTGTACTCTATAGCATTGGGCCCTAAGTTATCTTGCATTTATCACGAATCTCTCACTCAGCACAAAGTCTTAAGAGACAGGAAAAAGTGCAAGTGACTCCTGTATTTACCAGGGCCATTTCAGAAGTTCTCCACACTGTACAGGTAAGATGGAATTGAAAAACGTAATTTATTTTGCAAAATACCTTTACAAGCCTCAAAATAATCCTCATTCTTGCTTATAACAGCTTCCCAATGTTTCGCCAACTACTGTATTCCAGATAGGGCACCTTCATTGGTGAGCTGTCTGATTACTCAGGTCACCTCACTGGAAGCTCCATCAGTTGTATCAAAACGTTTTCCACAGGGTTGTTCCTTCAGTTTGGGAAACAAATGAAAGTCTGGTGGGCTCATATCAGTGCTTTATGGTGGGTGAGGAAGTATTTCCCATCCATATTTGTCCATTATTTCTCACTGATGGGGCAATATACAGTCCTGCATGTTTTTGCTCCTCACCCAGAGCGTGCAGAACCCGTCTGGCAGCAACTTTTCTGATCTTTAACATTTCAGTTATGATTCTGTAAATTGAAGTGAGAGACATTCTGATCTTATACGCGATTTCCTCACATGTTGTTTTTGTTGATCCTCTCTCAAAATTTCACTAACAAAACCTGAAAGGTGTAGTCTATTGTAGGTAATGGCCTTCCACTTCTTGGGTTCTTCTCATTCCTTTTGATTAACAATAACCTGAAAGATGTAGTCTATTGTAGTTAATGGCCTTCCGCTTCTTGGATTCTTCTCATTCCTTGCCTTGCCTTCACAGAATGAGCAGACGACTATGACACTGTGCTACAATCCACCACACTATTGCCACACACTTCTCTCATAGTGTTGTAAACTTCTGTTGGGTTGTTTCAACCTAGAGATTAAATTTTGATGTAGGAATGCTGGTCAACAAGTGTAAGGTGACCTAACTTGGTTTCAGCATCTGTTTTAAATCTGAATTACTCACTACACAGAGACATGAATTAACAAACAAATATATGACAATCTCAACTAAAATCTTGCTTACAGCTGACATGAATTTCAGCTTGATCGTGCCACCATAACGGTGACTTGTGCACTGTGTGCAGGATGTTTTAAATGACCCTCATAAGATGGGTAAAAGAATGGATCTGCAAAATTAAGGACCAATACCCTTAACATTGGTTTGCTGCAGAATTCCTGAACATATTCTGAGTCTGAATATAATAAATTTCCGTGAAAAGAAAAAGTTTCTGCTCATGAATCAGCACGAATTTGGAAAGTGTTGCTTGTCTGAAACTACATCTACATCTACATCTACATCGATACTCCGCAAGCCACCCAACGGTGTGTGGCGGAGGGCACTTTACGTGCCACTGTCATTACCTCCCTTTCCTGTTCCAGTCGCGTATGGTTCGCGGGAAGAACGACTGTCTGAAAGCCTCCGTGCGCGCTCTAATCTCTCTAATTTTACATTCGTGATCTCCTCGGGAGGTATAAGTAGGGAGAAGCAATATATTCGATACCTCATCCAGAAACGCACCCTCTCGAAACCTGGACAGCAAGCTACACCGCGATGCAGAGCACCTCTCTTGCAGAGTCTGCCACTTGAGTTTATTAAACATCTCCGTAACGCTATCACGGTTACCAAATAACCCGGTGACGAAACGCGCCGCTCTTCTTTGGATCTTTTCTATCTCCTCCGTCAACCCGACCTGGTACGGATCCCACACTGATGAGCAATACTCAAGTATAGGTCGAACGAGTGTTTTGTAAGCCACCTCCTTTGTTGATGGACTACATTTTCTAAGCACTCTCCCAATGAATCTCAACCTGGTACCCGCCTTACCAACAATTAATTTTATATGATCATTCCACTTCAAATCGTTCCGTACGCATACTCCCAGATATTTTACAGAAGTAACTGCTACCAGTGTTTGTTCCGCTATCATATAATCATACAATAAAGGATCCTTCTTTCTATGTATTCGCAATACATTACATTTGTCTATGTTAAGGGTCAGTTGCCACTCCCTGCACCAAGTGCCTATCCGCTGCAGATCTTCCTGTATTTCGCTACAATTTTCTAATGCAGCAACTTCTCTGTATACCACAGCATCATCCGCGAAAAGCCGCATGGAACTTCCGACACTATCTACTAAGTCATTTATATATATTGTGAAAAGCAATGGTCCCATAACACTCCCCTGTGGCACGCCAGAGGTTACTTTAACGTCTGTAGACGTCTCTCCATTGATAACAACATGCTGTGTTCTGTTTGCTAAAAACTCTTCAATCCAGCCACACAGCTGGTCTGATATTCCGTAGGCTCTTACTTTGTTTATCAGGCGACAGTGCGGAACTGTATCGAACGCCTTCCGGAAGTCAAGAAAAATAGCATCTACCTGGGAGCCTGTATCTAATATTTTCTGAGTCTCATGAACAAATAAGGCGAGTTGGGTCTCACACGATCGCTGTTTCCGGAATCCATGTTGATTCCTACATAGTAGATTCTGGGTTTCCAGAAATGACATGATACGCGAGCAAAGAACATGTTCTAAAATTCTACAAGAGATCGACGTAAGAGATATAGGTCTATAGTTTTGCGCATCTGCTCGACGACCCTTCTTGAAGACTGGGACTATCTGTGCTCTTTTCCAATCATTTGGAACCCTCCGTTCCTCTAGAGACTTGCGGTACACGGCTGTTAGAAGGGGGGCAAGTTCTTTCGCGTACTCTGTGTAGAATCGAATTGGTATCCCGTCAGGTCCAGTGGACTTTCCTCTATTGAGTGATTCCAGTTGCTTTTCTATTCCTTGGACACTTATTTCGATGTCAGCCATTTTTTCGTTTGTGCGAGGATTTAGAGAAGGAACTGCAGTGCGGTCTTCCTCTGTGAAACAGCTTTGGAAAAAGGTGTTTAGTATTTCAGCTTTACGCGTGTCATCCTCTGTTTCAATGCCATCATCATCCCGTAGTGTCTGGATATGCTGTTTCGAGCCACTTACTGATTTAACGTAAGACCAGAACTTCCTAGGATTTTCTGTCAAGTCGGTACATAGAATTTTACTTTCGAATTCAATGAACGCTTCACGCATAGTCCTCCTTACGCTAACTTTGACATCGTTTAGCTTCTGTTTGTCTGAGAGGTTTTGGCTGCGTTTAAACTTGGAGTGGAGCTCTCTTTGCTTTCGCAGTAGTTTCCTAACTTTGTTGTTGTACCACGGTGGGTTTTTCCCGTCCCTCACAGTTTTACTCGGCACGTACCTGTCTAAAACGCATTTTACGATTGCCTTGATCTTTTTCCATAAACAGTCAACATTGTCAGTGTCGGAACAGAAATTTTCGTTTTGATCTGTTAGGTAGTCTGAAATCTGCCTTCTATTACTCTTGCTAAACAGATAAACCTTCCTCCCTTTTTTTATATTCCTATTAACTTCCATATTCAGGGATGCTGCAACGGCCTTATGATCACTGATTTCCTGTTCTGTACATACAGAGTCGAAAAGTTCGGGTCTGTTTGTTATCAGTAGGTCCAAGATGTTATCTCCACGAGTCGGTTCTCTGTTTAATTGCTCGAGGTAATTTTCGGATAGTGCACTCAGTATAATGTCACTCGATGCTCTGTCCCTACCACCCGTCCTAAACATCTGAGTGTCCCAGTCTATATCTGGTAAATTGAAATCTCCACCTAAGACTATAACATGCTGAGATAATTTATGTGAAATGTATTCCAAATTTTCTCTCAGTTGTTCTGCCACTAATGCTGCTGAGTCGGGAGGTCGGTAAAAGGAGCCAATTATTAACCTAGTTCGGTTGTTTAGTGTAACCTCCACCCATAATAATTCACAGGAACTATCCACTTCTACTTCACTACAGGATAAACTACTACTAACAGCGACGAACACTCCACCACCGGTTGCATGCAATCTATCCTTTCTAAACACCGTCTGTACCTTTGTAAAAATTTCGGCAGAATTTATCTCTGGCTTAAGCCAGCTTTCTGTACCTATAACGATTTCAGCTTCGGTGCTTTCTATCAGCGCTTGAAGTTCCGGTACTTTACCAACGCAGCTTCGACAGTTGACAATTACAATACCGATTGCTGCTTGGTCCCCGCATGTCCTGACTTTGCCCCACACCCGTTGAGGCTGTTGCCCTTTCTGTACTTGCCCAAGGCCATCTAACCTAAAAAACCGCCCAGCCCACGCCACACAACCCCTGCTACCCGTGTAGCCGCTTGTTGCGTGTAGTGGACTCCTGACCTATCCAGCGGAACCCGAAACCCCACCACCCTATGGCGCAAGTCGAGGAATCTGCAGCCCACACGGTCGCAGAACCGTCTCAGCCTCTGATTCAGACCCTCCACTCGGCTCTGTACCAAAGGTCTGCAGTCAGTCCTGTCGACGATGCTGCAGATGGTGAGCTCTGCTTTCATCCCGCTAGCGAAACTGGCAGCCTTCACCAAATCAGATAGCCGCCGGAAGCCAGAGAGGATTTCCTCCGATCCATAGCGACACACATCATTGGTGCCGACATGAGCGACCACCTGCAGATGGGTGCACCCTGTACCCTCCATGGCATCCGGAAGGACCCTTTCCACATCTGGAATGACTCCCCCCGGTATGCACACGGAGTGCACATTGGTTTTCTTCCCCTCTCTTGCTGCCATTTCCCTAAGGGGACCCATTACGCGCCTGACGTTGGAGCTCCCAACTACCAGTAAGCCCACCCTCTGCAACTGCCCGGATCTTGCAGACTGAGGGGCAACCTCTGGAACAGGACAAGCAGCCATGTCAGGCCAAAGATCAGTATCAGCCTGAGACAGAGCCTGAAACCGGTTCGTCAGACAAACTGGAGAGGCTTTCCGTTCAGCCCTCCGGAATGTCTTTCGCCCCCTGCCACACCTTGAAACGACCTCCCACTCTACCACAGGTGAGGGATCAGCCTCAATGCGGGCAGTATCCCGGGCAACCACAGTCTTAGTCCGATCAGGGGATGCGTGGGACGAGCTGGCCGTCCCCGACAAACCCCCATCCGGACCCCCACAGTGATGCCCATTGGCAACAGCCTCAAGCTGTGTGACCGAAGCCAACACTGCCTGAAGCTGGGAGCGAAGGGATGCCAACTCAGCCTGCATCCGAACACAGCAGTTGCAGTCCCTATCCATGCTAAAAACTGTTTTGCAAAGAACGTCTGAACTAATCTACAGAGAGCGCAAACAAATCGACAAAATTTAACGGTTATTAAAATACAAGATTGCCTAGTAAATGCAGTAATGCTGCTACTTGCGCACTGCTGACACTGCTCGGCGGCGGAAGGAGACTAAGCGAAATTACACTATTCAGGTACTAAAACACGATGTTACACTCTCAAATACTATAATACGCCCGAAATTTATGAATTAAACAATGCAAGTACCAAAAACCCGCAAAGAAATTAAGAATTAAACTATGTAGCAAATGAGTGAGCCAGGAGTATACGACTTGCTGCTCAGCTGCTTATGCAACGGCGGCAGGGAGCACACTGACTGCGACCAACCGACACTGGCCGTTCAAAACAAAAACAGTAGACAAACGACTACGCGAATTTACACTATTCAGGTACTAAAATGCGATGCTACAACTCTCAAATACTATAATACGCCCGAAATTTATGAATTAAACAATGCAAGTACCAAAAACACGCAAAGAAATTAAGAATTAAACTATGTAACAAATGAGTGAGCTAGGAGTATACGACTTGCTGCTCAGCTGCTTATCCAACGGCGGCAGGGAGCGCACTGACTGCGACCAACCAACACTGGCCGTTCAAAACAAAAACAGTAGACAAACGACTACGCGAATTTACACTATTCAGGTACTAAAACGCGATGCTACAACTCTCAAATACTATAATACGCCCGAAATTTATGAATTAAACAATGCAAGTACCAAAAACACGCAAAGAAATTAAGAATTAAACTATGTAACAAATGAGTGAGCTAGGAGTATACGACTTGCTGCTGCAGCTGCTTATCCAACGGCGGCAGGGAGCACTCATCTTGCCATTTCCTCACATGGTATCCAGTGAACTGTGGGTGAAAGACAACAAGTAGATTCTATATTTCTAGATTTCTGTAAAGTGTTTGACACCACAGTGCCCCATTGCAGATTGTTAATGAACGTCCAAGCATACAGAATCGATTCCCAGATATGTGAGTGGCTCAAAGACTTCTTAAATAATAGATCCTAGTATGTTCTCAGTAGCAAGTGTTCATCAGAGACAAGGGATCATCAGGAGTGTACCGGGGGAATGAGACAGGAGTGCTCTTATTCTCTGGACAGGGTGAGATCCAATCTGTGGGCTGTTTGCTAATGCCACTGTTGTTTTGCGGGAAGATGTCATCATTGTGTGACTGTAGAGGGATACAAAGTGACATAGAAAAAATTTCTGGTTGGTCTGATGAAAGGTGTCTTACTCTAAATGTAGAAAAATATAAGTTTATGCAAATGAATAGGAAAAACAAACCTGTAATGTTTGAATATAGCATTAGTTCTGTGCTACTTGACACACTCATGTCGACTAAATATCTAGGTATAATGTGGTATAGCAATATGAAATAGAATGAGCATTTAAAGATGCAAACAAAGGAAAATCCAGGATGGAATGTAACAGTATTATGAAAAGGAAAGTTGCCACTCACCATACAGTGGAGATGCAGAGTTGCAGGTTGGCACAACAGAAAGACTGTCACAAATGAAGCTTTTGGTCGGTATGGCCTATGTCAGAAATGGACGACATACACACACACACACACACACACACACACACACACACACACTCACATAAACACTATTCACATACATGACTGCAGTCTCAGGCAACTGGTGCTGCTGCTCATAGTGTGGCTACAGTTGCCTGAGACTCCAGTCGTATGTTCTTTTTGTTGTGCCTATCTGCGACTCAGCATCTCCGCTATATGGTGAGTAGCAACTATCCTTTTCATATAAAGATGCAGTAGAGAAGATGGGAAATTGTAGTTCACATTTAAAGGAGACTGCATATAAAACACTAGAGCAACCTGCATATAACACACTAATGCAACCAATGCTTGAGTAGTGGTTGAGTGTTTGGCACCCCACCAGACTAAATATAAGGAATACTTTGAAGCAATTGCTAGATATGTCAACGGTATGTTCAATCAACACACGAATATTAAGGAACTGCTTCATGTACTGAAATGGGAATCCTTGTGGTAAGATGATGTTCTTTTCATGAAACACTACTGAGACAATTTAAAGGACCAGCATTTGAAACTGATTACAGAACAATTCTGTTGCCACCAACATACATTTTGCTTAAGTTCTATGAAGATAAGATAAATTAGGGTTCGTGCAGAGGCGTATAGACAGATGTTTTTCCTTTGCTCTGTTTGTGAGTGGAACAGGAAAGGAAATGAGGTACCCTCTATTGTGCACCATACTGTGGTCTGGGGAATATGTTGTAGATGTATGAGATCTGTTTAAAAATTCTGGAACTTTGTCCACAAAATTTTTCTGTGCTTACTGTTTCCGTATTGTGCATGGTCTCCTTTGAAATATTCTCCTCCACAATTGATACACCACTCCCAATGCTGTTTCTGCTTCTGGAAGCAGTTTTGGTACACCTTTTGCTGGATCGCGCAAAGCACTGTCTGTGAATTTTCTTTTATCTCATCTATTGTTGCACATCTTCGTCCTTTCAATGGAGTCTTCAACTTTGGAAGTAAAAAAATGTCTGTAGAGGCCTGGTCTGTAGAGTACAGAGGATGAGGCAAAACAGTGATTTCGTTTTCTGTGTAATAGTTGTGCGCCAACAGGGACGAATGTGCGAGTGCACTATCATTATACAAGAGCCATGAATTGTCTCAGCACATTTAAGACCATTTCCTTCTCACATGTTTTCGCAGGTGTTGCAACATGTCCTGATAGTACCATTGATTAGCAGTTTCTCCCTGTGGCAGAAATTCATGATGAACAAATCCTTCAAAGTCAAAGAAAACTATCACCTTGGCTTTGACATTTGACATGACCTGACAATCTTTTTTGGTCTTGGAGTACGTTTCTCAACCCATTGTGAAGATTGACTCTTGGCCTCAACATCGTTACTGTCTTATACCAGTTATGATTCTCTTGAGGTCTTTCTGGTCTCGACTCATGAGCTACGGAACGAACGTAGCAGCGACATGATGCATTCCTAGATGCTGTGTCTGTATTTCATGACATGATCCAAGTGAAGTGTTACATTCTTCTGCCATCTCTCGGACAGTCAGTCTTTGATTGGCATGCACAGTTTCGTTGATGTTCCTGACATACGCATCGTCAGTAGATGTTGAAGGATGTCTTGAATGAAGGTCATCTTCAGCTGGCCATTTTTGAACTGCGTGAACCATTTGTAACACCGAGTATAGCTTAAGCAGTCGTTACTGTAAGCTTCCTGCAGCATTGGGTGTATCTCTGTAAAGGTTTTCTTGAGTTTCATGCAAAATGTAATGCAGATGCATTGCTCCGCTAACTCTGCCATCTCGAAATTTGCAAACTGTGTGTCACAGCGTTCGTCCCAGTACAACACTGATAAATAACTAACAGACATACAAAAATGAAACTTCTGGCAGTCAAACATTAAGTACAGGTGTGTGTATGGATGCCAACGGCATTTTGCTCCAACACATGATTGGTGCGAAATTACAAATGTTCCGGAACTTTTTAAGCAGACCTCCTAGATGTAGACATCAGTTTGCAAAGTTTTTCTTACAGTATGAAAAATGGTTTTATATTTTTTATTTGGATCATTTATGTTGGCTTTATTTGTTAGTTCTGTTGCCTTAGATACTACTTTATGAAGTACTTTCCTATACAGGAACAACTGTGAAAATTCAGATCATCTGTAGTTGTGCTTTGTCCATAGAGTGAGTAACCTATTAGTCTTACATGACATCCTTATACCCATTGGGATCCAACCATTATGAATTTTCCTGATAACTGGATTTGTAATTTATTTTTGTGACAGATTTGTGTCTTCGTTTTGATTTGACATTCTTAGTCATTCTTATTCATCTCATTGTGTATGGATAGGTGTTAATTTCATTTGTCTTCTTAATATTACGAACTGTCATATGACAGTAGGGCAGTTTTTTAACACCGGTCAGGAGCTGTGCATCTGTGTTTTGTTCTTGATTTTTGTCTTCGTATTTGGACTAATTCATGTATGAATTATGATTGTGTCACATCATAATCAGAGAGGCCCTTATGACTATGTAACTGTTCACAAATTGTGTATGTCTTCATATACTTATATAATAGAGGGAAACATTCCACGTGGGAAAAATTATATATAAAAAAACAAAGATGAGGTGACTTACCGAACGAAAGCGCTGGCAGGTCAATAGACACACATTGGAATGACTCCTTACCCTCTCCCTTAAAACCCACTTTCTTTCGTCTTTCCCTCTCCTTCCCTATTTCCTGATGAGGCAACAGTTTGTTGCGAAAGCTTGAATTTTGTGTGTATGTTTGTGTTTGTTTGTGTGTCTATCGACCTGCCAGCACTTTCGTTCGGTAAGTCACCTCATCTTTGTTTTTTTATATATAATTCTTCATATACTTATGCTTATATCTTATGGTAAGCCCAATGCTTTAGAAAGAAATTACTACGGGGACCAAGTTGCAATATTCCTAACGTGTTTTTTGTAGTTATTGCTCGATCTTTCACATATTGACTTCCAGAAATTCATTATGTTTTGGAATCTGAATGTTGAGTGTTACTGCTCTGATGCTTCCAAATATTTTTATGTAAGTTATCTCTCTTTTAACTTGTATGTTGCAGTGATTTAACACTCTGCTCCACATCTATTTATCTACTTTTTTAATCGCTATATTTATCACAATGAAGTTTTTCTACATAGAAAATACTGAATGGAGAGAGGCTCCCATTCTGTTAAATTTGTATGTCCATGGCATACCAGCTATTTACTTCAAGAAGATTGAGTACGCAGATGATGTGGCTTGTTTTAAATTTTGTGCACGAATGTTGTAACCTTTATTTTTAATATATCATAGACTCAGAAACTCTATCACATTAGTTTTGAAAAGTCATTTGTTACATCAGAAAGGAAATATCATAGGCAGTAATGTTGTTCATGGGAAAAGAGACTGACTTTCAGGCTGACTAGCTAAGGAGACTAGAAATTATCCTCAGTTGAAACACAACACAAAATCATTGTGCTGTTTGTGAAACATGTTGTAAACACTGCAGAAATATTGTATGTTCATGGGAAAAGAGACTGACTTTCAGGCTGACTAGCTAAGGAGACTAGAAATTATCCTCAGTTGAAACACAACACAAAATCATTGTGCTGTTTGTGAAACATGTTGTAAACACTGCAGAAATATTTTGTAATTAGTGTGAAGTGTTACATACTTTTTGAAATTATTCTGACCAAACAAAAATCTGAGAATTAAGATTGAGTAAAACAGCATTGTGAACAAATTCAAGTGCATGATTTTAGGTTGTGGAGTACTTGGTGTGTTTTTTTAAAAGCATTATGGAGAGGATTCTTGTTGTGTTCATCCTGCAATTCTGTAATGTGGCAACTATGACTTTATATTTTGGATATTGCCGGTCTATTTCAGAGTGAAGTTGAAGCTCTATATTTTAGTCTCATTGGCTCAAGATTGTGTAAATGTTTTAAACTACAGAAACCACCAAAATTCTTACAAAATATTATTGTGAAATGAATTGAATCTGGTTGCAGCACCACTTCATCGAAAAACTAAATGAGTTGTTGCTTCAGTTATTTCCTTATCATCATAATTTCCTCAGTGCTGCAGATGATTGATTTGAAAGTACTTATTACTGATGCACCTCTTTAGAAGTATGTAGCTGTTCTAGTCATTACATGTATGTGATATAAAGGCTGAATGATGACAAGCTGTAAATTTTGTATATTTTCAGGCAATTAAATACCTAGATCAATCTACCATTTTCCAAGCAGAAGTTGAAGAGTCATATGACAAGATTCTGAAGTGTATCGATACACTTGAACTTTTTCAGTAAGTATTGCTTCATATGAAGATTGTTTCTCAGAAACTGATAAATAAATTGAGTTGGTTGTACTGCTTTTATGCAATGTAGACTCTCTCTCTCTCTCTCTCTCTCTCTCTCTCTCTTGTCTCTGTATCTTGTCATGAAACTTACACCTATTAACTGTAATTTATTTATTGATTGGTTCTGTGAATCTAGGACTGCAAAATGTGAAAAAGGTATTGTACCGTTCGTTAATTACTATACACATTTTCTGAAATTTTTAAACGCGTCATTTTTCGCAAACAAATTTTTTTACTCTGTACACTTTACAAATACAATTATAATTGGTGATGCAGTTTTGTTTTGATAGATACTCTGTTATTGTATAGAAATAGTGCATAGAAGCAGTGCTTGACTAAGTAAACCTTCCTGCTTGATTTGAAATGGTTTCTGTAAAACGCTATTTTTTATGGATATGGGTAATACTGTTGAGACCAGCCAGATAGAGGAATATCAGGCCTATGAAACAGACAGTTTATGTTATTATTTAAAATGTTAGCTGCTATGTATGTAACTGATGCATCTGTAAGAGTAATAGATACTAAAAAAAGAATCAAGCTGCAACATTTATTTTTCATCTTTAGTTTAAGTCTTTCGTAGGTTACAGATTTAAAAATAATGAGGACGGGAAGTATACTTGTCCTTGAAAAAGAAAACTCTTCCTCTTGAGCTTCCAAATTTTCTTCTCACCCACTCAAAGACATGATGTATTTGTTGCAGAAATTACAGCAAACTGTGTAACCAAATGAGTACATGCACAAAACTATGTCAGTACGATCATATTGGCTCAGCCATTCGTGACAGCAACTGTTACGTTTGCTTGCTAATGTTTCTTTCAAAATAATTCTAGAAATTCACAACACAAGATAGCACCAGTCAGTGGGCAGGTAGCGAGATATCTGTACAATGTTCTCGTATGTAATAAGTCCAGTTTCAAACAGTAGATGGCTCTCGTGTCGAGAAAAAACTCAGCCCAACCTATATTCAGGTACATCCTTTTTAATACAGAGTTTTGGCCCTTGCTATGCTCGGTCTTGGTCTCCAAAGTGTTAATGCATTATACATTATAATGATGGACTGGATTAGACCTTTCCGTAATAGTGCTAATTTAGCTGTTGTGCACTTACATTATTTATTTGTCTTTTCTAGTAGCTGTGTATAGATTTGTTATGGGTGATGGAGGAACTGGTAGTATTTAATTTTTATTTATAATAATTAAATTTTCTTATATACATGCAAGTGGTATATTTTATTGTTCCTAAATAGTTGCCTACACGATAATCTTTGGTCTACCAATTCCGTTAATATAATAATCTTTCCCTGTAATCTAAATTATTTCAGACTTGCTCCACAGTTTCCCCATATTTCAGAATTGACTGACCATCAGCAAAATATATGATACTGAGGTTATCGTATAAATCATTTTTATCTATCCACTTAAATTAAATGAGGTTATCATACGACATATATTTCCTTAATATTCATACTATGAAAATGTTTCGCTCAGTTTTCTGTTGCTCAGTTTCACATTATTTGTATCCATATGCTGATAAATTTTGTACTCTCTGTTTTCTTTTTCTTTTTTGTCTGTTCATTTCAACATGATGATTAGCTGGGCAGTGAATATGTCCGTTACATAGTTTTTTCCAGATTTATCATCAATATGTTAACATCAAAGTACAATAACAAATTTTTATGATAGTCTTAATGTTTTCAAAGTTTTTTCCAGTATTTTCTGTAAATAAAAAGATATTGGTTTCATCTGCAGATTTGTATAATTTCCTATTACTGCTGTTTATATCTAAATCATTTACATATACCTTGTGGATGAGAATTAACTCCCTAATAAAATTGTTTATAACTTTTTTAACACTTAACCAATTTGGGAAAAAAAAACATTTTGTTCCTTACAATGGTAGAATGCTTATGCAGTGCTAAAATGCAACATAAGCTCCTTCATTATGTATAAGTTTCTGTAAACTGATGTGAATATTTGTGACAGACTTCTGCAGATAATCCAGTGGCACATTTCAAGGAACTTGGCGAATTCACTTCTCCAATTGTCAAGAGTTTTTGGTTCTGTGCAATACGCTTTGTCTTTCACCCACCCACAGAGGAAGAAATTGCAGGGTATTAAATCAGGACTCCTTGCTGGCCATTCGAAGGGGCTGTGACATTCCAACCAGTCTCCTGGAAAACGGGTGTCAAGCTAAGCTCAGATGGGTTACACTAACAATAAGTGAGATGAGGCTCCATCTAGCATAAAGATTAAGTCACTGTCATTGTCCCACATGGATGCATTACCAAGCATATCAAGGTACTGTTCAACAATGTAGGAAAAGACAAATTTCTACTTACCATAAAGAAGACATGTCAAGTTACAGGCAGGCACAATTGAAGGGTTTATTTCAGGAACCAGTCAAGTGTCAAAACCAGAATAATGAGTTAATGTCACCATATTTGTCTTTGAGGGTAATTGCACATTTCATTGCAGAAATCAGTTAAGTATCTCCAACTGTTGTTGTCTTGCATGACGTTTAATTTCACGTTTACATCAGAAACCAGTCAAACGATTCCATTTTTCTGGTTTCTGCAGTAAACTGTGGGGACACTTTATGCTTCTTTGTTGTCAGTTGGTACTCGCATTCTGAATCAACAATAGTCGATATTCAGATGTTTTCATTGTAATCACTGATCAGTTAACTTGAGCTTTTCGAATAAGTCTGTGCTGTTTTCCAGTGTTCATATGTTTCTGATAACAGTATGCCTATATGAAAATGAGATGTCTGCAGGTTCAGAAGACGAACCTCAACACAGAAGGAAACAAGGAGTAGTAAACGATGACTCGTACAAATAAAATCATATTCAGAATGCAAGGATGAAAGGAGAGAAGGTTATGTTTCTTACTCTGGCAAGAGTACCTATGAAGAAAAATCCCAGCAGTATCATTTGTAAGTGCAACGCAAATTGTTATTAAATCATTAACCAGGACGTCATTAATGAAACTTGGAGATATTTTCATTCTCTTGAAAATAAAAACTGTCAGGATATCTATATTCAGACTTTGATTGAGGTTAATGAAGTTAAGCATAGATGGGGAAAACAAGGGCCAGACAAAAGGTCAGGCAAAGAAAGTGGTAGGCATACTGAAGGCAGTTTTAAAAGAAATCACTCTTACAGATATAACGTAAAGATTGGCAATGTACTGAAACATGTTTGCAAGGATGTCTTTATGAAAATCCATGGTATACCACATAACAGATTAGGGAGAATTTGCCAATTATTACTTCAAAATACTACCACTAAAGACATGAGGGGCAAGAGCAGGAGGGGCAATGCTCTTCCTGGCGACATTTGTGTATGTATCCACGATCATATTGAAAAATTTGAAGTTAAAGAGAGCCATTATGGTGGGCAACACAAAAAGTATTTGGATGCTTGTTTAAATGTCACAAAACTTCATAAGATGTTCATTAATGACAACCCTGACATAAAAGATACTGTCAAGTACCATTTTTACTATTCTTATTTTCATGAAAACTTTGGGTACTCATTTGGTTGACCACAGGTTGATGTATGCAGTCAGTGTGAAAGCCTAAACGCAAAATTGACAGATAAATCCTTGAATGATAATGCCAAACGTACGGCAACTGCAGAGCTTGTTGTACACAAGAGGGCCAAGAAGTTTTATATTAGTATGAAAGAAGCATCTCAAAATGGATGACGAAGAAACCACCGATTTGTATTTTGATTATATGCTAAACTTGCCACTCCAAAATATTCTTGTTCAGGAAATTTTTTACATGCGGCAGTTATGGGTTAACGTTTTTAGTATCCATGATTTGAAAAGTAACAAGTCCAAAATCTGCCTTTATCATGAGGGTGAAGGTAACAAGTATCCAGATGAGGTGTGCAGTTTTTTATTGAATAACATAGAAATATCCAGTAGAGTAAAAAGACTGACTCTTTTTAGTGATGATCCATCAGGACAGAACAAGAATCACACTATTGTTAGGTTTTTGATGAACCTCTGTGACAAAGGGCGATATGACAGTATCACCCACAACTTCCCTGTTTGTGGTCACTCGAATTCACCATATAACAGAGACTTTGGGGCTACGAAGTGTATCATGAAGAAAGTGGATCTAATTTATACATCAGAGCAATACATGGAGCTTATACTGAAAGCAAGTAAAACAAATCGTTTTACTGTACAGGAAGTTTCCTTTCAAGGTAACAGAAGTTTCAAAACGTGGTGGCCTCATGCATACAAAAAGCTTACAAACTCAGACAAAACTTCTGGTAGAGGTGTTCCTAAAACCAAAAGGTGAATTTCAAGATATCCGCATACAAACAATTTTGTTACAACAGTAATACATCTGGAAAAGTGGCTGTAAAACCAGATATTGATGGAATCATTCAGTCAACTTTCGCAGTGCTGAAAACAGAGCCTGCTCCTGACTTATCCACCAATTTTGCCTACCCTTCAGGAAAAGTAAGTTTATAAATAGTATAATATATTAGGCAACTTGTACAAAAATTACTGTTAGGTGTAACCAATTTCTTTTATTCAAACCTTTACCTAAAGTATTATAGTGCAGTCTGAAATAATATATTTTTTGGCCATTCTCCATTCATGTTTAGGTCTGAGCCCTAATCCCTTCATTATTGTTTTAGGTTCCTATCAATATCCAGAAACTGCGAGATCTAAATGCCCTAAGACCTTACCTGGCTAGGTATGAAACATTTTATGACAGCATTTTACAATGGCCTACTACAGAGGCAGAATGTGCTGTGGAATTTGTTTATGAGGATTGAGTAGCTCTTACTGTGATGATTGAAGTAGATGATTATTTCATCTGTGTATTAGTAATGTAGTCTCAGTATCATAAAAAATTCTGTCCTTTTCCAATTTATTTGTAAATCCTAAAAATATGGTGAATTATATCACAAAAATACATTTGCTCTACTCGTTTACTGCAGAAACCAGTTAAGTAATTTTTTTTTCATTCCATTGACAACAATATTAAATAACCCAAAATATTTTTTCTTTGATACAATGATTTGCAATACATACTACTTTCAGAAAAACATACCGAAACATGAAGTATGATGGGAGACAGTTTTTTGTGTTTTCCCAAAATGGACAAACTTGGTGCTTGACTGGTTTCTGAAATAGAAAATTCAATTAAAAGACACCTACTAGGTACTGTTCTGTATTCATCGTGTCCTGAATGACATATGCACCCACCCACCCACCACAATGTGACTTTTGGACAATGTTGGCTTTGTTCAACATCCACTATTGCCCAGTAATTACATTTGTTCCAGTTAACAAACTCTCCAGTATGAAATGCGGTTTCATCTGACCACAGGATATTACTGATAGTATCGGACAGTCTTCACACCAAGCAAGCATCATCTCCCCATATTCCAATCCCTGATCACTGTCTTCAGGCGATAGTTCCTGGAAATAATGGGGTTTCCATGAGCCAAAATTCAACTCTTTTTTTACAAAACAATTTTGATTGTGTGTCAGGTTAAATCATCTTTGTGAGATGCCTGTCTTTGTGCCTGTCTTTGTGATTTTTGAGGACTTAAAGTGAACTGTTGAGGGTCGACTACTTCTCCTACCGTCTGATACAGAACATGTGACCGTTAGCTTCAAGTGGCGATTCCTTATTGTCTTTCTATTTATCAAGGCACAAGGTCCTTTCACAATTTGCCACCATCTCTGTGCTTGTACCAGAGATCGCTTTAGGCTATTTCGTACTGCGATGCCAGCTGAGCCCACTCACACCAGGTTAGATTTTGTGCCATGATCTGCCACTGATATCTGCAATGACATAAATGAAATTCTGCCAGTGAAAGGAACAAAATGTCTTTTCTTTTATGAAAATTAGTTAAGTATTTACAAAGTTATAAACAATTTTCAATAGGGGCGTAATTCTTGCCCACCTTGTAGTAGGAATAGGATTGGACTAGATGAGGAACCTTGGGGAACTCCATGTTGACCACACAATATATTAAATCTGTAAACTACTTTCTTTCAGAGAGATATCATTTAAGTCAGTTATGTGTTGCTCCCCTAATTTCCCAGTTCTCAGTCAAATAAAAGTAATTGATGATGATTGTACTGAGGGCTTTTGACAAGTCTAGCAATATGCTCAAGGTATATTCCTGCTTGTCTAGTCCTTGTAGCTTTCATATAGAAAAAATAGCTGTTTCGTTTGAGTTTTTTTTTTTAAAATCATTTTATGAATCTCTTAATCTCTATATGGCAATGTCCTGACTGACTGACTGATTGACTGACTCATCATCGCCCACACCAAAGTACTAAGGATAGAAACTTGAAATTAAGAGAATGAGTGGATCTTATATTGTAGATATTGTTTAATAAGAGATTTTTCAAAATTCGAATCATAAGGGGGTGAAATAGGAGGTTTTTTTTTTTTTTTTTTTTTTTTTTTTTTTAAAAAAAATCGCTGTTAAGGCAATTTTGAAGCTACACCTACAATAATTGGTATTTGGTTTCTCGGTCAGAAATAAAGAAATATGCATTTCAGCATTTTTGGAAATTTAACTCTGTAGTGGTGAAATAGTGGGTGAAAGCCCTTTTTTGAAGATTTATCATTGTTAACTACTAAAGAATTTTTAAAGCTACAGCTCTGAACACTAGTATTTGGCTTCTTGGTTACAAAAATAAAAAAAAAAGTGTGTTTCAGTGTTGTTGGAAACTGAACCTCAAAGGAGGTGAACTGGGGATGAGATTTTTTTCTGAAAATATTTTATTGTGAAAGCGTTTTTAAAGCTTGGCTGCTCAGTCAGAAATAAAAAAAAGTACATGTTTCACTGTTTTAGGAAATTCAGCCCCTATGGGGGTGAAATGGAGGATGAAAACTTTTTATGTAAATATTTCACTGTGCAAGCATTTTTGAAGCTAAATCTACAAAAAATTGTGTTTGGGTTCTCTGTAAGAAATAAAACATATGC
The DNA here is from genome assembly GCF_021461395.2 of Schistocerca americana. Classification (NCBI taxonomy): domain Eukaryota; kingdom Metazoa; phylum Arthropoda; class Insecta; order Orthoptera; family Acrididae; genus Schistocerca; species Schistocerca americana. The sequence goes on from NC_060120.1 coordinate 279,169,323, forward strand.
ATGTCACTGTTCTTGAAAATTCAACCCCTAAGGGGGTGAAATAGAGGACAGAACATCTTATGAAAATATTTCATTGTGGAAGCATTTTTAAAGCTAAATTTTTGAAAATTAGTGTTTGGCTTCTCGGTTGGAGATGAGAAAATATGTGTTTCACTGTTTTTGGATACTCAACCCGTAAGAGGGTGAAATAGGGTCAGACTGATTCACTGACTCAGCCCAGCTTAGAATGATAGAAAGTCAAAGTTTGGAGAGGGTGTGGATCTTATACTGTAGGCATCATTTAAGAAGGGAAATAGGGGATGAAAGGCTTATTTCAGTATTTTTGGAAATTTGACCGCTAGGGGGGGGGGGGGGGTAAAACAATGAGTGAAAGTTTTTTTGAAAATCAATAAATACTAAAGAACTACTAAAGGATTTTTAAAGCTACATCTATGACAACTGATATTTTATTTTTGGGTTAGAAATAGAAAAATACACATTTCACTGTTTCTGGAAATTCAGCTCGCAAGGGAGTGCAATAGAGGATGAAAATTTTTAAGAAAATATTTTCTTACATTAAAAAAACTTTAAAGATAAATTTATGAAAGTTGGTATTTCATGTCTTGGTTAGATATAAAGAAATATTTGTTAGTGGATGAAAGTTGCTATGGAAATAACTCCAGAAGAACACAAAATGCATGACTAACAAAAACTATGGACTTCAGCTGTCAGAATTGCTTTTTGGCCAGAAGTACTTTAATAAAGACTATGCTTATACGGCATTAATTAGTGTGAGAAACATAGAAGGTGTTGTAGTTTGTGAAAAATGTAAAAAATTGACTAAACAAAAACAAAAAAATCTCTGTGGGTCATATGGTCTACATGAGTAAAGCAGTAGCTGCTAAGCTAGTATTTTATATTTATTTAAGGACCTAGTCTTTTATCTTTTTAAATCAATAATTTTTTTAAAATACAGACAGTAGAGAATCACGTCTAGAGTTGACACCTCTTTCTGACTTTTTTTGTTGTGAAGTGGTTTCAGTTTTGCGATTTTGAAACAAGTTGGAAAGTCGCCAGTTGAGACGGACAGATTTAAAAAATAAATCAGTGGTTTAGAAATTATGTCTGTACTTATTTTACAGCAATATCTGGTATATTATCTGTTCCTGATAAGTGTTTTGATTTTATTAACTTGATTTCTTGCTGAACTTCTGCATATTTATTGACATGAAAGATGTTGTATTGTCTACTGATTCAATTTTTGATGCCAGATGTGTGTATGATATTGTCACATAGAAACCACAGTCAAGTCCAAATCTAGAGGTAGGGTCGCCACTGAAGTAAAACACATAGAACTGAAAGCACATATATTACATACACCAGCATACAGCCAGAGCAGAACTGAATTGCACGGAGAGTGTAGCAGACAATGAATATTCGAGAATACACAAATATTCCAGAAGCAATAAATACTGAATAACAAATATTTGTCAATGGTTGGTTTGAACTGGCAACCCACAGCACTCCAACAATGGTACTAACCACTACACCACATTGTGTGGCCTGTAGCTCACACCATTGTTCAGTCTCCTGGAAAAACAGTGACCCCCACTGTTACAGGAATTCTCAGTGGAGCTGACTACTGCACCATGGATCTAGATCTTGACAATAGTCTACCCTATGTCAGCACTGGTGGGTCCTTGCATTCTGGTTGTGTTATTACATCGTCTTTACTGTGATGGGCATCAAAGATAGATCATCTGTCAAGTGAGTCTTCAGATTGCTTTAACATCCTGTCGTCAATCTGCTTCTCTGGACTTTAGTAGGGTTTCATCTACAGGACACCTCTGGGCTTTTGTCTTTTGGCAAGTGACAAGGGATACAATATGGTTCAAAGCAGCATTTTAGTAACTTTTTCCCGATAATCCTACTTTCTACAAAGGCGCAAAAATTCAAGCAAAGTCTCTTGGGCTGCATCTCACTGGTCAGTGCTTGGCCATGTAGTACTCTCTCTCTTACTTCTGGGTGTCCAGGTCCATATATGAGCCAGCTGACATGCTTGTTGGGTCTTGGTGATGAGATGTTTGACATAGTCTTTCTAAGTATCAGTTGGTTGTAATGGGAACAGTGTATTCATTGTCATTTCAGCCTTGCAACTGTGGAGTGGGAAGAACAGTGTTAATCCTGTAGCATATTCCTTCACTGAATTGTATGCAAATATCGCAACGGGTAGTATTGTAACCTAATCTCTCCGTTCAACATCAGTGTACATTGAAAGCATATCTGCCAGTGTCTTATTAAAGGGTTCTGCGAGGCCATGAGCCTGTGGATGGTAGTCAGTTGTCACCTTGTGGGTGATGTTGCAATGTGAAATTACCTCTGACACTAGTTGCGAGCTAACGTCCCCAAAGATGTTCAGGCTCACATGCAGTTCCTCTTTGTCTAAATGTCTTGGCTCAAACTTGTCTAGGGGTTGAACCACACGTGTCGCATTACATGCCCTAAGTTAGACACTTGTGACCCTTTGGTTAAATTGTCTAGCTGATGGCAAGTTTGCAAAATACAAAGTTAACATAACATATAATAATAGTGATAATGATATCAGGAACCAAATTAATGACCCATAAGTGATGTAGGCCACACAGTTGCAATTTGGTTAGAATAATGTTTATTCAGAAAGCAAACTAATAGCAAAAGTGGTCATATTTAGAATTACTATTACACTTTATCTTCCCTGCATAATGCAGTCTCCATTTTATGCACAAAAAATGGCTTCCTCTCATGTTAAATCAGTGTCCGGAGGTAAAATAGTCCCCCATTCGGATCTCCGGGGGGGACAACTTGAAAGGAGGCAAAAAATCAAAATGAGAATTGGTACCTGGAATGTCAGAACTCTGCTACAAGCAGGAAAACTAGAAAACCTTAAAAGAGAGATGGAAAAGAATCATATGGACCTCGTAGGAGTTGCTGAGGTAAGATGGAATGGACATGGAGAGTTGCAGTCAGATGAATATGTATTCTACTACTCAGGAGGAGAAGTAAAAGGAATTAATGGAGTAGGAATGATTATGACAAAGGAATTGGCTAAATGTGTGGAATATGTAGACTATGCAAATGACCGGGTTATTGGTGTAAGGCTGAAAGGAGCACAAAAAGATTTACTGATTGTCCAGGTGTATATGCCAACTTCAGAACATGATGACCAAATTGTAGAGGAAACGTACAATGTAATAGAGAGAATAATGGACGAAAATGAAAAATGCTGCAAAATAGTAATGGGAGACTGGAACGCCATTGTGGGAGAAGGGAAAGAGGGAAACATAGTAGGCAGTCATGGTCTTGGAAAGAGAAATGACAGAGGTGAATGGTTAATTGACTTCTGCAGGGAAAGGCAGCTGATAGTGGCAAACACATGGTTCAAGAACCATAGGAGGAGGCTCTACACTTGGAAATCACCAGGGGATAAATATAGAAACCAAATCGATTTTATACTGGTAGAAGAAAGATACAGGAATGGAATCAAGAAGGTGCACACATTATCAGGTGCAGATATTAATAGTGACCACAACTTACTTATGGCAGAAATAGAAATAAGAATGAAAAAACTGAAAAAGGCGACAATGGTGAAGAAATGGGATCTAGAGAAGACAAGGTCCAACAAAGAACAAATTACAGAAATGCTGTCTCGGGACTTTCTAAACACATTACGAGACAAAGAAGCACCTGATAATGCCAACGAGTACTGGAATATGCTGAAAGAAGGAATCATTAAAGCAGGACAGCAAAATATAGGATATGTAAAAGGGAAAAGGTCAAAAAAACCATGGGTCACACAAGAAATGATTTCCAAGATGGAGGAGAGAAGAAAATTGAAAAACAAGAACACTGAAGATGCAAGAAAGCTATACCGAAGGTTAAATAACGAACTGCGAAGAGAAACAGAGCAGGCTAGGAAAAATGGCTAAAAGAGGAATGTGATGAAATTGAAGAACTGGACAGGAAAGGAAGATACGACTTACTATACAACAGAGTAAAGACTATGACATGGGAACAAAACAGAGCAGGAAGTGCTACTATGGAAATTTTGAGTAAAGACGAAGAGGTAGTGTATAAAGATCGTGACGATGTCCTCCAGAGATGGGAAGAATATATAAAAGAGCTATATGACACAAATAGCAAACCAGAAACTCTGGAACTTGAATCACACAACAGTGTAAGTGATGAAGAGAAAGGACCGACCATCATAATGGAAGAAGTAAAGTCTGCCATTGCTGCAATGAAAAATGGCAAAGCAGTAAGCACAGATACAATACCGGGAGAAATACTAAAATGCTTGAACCACAATGGAATAAGAGAAATATTGAGGTTATGTAATAAAATATATGACAGTGGTGAATGGCCTGAGGACTTTTTGACAGCAGTAATGATTCCATTACTGAAAAAACAAGGAACCAAGAAATGCAGCGAGCACAGGACAATCAGTCTCATTTCACATGCAGCCAAAGTGATGTTAAGAATAATTAATAAAAGACTTGAAAAAGTAATAGAGGAGAATCTCGGCGAGGAGCAGTTTGGCTTTAGACGGAATACGGGCACCAGAGATGCAATAGGGCTCCTACGAATCTTGGGAGAAAGGTTTATTGATAAAGGAAGAGACCTATATATGTGCTTCATCGATTTAGAAAAGGCATTTGACAATGTGGTTTGGGACAAGCTGGCGACTATTATGAGGGAAAAGAGAGTGGACTGGAAAACCAGAAGACTTATAAACTCATTGTACCTTAATCAAAAAGTTTCAGTTAAAGTGAGAGGAGAAAGTACAAACTGGATCAGACTAGGGAAAGGAGTAAGACAAGGATGCTGTTTATCACCTACTCTTTTCAACCTGTACTTGGAAAATATGATTGACCAATGCTCATTAGATGACAAAGGAGTAGAAATTGGAGGAAGAAGAGTAGGGTGATTGAGATTTGCTGATGACATGGTCCTTCTAGCCACAGGGGAAAAAGAATTACAGGATTTGGTGGACACCATTGCAACTAACGGAAAAAATATGGAATGAAAATTAACACAAATAAAACAAAAGTATTGGCAATAGGAGGAAATAAGGAAATAAAAATTGTGCTGAATGGAGAAACACTAGAACAGGGGCAAAATTTTAAGTATCTTGGAAGCAGGATAGACACCGACTGGAAGTGCACCACAGAAATTAAAACAAGGACAGCAATGGCAAAAGAGGCGTTTTATAAGAAAAGGAGAATCTTCTGCAGCGGTATGGACAGAGAACTCAGAAAGAGACTCATAAAATGTCTTGCATGGAGTGTTCTTCTATATGGCGCTGAAACATGGACTATGAGGAAAAAAGACAGAGAAAGGCTGGAGGCTTTTGAGATCTGGACATGGCGGAAGATGGAAAGAATAAGTTGGATGGACAGAGTAAAAAATGAAGAGGTACTGAGAAGAGTGGGAGAGAAAAGGCAGTTACTAGATGTAATAAAGAGAAGAAAAAGAAATTGGATTGGGCATATATTAAGAAAGAATGACGGACTGATAAAAACAGTTTTAGAAGGTTATGTAGAAGGGAAAAGGAAGCGAGGAAGGAAGAGATTCCAGATACTGGATGACATGATGGACGGTACAACATACAGCAGCCTTGAGAAGGAAGCGATGGATCGCAGAAAATGGAGAGGCAAAGGACCTGCTAATATAGCAGATAACTGATGATGATGATGACTACACTCGAGCGCATATACATTTGACATAGTTTGAACGTTCACAATCTCATCGTGAATTACTCCACCTCATTAACTATGTGAAAAGTTAAGAGTTCACACCAGGCGTGCGGCTGCTCGCCTCTCAGAGACTAAGTCCCACAATACCACACAACGTGAAATTTTCTAAGTTGTTTCACTTCCTAGCTACCTAAAGACCGACTGCCTGCTTTTGCATCTCAATCCAAACTGTACCCTTTGGTGTCTCCAGCTGAACTGTCTGCTTTCGCATTTGCTCCAGCACTCCCCCTGCCCGTCCCCAGTTGCATTTCCCGCGCACCGAATATCCTCACTCAAATAACTAGGGCAGTTCCTTTTCCTGAAGCCAACCATCTGATTGGCTACTGCTTATTCTACATTATTTTACATTTTAACATATTTAAATAGTCAAAGCTTGACCACTTTCACATTCTAAATAAAGTATCAATAATATCCATTACATAATAAACGTTAAATTCTTTTACATATAACCAATACAGTTTCCTTCTTAGCTTTGAATGCCATGGCCAGCAGCCCTGCACCAATATCCTTTCTGATAAATAAATAAATAAATTAACTATTATGCACTAAACTTTACAACAAATATTCTATTACCTAATGATTCAATAAGGTGTCATGCTGTCATCGTTCAGTGTGTTTTGTGTGGAGGAAATGATGATCTGATGCTTAACTGAAAATAGTGATAATTTAAATTTACTGTACCTTTGAAACGAATAAAGTTACATATTTGATATTTATAACATTTGTAATTTTAATGATGCGCTTTTGTATGAATCATCGATTGCTAAGATCGACCAAAGCATTCAGATTTTAGCATTCAGGTATTTGTTACAAAACTTGTTATGTTCACTTTAACAATAAATCCTTTAACTATTACAGATACGATCAATATTCAAGTTTTATTCGGATCACCATGAAAATTTGTGGAGGGTGGCAGATTAAAATTACTGTGGCTTGATTCCCTGCACTACTACAGAATTAAATAGTTTTCGTAAATGTTTCCCTTTATGGCCGATCTTAGGTCTGTCGTGTTTAACACTGCTACATCTTCTTGGCCACAAATGGCTTCTACTGGGTTTCTGTATGACATAGGTTCTCGTCTGTCTCACTCGCACATTACAACGCTTAGGTCTAATTAGACAGTAGACCCCATCTCATGGTGAATCTGCACTCTTTGTGACATCCGGTCCTGGATGACAAGGTTCGTTTCACAATTCCTGAAGGCTGACTCTTTTGGTCATATACTTGGATTACAGTGAAATGCTCATTAACTTTTCCATGAGGAGAGAGCATTTGTGCTCTCCGGAGTGCAGTGTGCTTTAAAATGATGTCTTCTAAAAGGAACTTTGCAATTTTTGGTGCTTTGTTAGCCAGCACTGCTTAAGTGTCAAAATGGGTGAGGTATTAATGGCAGACTATTATCCATTGATTCAAGATTGTTGACTTTAGGGGCCTCCCCAAGAGGTCGATTCCAATTTGGTGGAGTGTTGCTGCTGCAGGTGGGATTGGTACCAGATGCCCTGTAGGCAACTGTGGCACGCGCTTCTGTCAGCATTCCGTACATTGGCTTGACTTAGTGTCTAATGGATTGGAAAAGACTGGCACCTGACACTTGTACCTGATTTTGTCTAGAGTCTTCACAAATCCTGGGTGACCAGATGTTGCAGCATCACGGGAAAACTTCAACGTAGCTGGCCATAGTTGAGCTGGGATGACGAGCAACCATTTCTGCCCCATTGGATCATAATTTATCTTGTACAATGCTCTGTCAATTGGTTGAAACTTCTTTCATCAAGTGTTAGACTTTGTCAGCTTTGGACGTGTTCAGATTTACTATGTGGCATTGTGCCAAAATATTCTTTATGTACGACTATGTTGTTTCCCCATGATGTTGTGCCCTGTTCCTCAGTTGTTCCTCTGCTGAGCAGACTTGCTGCTCATTGTTACAGAACACTTTCATCGGTTAAGCCTGGAATTTATCGCAGCTGTTGAGCTACAATCAGTGCTGGTCTGTGTCATCCAAGTAAAAGTACACACTTTTCAGACACTTCATGTCCTCCTACCTGTTGCATTTTGTGACTCAGTCAAATTCTTTCACACATTTTGTAAGATACTGACTCGTGTCTCTGGAAAACACTGATAGGTGCCTGATGTGTATCTGACATACTGCTGTGTGGGCTCCATTGGTCTCCTGAATACCAGGTGTACCAGTATGAAATCAGTGTTTTCTTTGTGAAAATGAAACAGTAATTTTGAATTGAAAAGTAAAAACATTTCATTCAAAGTACTGACCATTGCTTTCCATACATTTTGACCACCTTTCTGGCAATTTGTGGACACCACCCCAATAGAAATGTTCATCTTTTGAAGCAAACCAATCAGACACCCAATTTTCGACTTCTTCGTAGGAATCGAAGTGTTCCTCAGCCAATGCGTGTGCCATTAATGAAAACAAATGGTAGATGGATGGGGCCAAGTCTGGTGAATACGGCGGGTGGGGTAGCAGCTCCCAGCCAAGTGTTTTGATTGTATCCTGAACCAGTTTTGCTTTGTGTGCAGGTTCATTGTCGTGTAAAAAAATAACTTTGCCATGTCTTCTGGCCCATTCTGGTCTTTTTTCGACCAGTGCATAGTTCAATTTGATCATTTGTTGTCTGTAGCTATTAGTATTCACAGTTTCACCGGGTTTTAGAAGCTCATGATACACCACACCTTTCTGATCCCACCAAACACAGAGCATTGTCTTCTTGCCGAATTGATCTGGTTTTGCAGTCGATGTTGATGGTTGTCCCGGATTAACTCATGATTTTTCCCATTTAGGATTCTTAAAATAAATCCATTTTTCATCGCCAGTAACAATTCAATGCAAAACTGATTTTCTTTCATGTCTTTGAAGCAAAATTTGACAAAGGTTTTTCAGTTTTCCATCTGTCTTTCATTCAATTCATGTGGCACCCATTTTCCACACTTTTGGATCTTTCCCATAGCTTTCAAACGGTCAGAAATTGTTAGTTGTGCAACATTTAGCATTGCTGCCATTTGCTTCTGATTCAAAGTATCATCTTCATCCAATATTGCTTGCAATTCAGTGTATTCAAACTTTTTTGGTGGTCTTCCACATTCTTCATTTCTTGCATCAAAATCATTATTTCTGAACCGTTGAAACCATCTTTTGCATGTTGCATCTGATAGAGCATGATCACCATATGCCTCGACAAGCATTCGATGCGACTCTGCAGCACTTTTTTTCAAATGAAAACAAAAAATTAATGCTTTCCGCAGATCATCACTTTCTGGTACAAAATTCGACATTGTTAACACGATGAAAACATATGATGTTTGTTCCGTGACTTGATGTATATTAAATATCTTTGACAGGTGTCATACCAACCAAACAAAACAAAAAATTAAGGCTCGTTCACAACAAATGCTCCCTATCGACACATTTGTATCTTAACGCTCATTTCATACCAGTACACCTGGTATACAGTGGTACTGCTTGTATTCTGTTTCCTGTTCTTGTAGTTAATGGCTTTTACATTGCCTTATTGAGCTGTGGTAATATAAAGTGTGCTGTTAGAAAATTCCCCTTAGGACTGGTGGAGGGGACTGAGTAGACAATATTTTGAATTGTAACTGATGCCTGGAAATTTACTGGATCCGCACTGCAGCAGTTTAAAGACAAGTTTGCTGGTGGGGTTTCTTAGTGATGGGACAGCCGACTGTTTTTATTAATCAACTGGTCAACTGATTGTTTTTCTGTTCAGGCGGTTTTTTCAGTCCAATGAAACAACCAAGTGAAACTTGTCTTTGCAGCCATGTCAGCTACATGAGTGTTTTCAAACATTCACTGGTTTTGAGAGGTTTCACTCAAAGTGAGACAACTGACTGAAACAAGTCCCTGTAAGTTGTGGCCGTTATATGAATGTTTTCACTCACATCTACATCTACATCTACATCTGTACTCCGCGAGCCACCTTACGGTGTGTGGCGGAGGGTACTTATTGTACCACTATCTGATCCCCCCTTCCCTGTTCCATTCACGAATTGTGCGTGGGAAGAACGACTGCTTGTAAGTCTCCGTATTTGCTCTAATTTCTCGGATCTTTTCGTTGTGATCATTACGCGAGATATATGTGGGCGGTAGTAATATGTTGCCCATCTCTTCCCGCAATGTGCTCTCTCGTAATTTCGATAATAAACGTCTCCGTATTGCGTAACGCCTTTCTTGAAGTGTCCGCCACTGGAGCTTGTTCAGCATCTCCGTAACGCTCTCGCGCTGACTAAATGTCCCCATGACGAATCGCGCTGCTTTTCGCTGGATCATGTCTATCTCTTCTATTAATCCAACCTGGTAAGAGTCCCATACTGATGAGCAATACTCAAGAATCGGACGAACAAGTGTTTTGTAAGCTACTTCTTTCGTTGATGAGTCACATTTTCTTAGAATTCTTCCTATGAATCTCAACCTGGCGCCTGCTTTTCCCACTATTTGTTTTATGTGATCATTCCACTTCAGATCGCTCCGGATAGTAACTCCTAAGTATTTTACGGTCGTTACCGCTTCCAATGATTTACCACCTATGGCATAATCGTACTGGAATGGATTTCTGCCCCTATGTATGCGCATTATATTACATTTATCTACGTTTAGGGAAAGCTGCCAGCTGTTGCACCATGCATTAATCCTCTGCAGGTCCTCCTGGAGTACGTACGAGTCTTCTGATGTTGCTACTTTCTTGTAGACAACCGTGTCATCTGCAAATAGCCTCACGGAGCTACCGATGTTGTCAACTAAGTCATTTATGTATATTGTAAACAATAAAGGTCCTATCACGCTTCCCTGCGGTACTCCCGAAATTACCTCTACATCTGCAGATTTTGAACCGTTAAGAATGACATGTTGTGTTCTTTCTTCTAGGAAATCCTGAATCCAATCACAAACCTGGTCCGATATTCCGTAAGCTCGTATTTTTTTCACTAAACGTAAGTGCGGAACCGTATCAAATGCCTTCCTGAAGTCCAGGAATACGGCATCAATCTGCTCGCCAGTGTCTACGGCACTGTGAATTTCTTGGGCAAATAGGGCGAGCTGAGTTTCACATGATCTCTGTTTGCGGAATCCATGTTGGTTATGATGAAGGAGATTTGTATTATCTAAGAACGTCATAATACGAGAACACAAAACATGTTCCATTATTCTACAACAGATTGACGTAAGCGAAATAGGCCTATAATTATTCGCATCTGATTTATGACCCTTCTTGAAAATGGGAACGACCTGCGCTTTCTTCCAGTCGCTAGGTACTTTACGTTCTTCCAGCGATCTACGATAAATTGCTGATAGAAAGGGGGCAAGTTCTTTAGCATAATCACTGTAGAATCTTAAGGGTATCTCGTCTGGTCCGGATGCTTTTCCGCTACTAAGTGATAGCAGTTGTTTTTCAATTCCGATATCGTTTATTTCAATATTTTCCATTTTGGCGTCCGTGCGACGGCTGAAGTCAGGGACCGTGTTACGATTTTCCGCAGTGAAACAGTTTCGGAACACTGAATTCAGTATTTCAGCCTTTCTTCGGTCGTCCTCTGTTTCGGTGCCATCGTGGTCAACGAGTGACTGAATAGAGGATTTAGATCCGCTTACCGATTTTACATATGACCAAAACTTTTTAGGGTTCTTGTTTAGATTGTTTGCCAATGTTTTATGTTCGAATTCGTTGAATGCTTCTCTCATTGCTCTCTTTACGCTCTTTTTCGCTTCGTTCAGCTTTTCCTTATCAGCTATGATTCGACTACTCTTAAACCTATCATGAAGCTTTCTTTGTTTCCGTAGTACCTTTCGTACATGATTGTTATACCACGGTGGATCTTTCCCCTCGCTTTGGACCTTAGTCGGTACGAACTTATCTAAGGCGTACTGGACGATGTTTCTGAATTTTTTCCATTTTTGTTCCACATCCTCTTCCTCAGAAATGAACGTTTGATGGTGGTCACTCAGATATTCTGCGATTTGTGCCCTATCACTCTTGTTAAGCAAATATATTTTCCTTCCTTTCTTGGCATTTCTTATTACACTTGTAGTCATTGATGCAACCACTGACTTATGATCACTGATATCCTCTTCTACATTCACGGAGTCGAAAAGTTCCGGTCTATTTGTTGCTATGAGGTCTAAAACGTTAGCTTCACGAGTTGGTTCTCTAACTATCTGCTCGAAGTAATTCTCGGACAAGGCAGTCAGGATAATGTCACAAGAGTCTCTGTCCCTGGCTCCAGTTCTGATTGTGTGACTATCCCATTCTATACCTGGTAGATTGAAGTCTCCCCCTATTACAATAGTATGATCACGAAACTTCTTCACAACGTTCTGCAGGTTCTCTCTGAGGCGCTCAACTACTACGGTTGCTGATGCAGGTGGTCTATAGAAGCATCCGACTATCATATCTGACCCACCTTTGATACTTAACTTAACCCAGATTATTTCACATTCGCATTCGCTAATAACTTCACTGGATATTATTGAATTCTCTACTGCTATAAATACTCCTCCACCATTGGCGTTTATCCTATCCTTGCGGTATATATTCCATTCTGTGTCTAGGATTTCGTTACTGTTCACTTCCGGTTTTAACCAACTTTCCGTTCCTAATACTATATGCGCACTATTTCCTTCAATAAGAGATACTAATTCAGGAACCTTGCCCTGGATACTCCTGCAGTTTACCAATATTACGTTAACTTTTCCTGTTTTTGGTCTCTGAGGACGGACGTTCTTTATCAACGATGATAATGTCCTCTCTGGTAAGCCGTCAGGTATTTTATCGTTTCGCCCAAGGGGGTGTCCCTCTAACCTAAAAAACCTCCGTGTGCACGCCACACGTACTCTGCTACCCTAGTAGCTGCTTCCGGTGTGTAGTGCACGCCTGACCTGTCTAGGGGGGCCCTACAGTTCTCCACCCAATAACGGAGGTCGATGAATTTGCAACCATTATAGTCGCAGAGTCGTCTGAGCCTCTGGTTTAGACCCTCCACACGGCTCCAAACCAGAGGACCGCAATCGACTCTGGGCACTATGCTGCAGATATTAAGCTCAGCTTGCACTCGGCGTGCGATGCTGGTTGTCTTCACCAAATCAGCCAGCCGCCGGAAGGAACCAAGGATGGCCTCAGAACCCAAGCGGCATGCGTCATTCGTTCCGACATGTGCTACTATCTGCAGCCGGTCACACCCAGTGCGTTCAATAGCTGCCGGAAGGGCCTCCTCCACATTACGGACGAGACCCCCCGGCAAGGACACCGAGTGCACACTGGCATTCTTCCCCGACCTACCTGCTATTTTCCTGAGGGGCTCCATAACCCGCCTAACGTTGGAGCTCCCTATAACTAATAGGCCCGCCCTCTGTGACTGTCGGGACCTTGCCGGAGAATCGGCCACTGGCCCAACAGGCGAGGCATCCTGTGGTGGCTCGGAAACGATGTCATCACCACTAGGAAGCACCCCGTACCTGTTGGAAAGGGGTAAGGCAGCTGCCACGCGGCCAGATCCCACCTTCGCCTTTCGGCCAGGCACGCGCGAGCCCACCACTGTCCGCCATTCACCCTGGAGTGATGGCTGACCGGTAAGATGCTCACTGCCGGAAGACGCAGCGATATCAGGGGTTCCATGTGATTCCAAGGCCACCGAAGTAGGCATAGGTCTCACCACAGTTGCCCCAACGCCACTACGAGCCGACGCCTGCGCCTCGAGCTCGATGAGCCTAACAGACAAAGCCTCCACCTGCCCCCGAAGAGTGGCCAATTCTCCTTGCGTCCGCTCACAACAACCACAGTCCCTACACATGACTAAGTTTACCCTACTCTATACGGTGACAAATTCCCAAGATAATCTTCTGATGAGCTACTCTGATAATCAAGAAACACTCACTGAAATACGAGACGCAAAAACTACGCTAGGTTTTCCCAGAAAAACTATTTAAAAGCTAAGCGCAGCAAATAAGTACAAAAACGCTTTATACAAACAGTACTCGCTGCTGCTGGTGCTCTCGCTCTGGCTGTCACAAGACAACTGCTGATTCAAGTGACTAGTGGCTAACGGCCACGAAACAAACAAAAGACGGTTTTAGGGCGCTTTCTGTTCTAAACGATCAAGAAAACACTAAGAAATCTAACACGAAAACTACGTAAAGTTTTATCAAGAACTGTTAGTTACTATGCAGAGCAGATAAACACAAATAGAATCCCTTCCTTAGTGGAAGGTCGTAAACAAAATGCAAAATAAACGCTTTATACAAACAGTACTCGCTGCTGCTGGTGCTCTCGCTCTGGCTGTCACAAGGCAACTGCTGACTCAAGTGACTAGTGGCTAACGGCCGCGAAACAAACAAAAGACGGTTTTAGGGCGCTTTCTGTTCTAAACGATCAAGAAAACACTAAGAAATCTAACATGAAAACTACGTAAAGTTTTATCAAGAACTGTTAGTTACTATGCAGAGCAGATAAACACAAATAGAATCCCTTCCTTAGTGGAAGGTCGTAAACAAAATGCAAAATAAACGCTTTATACAAACAGTACTCGCTGCTGCTGGTGCTCTCGCTCTGGCTGTCACAAGACTCACTGACTGGTTTCATTCGGTGCGAGAGAACTGACTGACTACTGAGGTCTCTGTTGGTTGGGCCATTATATTAATGTTTTCACTTGGCCCTTGGGTTTGAATGATTTTTACAAACTTAATTTTTCACTTTTTTCCGTAGGGTCGTTGGGGTGGCCTCCTCTTCTGGCTGCCAGGGTCAGGGCTGCAGCTGGCATGAGAAGGTGGTGTGGTAGCTGGTGCGAGCACATCACTGCTGGGACCTGCACTAGCGACAACTGGCCACCACGTCACCTCCTCGCGCCAGCTGCAGCCCTGGCCCTGGAAGCTGCAGGATGCTGACTGTACCAAACAGGCACTATCTCAGATTTTAATTTCATTTATGGACATCATCTCTTTTCAGTAAAACAGTTGCAAAAATGTGCCTATGTTCCATTCTTCTTCGTATATCCCTAAGAGAACTCCCATGCTTGCTCAGTATTGTACTTCCAATGAAGCTTTGTTAGTTATGTGTTTACTCCACCTCGAACAATTTAATGCACAGCAATGTATTTATCAGTTTTAAATGGTGAAAAGAAGAATCAGTCTTTCAGTAATGTAGGAAAAGATAGATTTACCATAAAGATGACACGTCAAGATGCAACAGGCACGATTAAAAGAGGCTCACATATAGCTTTCGGACACAGTCTTTGTCAGTAAACACACACACACACACACACACACACACACACACACACAAGCAAGCACTCTCACGCACAAACGACCACCAACTCCAGCATCTGGGGCCAGAATCCATTGCTGACGAAGGCTGTGGCCAAAAGCTATAGGTCAATGTCTTTTAATTGTGCCTGTTTGCAGCTTGATGTGTGTTCTTTATGGTAAGTAGCAATCTATCTTTTCCTACATTGTTGATATTCCTACTGGAAGTTTCCATTGTTAGAATTAGATTTTCAGCACATAATGAAACGAATGACTTTATTGCTTGTCTTCGTGTACACCTGAGGGTATGTGCACCCCTGTTTGTATTGTATGCCACTATGAAATAATGAAAATACTACAGACTGGTTTCACTCAGAAGAATAACTGGATAACTCGGTCATCACATAAACCACTAAACAGTGCTTTCAATTGAATGAACGAATGAATGCAAGTTTTAACTGACAGAAAAACTAGAGACTGCTTTCACGTGAAAAAGAAAGAATGAATAACTCAGTCAGTGGTACACAAAATGCCACTGGACTGCGTCGACTGTTTGCATTCAGTTGCTCCCTGAGACTGGTACACGCAAAAGAAATGAATGAATAAAAATTCCACCGATATGTAAAACTACAACTGACTGATTCATTTGTTTCCATTCGGTTGCTCTTATAGAATGATGCTATTCACCATATAGCAGAGATGCTGAGTCACAGATAGGCACAACAAGAAGGCTGTCACAAATAAGCTTTTGACCAAAAGGCCTTCAAATAGACGACACACACACAAACACACACACACACACACACACACACACACACACACACACACATGCAAATGCAACTCACACACACAACTGCAATCTCTGGCAATTGCATCCACACTGCGAGCAGCAGCACCAGTGCATGATGGGAGTGGTGAATGGGTGGTGGTAAGAAGGAGTCTGGGGGGGGGGGGGGGAGGAGGAGGGATAGAAGGGTAGGGATGGCATACAGTGCAGTTGTGCTGAGGAGCGTGCGTTCTACTACCCCCCTCATCTCTCCCCTGCTCTCCGTCTAACCTCCCAACTGCACATATCTACCCTACCCTCTCTCCACCTCATCCCTGCACTCCCCAGCAACATTTCACTGTCCCACATCCCTACACCCCTACCCTACTATCCCTCCGCCTCCCCACCCCAGCCCCCTCCTTACTCCCACCCTGTCGCCATTGCCATGATGCACTGCTACTGCTGCTCGCAGTGTTGCTTCAGTTGCCAGAGATTACAGCTGTGCGTGTAAGTTGCGTTTGCGTGCGTGTGTGTGTGTGTGTGTGTGTGTGTGTGTGTGTGTGTGTGTGTGTGTGTGTGTGTATGTGTGTGCTGGGTGAAAGCTCATTTGTGACAATCTTTTTCTTGTGCCTGACTGCGACTCAGCATCTCTGTTATATGGTGAGTAGCAACTTTCCTTATCATAATATTGTTACATTCCATCCTGGATTTTCCATTGTTTGAAAGGAATGAATGAATAATTCAACCGGTATGTAAAGCTGCAACCAAATGAGTGATTCTATTGTTTTCTAACAACTGACCGAATCAGTTGTTTTCCTTCGGTTGTTCTCATCACTAGTGGTGCCTACGTAGGTTCGGCTGATGTCATTTGGCATCAGTCCTACCTCTGAATTGGTTCAAGTCTCATTCACTTGTCTGTGAGTGTTAGAGCAACATGGTTGAGCACACATTTGCAGAATACACTGACATTATCTTTCTATATGTTGAAGTCACAGTAATGGAAGAGCTGCTCATTGACTTTCTCGTGTTCATTATCCACAACATCCAACTCCAGTGCATACCCTTTTCACCACATGTACGCTATGGCATTGAGAAAGGGGTACCTTCACTGTCAGCAGGCATGACTGTGGTGCTCCAAGGAGACACCACACACCCAGATTGGAAGATGCCATACTGCATCACATTGAAGGGAACCCGTCAATGGATTTTGTTTCTCTGGTTGTTAGCGAGTGGAACTTGTAATGGTACTTGAATTACGTAACCATTACGGCACCTCAACCCAACCTCTCGATACCAGCAATATTCTAATGTGTTTCTGTAAAGTAGTTAACATATTTCTGAGACAACATTCAAATTTGATTTAATTAATGTAGAGGTACTTTGATACATCGATATGTTTATGTCGCAATGATATTATTCTTATGTGTATTCTTTCTTTTGTCACTATGATCTTTGACGTACTTGTAACTCTTAATTTTTTGGGCGCGTAAGCAGTTAGGTTAGTTAGAGAGTCGGACCTTGAAAAAGTCAAGTCTTGGACGTCATGTTGGAAAGACACATATTGTAGTCAGCTTATAAAATGTGTACTTTAGCAGTGAGGAAGATGTTTTCACGTATGTTTTGTATTGTGAAGTGATGTTTTGTGTGTTACGTGATATTGCAACAAAAGCAATAAAAAGGAAGTGTAACTTAAATTCGGAGTGCTGATTATTTTTTTACATCACCATTGTGCTAACTTTGAAAGGTTTAATCTTCAAGAATGGTTTGTGAAACACATCTATAAAACTTTTGAATATAGCAGAATAAAACCTAGGCCTCATTGCATCCAAGCTTGGAATCATCACCACGTAGATTTTCAACGATTGAGCCATGATTCTACAACGAGACCAGTGTGGGAAACAGGAAAAGATGAGTGCCTAATTTATTCATTATTACATGAAATGAATTTATTAACTGTGCTCTAATGACACCTGCCACATAATAACTTTGCTGTTGCCCGAAAATGCAGTATTTAGCAGCGTGAGCAACACCACAATCATTATTAAATTTTGACCCTTGATGTGGTAGGGTTGTTAGAAACTGTAAACAAATTACGTGCTGGGTCACGCCTAATAAATTACTTGTAGGAGTGGTTTTGTTACCAACACATTTTCAAGTGGTTGTAACACAGAAATAGTGTTTTTCTGGACGTGGGTTCCAGTTCAAAATATTGTGTACCGAGCCTCTTCTACAAGTCCTAGAAGTTTGTAAGGGAAATTTTACAGCAGTTGAAGTACTTGGCATCTCAGCCAAACAGTGTCGTATTGAAACGATGTTCAAGTCTAAATCTGAAGACATGGTTGTCAGTGAAGTACAACATTTTGAAATGAAGGCACATGTGTTACTGACACTGATGCACAGCCAGAACACAACTGAACTTGAACTCCTGCACGGAGAGCGCAGCTATTTATAAAAACCATCAAATATTGCAGAATATACTAATATTAAAAACATAAGATATTTCAGGAACGTTCCAGAAATGGTAAATACCAATTCTGAAAGTTTCTTTTCTGATAAGCCCACAGCGTGCATTAAATTGGTGAATGACATCATATACAGTTTTTCAAGTTTCTGCTGCACATCAGTTTTATTAGTTTGTCATGTATACTCAGTGAATCCCGTTTCAGCTGTTACATTATTTTCAAGAGTTCCTGAAATATTAATGAATCTAAAACTTCCTGTATAAAGTTACAGAAGTATATGTTGGACGGCCTACTTGAGCATTCTGGAGTTCTTTGTTGAGATTAGTTGTCAGTTTTTGTGCTGTTGGAATTTGTCAGAAATTTACATAAGGCACTTCCTTTTGTGTTTGCACCTATGTTTTTTGATGCATACATGTTTACAATGCGTTTACATTAATGGAAAATCGCTGGTAATGACTACATTGTAAAGATCATAAAATCATTATAAAGATCGTATTATGACCATCCAGTATTCTTGACATCCATTTGTTGTAGCAGCTTACAACATATTCTGAACTCAAACATAGTGAGCTATCTCAAATAGAATGGCCTCCTCCATGCCAATCAGCAGAGATTTCGAAAATCTTGATCATGTGAAACCTAGCTCCCATTTTTCTCACATGGCATGCCGAAATCTGTGGATTGAGGCAGGTGCGGATGGATATGTGTGTGTGTGCGAGTGTATACCCGTCCTTTTTTCCCCCTAAGGTAAGTCTTTCCGCTCCCGGGATTGGAATGACTCCTTACCCTCTCCCTTAAAACCCACATCCTTTCGTCTTTCCCTCTCCTTCCCTCTTTCCTGATGAATCAACCGTTGGTTGCGAAAGCTAGAATTTTGTGTGTATGTTTGTGTTTGTTTGTGTGTCTATCGACCTGCCAGCGCTTTTGTTTGGTAAGTCTCATTATCTTTGTTTTTAGATATATTTTTCCCACGTGGAATGTTTCCCTCTATTGTATTCAAGTACAGAGTGTGCTACAGATGCACAAACAACTGAAAAAGGAAAAGGATAGGGTTTCAAAATGAGTGCTTATCTACCACATATTTTCCGTGAAAATATGCAGAATGCTAAGAAGGCATAAGATTAAAGTGAACTTTTGTCCTCTTTCCAAAATCTTGGTATTTTTGAGATCTTTCAAAGACAATTTAGATTTGTACAAGACTGGTATTTACAGGATTCCATGCAAATGTGGCAAATCTTATGTAGCGTAATTGGATCTATTCACCACGTGGCAGTAGCAAAGACAAACAAAAGTTAGGAAATGTGCAGGCAGTAGCTCATTCTTCTGGCAGAAGGGTTGAAAAGGAAGGAAGGGTGATGAAGGAAAATGACCAGTGAGGTTTAGGAAATGAGGAGAATTATGGAAAAGTCACACAGAACCCCAGGTCATGGGAGACTTGCTTCATGGGACGAGAAGACTTGAAAACCTGAGAGCTTAAAGACGGGAGATAGGGTTATAAGAAAGTTAGAGATCAGTGACCAAACATCTTGAAATAGTTAGTAAGAGCAGAAAGCTAAGTTTATTATATGTGGTAGATTTAGTGGACAGGGAAAATAGATAGGTCAGAAAATAAAAGATATAGAAAACTGAAAGGAAGTGAATAAAGAAATAAATTAATGTAAATTAAGGCCAAGTGGGTGGTGAGAACCAAGGACATGTTGTAATGCCAGTTCCCATTTGCAGATCTCTGAGAAACTTTTGTCATGGTGAAGAATCCATATGGTATATTTGGTGAGATAGGCACTGTGGTCATGACAGTCATGTTGCAGAAAATGCTCTGTAACAGGATATTGTGTGTTGTCAGTGTGTACCCTTTGTTTATGCCCATTCATCCTAACTGATTACTTAATGGTAGTCATACCAATGTAGAAGGCAGAACAATGTTCACATAACAGCTGGTATACAACGTGTCATTTCACATGTGCCTCTCCCTTTGATAGTGTATGCTTTTCCATTTACAGGGCTGGTATAAGCGGTGGTAGGAGGGTACATAGGGCAAATCTTAACAGTGATGATGGTCACAGGAGCCATTGGGTAGGAAAATGGGTGCAGAAGGAGCATAGGGTCTAGCCAGGCTTTTGTGGAGATTGGGAAGGGGCAAGCTCTTCTAGGTCTGATGGGCAAAATGTCAGACACAATGGACCTTATTTCAGGGCATTGTTTTAGGAAATCTTAGACTTGTAGAAGCAGCTGATTAATAAGTTCAAGACCAAGATAGTACAGAGTGATAAGAAGTACAGTCCTGTATTGTTTTTTGGATGTTTAAGTAGCACCAGGATTGGACATGATGGCCTGGGAAACCTGCTTTTGGACTAGACTGGTGGGGGTGATTATGTCCTATGAAGGCTGAGGTGAGTGTGTTGGTGTATTGATGTAAATAGTCTGCATGTGAATAAATATGTTTGCCTCAAATACCAAGGCTGTAACTGAGGACACATTTGATATTTAAAGAATGGCAACTATCAACATGTAAGTACTGTTGTCCACTTGTATGTTTAATATGAAGAGAAGTGTGCAGCTGACCCTCAGTGAGGGTGAGGTCAACACCAAGGAAAATCTAATGGGATTCAGAATACCACCATATGAAATTTAATTGGGGGATTTTATTTAAAGATTCCAAAAATTTTAATGGCGCAGCCTCACCATGAGTCCATGTGGCAAAAATGTTATTATTGCACAGAAGCCAAAGATGGACCGAAGGCTTATGGATCCTAGGAAAGCTCCCGCCAAATGACCCATGAAAAGGTTGGCATAGGAAGGAGCTATCCTGATTCCCCTGGCCGTGCCACTGATCTTTTTGTGTGTCTGCCCATCAAAGGTAAAGTAGTTGTTGGTAAATATAAAGCTGATTAAGGTGAGCAGGAAGAATGTCTTAGGTTTTGAATTAGCTGGGCTCTGTTTGAGGTAATGTTTATCAGCAGACAGACCACGTATGTGGGGGAAGTTGGTGTAGAGTGAGATAACATCAGTGGTGACAAAATTTAAGACAATCTAGAAACTGTCAGTGTCTTTAGTATAGGAGGGAAGTATTTGTGCTGTAGCTGCCAGGTGTTGATCAACTATGGCAGATATACACCGATCAGTGAGAACATTATGACCACCTACCTAATAGCCGACATGTCCACCTTTGGCATGGATAACAGTGCCGATGAGTCATGGCATGAATGCATTGAGGCCTCAATCACAACACAGATGTGTTTGATCAGGTTCAGCTCAGGCAAGTTGGGGGGCGAGCACATCAATTGGAACTTGCCACTGATTTCCTCAAACCACTCCATCACACTTCTGGGCTTGTGACATGGTGCATTGTCTTGTTGAAGAATGTCACTGCCATCGTCTGCAACCTATGTACGATACTCCTGGGCTGTTATGGTGCCCTCCACAAGCTCCACTGGACGCATGGTTGCCCACATGAATGTTCCACAGTGTCAACTGGGTATACCACACATGTACCCAAAGGGTCTTAAATACAGCACCTCAGTGCAATTTCATTGTTATTCACCTGAGGATGACCAGAAGACTTGGCACCAAGCTATCAGGGCAGGAAGTTGCAGACACCTGGCAGTTCATCCAAAATTTAATGGAACAATTGTATGCTGGTAAAGTTTTAAATTTATCATCATGCTTTTGCTTGTGTGATTTCATACCACATTAAAAGTATAAGCTGTCTTAAATTAATGTCATTCCAAAGTTTTTTTAAGGATTACTGTGTTTTGTAACTTCTTGTGATAAAGAGTGGTAGTTAATAATGTTAATTGTTTTTATTTTCAGTGATATCTTTGATGAATGTCGCACATCTCTAGCATCATACTTTAAGGGAAATAATGAACCAGTTCCTTGGACTTTTGACACAAAATTGGTATTTGAATATGAAAATCAATTTATGGACAGATTGAAGCTAATTAAGGTAAATATATGCTTACAGTATTTACATCAAATCTGAGTATTAGACCAGTGAAATTTTTATATTTTATTTCTAAATGATTCATCACTCCTGTTTAATTTTTGGTTTACTTTGTATTTCATTCATCTTGCTTGTTTTTCTCATGTTATTGCAGTATTTTTTGAACTGTGTATGTTCTCTTTCTCTCATTCTTTCAATTATTTAGTGTTTGTTTCCTTATTTTACTGCATACATGACATTGCTTCCTATTTTTTGTCTTTTCCTTTCTTCTTAGCTAGCAGATCATAAGGTGGTAATCAGAGCTGAGAGTTCAAACTTGTTTAAAACATACATAACAACTGTACTTTCCAAAGTAATATACTGATTAATACCTATAGTGTGTACGCCATTTACTGAGCTCCACTACTGTGCCAATCATTTATTAATAAAATTTAAACAGCGGGTAAAGAGAGACACACTATGTATAGAGGAGATTCAAAGTGATGAATAAGGACATAAACAAAAAGTTGAATAATTTATCCTATAGTTCAAAGAAGTGTTCTATTTCAAGCATGAAACCCAAGAATAGCTTTGTAACTGGCCGCAGCTGTAGTGAATGCTGCTCCACACATTTCATCTTTGGGAAAAACAATCATAAAAAATTGTGTACAAGGTACCAGAAATTGAATCTGTGGCCTCAGCAATATTAGTTATCAATACTAATCACTGCAGTACAGTGCAAAATTCTTTTAGACATTACAAGTAACTTATTAACTAAGTTCTGTAATATGCTCCCCTAATGTGAAAGTTGGTAAGTCGCACTGTGGCTCAGATTTCATCCTTAAGCGTAGTTTCGCTCCTGACAACTTGACTATGCATTTTGATTTCAAAGAAGGCAAAAGGATGCAGCTCACTATAAGACAGTGCCTTCTAAAGTTCTGTGTTCATGTTGATTGGCTTTGTAATTGTTTTACTTTTCTGTATTTATTGTGGCTAAATGTGTAGTACAGGTAGAAAGTTAAGATATATCATAAGCATCTGCTTCATATGTTTCAGGAGTTCTTTGTGACAGCACTTGAATTTTTTAAACTGGAGAAAGTTGAGATTGGAGGAGGGAAGGGGCGAGTACTTGGCCCAAAAGTACAAAAAATTTACTCTGATTTTTGTGACTTATATGGTCAATTTGGGAGCATTACATACAATCCATTTGACCCCACTGATAAAAGTTTTGTGAAAGATTATTCAGTCTTCAGAGAGAAAATTGAGGACTTTGATCGCAAACTTGCTACTCTTTTGTGTCAAGCCATTGATGATTGCTACAATCTTGAGAGCATTTACAAGGTACTTTAATTTTGGTAATTTTATGTTGTGAAAGCCTAAGCATATGTAAACAAAAATAATCATTCTGAAATTAATACTGTTATGAAAAGCACAGATTGCTACAGCCAGTAAAGATGACACGTTGAGTTGCAGACAGGCACAGTGAAAAGCCTGTTAAACATTGAGCTTTCCACCAAAGCCTGAGCTGTCCACCAAAGCCTTTGTCAGAAAAGAAAACACTCACACATTCACAAAAGTAGGCCAGCATTCTGGCCGCAATGGCCAGTGATAGCCATCATGCGTGAGTGAAGTGTGCCTGCTTGTGTGAAAGTAGCTATGGCTGAAAGCTCAATGTATAACGGTCTTTTCATTGTGCTGTCTGCAAGCTGATGTGTTGCCTTTATAGTGCGCAGCAATCTATCCTTTTCGTAATATTGTTGATATTCCAATCTGGATCTTCCATTATTTTGTTCTGAAGTTAATAGTATTTGACAAAAACCTACTAGAGTTTCAAATTTATTGATAAATTGTTAAAATATTGAAACATATAGTGCTATTACATTTAATCAAAATGTACTCTTAGTGGTTCTTTACTGAACAGTTTAATCCCCTTGTGATAGGATATTTACACTACTGGCCTAAAAAATTGCTACACCTTGAGGATGACGTGCTACAGACGCAAAATTTAACTGACAGGAAGAAGATGCTGTGATATGCAAATGATTAGCTTTTAAGAGCATTCACACAAGGTTGGTGCCGGTGGCGACACCTACAACGTGCTGACATGAGGAAAATTTCCAACCGATTTCTCATACACAAACAGCAGTTGACGGGCGTTGCCTGGTGAAATGTTGTTGTGATGCCTCGTGTAAGGAGGAGAAATGCGTACCATCACGTTTCCGACTTTGATAAAGGTCGGATTGTAGCATATCGCGACTGCGGTTTATTGTATCAAGACATTGCTGAAAGCATTGTTTGAGATCCAATGACTGTTAGCAGAATGAACACCATGCTGGATCCCAACGTCCTCGTATCACTACCAGTCAAGATGACATCCGCATGGCTGTAACGGATCGTGCAGCCACGTCTCGATCCCTGAGTCAGCAGACGGGGACGTTTGCAAGGCAACAACCATCTGCATGAACAGTTTGACGTTTGCAGCAGCATCGACTATCAGCTCGGAGACCATGGCTGCGGTTGACCTTGACACTGCATCATAGACAGGAGTGCCTGCGATGGTGTACTCCACGACGAACCTGGGTGCATGAATGGCAAAATGTCATTTTTTCAGATGAATCCAGGTTCTGTTTACAGCATCTTGATGGTTGCATCCATGTTTGGCGACATCACGGTGAAAGCACATTGGAAGCATGTATTTGTCATCGCCATACTGGTGTATCTTCCGGCGTGATGGTATGGGGTGCCATTGGTTACACGTCTCGGTCACCTCATGTACGCATTGATGGCACTTTGAACAGTGGATGTTACATTTCAGATGTGTTATGACCTGTGGCTCTACCCTTCATTCGATACCTGCAAATCGCTACCTTTCAGCAGGATAATGCCCAACCACATGTTGCAGGTCCTCTACGGGCCTTTCTGGATACAGAAAATGTTCGACTGCTGCCCTGGCCAGCACATTCTCCAGATCTCTCACCAATTGAAAATGTCTGGTCAATGGTGGCCGGGTAACTGGCTTGTCACAATACGCCAGTCACTACTCTTGATGAACTGTGGCATCGTGTTGAAGCTGCATGGGCAGCTGTACCTGTACATGCCATCGAAGCTCTGTTTGACTTAATGCCCAGGCGTATCAAGGCCGTTATTACGGCCAGAGGTGGTTGTTCTGGGTACTGATTTCTCAGGATCTATGCACCCAAATTGTGTGAAAATGTAATCACATGTCAGTGCTAGTATAATATATTTGTCCAATGAATACCCGTTTATCATCTGCATTTCTTCTTGGTGTAGCAATTTTAATGGCCAGTAGTGTATGTGTAGGTGTAACATGGAGATTATTTTGCAGTGTTGTGCAACGATTGTGAATATCAGATTTTTTCTTGCTTTCCTTATTAATTTAATGTTTTTTGTCAATTAGTAATGTTTCCAAGATGTTCATAGTGGGCGGTCATGGTATGTTTCAATTTTTTAAGCAAATTCTTGTATGAATATTTAATGCTTTTCCCAATAATGATACTTATAACTCTCTTTTGTATTCTGAGGGTACTCTGATCTGCTGTAGAGTAAGCCAGAATGTTATTATATATTTTAGACATGATTGTAAATATGCAGAATATGCACTCACATTACCTGCTCACTTATGTGGCATTTCAGTAGCCTTATGGCATAGCAACCTTTACCCAACTTTGAATTAACGTATTCCACATACTTGTCTCATTTCACGTTACTTTGTGTTGTCCAAATGCAAATTGTTTTTCCATTTAGTTTTTATTTAGCAAATATGACAGTTCCATTTGAAAGAGACCTTATTTTTAACCAAAAATACTATGAGGGACTTAATGTACAGGATTGGCTGAGTAAGAACTCTGTAATGGTCTGCTTGAGGTTTGAGAACTGATGGTGCAAATAATTCTACCACACTTTTTTGGGGTTAATAATGTTCTTTGTGAATAGGTAGAGTTCCTCCACAATGTGATACCATGCGACAGAATTCGACAGAATTAAATTTTCATTCAGTGCACCCCCAATCTATATTATCTCCAGGAGCCAGTGAGATTTAATCTTTCAAGGTGGCTTCCTGTGAATAGTGCTGGATGGTGATAAATGCTCTCCTGCAGATAGTGATGAAGCAATGTTTTCAGTGGTGATGCATGTGTACTCATTGTTTCCTGCTCTGCAGCAACTCTTTGTAAGGCTTGGTAGTGTGGAAGAAGAGCGCCTTCTTTCTATTGCCACACTTCAGCAAAACTCATCCCCTCATGATTCCATATCTCACTTTCTCTCTAGCTCTGCAAAGAGGCACCTTCCAATATGAGGCACATTATAATAATATAAATGTGTAAGCTTGTGTTACGGGAACGATATCTGAAACATAATTTGCCATAAAATTTGTCAGCATCCACAAAATCAAGAATAGTGTAATCAAATTACACCTCATGATGTTGCAACTGAACCTGTGTAACAGAAACATGCTGTTGCAAGGACCCACAAAAAGATTTTGACTGGTTGCAATGTTTCCTTCAGTGATATTTGTGAAAATAAGTATAGTGTTCTCAGAATATTATTAAACACCATATTGTGTCTAATACTTGAACTGCAGTTGCCACCGAGAAACTCAAGCAGCAGGTATCTTGAGAACACCAGCAGGAGTGTAGGGAACAGTGAGAAACTTCACCTGTAAAATTGTGGATGGTGAACTATAGGGCAGGCTAATTGCACTCAAATTTTACATAAAATCAACCAAAAAGTATAAGATCTTCACACATATTTGTTATTGTTAGCAACATGATTTTGAAGGTCTTCTTTCAACAAATGTACTTTTGATGTTAGTATGCCATATTTTTAAGAAATTATTGGTGGTATAGCATTATTTACTGGGTAATGTTGCAGTTTATCAACATAGCTGGGACCCTTCTTGAACGTGATATTGTTAAGACGGCAATTGAGCCAAAGTACTCTGTCATTCTCACAATGTTAGGAGAAGAGATGGCCACTGTTCAGGTGAGTTCCCCTTTGTGTATGCCATATACATGAGATTTGTTAAAAAAAGTTTCCTTGTAAATAAACAAAATTGGTTGCAGGAACTTTTTGAAGAACATCAGATGCTGTACTCACAGAGGAAGTATGTGCCCGCTGATATGAATTTCCCTCCAGTGGCTGGAGCCATTATGACAATCCACAAATTACGAGAGAGAGTTCGACCGCATATTGAGAACTTGAAATCATTTGATAATCCGTATGTAGTAATTTGTCTTTAAACTAAGTACTGTAAATACCATGTGTAGGTAATTAGTTTTACAGTATTAGGAATATTATAGATAGCTACTCACCATAAAGATGATATGCTGAGTTGCAGAGAGGCACAAGGAAAGGACTTTTACACATTTAGTTTTCAACCAAAGCTTTCTTCATAAAAGAAAACTCTGGCACATTCACACAAGCAAGCATACCTCACACACATATAACTGACACACCTCACACACATATAACTGACATCTTTATCAGCTCGGATGGGAATGCAACTGTCATGTTGAATGAAAGGAGCAATTTGGAGTGAGGCGAGAAAGGGGGAAGGATAGCAAGGTACAGGTGGGAGTGAGGAAGAGCTCTGTCCAGCAGAGCATGCAGGGACTAGACAGATGCATGATGAGACAGCCAAGACTCTTCCCTCCCCCCACCCGTACCATGCTATCCTTCAGTCAGGCTCAATTGACCCGTCTAGACCCATAACATGAAACGTTTTACTTTCATGTGATGTTGCTTCTGAATCAGATTCTGGTGGGAAAACAACATTATTTCAATGTTACCATCCCATTGCTTTCCATAATGTTATTTGCTTACTCAGCTGTGTTACTTATATTTACAGTCTGTTTTCAGTCAAAATTCTATCTTCAGCAGTGGATAATATACTTCTTAATAACTAACTAGTATTTCAAATGTACTCCTATCTGTAGAGCCACCATGTTAGAGAAGATGTTCCACTCCTGTGAAATCTAAATTTAGATGGAATACAACAGATGAGCAACCAGCATTGTCTGAATTCAAAGTAGAAAATGAGTGTGTGGTAGAAGTAGATAGTTGCAGTAGTCTTTTGATATTTTCAGTTTTTTTCAGATGATAATGACAAAGGCTTACATTTGACAAATTTTCAGTTTACAAGGAAAGGGGATATACAACAACATACTGCTTCTCCTCAAAATGTGCCTAACAACAGACTTTTAGAAAAGCATTTTTCTGACAGAATTTCTTCTGCATAAAAGAAGACCCACCCCTCAGTGTGCAGACTGTACAAAGAAAAGACCAAATTGCTTAGGGGAAAAACTCCACTAAAAGAAACAGTTTGGTGATATTCTAACTGTCAAGTTCCACTCTGTATGCCACAGTTTTTTTTTTTTTTTTTTTTTTTTTTTTTAAATTTTACTGTAGATGGGCAGATTATCCGTTAAAACTAGTAATAAAAATCTATGCAGAATTTTTTCACAAAACATATTGACATTTAAATCAAGTTAATGCACAAAATTTTTAGTAAACGTTTTAATTATTTCAGGTTATTCAACTGAATAAACCCATCCTCCCTGTGAGTGAACAGAGGGCCACATCTTCAGCAGGGTCTGAGCAGGCACATGAAGGGGGAGGAGGGAGACATTTGCTACTTTCTGGGAGCGCCAACATTAGGTGCATTATGGAACCCCTTAGGGAAATAGCAATCAGAGCTGATGAAAAATCCAATGTGCAGTCCTTATGTTTGCGAGGGGGCCTCATTCGAGTAGTGGAGGAGGCCCTGCCTGTAGCTGTCGAGAGTGCCAGTGTTCAGTCATCTGCAACTTGGTAGTTCATGTCAGTACCAGTGATGTCTGTCACTTGTTTTCTGAGGGTCCTCAGTTCACACTGGTGGCTGGTGGAAGTGGTGAAGACTGCTGTCCTTGCACATTGGGTGCAAGCAGAGCTCACAATTTGCAACATTATTCACAAACTGATTGGGGGTCCTTTGTTTTGGAGCCAAGTGGAGAGTGTCAGTCAAAGGCCCCATCAATTCTGTGACAGTTTTGGCTGCAGATTACTGGACCAGCATTATGGAGTAGAGAATTGCAGCACTCCCCCTGATAGGTCAGAGGTGCACTACGTGAAGGAAACTGCTCCTTGGGTAGCATCGTACTTGAATTGCACATAGGGTTTTTTCTAGGTTACATGGTAGCTTGATATCCTCTGATGAATGCTCACCACTCATTACACAGAGAACAAAATCAGAGCATGTACAAATTAAAGCCACTTTGTCAAAATTTTGACAGTAAATTGTCAGATTATTAGTAATAAAATTCCTGAATTTACTGGCCTCCAGAAAGCTGTCAGGTGATGGAGAACATAGGAGCCTTGTGTAGAGATTTTGGTGGTGAGGATGAGGGTCTTATTGTCGGAGGAGCAGGAAACAGCCTGGCTAACAAATTACAGTGTAATGTTAAAAGAAGAGCAGCAACAGGACACATTCATGTGGGATTTGTCAAAGTTTTGCAGCCACATGACCAGCCCTGGGTTAACACTGCTGTTAGCCATGAAACAAAGAGTTGAGCAAATTGGTTTTGACTGAAACAAAGTCTCATATCTGCATCATGACTGTTGCCACGATTGGGAGAGGTTGATGGACTAATCATGACCTGCATCTAAATACGAGGGGGAAGTGAAGATTAACTGAACAGCTTGCAGAAGGTGTAAGGCGGACTATAAGCACACAATACAAAATCCATGTGATTACTGGAATCAAAGGGCACATTTTTTCAGGTTAGTGTCACATTAAAGACAGAGAATATTGAAAGAAATTACAGCAGTACAAGACTACAATAAGTGTAACTGTTTCCAGAAAAATAAAATTCATTTGTTTCATCAGAACATTAGAGGGTTGGGAAAAAAGGTAGGTGAGCTTATTTGTTGCCTAGAAGATGAGGAAAATTTTGAATGGATAGATTTTCTGTGCCTCTCTGAACACCTCATAACCACAGGGATGTAGAGGCTAAATATCAGGGATTATACACTTGCATCATCTTCATGGAGAGTCAACCTGGAAGAAGGAGGAGCTGCAACATACGTAAAAGTTGGACACAAAGTTAAAAATATCAAAACAAATAGTTTTTGTGTTGATCAGAACCAAGAAGTAAAATACTTCTCCGATAATTGTAACAATCTACAGATCCACTCTAGGAAACTTACATTTATTTATGAAAAATATAGATGCGTAATTGAGCTGCCTGTCAGACAAAAAGAAACAATTAGTAGTTTGTGGAGATTTCAGGTTAGACTTCTTAAAAGATGTTGAGAGGAGAAATTAACTAGAATCAATGATTGGGAGTTTCAATGTATTTATTGCAGTAGTCAGTTTTCCAACTTGTGTGCAGCAAAATATTAGGACACCTATTGATATCATTTTCATGAATGATGCTTGGGCTGAAACAACTAATTTGTACCCAGCTGCTAATGGACTCTTATCATGATGCACAATTAATGGAAGTAAACAGTACAGCGCCTTAGAACCCAGAGGCAGGTTCATACAAAGCAGTGAAGCTACTTGAAGAAAACAGGATACATTGTTTTAAGCGTGAGCTAAAAGGGGTGGTGTGGGATGATGTATATGTAGAAAGAGTTGCTAATGTCAAATTCAATTTTTTCCACAGTGAATTTATGTCAGTATTTGAAAGTTGCTTTCCTAGAAAATTATCCAAAAGATCCATTAAAAGAAACAGGTAAGATATAGCCATTGATAACTAAGTAAATTAAAATCTCATGTAAGAGGAAGAAGGAAATTTATGTAAAGGCTAGAATAAGTCAGAATCAGACATTACTTGCATACTACAGAAAATATTGTAGTATTTTAAGGAAAGTCATTAAAATGTGCAGAAGTCTTTGTGTTCTGACAGAAATAAATAATGCAGATAATAAAATTAAAACTATATGGGACATTGTCAAATGGAAGATAGGACAGCCAGTCAGAGTACAAGGCTCCATAACAAATAAACTAAATGGCAGCATTGTGACTGATAATTCATACGTTGCAAGTAGTTTTAACAATCACTTTCTAATATAGCATCAGTGGTATATGCAATGCATCACTGGCAAAGGGAATTTTTCCACAAAGGGTAAAATATGCAATTATTAAACCTCTTCATAAGAAAGTTTCGTCACTGATATCTTTTTTTTTTTTTCAATATATTCGAAAAAGTAGTGTACTCAAGAGTAGTTGCACACTTTAAGTGGAAACAACTTACTTTGTGTATCACTGTTGGAATTCCAGAAAGGCTGCTCGACTGAGAATGCTGTTTATATATTTCTTAATCAAATAGTACAACCCTCAAATAGTAATGTATAACCTCTTGGTATTTTTTGTGATCTCTCAAAGGCCTTCGATTGTGTAGATCATGATGTTCTCATAGAAAAATTCAGAATGCAAAATGTTATGCTGAATACGCCAGACAATGTCTGAAATGTAGAAAATTTTAGTAACTGGGGTAAAATCACAAATGGAGTCCTACAGGGTTCAATTTCGGGTCCACTGCTGTTCTTAATATATGTGAACGACCTCCCACTTCACATTCAACAAGCAAAATTGGTACTTTTTGCAGACAATACTAGTGATATAATAAATCCCATTAGAGAGAAAGCAACAAAAGAGATAGTAAACAATATTTTACAAAGAATTATGAAGTGTTTCCCTGAAAATGGATTCTCCTCAGATGTTGAAAAAACACTCTACATTCATGCTGTCTAATTCCAGTGGGAACCATGTGCATCACGACCTATTGTTGTCAGTATATTTTGGATAAACGGGGGCATGGGTCATAAATATTGGAATACTTTATTTTACAGATTGATTTAAATCACTGTGTGACCATCTTCAGTGCAAATTATTTGAATCTTGTAGGCCCATATCATAATAGCACAATATTTTCTATGAAGAGTAAAATGTACTTTTATGATTGCTTCCAACAGATATCTTAACTTTTACTACGTACGATAATTTTTAAATTTGCAGAAGAACCTATCTTGTAACCTTAACCACTAAGGAGACAACTTAAGTGTAGCTTGTTTTCCCAATGGACTCGTACAATACTTTGTATTAGCAACTGCTATGGTTAACTGCTAAGGTTACAAGATAGGCTTTTCTGTAAATTTAAAAATTATTGTATGAAATAAAAGTAAGTGAAGGTATCTGATGCAAGTAATAATCATAGTAGGGCCTACAAGATTCGAATAATTTGCACTGAAGACTATCACACAGTGACTGGAAAAAAAAAAAAAAAAAAAAATCAATATTTACGATCAATATTTACGGCCGAAGTTGCTGTTTACCCTAAATATATTGACTCTACATTCAGGTCTTTACAACAAATAGAGTCTTACCAACAATTGATGTTGCACATGTGCAGGAGTCAGTAAGTGGGGTAGAATGCACCAAATTTGTGGGTGTACATATTGATGAAAACTTGAATTGGAAGATGCATACTAATGAGCTTCTCAAACAATTAAGTTCAGCTGCTTTTGCTCTTTGTATAATTGCTGATCTTGGAATGAAACGTTTCAACCTCCACACAGAGTTTGCATATTTCCAATCAATAATGTCATACAGAGTAATTTTCTGGGGCAACTCATCACATAGAAAGAAAGTACTGATTGCACAAAAGTGAACAGTAAGAATAATATGTGGTGGTCACCCACAGACATCATGTAGGCACCTCTTCAAGGAGCAAGGCCATCACAATACATGTTTTTGTTAATCAAATTTGTCATAAACAATCCATCACAGTATGAGAAGAAAAGTGATGTACTTACGTACAGAACTGTAGGGAAAAATTTCTTTTATTATCCATTGTCAAAGCTGTCAGTGACTCAGAGAGCAGTTCAGTATGCAGCAAAAAGAATTTTTGATCCTTTGCCCAATAACACAAAATGTCTGACAGGTAGTGAAGCAAGTTTTAAATCTAACCTAAGGTCATTTTTCCTGGACAATTTCTTCTAATCCATTGATGAATTTCTAATTAAAAATTGGTAGCCAGATAAAAACATCCTTGTTTTTAAGCGTATTTGCATGAGTAGGACTAATAGTAATAGTGTGTTTATTAAGTTATATTAATCCCATATTCATAACCTGCAAACTGAGTATTTCCACATTATTTCGATAAAATAATTGTGGAAATGATGTATGGAACATATAACTAAATAAATAACTAACTAACTCACACTCAAATTATTCTTGCAACCGAGAGCTGGCTGAAACCCAAAGTAGAAATCTCTGAAATATTTTGCACGTCATGGAAAGTATGTCAAAAAGACAGATTAGGTGCCACATGACAAACAGCATTCATTGCAGCTGACAAGAATGTTGTGTCTGTCAAGGTCAAAATTTAGGCTGCTGGGAAGTTATCTGGATGCGCGTAACAGGTCTAGGAGAAATCAAATTAGTTGTTAGATGTTTTTACGGGCCAACCAATTCCACTGTGGCAGTTTTGGAAGTGTTCAGAGAAAGTCTACATTCAGCAGTGCAGAAATACTCCAATCATGCAGTATTAGTTAGAGGTGACTTTAACCTACTGTGTATAGAATGTGACATTTATGGATTCACTGCAGGTGGTACAGACAGGCAGTCTTGTGAAGTAATTTTGAGCACTTTTCCTAAAGCTCCTTGGAGCAGCTGGTTTGGCAGCCCATACCCTCTGGAAATATTTCAGACCTTGTAGCTTCCAACAGGTCTGACCTTATCAGTGGTATCAGTATTGAGACAGGCATTTGTGATCATCTTGTCATCATAGCAACAGTGGTTACTAAAGTTAAAAAATCCAACAAGAAGCATAGGAGAGCATTTTTTCTAGAAAGAGGAGATACGCAGTTGTATAGCATTTCACTTTGAAAGTGGATTGAGATCATTTTGTTCCAGTATGAAGGACATAGAGGAATTAGGGACGAAGTATAAATAGATTGTAAATCGTTCCCTGGGGTATTATATGCCAAGTAAGTGGAAGATCTGGCAGAGAACCCGAGAAGATTCTAATCCTACATGGAATTGGTTAATGGGTCTAAGGCTTCTATCCAGTCACTTGTTGACCAGTCTGATGTGGCAGTAGAATATAGCAAAAGTAAAGCTGAAGTTTTAAATTTCACATTTACGAAATTGTTCACACAGGTGGTTCATATAAACATACCATCACTTGATCATTGTACAGACTCGCTATATGGAGGACATAATATTAGTCATCCCTGGCATAGAGAAGCAACTTAAAGAGTTGAAAACTAATAAGCTGCCCTGTTGAGATGGAATTTCTTTGGTTTTACGGAGAGTACTCCAGTGCTTGGCCCCTTATTTAGCTTGCATTTATTGTCTCTTGCCCAGTGCCAAGCCCCAAGTGACTGGAAAAAAGCTCAGGTGTCTCCTGTATATAAGAAGGGTAAAAGAACAGACCCGTAAAATTATAGACCAACATCCTTAACATCAGTGAGCTGCAGAATTCTTGAACATATTCTCAGTTGGAATATAATAAATTTCGTTGAGACAGAAAAGCTTCTCGTCACAAATGAACTTCGATTTTGAAAGTGATTCATGCAAAACTCAGTTTGCTGATTTCTCACGTGACATCCTGTGAACCAAGGAGGAAGGGCAACAGGCAGGGTCCATACTCCTAGATTTCTGGAAAGTGCTTGACACAGTTGAAGACTTGTTAAATAATATAACCCAGTACATTGTCCTTAATAGCAAGTGTTCAATTGAGACAAGGCTATCATCAGGATTGCTCTAGGGAATTGATGGGAGTGCTCTTATTTTATACGTACATAAATGATCTAATTGACAGGGTGAGCAGCAATCAGAGGCTGTTTACTGTGATGCATGGGACGGTGTCATCATTGAGCAAATGTAGGGGGATACAAGATGACTTAAACATACATACATACATTAATCCTTGTTCCATAGATCATGAATATGACATTTTGTAATGATGTGGAACGTGTCACTTTTAACTTAAGTTTTCTTTGCACATAATAATTAATTAAATTTTTTATCTTATTTTCTTTTATTATTTAGTTATTTATTTACAGTTACTACTTCATATCTAAGAATTCATCTGATGAGTTGAAGGGGTTGTCATTCGTGGAACGTGTCACTTTTAACTTACGTTTTCTTTACACAAAATAATTAATTAAATTTTTTATCTTATTTTCTTTTATTATTTAGTTATTTATTTACAGGTACTACTTCATATCTAAGAATTCATCTGATGAGTTGAAGGGGTTGTCATTCAGAAATTCTTTTAATTTGATTTTAAATGTTGGTTGGCTATCTGTCAGACTTTTAATACTATTTGGCAAATGACCAAAGATTTTTGTGGCAGCATAATTCACCCCTTTCTGTGCCAGAGTGAGATTTAATCCAGAATAGTGAAGTTCTAGTGTTGTAGCTATACAGTACACTGTTATTTTTGAATTGGGATTGGTTATTAATGACAAATTTCATAAGAGGATATATGTATTGCGAAGGTACGGTGAATATCCCGAGTTCCTTAAATAAATGTCTGCAAGGTGATCTTGGGAGGGCTTCAGCTATTATTCTGGTTACACACTTTAGTGCAATGAATACTTTCTCTCTTAATAATGAATTGCCCCAAATTATGATGCCATATGAAAGCAGTGAATGAAAATAGGCATAGTAGGCTAATTTACTGATATATTTATCATCAAAATTTGCAATAGACCTAACAGCGTAAGTAGCTGAACCTAACCATTTCAGCAGATCATTGATGTGTTTTTCCAATTCAGTTTCTCATCAATGCAAATTTCTAGTTGATGTAATGGATGACAACTTCCTCAAAATGTAGAAAAATGTTAGTTAATGCAGAAGAGTGGGAAAAACAATCCAATAATTTTGGAATACAGCATTTGTGGTGTACTGCTTGCTGTTTCATACAGTCATATTCATTAAATATCTGCACATTACCTTGCAAAGCAGTGTGAAATGGAAAGGCAGGTAAGGATGGTAGAAGGGAAGGTGAATGGTTGACTTAAGTTTGTCATAAGAATTTTGGGGATGTGTGGTTCATCTGTAGAGGAGACTGCATGCATGCATGCGGTGGTTTGGTAGGTCTGGTAGAAAGCAAGAAAAAAAGTTTTATTTATTTATATATTTTTTTAAGCGGCTCACCTTAATTTCTATGTAGTCACCTTTGAGGGATATACATCTGGTCCAGTGATCCTCAACCTTTTTCATCCCATCTGAAAAACAGTTTGTGTAAAACCTTGCAAAATACTATTTGAATGCAGCTATCACTTCCTCATTTGATGAAAATTTCATCCCAATAAGCCAAAGTTTCAAGTTTGGTAACAGAAAGAAATAACTTGGGTCTAAATCTGGTGAATATGATGGGTGAGGAAATAATTCAAAACCCAGCTCATGCACTGACATCATTATCACTGATGTGTGGTATGGTG
This sequence comes from Schistocerca americana, assembly GCF_021461395.2. NCBI lineage: Eukaryota > Metazoa > Arthropoda > Insecta > Orthoptera > Acrididae > Schistocerca > Schistocerca americana. The sequence continues at coordinate 279,205,966 of NC_060120.1, forward strand.
CATTATCCTGGTGAAAGAGCACTTTTTCACATGCCGAGCTAGGTTTTTTCTCAGCCAATGCAGATTTCAGACATTCCAACAATGAAGCATAATAGGGTCCAGTTATGGTTCTGCCTTTTTCCAAGTAATCTATGAGGTTTATTCCTTGGAACTTTCAAAAACAGTGACTGTCACATTACCAGCTGACAGAATGGTCTTTGCCTTCTTTGATGCACTTTCATCAGCTTTTGTCCATTGTTCAGACTGCCATTTTGACTCCAATGTGTAATAATGTATCCAAGTTTCATCATCTGTCACAAATCAGTGCAAAATGTCTTGTTGATTGTGATTAAACTTTGCCAGACACTGTTGAAATGTGTTGCTGGATGCACTTTTGGTCATTGTAAGCGATAGTGGTCCCCACCTATCTTAGAGCTTCTTCGTAGCCATTTCTCTGTGCAGGATATTATGCTCTCCCTCAATTGAGATGCCTACAGTCCTGCAAGCTCACAAACTTTTTATCAAGAATATGGGAAAAGATAGATTGCTGCTTACCATAAAGAAGACACATTAAATTGCAGGCAGGCACTGTTAAAAGACACTTATACAGAGCTTTCGGCCACAGCCTTCATCAATAAAAGAGAAACTATTCATACACACGAGCAAGCACACCTCACGCACACATGAATGCCAGCTCCAGGAGCTCAGGCCAGAATACTAACTTTTATTCAGCGGTCTTGCATTACCATATTATGGATTTTGTCAATGGTTTCTTTTGTGGTGACCTCCAACAGACAACTGGAGGATGCTTCACCTTTGGTACTTGTCTGACCAAGTTTAAATTCATTTATCCAAAGGTCTTCAATGATGGTGCAGACTCCATGTCAACTTCATCCAGTTCTGTTTTGACTTGTGTGACAGTCCAATCATTCAAATGAAAATGTTTAATAACAGCACAAAACTCCATTTTCTCCATTTTCGATCGCCAGATGACTCACTGATCAATTCAGATGGCTGTCATCAATGAACTGTACACTGTACATTGTTGAAATTCTTTATACAAATCTGGGAATAATCATGATTAAGCTTGCCAACCATGAAGGTGCAACAGAAATGTTCCATTCCTTCGTGGAAATTTATCAGACGTATCAAACCTCCCTCATAGAACATTAGTGCAACCCATTCTTGAGTATTACTCGAGTGTTTGGGATCTCCACCAGGTTGGATTAAAGGAAGACATCAAAGCCGTTCATAGGTGCGCTAGTAGATTTGTTGTTGGTAGCTTCAGTCAGGACGCAAGTATTATGTAGATGCTACGTGAACTCTAGGGGAATCCCTGAGGGAAGACAACATTCTTTTGGAGAACTAACACTTGAAACTGACTGCAAAACAATTATACTGCAGCCAACTATATTTCAGATAAGGACCATAAAGATAAGAGGAGTTAGGGCTGATATCGAGATGTGTAGGCAGTTGATTTTCCCTTGCTCTGTTTGTGAATGGAACAGAAAAGGAAGCTACTAGTAGTGGTACAAAATACCCTCCACCACACACCATAAATGGTTTGCAGGATATTTGTGTAGATGTACATTAGATGTGCCTACTTAGGTTTAAAAAATTCTAGAAAGTCTGCCATTTATAACAAACTCATTGGAATAGCCATTTACCGCAAGCTCTACATAAATACTCCTGCTTGATTCTTTCACTCTATAGCAAAATGTGCATTGTTTTGAAACCTCTTGGCAGATTAAAACTTTGTGTCAGACTGGGTCCTGCACACAGTTTTGATCTTCCAGCAGGTTTTAGCTTTGTAAATATTTGTAAAGTAGCATGTTCTTGTTGCATTGCAGGGGTGTTAGTTACCTAGATACATTTTGCATTTTTCCTATGTATGACAGGTGGCTTCAGTGTATGTGCTGGCATGGTACACAGTTCTTGTCCTAATTTTTTACATGATTAAAATGACACTTACACTCTTTTTTTCCCCTATCCTGATGGTGTATTTGCTTTCTCTAATTTGGCTACAGGATAAAAGATGCAGTTCCATTATTTGAAATATATTGAAAGTTCACAGTTCTGATGCAATCGTACACCAAACCTCAACTCACCCGCATCCACAAAACCAAGCAGCACTCCAGCACATTTTTACAAATATTGGATACCTAGGTAATGATACTAAAAAACTGAACAATAAATTTACAACAAATAGAAACATTTGTAGTTCTGTGAGCCAAGGCAAGGACCTGCTGCTGTAATCATGTTACTTGCCGTAACCCAGTGGTGCAACATTTTGCCACACCCTCCATCTAGGTGTCACAACATGACTGTCCAGCTAATGACCGGTGCAGTTCCCATGGCACGTGTTACTGTGGCAAACTTGAGGCAACCAGTCAGCAACAAGACTGCCCTGTCACATGCAAGTGCTGGGTATCTGGCCAGGCTAGGCACGGATTCAGTTAGTCATTGAGATGGTGTCTACTGCAGTGTGGGGTTCCACTGTGAGGCTATCATGGCTGTACCACCATCTTGGCAGGTTCACCTGCCTGGGGTTCCAGTCCTATCACTAATGGGCCAAGGCTTAAACTTAGGCCCTCTCAGCCACTGAACCACTAGGTGTGTGGTAATGCTAGGTGCCACCAGCCAGACTGAGTTTTGGGGTTCACACCCAGATGCCTCCACTGCCACACACTGGGGCTATCCACCAGCCAGCCTTGTCTGTGTCTTAGCTTATCTGAGCTGCCTTGCCTACAGCTGAGCCAGCACAATCAGCCAACAAATGCATGTGTTGCCAAGTTGCCTCACTGATGAGGTGAGCCAGACTTAGCAATTGCTGGCTACACCTTGTCCCTGTGTCATGCCATATGATCCTTTGATTCAGTACCCACCACTCAGTGCCTATAGGCACGGGTCCTCTATAATGAACTTCTGCAAAGTAAATAAAGGTCTCAGGGATGTTCGAGTTGCAAGAGCCCCATCCTGTCACCTGTCTCCACCAGAGAGCCTCAATGCCCATACACAGTAAACACAGGGAGGAAGGAAAAGAACAAAAAATTGTAGGCAGGAGACTAACAGCGCTGCTGCATACAGACAAGGAAACAGAAACCAAGGAAGTAAACAGTTCTTCCTTCATAACTATTACAGCTAACATGATGATCTTGTTTATTGATTACTTGAACATCAGTGAACATGTAACATGGATCAGAGTTTGGAAAGGAAAAGAAACTGGCAATTTCAATGAAAATATGTGCCAAAATTTCATACATGAAGTGGAAATACATCTTTCAACCTGTGACCACTTGGAAGGAAGCACTGGCATCAAGGCAAGAAAATTATTTGGTTGATGCATAAGTTAATAGCATTTTTCGATAAGTGTTTAATAAACACAACAGTTACACATAATAGAGACTTTAGTCATCAGTAATAAATTCTCTTTCACTACTTACAATACTCTTCCAATGCTGGGGTAACTTTTCGATTCTCCGACTGTAGAAATCACATGCCTTTTAGGCGAGGAACTCTTCAAGCCATGTTTGGAGTGCATTTTCATAGGGAAAGATAGTTCCTTGAAGGTTGTTGAATGGAGAGCCGAAAAGGTGAAAATCTGAGGGCAAAAGAACAGGTGAATAAGATGGATGTGGAATGAATTCCCACACCAGCTATTGTGATAGTGGTTTTTGTCAGTCTAGAAGAATGTGGGGAGGCATTATCATGGAGTGCAGTCTTCGGTCATTTTTCGTAGATTGCATCTACGAGACATCTCAGTAGTTGACGATAAATGGCAGTAGTGATGGTTACACTTTGAGGAAGCAGTTTGTAGTGCACCACACCAGTGCTGTTCCACCACATGCATAATATTATTGTTTTATTAATACTTTCGGGTTTTTGTATCGGGAATTGGTGCTTTTTTTGGGCTAACCATTCCTTTCTTATCCTTATGTTAGCATAAAGCACCATTTCTTGTCATCAGTAATGACACAGGATAGGAATACTCAGTGTTGTTCATGAGCCAGTTGATGATGAGCATGCAGAGACCTCATAGGGCCACCCATAAATTTTTTTGGATATGGCTTAGAGCTTGCAGTACCCATACAACTCATTTTTGAACCTTCCCCATTAGGTGCAAATTAGTGCAATGGTGGCATGATCACAGTTCATCACATTTACCAGTTCTCAAGTACACTGATGTCTATCATTGTGGGTTAAGAGTTTAAATGATCTTCATCAACAAATGGTCATCCTGAATGCGGAGAGTCACTAATGTCAGAACGATCCTCCTTAAAATGAGAAAGCCATTTTCTGGTCATGCTGTGTCCAATGACATTATCCCCATACTCAGCACAAATGTTTCTTGGTGCCTGTGCTGCTGTTAACCCCTCTGTTGAACTAAAACAGGAGAATATGTCAGAATGTTCATATTGCTCCACTTGGCTTCCATTTTCTAGTGTCCAAAGCTCCACTAGCTATTTCCAGGTTACAAAATGACAATATGTAAACTCAGATAGCAACAGTGAACTACAAATAAAAAATGACAGTCAGTAAATAAACCCATAACAACCAAAATACCAACATGCAAAACAAAACTGCTATAGACTAATGCACCAATTTAATATAACAGTATGTACTACTTTATTTGTGTAAAATGTTAGGTCAAACAGAACTGTACACTATTTCATAGCATCCATTGAAGACACAATGCATTTTGTGGAAATGATTAAACATACGTCATAAATAAACACCACTATTGCAGAAAGATGAGGTGTTTTATGAAAGACTGCTATCTGTGGCAAACCTGAGAATTTTTCAGATGTTTATAATTATAACACTTGATGAAAAGGGATGTGTAAGATACTGGAAGTATTTTAACTCAGTTAATTTCAGTGAAGCATAAATACTTTTAACTTACACTAATTTGTGTAATTTTATTTTATTTTATTTCATCTGTTCAAACAAACAAAAATAATACATCATTTGCTACATTAATAAATTCTTGAATCGCAAATTAATATGCATTGTTTGAAAATTGTAGTGTTCTGATACATATTAAATCATTTTACATATAAATTCAAGTGAGGAAGTTTTTTACCAATGCAGAAGATGAAGATTTTTTGGTTAAATGCAGGTAACCACTAATAATACTTCATTTGTTGGTTAATCTTGTCTAAGATGCTTTCCTCATGAAATTACAAACTGTGTTGTTTATTTATGTCTAGGTGATGACCTGAAGCAGATGCAGCACTCAAAAACATCATCACATTCATTAAAAATTCAGTTTTAGCTCCTAAATGCATTGGGTGTTAACAGAAATATAATATATTGTGTCTACACTTGAAAAAATATCCCTAACCAATTACTCTCATTACTTACTATGTATGTATCTCATTTATCCCTTGAACTACTCAAACATTTAAAGAAATCTTGAAATTAATATGCAGTTTTATCTCTGATCTTAATCATTTGTGATGGTCTATAGGATATTTACTTGCCACTCAGTATTGCCATGAGGTTCGCCTACTAATGTGTCTCACTACAGAAGTTTGTAACTTTTCATCACTGTTGTTTCATGTACACACAAATCAGCTTTTGCTGTTTTTCAGTTCACTTGTATTGTTTTCACATTTTTCAGTGGAATTTATCAGTAATGTTGTCTGTTTACTCACCTTGTACAATCGCAGATGAATTTTTTGTGTTGGGAATGAAGCTGTAATGCTTTGAAACCTATATGTAAAACAAGTGCATAGCTGTGTGGTTAAATTTCATATACATATACAATAACATCATATTTAAATTAGTAGCACTACCGCTATTAATAGCTTCTCCTACTTTGTTTTTGTTACTGTAGTTGGAAGAAAATGCTCAAAGCTCTGACATGAATCCAATGAAATCATCAAATGTCTTTGTGATAGAGATTGAATTTTGACTCTGCATCATAAAGAATGCCGATTTGAAACTTCCTGGCAGATTAAAACTATATACTGGACTGAGACTCAAATCCAGAGAACTTTGTCTTTCATGGACAGGTGTTCTACCGACTGAGCTATCCTAGGGTGACTCAAGATCCATCCTCAGAGCTTTACTTCTGCCAGCACCTCTTTGGAATCAAGGTAAAGAGGTATGACAGAGTGAAGTTTTGAGGGCATAGTTTCAATCTGCCAAGAAGTTTCAAATTTTGTGGATAAACTATGGTTGAGTCAGCATAAGTTGTTCCCTGTCAGTTGCAGTGGACTGTGCACAACAACTTTGTGGGCTTACCTCAACCAATAACGTTAGCGAATTTGTAACCATCTCTATGGCAAAATGTCATTGTTGACACAGCTGTGTACAGTGCTACTGTTTTTGCCTGCAGCTGTTAGTGCTCCACATTTGAAAACTGGCAACAGTGTATGTGCTGCCAGGAATGTTCTTATATGCACAAAATTCAGGCTGTTGCAAAAATTGGCAAATTACAATTCTGTATTATAACTTCGCAGAAAACCTTTCATAAGAATTAAACACTGTAACAGTAGCAAAATTAGTTTCTAAGTGCTATTGAAGTCACAGCTAGAATCTTTCAATTAAACAACAATGGGTGAATTGGGAAGTTTCATGTTGTGGGCTTCCTCAATTTGGTGGGAAGTCTTCTACATGTATATACCCTTTGTTTTATATTTCTAACTTGTCCTTCCCCTTCATGTAGTTTGTGCTATCTAAATGTGTTTCTGTGTTGTTCTTGCTAGTCAAAGTTTAGCTCATTCTTCCACAAATCAAAGTGTTTGAATATCCCATTGTAAGACATTTATTGGAAATCTTATTAGTGTTATAAAAGGAGGTTTATATGATGATTTTGCACCTTGCAAATCCATGCCTACTTCATTGATAAGAACACTTTTGTCATATTTAGAGTAGACTGTAGAAAATATTTTACTGAGTAATGTTTCAGTATCAGTTAAGTCTCAGTCCCACATATTTTGGAAGGCTAATATGCAAAGAGCACCACCTCATTTAGAACTCCCATAGGATATTTCTTTGTAGCATATTTTTTTTTACTATTCTGGATCTCAATTCTGACTTTTTAGATACAGGTTGAATTTGATGCTGTCTCAGTGTGCACCACTCACACACACACACACACACACACACACACACACACACAGAGAGAGAGAGAGAGAGAGAGAGAGAGAGAGAGAGTGTTTGTATGAGGTATGATGATGATATTTACTGCAGCTATCTTCAAATCCATGGAGCAGACCATGTACTGAGATGTTATTACTTCTTTAATTAAAAAAATCCTATCCCTACTTTGACACGTGAATCTGTCCTTTTTCCTATGACATATAATAATATTATGAAAGGGATGGATTTATACTCACCATATAGAAAAGACATTGAGTTGCAGAGGGCACGGTGGAAAGACTACTATACATTAAGCTTTTGGCTCAAAGGCCTTCTTCTGAAGTTGGAAACACACATACATTCACAAAAGCGCAACTCGCACACATATGACTACCATCTCTGGCTGCTGTGGCTGAACTATGGTCTACAACTATGCCTGATAGGAGCAGCAATATGGCATGCATGGAGGAGAGTAAGGAGGAGACACAGGTAGGGATGGTGAGGGGCAGCAAGATAAGGGTTGGGGAAAGATGCTGTGTTGCCTGTGGGAGTGTGCAGAGACATGTTGGAGACAGAATAGTGCTGCTAGGTGCAGCTCCCCCCCACCTCCCTCCCCCCTCCTTCCCTCCCAAACCCCAGACTGCACCTTGCAGCACTATGCTGTCACAACCCATCAGCTTTGCCCAACCCTTAAATTGCTACCTCTCACTGTCCCTGCCTGTGGCTCCTCCTTACTCTCCACCACAAATGCCATATTGCTGCATAGTTGCAGTCTACAGTGGCTGGAACCACTGGTTGTGTGTGTGTGGCTTGTGCTTATGTGAATGTGTGCATGTTTTCTACTTCAGAAGAAAGCCTTTTGGCTGAAAGCTTAAATTTACAGCAATCTTTCACTTGTGCCTCTCTGCGACTCAGCGTATGCTCTATATGGTGAATGGTGATCTATCCTTTTCATAATATTGTTGTTATCCCACCCTGGATTTTTCCTTGACTGATGTTACTTCATTCCAAAAACACACACCGCTTTCTAGAACAGTCCTGCATGTTAATGCTCGTCAGAATAATGAACAGTTTCTCTATAAAGGTTTATATGTGGTCAAATTATCCAACTGATCAACTACTTTAATATGAAAATGGGAAATTAAGGGTGGAATACAGACAAAGGCACTAAAGACAACTGCTCACCATATAGTGAAGGCATTGGGCAGTTTGTATATGCATAAACAAGAACTTGAACATTTAAACTGGATTGAGTTTATTAATGAAGGAGACCATGGAAGAGATGAGTGACAGATGGGGCAGATGGGGCTAAGTCTAGTAAGAGGGAAGGACAGTGGGGGAAAATGTTTAGAATATGGTTGCAAAGGAAGGTTACCACTGTTGCATATTGGGCGACAGCTAGCTGGGGTTAGAGGTGGGGTGGGATAGGATAGAATATAGGTACAGAGGGTGAGTGAATGCCGAGAAAACAGTGAAATGGAGAGCCATAGAGCTATAAGCCAATGTAATATATGAGAGTATAGCAAGAAAAGTAATAAATTGTGAGTGGGGGTTGGAGGGGAGGCTGGAATATGGGCAGAGGTGGAAGTAGAACAGGGTCTGCCAGTGATGCCTGAGGTCGTGCTGATTACAGGACTGAATGGTGTGTTCAGGCAGAATTCCCTTCTTCAGTTTAGAGGAAAGGTGTGCTGTGCACTGCATCTTCATGTTATTTGCAAAAAAGCAAAAACATAATCTGGAAAAAAACTGTACAGTGTTAGTTTGTATAATAAGCTGCTATTTTTATGGCTGGATATCATGAATTTGTTGTCTTGTTGCAGACTGAGGAAGTCTGAAGAAGCAGAAAACCTCATAAGAAGATGTGATAATTTATTTGAATCTCTTGATTCATTTGAAGATTATATTTTCACTAATTGGATGACCACCGTTCCTAACATCTGTGCAGAAAATCTAAATAAAACCATATTAACAAGAAAGAAGGGTTTTACTCTGAACTTAAACTTCAGTGAAGAAGTAAGTGTTACAAGTAGGGATTTATTTTAATGATACACACCCACCTTCTTCACTCCTTGCCACTTCAGTAAGTAATAGATATATTTGATTTGTTGCCCCAAATTCAAATCAGTGTGATTGCCTTAATCATTGTAGTTGTGTCCATTTGCTAAAATTTACATTTCAGTTGGTCTTCATTACTGAAGGACTGTTGAGCCTTTCACTGAAAAGAATTTTTTTCTCCAATTGCAACTTTCTCAAGCACATGAAGAACTTATTTTAAAAATGAATTAGTTGGTTATTTACATGTTCCATAGATCATATGAATCATTCTTCTACCAGTGTTATGTGGAATGAGTCAGTTTTATTGTTAACATTAATGAACATATTATTTTTCAGTAGTCTTACTCCCACAACTATTAAACACACCTGTGTTTAAATAACAATTCGTCCATGGATGAGGAAGAGTTGCACAGAAGAAGTGATTTTAGGTTAGATTTAAAACTTGCTTTGCTTCCTGTAAGACATTTTATGTTATTGGGAAATAATGAAAAAAATTATTGCTGCATATTGAATTGCTTTCTGAGTCAGTGACAGCTTCATTAGTGGGTAATAAATCAGATTTTTTTCCACTAGTGTTGTAGGTATGTGCACTGCTATTCTTCTGAAATTGTGATGGATTATTTATGAATATATGTGTGAGGATGTGGAGTCTAAATGCCTCCTTGAAGAGGTACCTACGTGATGATCACAGATGAAGACCACATATTATTGTTACTGTTCGCTGTTGTGCAATCAGTACTTTCTTTTTATTTGAGAGTTACCCCAGAAAATTATTCCATAAACATTATTGAGTGTAAATGTGCAAAATGTCTTAGGAGGTTGATTTGTTTGTTTCCAACATTAGCAGTTATTGTTTGCAATGCTAGGAATTAGACAGAGAGCAAAAGCAACTGAACCAAATTGTTTACCAGCTCAGTAATACGCTTCTTCCAAGTTTCATCAATATGTACACCAAAAAACTTGGAGCATTTTACCCTTTTACTAACTTCAGCTCACGTCCTACATCAGTTCTTGGTATGACTCTTCTTTGTTGCACAGAACTCAATATACCATTGCATGTTTTCTAAAAATTTAGAGAGAGAGTGTTTTCAGAGAACCATGTAATAATTGTTTGAAAAACATCAATAACTATCTCTTTTGTTTCTTTCTCTCTAATGAGATTTATTACAACATTAATAATGTCTTCAAAAAGTACCAGTTCTGCTGGATTAATGTTACATGGAAGGTCATTCACATTTATAAGGAATAGGAGTGGACCCAAAATTGAACCCTATGGTACTTCCTTCATGATTTCTCCCCAGTCAATAAAATTTTCTACTTCTGGTGAAGCTGTTCATGCTCACTTACTTTTAAATGTATTAGTATTCTTGAATCAGTGGCTGTAGTTATTTCTGATGGTTGTTTGTCATTGTTTTCACAAGCTACAGAATCGTGAAGAGAACAACTCTTAACATAAAAGACTGTTCGTAGAGACAAGGCATATTTGTTAGAAATTGATGTTGATTTTCATTAATATTTCAGCTTGTAATACTTCTCCGAGAAGTGAGATACTTAAAGATGCTGGGGAAAGATGGGATCCCTGAGGAGGCCATCAACCTGCATCAGAGGGATGAAACATTTAGACAGTGGATATTCAGCCTGAATGCTTGCATTAACTCGTAAGTAATGAAACCAGTTTAAATGAAGGTAGCTAGTGTCCAGAATTCTAAATCAATAATGTAGTTTTTGCTGTACCAAACCTTATATAGAAACGTACTGTAATACCAGAAGTATGCAACATATACCTGTTGAGAAATAATAGCGTTTCAGTTAAATATTAATAATTAGACTAGCTTTCAATCCCTTGCTCTTTTCTAGTACAAGAACACATATTCACATGTGCAACCATACACACATCCAAACACACGCACCAGCAGTTGCTGGTGTGTGCATTTGGATGTCTGTGCGGTTGCTCATGTGAATGTGGGTTCTTCTACTAGAGAAAGAGCAAGAGCTTAAAAGCTAGTATAAATACTGTTTTCTGCTATGTGTTTCTGTATACCACACATCAGTCAGCTATAGCAGAGGTTCTCAAACTTTTTCCATTGCACTCTCATCTGCAACATAAATCATTTTGTCCCCCAACCCCCTCCCCCATTTTTCTTTCCTTCTGCGGCACTTCTCATACTTGACACAAATGCAGCCTATGATACCTATTTACTTTTGTCTAATTGTTACAATAGTGTCCTTTGATCACATCATAGTTAAACTTTTTTTTTTCAAAAAATGATCATATATAAGTATAATTAAAAGGGGGTGAAAATTAACAATTACAGCTAGTTTATAAATAACCATGTATGTATGTGCAATTAATGGAACTGAGGAAATGTGTGTATTTCACTACATATTCTTTTACAAATTAGTTCACAAATCAGTTCTCATGCCATAATCTCCACACAACCCCAATCCTCCCATCACCCCAAGAAGCAGCTACAAAGGAGAGTCCCCTTCATGACCCAGTACCACCCCAGACTGGAACAACTAAACCACATCCTTTGTCAGGGCTTTGATTATCTATCATCATGCCCTGAAATGAGGGACATACTACCCAAGATCATTCCCTCCCATCCTAAAGTGGTGTTCTATCGCACACCCGACCTCCACAATGTCCTAGGCCATCCTTGTGCCACACTCTATACCAACTCCTTATGACTGGGATCATATACCTGTGGAAGACCCAGGTGTAAGACCTGCCCAATCCATCCACCCAGTGCTTCCTATCCCAATCCTGTCAGACGCTTGTCCTACCCCATCAGAGGGCAGGCCACCTGTGAAAGCAGCAATGTTAATACCAGATCTGTGCAATCACTGAACAGCTTTTTATATTGATATGACTACGAACCAGCTGTCCATTAGAATGAAGGGTCACCACCAAATTGTGGCCAAGAGCAAAAGTGGACCACTCTGTGCCACAACCTGCAGCTGAACATAACATGCTTGATTTCAACGGCTGCTTCACAACTCGAGCCACATGGATCCACCTGTCCACCTCCAGTTTCTCTAAACTGTGCAGATGGGACTTATCCTTACAACACATTCTCTGCAAGCAAAATTATCCTGGCCTCAACCTACGGTGTTCTAGTCTCCCCACACCCTCCACCCAATAGTCTCCGCCCTCTTTGTCCTATCACCTAGTCCCATTTCGTGTCCACTACCCTCATTGTTCATTGCTCTTTGCCAGTGCACCCAGCAGTCTTTTTCCCTTCTCCTCTCTGTTCCACTTCCCGTCACCCCTCCCCCTCCTTTCCTCACGGCCTCCCGACACTGCACCTGGCACCCTTATCCTGCCACCACCTAGTCCCTGCATGCTCCACAAGCCACTGCTATTCTCTCTCCATACACTGCTATCCTTTCCTCTTGCCTGCCCCATTGCAGATTGCTGCTTTTATTAAATGTGACAGTTGCATTCTAGCTTCTGCGGCCAGAGGTAGTGGTGAGTTACGTGTGTGGCAGGTGTGCTCGTTTGTGTGAAAGTGTGTGTGTGTGTGTGTGTGTGTGTGTGTGTGTGTGTGTGTGTGTGTGTAGGTAGTGGTGAGGTTTGTGTGCGGCAGGTGTGCTTGTTCGTGTGTGTGTGTGTGTGTGTGTGTGTGTGTGTGTGAGAGAGAGAGAGAGAGAGAGAGAGAGAGAGAGTTTGATGATAAAACAATAGTCAACATTTAAATGCCAGTTTAAAAACTGTTATATTCAAACTGATCATCCAGAAAGGAAATAATCAAGAGTAAAAATGCCCAAGATTCAATATTTGGAAATTTTCTGACATTTCCAAATTTAGTGTGAATTTGTGAAGAAATCAGATCAAATCTTTGTTGCATCTTTGAAATAGCAACTCGCAGATCCTCTTTCAATTGCAGTCAAGACCAGTGTTTTGTCTTGATAATGTCATTTTTTTAGAAAATGGTGACTCAGACAAGTAAGTTGATGTGAAGGGTAATAACACATCCACTGTCCATCTTGCTAAATTGGGATATTCATTCCAAGTCTGCACCCAAAAATTTTCAAGAGACTTCAATTTAAATTCATTTCAAAGTGTTCTGTCACTTGAGAGGTCTATTAGCTCACTTGAGAGGTCTATTAGTTCTTTGTGTTCTGCTGTTAACAAATGGTCTGTAATGATCATATTGAAGTGATTGTGGATCCAGTCATTCATGAAATCATCCAGATGAGCAGATATCTCGCATTACTCTTCTCCATCTGGGTATTCTAAAGTTCAGTTTTTCTCTTAGACTCAAGCTCTTACTTGCTTAGAAAGAAGATATTACTGTTTCCGCATGGAACTGATTTGTGAGGATCAATCAGTTTCTCAAAAACATCAGCCCATTGGTACGACATTAAAGGCCATTTTTCATCTAGAAATGGAGCTGTGAGTGTGTGAAATCTGTTCAACAGGAACACATAAAGTTCATCCTTCAACTCCACAACACAATGAGGAACTAGCTAACACGAGACAACCAATGTACTTGTGTGCAGTAGAAGTGAATCATGAGTAAAACTCATCCCCTTGAAAGAAGGCTACTGTTTAAAGCTCTTGGTTTCACAAAATTTGCACCACTAATTGCATCGTTCAGCACTTCATTGACTTCCTGTTGTACTACTCGAGAGGCCAATGCCTTCCTATGCATCATGCAAAGTGTGAATTGTACTGAAGGAGAAACAGCCATGAGCCCCATTTTAGTTTCAGTAAGTGCTGCCATCCCATCGTACATATACCAAGTCAATTTGTCCATATCAGATTATTGTCAACAAAAAAGGAATTCACAAGGAAGAAAATATCTTCACGTATAGTCTCCCTTCCAGAGCTTTACAAAATAGAAAGTCCATGTTCATTTCATTTTTATATCTGGAGAGTACAGAAATTAGAAGCTAGGAAAGATGTCTGATATCAGGACTGTCTTCAAGATGCTGGCAAATTTTGGGCTGTCATGAAGATGTGCAATTGATTTTTCCTGTCAGTGGCTATTGCATCAATATGAGGAACCACACTATCATCTGAGAGCGGTATCAACTTCATACTTTTACACAAACCTTTGACAGCCGCAGGGAAAAGTAATTTCTCGCCAATAATGTGCAGTGAGATGGATTTTGCAATTAAATAGGATACCTGCAGGTATGCTGTTTTGACTTTCTTAGAAACTGATAATTGTTTTTTGAGGAATCTGTTCCACATGCCGCTTCAAATATTCAGTGTGTTTACTTGATCTCAGTTGGGCATGTGTTGAGAAACACTTTGAAATTGTGGGTACAATATGTGATGTAATGAAAGTTATTTTAGCGTGTGTCTGCCTTGCTCCCAACTCAGATGAACATACTACTTAGATGGTGTACTCTGCTATGTAACAAAGTGGTGGTGGGGGTGGGGGAGGCATGAATTCAAGCTTTGATGTAACTGGAACATACCTAGTGTAAAAAAGTTATTGAATATCCTAAGGCAGCACAATTTCCACTATTTTAATTCAAAACCTACTAGGCTAAAAGCATGCGTAGGTAGTGTCTCTATTAAGTGTCCTCATGACGTGTATTCCACCAGTGTGAAATAATTTATTTTCCCAGATGACAGTATATGTTAACAGTATAGTTAAAACATAGTATAAAAGTGGACAGGAACATGTCCCAACAAAAGTTAACTAAGTAAAAAAATATCTTACTACTAACAAAATACAGTCTGAAAAAACTAGTGCACCTACTGAGCATAAAGACTAGGACAAATTATTTCTAAGATGTGGTTCTAGGACAAATTATTTCTAAGATGTGGTTCCAATACCCAACTTGTTTATGAAACCTTCCACAGTTATTTAATTAGTATCTTAAATGCTCATCTTGTTCCAAAGAAAAAAAAAGGCATTTAAGTAGAAAGGGAAAGCCATGGCACACCCAAGAATTGGAGAATCTAAAGAGGTAGAAGAAAAATTAATAATTCTGATGAAATTAAGAATCTACAAAAAATTGCCAAGAAACTGTACAAGAAAGAGTGGCTAAACAAAGACCCAATAATAATTTCATAAAAATACAGTAAAAACAAATGCAAAGCAGCCTGGTCATTAATTAATAATATTTAAGATGTAGTCAGAACCTCTGATAACACAGTGGCAGTACCAGCAGATACACCCAACCAGCACTTCATAACCTATGCAGAGGAAATCAAAAAGTTAGTAAGAAAATCTAATGAAACATATACGGATTATCTTTAAGAGCACAAACCTAAATCATGATCAGGCTGGACCTTCATTAAGCAGCTTTAGTGAGGTAAACCATGTATCAAATAACCTACTGAAAAAGTTATATATTACCCTGTAGTGCCATTCATACTCTATAAACTTGTGTCTTACAGAGGATATTTTACCTGATCCCCTCAAATTATCCAAGGTGAGTCTCGTCCTTAAGAAGGGAAGCAAATCAGCCTGCAAACTACAGGCCAATTTCACTGATCCCATTACTATCCAAAGTCTTTGAAAGCACCAGCCAAAGTGACACAGTGCAGCGAGAGGTAGCAACGGTAGAACTTGTATAAAAAATTTACATAATAATCGTCTTTTAATTGTTCTTTGTTCTTCAAAGTTGGAAGGCCATAGGCCATTCTGAAATGCAACTTTTAATACTGGTCTATAGGATGCTCAGCTTCATTTTATTAAATAACATGAACACTGGTGGACTTGATGTTGTTAAATAGATATATTTTCTGTTGTTTCACTTCAGAATACAAATCAAAATCAACCACAATGCTAACACAACACACTAACTTGTACTCCATTCTTGCCTTTCAAACTCATTCTACAAAGTTCCCAAAGACGAAGATTTACCTCTAACAACGTGTAGCAAAGAAAACACTGTCGTATATAGACCTATTTGTGCAAAACATACATTTAAAAAATAAAGTACAAATAATTATTTATTGTTGCTTATCTTTTTGAGAAGTCCATAATCATCATCATAATTACATTAAGTATTTATATATGTTGATGTTTATACATTTTATTTATTTATTTACACGTCAAGTTCTGTAGGACCAAATTGAGGAGCAAACCTCCAAATTCATGCAACATGTCAGTACATGAAATTACAACATAAAAGTAATAACAGATAAGAATAAATGTTTATGAACCCAAAAAGGTCAGTCCATAAGTTCAAGTAAACACAAGAATCAGCTTAATTTTTCAAGGAGCTCCTCGACAGAATAGAAGGAGTGACCCATGAGGAAACTCTTAAGTTTCGATTTGAAAGCGCGTGGATTACTGCTGAGATTTTTGAATTTGAGTGGTAGCTTATTGAATATGGATGCAGCAGTATACTGCACACCTTTCTGCACAAAAGTTAAGGAAGTCCGATCCAAATGCAGGTTTAATTTCTGCCGAGTATTATCTGAGTGAAAGCTGCTTGTTCTTGGAAGTAAGCTAATATTGTTAACAAGAAATGATAGTAATATATGAGGGAAACATTCCACGTGGGAAAAATATATCTAAAAACAAAGATGATGTGACTTACCAAACGAAAGCACTGGCAGGTCGATAGACACACAAACAAACAAAAACATACACACAAAATTCAAGCTTTCACAACCAACGGTTGCTTCATCAGGAAAGAGAGAAAGAGAGGGAAAGACGAAAGGATGTGGGTTTTAAGGGAGAGGGTAAGGAGTCATTCCAATCCCGGGAGCGGAAAGACTTACCTTAGGGGGAAAAAAGGACAGGTATACACTCGCACACACACACATATCCATCCACACATAAAACCCACATCCTTTCGTCTTTCCCTCTCCTTCCCTCTTTCCTGATGAAGCAGCTGTTGGTTGCAAAAGTTAGAATTTTGTGTGTATGTTTGTGTTTGTTTGTGTGTCTATCGACCTGCCAGCACTTTTGTTTGGTAAGTCTCATCATATTTGTTTTTAGATATATTTTTCCCACGTGGAATGTTTCCCTCTATATATATATATATTGAGAGGCCATTGTCAAAATACCCAGACTCATGAACAGGGGTCGACAAGAGGTTCATGAACTTGCACCACTTATTGCCTGAACCCCCTGTTTCTGAGCCAAAAATATCCTTTTAGAATGGGGAGAGTTACCCCAAAATATAATACCATACAACACAAGTGAATGAAAATAAGCAAAGTAGACTAATTTTCATGTTGAACGATCACTCACTTCAGATACCGTTCGCATAGTAAAAATGGCAGCATTAAGTCTTTGAACAAGATCCTGAACGTGGGCTTTCCACAACAGTTTATTATTTTTCTGAACACCTAGAAATTTGAACTGTTCAGTTTCACTAATCATATGCCCATTCTGTGAAGTTAACACATCAGCTTTTGTTGAATTGTATGTTAGAAACTGTAAAAATGAGTCTTACTATGATTTAGCATTAGTTTATTTTCTACAAGCTATGAACTTAGGTCATGAACTGTACTATTTGAAACTGGACCAATGTTGCACACAACACCCTTTACTACCAAGCTAGTGTCATTGGCAAACAGAAATATTTTTTAGAGTTACCTGTAATACTAGAGGGTACATCATTTATATAAATAAGGAGCAGGAGTGGCTCCAACACTAATCCCTGGGGCACTGCCCACTTGACTGTACTCCACTCAGACACCACATCAGACCCATTCTCAACATTGTGAATAATGACCTTTCGCTGTCTGTTGCTGAAGTAAGAGGTGAACCGGTTGTGAGCTACTACCTATATTCCATAATGGTCCAACTTCTGGAGCAATATTTTGTGATAAACACAATCAGATGCCTCAGTTAAATAAAAAGATATGCCTATCATTTGAAACCATTTGTTTAACCCATCCAGTACCTCACAGAGGAAAGAGAATACAGCATTTTCAGTTGTTAAACGACTTCTAAAGCCGAACTGTACATTTGATAGCAAATTGTGTGATATAGAATGATCAACAATCCTTACATACACAGGCTTTTCAATAACTTTAGCAAACACTAATGGCATAGAAATAGGCCTAAAATTGTCTACATTATCCTTTTCCGCCTTTTAATAAAGCGGCTCTACTACTGAGTACTTTAATCATTCAGGAAACTGACCATTCCTAAACAAAAAAATTACAAATATGACTAAATACAGGGCTAACAATTGTAGCAAAGTACTTCAATATTCTGCTAGGCGTGCCATAGTATCCATGTGAGTTCTTAGTCTTCAGTGATTTCTACATCTACATCTACATCCATACTCCGCAAGCCACCTGACGGTGTGTGGCGGAGGGTACCTTGAGTACCTCTATTGGTTCTCCCTTCTATTGCAGTCTCGTATTGTTCGTGGAAAGAAAGATTGTCAGTATGCCTCTGTGTGGGCTCTAATCTCTCTGATTTTATCCTCATGGTCTCTTCGCGAGATATACGTAGGAGGGAGCAATATACTGCTTGACTCCTTGGTGAAGGTATGTTGTTGGAACTTCAACAAAAGCCCGTACCGAGTTACTGAGCGTCTCTCGTGCAGAGTCTTCCACAGGAGTTTACCTGTCATCTCCATACTGCTTTCGCGATTGCTAAATGATCCTGTAATGAAGCACGCTGCTGTCCATTGGATCTTCTCTATCTCTTCTATCAACCCTATCTGATACGGATCCCACACTGGTGAGCAATATTCAAGCAGTGGGCGAACAAGTGTACTGTAACCTACTTCCTTTGTTTTTGGATTGCATTTCCTTAGGATTCTTCCAATGAATCTTAGTCTGGCATGTGCTTTACTGACGATCAACTTTACATAATCATTCCATTTTAAATCACTCCTAATGCCTACTCCCAGATAATTTATGGAATTAACTGCTTCCAGTTGCTGACCTGCTATATTGTAGCTAAATGATAAGGGATCTTTCTTTCTATGTATTCGCAGCACATTACATTTGTCTACATTGAGATTCAATTGCCATTCCCTGCACCATGTGTCAATTCGCTGCAGATCCTCCTGCATTTCAGTACAATTTTCCATTGTTACAACCTCTCGATATACCACAGCATCATCTGCAAAAATCCTCAGTGAACTTCCGATGTTATCCACAAGGTCATTTATGTATATTGTGAATAGCAACGGTCCTACAACACTCCCCTGCGGCACACCTGAAATCACTCTTACTTCAGAAGACTTCTCTCCATTGAGAATGACATGCTGCATTCTGTAATGCGTTCTGTAATGATTTAATTATTGACTCAATTTCTACCTTGTCTGTATCACAGAGGAGTATTTCAGACACCAATCTCGGAAAGGCATTTGCCAAGAAAGTTATATGATTTGCTGTAGAAACTAAATTTTTATTTAATTCACCAGCAATGATCAGAAAATAATTGTTAAATACTGTACATATAACTGATTTATCGGTAACAGAAATATTTTTACTATGAACTGACTTTATATTGTCGACCTTGAGCTGCTGACTAGACACTTCCTTCACAACCGTCCATATGGTTTTAACTTTATCCTGTGAATTAGCTATTCTATTTGCATACCACATACTCTTTGCCTTCCTAATAACATTTTTAAGCACCTTACATTACTGTTTGTATTGGGCTACTGTAGCTTGATTGTGACTACTTATAACATTTTGATATAATTCCCGCTTTGTTCTACATGATATCCTTATCCCACTAGTCAGCCACCTGGGCTGCCTGTTACTGCTAGTACCCCGTTTAGAACGTTCTAATGGAAAGCAACTTTTTCATATACCGGTAGCTATATGGTAGTGGATTTCTAGGTTTTGAGTCTTCAATTTGGGAATCAGTCATTTCATACGATCCAAGATTGGTTAGTACATTTCTCACACCATAACCAATTTTATTACAGTACCTAGAACTTAAACAAGGCATTAAGTACATCACAGTTTTGTTACAGGAAAGAAAGGTCATGTATGTAAGCTGTAGAGCTATTAGTTAGAGACATTTTATCAGCATTTGAGGACCATGCTCTTACATGGGTAGCATTCTGCGGTCTGAGTAAGGCCTTTGATCATGTTCACCACCATGTTTTGCTCTCCAGACTGGAATGCTATGGAATTTGTGGCAAAAGTCTAAAACTAATGAAATCATACCTCACTAAAAGAAAGCACATGGTGAGTTCAGAAGGTCAGTTATCAAATACACTTGAGATTCAACATGGAGTGCCACAGGGATCAAAATTAGGAGCTCTTCTACTCCTGCTACAAGTAGACGACTTACCAAATAATGCAAATGTAAAGACATGTACAGGGTGTGGCAGTCAAACCTGCATTTTTTTAAATAAGTGCAAAATAAACATGGATGCAAATATCAAAATTTAATTCATACAATCTTGTTCTAAATTGAAAAGGATTTAAGAAACATCAACACATTTTTTTCATTGTTTGAAAATAACGTCAGCAAGATGGCGTCCTTCTTGATCGTGGCATTCTCGCAGGCAATTTATGAAGCTACCCATCATATGACGGAGCATACCCTGAGGAATTCCCTCTATTTCCAGCTGGATTCTTGTTTTGAGATCACCAACATTTTGAGGTCTTTCATTGTACACTTTGCTCTTAAGGTATGAAAAAAATCACAAGCTGTAAGGTCTGGTAAATGGGAAAGGGGAGGGGGGGGGGGGGGAGACAAGCAATCCCTCCAGTCTTGGAAATCACCTGGCTGGTTAGGAAAAACTTCATTGAGAACATTCATGCTCACATGGGCTGTGTGACTAGTTGCTCCATCTTGTTGACATAATGTTTCATCATTCATTGCATATTGACGAAGCTGAGGTATGAAGAATGTCCTTAACATTGTTGAATAGCGCTCAGCATTCACAGTAACAGATTGCCCCCTTTCATTCTCAAAAAGAATAAGGGCCTGTTATTCCTGACGAGGACATTGCACACCAAACTGTTACCTTGGTTGAGTGCAGGGATTTTTCATGGAGTTGGTGAGGGTACTGATCACTGCAGTATCTAAAGTGCTGTTTGTTCACATATCCATTGAGGTGAAAATTTGCCTCATCACTCATCCAAATGTTGTGAACAAGAGCCTCGTTTTCTTAAATCATTTGCAAAATACTTTCACAGAAATGCTGTTGGACTGGATTTTGTATGGGTTGTGATGTAAGTCTAATCTCAAAATCCTTTGGACAGTCTACGCGCTGATCTCCAGGGGCATCTTCCCACAGCAATTCTTATGCGTTCCACATTTCGGGAGTACGCATTGTGTTCGCTCTGCCACCTCTTTTCCTTGTTGTTTCACCAACGTTTTCAGAGTTTAGGATGCAAGTTTTTATTGAGTTAACTGAAGGCACCAGCTTATTATGATTAATTTGCAAATGCGCCCAGAAACGACACTGAGCAACTGCATAGCTACCGCTTTGGTAGAACGTTTTCACTCCAAACAACCATTGTTGCTTAGTCCACTGCTCCATGGCTACTGAAATGCTTTGTGTTGGGGAATGCAGTGGTGACCTTGGTTACTCGCTCCCCCCCCCCCTCCCCCCCCCCCATCCCACCACACTACTTCCAACACTTCTGCTCAATAATAATAAATGCAGGTTTGACTGCCGCACCTTGTATGTATGCAGATGACGCTACTTTGCTGCCTTTTAACTATGTATGTGAAGTCCATGTCAAAAGAATGAATTAGTTAAAGAAAAAGTAGCATCCATTAAGGGCAAATGGTTTACTATTAACTGTAAATAAGATGCAGAATATATCATTCATTTTAGAAAAAAATGTTAAATTTTTAGGCATTTCACTTGACAACAAGCTACAATGAAGGAACCATGTAGAACAAGTAACAGTTAGGTTATCAAGAGTAATATTCATCCTGGAGAAACTGATGTCATGTGTCATCTTCAAATAGGACAGTGTATTTTGCCTATTTTCAATCTGTTTTAAAGTATGGATTAATACTCTGGGGAAATAGCAAAATAAATAAATAAATAAATGAAGGAAATTTTTGTAATTCAGAAGAACACAATTAGAATGATGGCAAAAGGAGAAAGCAGAACTCATTGCAGAGATTTTGTTCAATGAATGTACTATTTTAAGTATAATTAATTTATATATTCTAGAAAGTGTTAACCCTGAAGACTAGCAAAAACAAACAATAGTCAGACCCACAGGGCAATCAAAATATGTAACAAACTGTGTAAACATGTCACAAGCATAACAATCAAATCATTTAAGGAAAAGTTACACAGCTCTTTCTAATAAACCCACTTTATTCTTTAGAAACATTTTAAGATATGCTAAATACTACAGTGTAAATAATGTCAGTAGGTATCATGTAATATGAATAAGTAAGTGGACTGAAGAAAGTGTATTGCATATACAAATGCTGAATGACTAATAAAAATGTGAATCTGTGTGTTTCATCTGCAGGTGTTTCTAGTTTTATAGGCATCAAGCTATCGTTGGTTAAAATTTCCAAACAATGAACACATAAATGTAATTACTGGTAAAGCCTAACACCTAATAATCAACTTGATGAAGATGGTATCTGTTCCCGAAAGAACAGATACCATTGATGAGCGTGCAGCTTCTCTAGAATGAAATGATAATTAAATCGAAACCCTTAGCTGCTGACAGGTGTTGTTGATATACATCAATTGGGACAGCTGAAAATGTGTACCCCAACCAGGACTCGAACCTGGGACCTCCTGCTTACATGGCAGATGCTCTATCCATCTGAGCCACCGAGGGCACAGAGGATAGTGCGACTGCAGGCACTTATCCCTTGCGCGCTTCCCATGAGACCCACATTCCCAACTGTCCACAATCTACATTCGCAGTGTTCCTAATAGATATTTGCCCATTCACTCATTACTCGCGCCAGAGTAATCTGACGAGTCCCATAAGAGTTTGGGCAAAGCGTGCGCATTCGCACGGAAGAAGGCAATGGCCGGGTAGCCTTTTAACTATATGAAGATGGCATCTGTTTCCGAAAGAATAGATACCATTGATGAGCGTGCAGCTTCTCTAGAATGAAATGATAATTAAATCGAAACCCTTAGCTGCCGACAGGTGTTGTTGATATACATCAATGGGGACAGCTAAAAATGTGTGCCCTGACTGGGACTCAAACCTGGGATCTCCTGCTACATGCCAGACGCTCTATCCATCTGAGCCACCGAGGGCACAGAGGATAGTGTGACCGTAGGGACTTATCCCTTGCACGCTTCCTGTGAGAACATGCTATTGGTAACACTACGAATGTAGGTTGTAGACAGTTGGGAATCTGGGTCTCAAGGGAAGTGTGCAAAGGATAAGTCCCTGCAGTCGCACTATCCTCTGTGCCCTCGGTGGCTCAGATGGATAGAGCATCTGCCATGTAAGCAGGAGATCACGGGTTCGAGTCCCGGTTGGGGCACACGTTTTCAGCTGTCCCCATTGATGTATATCAACAACACCTGTCTGCAGCTTATCGTTTTGATTTAATTATCATTTAATCAACTAGATGTTTACACACTTTGGTTTTCCATTTACAACTAATGTTGCTGAGATGGTCTGTTGTGACCAGGCAAAACTACTTTTGTTTGGGTATAACTGTGGGAAGAACGCTCATTGTATTAGAACAGATGGAGTATTACTTTACTTTATTCCGCAAATGAATAAAAGATTTACTTAATTTTGATACAGATCTTTGCCACAGGCCCAATAAATTACAGTTGTTATTGACTAATAAAGCTTCACTTGATGCACAGGTTAACAAAGTTTTCTGTTGCAGTACAGTGTTCCACATTTAAATGAAGAAGTCCATCAGAAACTTTTAACTATCACATTGGTCCTATACTATAATCCTGACTCCTTTAGAAAAGGTCATGAACTGGGACAGAGCTCTTGTTAGCTCTACAGTATATCGACTTCAGCATGAGGGCACTGCACGCCAGTGATGTTGGTAGAGTTAAGACAGAACTTCCTGCTGAGTGGTCACAACCTGCACATCATACTTTTTTGTATGCCACAGCAGAATTCCTGATTGTGGAAGCTGCATGGGTGGGAAATTTTCTTTCAAACTGTATGTTCAACCATGGTGCACATGTTGTAAAACAACCTGAAGAACTATTATAAAACAACCTGAAGAGCTATTTCAGAAGCAACTGCTGAGGCAATAGCCCCAACATTGAGGTGAAAATTTTGAAGACAGTCAGTATCCTGAGAATCGATTTGAAAACACTGGGTGGGAAATTTTCTTTCAAACTGCATGTTCAACCATGGTGCACATGTTGTAAAACAACCTGAAGAACTATTATAAAACAACCTGAAGAGCTATTTCAGAAGCAACTGCTGAGGCAATAGCCCCAACATTGAGGTGAAAATTTTGAAGACAGTCAGTATCCTGAGAATCGATTTGAAAACATAGTTACTCAGATGAATCAAATGCTGTGTCTGTACTGAGTGGTAGCTGAGCCACTATGTAAACATTCGAATGTTGGGCAGTAGCCTGCATAACAACTCATACTGGCATCAGACGATATCGGAGCCCAGTGTTGCAGTTTTTTGTACTGTCTGAGGTGGGACACGTTTGATAGGATTGAACGAGGTCCTCAAAGGCCGATGATATGTCGACAAATAGAACTTCCAACTTAACAAATACTGGTAACACCATAGATAATGGTGAGAACCTCTTTTTCAAGCTGACTTTAGTTACAGTATTTTAGGGAAAAGCAATAGGTCGGTCAGAAGAACCAATTTTATGGGAGAGCACTGTTCCGATCCCATAAGTAGACGTGTCCACACCTAACTGTAACAGTATTAGCTGGATCAAAGTGAATCAAATATCTATGACTTAACATTGCCTCTTTCAGTTGCTGAAATGCTTTCTGACTTTCTTTAGACTGCACAAAAAGAACATTTTTCTGGTACAGCTGGTTAAGTGGGGGAACACTTTGCGCAGTGTTAGGAATAAGTTCTGTATAATAGGTGGACTTCCCCAGGACTGATTGTAGCTCTTTAATGTTACGGGGTGCCAGTGGACCTCCAATCACAGACAGATGTGGCCTAGTTGGATTTATACCCTGTGTATTTATTACGTGACCTAAATACAACAGTATTATCTAAATAGTTGTGCCACAAGGGACTATTGCTGTTAACTGTTCCAGGAACAGGTTGATGTAGCTAGGTTTATAACCTGCGTATTTATTATATTGCCTAAATACAAAAATATAGTTTTTACAAGAAGGGACTATTGCTGTTAACTGTTCCAGGAACCACTGAAAAACTGCCAGAGCTGAAGAACTTCCAAATGGTAGTTTTGAAACTGGAACAAATCTAAGCGATTGTTTATTACAAAGTATTGCTTGGATCGTTCACCCAGTGGTAACTGTATGTATGCCTCCTGCAAATCTATCTTTGAAAAGTCTTTGCCCCATCCCAGTCTGTTCATCAATTCCTTCAGAAGTGGAAGAGGCCAAGAACCCACTACAGTTTGTGTGTTTACTGTTGCCGTAAAGTCCACACATGAACGTAAACCACCTGAGACTTCTTCAGAATGATCGAGGATGATGTCCATTGGAGTGCAGAAATGGCTTTGATAACTCCATTGTCTTGCCATTTTTGCAATTCCTGAGCAACTTGTTCACATAATGCATGTGGGCAGGTCGTGCACGAAAAAATTGCAGCTGTGCATTGCCTTGCACAGTAATGTTAGCTTCAAAGTTATTAGCTCTTCGTATTCCTGGTTAAAATAGTTCCATGAACTTACTACGCAAATCAGAAACATTACTGTGAGGCACAGAAACACTGATTTGTAACATATCATTCCGAATGCACAAATTGAATAAATCAAAAAAATCTAAGCCAAATATGTTTGCCTGTTTTCAGAACTTAGTGTGTGGAAAGAATGACATTGCGTCACTCCCTGAAAAGTTGCTGGCAAACTACTCATGCTAAGAACTGGTATTTTTTGTCCGTTATAAGTAGATAAAATTGAAGTAGGCTGCTTTAGTGGTGGGCTACCGATTCTGTCATAAGTGACTTTATTTATCAGGGAAACAGAAGCACCAGTGTCCATCTGTGATTTAATTATCTTATTTTTCACTTGTAACTGAACAAAAAGTTTGTTTGCCTGCCGGCATGTAGCAGCTAAAGACCACTGCATTGCGGGAGTACTTGGTGTGGCTTGCATTTGAGTGAGAGGTGTTGCCTGCACCATGAACATTTGTTGACAGTGAAGCTGTAGTTACTGTGTACTAGCACACTGGGGGGACTAGCGGCTGTTGCCTTTGTCCTGCCCCTTCTGCATAAACATACAGTTGGAATATGACCTTCACGTCTACATTGAAAGCAACTAGCATTATGGCATGGGCAATATTTCCGATCATGCCTCAAAAAATGCAGAGGACACGATTTTCTCCCAGAGTTTAGTAACACATGCCATGTGCTGCCAGACTGAAAGTTTTTACTTCAGCTGTTCTTAATTTGTCAGAGCACTGTTCTTAATTACCTGAACACTATCTGTACATGAGACTGAGTGTGTGGTGCACTATGCACAACTGAAACACAAGAAGCCTTAAAATCAATGTCTGTTGAGTCCACAGTTGTTTGAAATTTCACAATAGACAGAACTGATTTTAAATCAGTGTCAAGCAGCTTCAGAATTGCAGTGCAAATATGTCCATTGGATACGTTCTGTGTAATGACATCACATAACGTTACCATGATATAGTTAATTCCACATGAACATTTAAACTTGCAATATGTGGTGAGACCTCTAAGTTTGGCTATCCACTGTTTGACTGTGTGAACAGGCTGCTGCTTCAGATGAAAGAATTTAAACACGCAGCTGATTCATGGACGTAATTGTCAAAATAATTGTGTAACAATTTTACAAACTCATCGTAGATGATTTTCTCAGGAATAGGTTCCATGCACGGTTTAACACAAAAGTGGTATACCTCGGGACCAGAGGTGGACAAAAAAGAGGCATTGTGCTCTGTACCTGTTAATCTGTAGGCTGGGAAGTGTGCCTCTAATTGTGCAGTGTAGTCTGACCATTCTTCATCTTGGCTGTGATATTGGCAAAATTTTGGAGCAGCTACTGGCAGCGGTGCTGCTTGTTCGTGGAGTAGTGATGTCAGTTGTCTGACAGTGAGCAGCAGGCATTGTGTCTGCTGCACCTGAAACTGTGCAAGTTCAGTTACAGACTATCCTGTGGCAGGTCAGAAATGTTGCAGGGTGTATACGATCCGGGAAAAACCCGGGAATTTTTTCATCCGGGAGAAAACCGGGAAAAACCCATGAATTGTTCACAATTCCGGGAATTTTTCATTGTTTTAGTTTTCAATTAAATTTTCGTGGTTTTGAGTGGTAAGAACCAATACTCTAACAAAGGATATTACTATACCCCGCTACTGCAGAATAACACTGCAGCAACGAAACATGAACGAGAGAAGAAGAAAAAAAAAAAACCGTGAAATAAACTTAAGTTGCTAAGGAAATGCGCCGTATACAACAACAAAACACAGTGCTCGTACAAGCGTCTGCCAACAGCAAAATGTGTCAAAGGCTTTTGGAAGACTATGCAATGCTTCATAACAACAAATTGCCTCCGATGGGTGTGACGTGACAACCGTTTAAATTACATTCCTTTGAGCGGTTGCGGGCGGGGTCTTGCACATGCGCAGTTGAGTTGCATATGAGTAGTACCTTCTCCCGCTTCTTGTTACAGAAGTGTGGCTTGGCGCCACTACCTAATATTGCCCCGGTTCGGAAATATAGTAAATCCGGGCCTGATGCACAGAGCAGTCTGAGTTGTGGTGGGGAGGTGGGTCATCTCCAAGTGACCTGTGTTTACATTCAGTGATTTTCTTGTTTCCTCTTCGTTTATTGCTTTCACATTAAATGATAAAATTGATTTTAGTGACCAGGAGATATCAAAAGAATTAAAATATGTTCGCATAATTACGGCCGGCCAAAGTTTCAGATTTTATTTCCACGTTTCGGACAGTCAAGCATTAATCGCCTTGCAGAACAATGAAGTTATCTTTGTCGGTTTGCTAAAGAGATTTGGCTTTTATTAATCTTTTCTGCTGAGGTAGTCAGTTTATTTGAAACGAACTGTTTAATTTCACACTGTTGGCTGGTTTCAACTGTTCGCTGATTTCAAGTGCACGTATGACATTATGTCGTAATAAAGAACTAAACATGAGATAATACAATACTGGTACTCCAAGAAAATTTGCATCCGAATCTGGACATACGAATGTGCACTTTAAGCCGAATTATGCATTTTAGTATGGTTCACGAAATTCCGATGCTCTTGAAGTATCTTTTGATGTCTTGTTTCTTTTATGACATAATGTAAGATCTTTTAATGTTTTACACATACGAACATATGACCTTCCTGCGTCATCGCGTGGTGACGACTGTTATCTGGTGCTCTCTTGCAACTACTGAAACGAACCTATTTGTAACAGGCAGCGGGAAAATGTTGCGAACGGTGGTTTGAAAAGCGTTACATACATTAAAAGCGAGATGAACTATGTGCGAGAATGTATGATGAATTTCTTAAATAACAAAGTGTTTGACTCTCATTTAAAAATCAATTCTTTGAGGACAGCCATTTAGAAGAATTTCGAGCTCAGAAGATCACACATTTACGTTGGTATTAAAAATTTTCCTGGCACATTTGTGTGATGTATTTTAAAGTGTATCACGTGCAGAAAAGATCAACATTATATGTGGAAGCTTAGCTTCTCTTCCAGCTCATTAATCTTGGAGACCAATATTATTTGTGAATGCTATGTATATTAATTTAAACCATTTACTTTTCTTATTTGTGTTTTCGCGCTACTTAACTGTGATCTTGCTATTGGCTTACTACATCACGTTTCCTATGCTGTCATGAGCTGGCGAGATCACGTGACATGAGTTATGAGTGGCCTACAAAAGCGCATAGCAATCTCCATTTCAATGCTTCGAAAAGTAACATGCGGTATTTGGTGGAATTCGAATTTATACCTTCATAATACGAAAATATGCAGCCTACATATTGCTGCACATTAAAGGTGTTTCAAAAAGTGTTTTTTTCCCCTGAGTTTCGTTTTCTAAAGTTGCGGGTAATTCTACGTCGGTATATAGAACCATAAACATTCAGAGGATTGATGAGTTTTACAGTGCCAAGGAATAGTATACGGTCACTTAACACGGGAAAAGTGTATTTTCGCCCGGGAGAAAGTGTATTTTTAACCGTGAAATCCGGGAATTTTTTTCCCTTGTCCGTGTAGACACACTGTGTTGAAATGTTGTAGGACAATACAGTAAGACAACTGACAAGAAGCAGAGCACCAAAATTCAGAAAAAAGATGTACACAACAGGCAGGCAGCTGGCATGAATTATGAGCCAGTTAAATGCTGATCATTGTTGCTATTTGTTGTGACCAGGAGAAACTACTTTCGTCCGGCCACAACTGTTGAGTCTTTGGTTGCTCAACAAGAAGGCTCATCAACCAAGGACAGATTAAATATTATTTCACTTTGTTACATATATGAATAAAAGATTTACTTAACTTTGAGACAGATCTTTGCCACACGATCACTTGATAAGTTATTACTGAAATTGACTATTAAAGCATCATTTGATACACAGATTAACAAACTGTTCTGTTGCAGTATAAGGTTCTACATTTAAATGAACAAGTCCAAGACTATGATGTTGACTCGTTCAGATGAAGTCCCAAACTGGGACAGAGCTCTTGCTACCTTGACACTATATTGACCTCAGCATGAGGGTACTAGTATGCTAATAGGGGACATGTGTTCTTTAGGAGTGCCTCCCGTATATCGTTACAGATTGCAGTGAACCCTCCCTGTCTCTGGTATTGATGTGTGTTGCCAACTTTGAATGATAGAAGAATTTACTTTTTAAAGAAGTGTATACTTTTGAAGAATAGGGTGAATCACATCAGTGGGATCTCTTGTTACCTCTGTAGATCAGCCTCTTATCCATGAGGATGGATCACTTAATTTTAAACCTGGTTAACTACTTCCACTGAACACATATTAGAATTCAACTTCTAGCTAGATCACTAGCTTCAAACCAACTCCAGAAGCCTGGCTGAAACTGAGTGTACAGTCACAATGGCTGTGATTAACAATCTGTTGTTGTAGTCACTGGTGCAAGGAAATGGTGTTCACATTGTTAAGTGACTTATTGTTATTAGTGTTGTTAAATCTCTGGTAAGTAGCTAACTCTGTGGGTGATTGGTGACAGCAGATGTGTGATGAAATATTACTCACGACTTATCTCAATGTGTAAGCATTTCAGTGAATGTGGTATCTGCCCCCCCCCCTGCCCCCCCTTTAGCCTATTACTTTCCTGTTCTCCAATTTCACTCAGAAACTTCTGTTGTAGTTATACAGAACAATAATTAGTTTATGAAATCCAAAACTACCTATAGCCTAAATTTATTTTCCTGTTTGTACAAATACCAATGAGTGGGTGCTGTTGTGACATCATTTGGTTGACAAGCACCTTCTTCTCGATAGCATAATTTAGAAAAGAAACAAACACACACACACGCACACACACACACACACACACACACTGGTGATTTAAAACATTATTGCATGTTGGCTCACCTTTGGAACATGATAAAGCAACAGTTTTGCATAGGATGGATTTGACAAGTACTTGGTTGTTTCCCAGAGGTATGTGTAGTATAAGGATGGGGAAGGAACTTGGGTGTTCTTGTGTAAATGAACCATCCTGGCATTTGCCTGGAGTAATGTAGGGAAATCACAGAAAACGTAAAAAACTCAGTCGAATTTGGCTGAAAAGACATTAATGTGGCTTCACTATAATGCTCCTCAAACCACTGTAGCATGAATCTGCTCTTGATACATAGATAGTTATTCTGCTGGGAGATGCAATCTGTTGGGAAAGAGCAACCTGGATGATGACGTGTCTGGTCATGATCTTGGACTTGGTGTAACAAGAAATGTGATTCCTGTGACGCCATGAGATGTTTACATTGATCCACAGTCCAATTTTAATGATATCCACTGTAATCATAATAAGCAATGTCTCACATGAGTATGCGGCATCTCTTGTACATCACAGTGATCATTCAGCAACTGATTCTGTTAATGCCTCTCATATACCATACCATACATGGTAACAACACTAAACATGAATTCCAGTAATACACTCTGGTGGCTATTCCACCAGTGTGCAAAGGTAACTTGCATGATGTAACCATTGTTTTCTACATTTTGCAGAAGTAGTTCATTAGACAGTATAATCTATAATCTCAACATAGTTAATTACAATGAAAACATCCACTCAGTCAAATGTTGATAATTTTTCAGTAGAGAACATGGACTGGTTCCAAACAGCCTTTGACTGAGAAATAATAACTTAAAAGTGGGATCTTTCATACTACCTTGATAAAATGCGGTAGTGTTCTCGCTTCCTGCGCCTGGGTCCCAGGTTCGATTCCCGGCGGGGTCAGGGATTTTCTCTACCTCGTGATGACTGTATGTTCATCATCATTTCATCATCATTGACTCGCAAGTCGCCGAAGTGGCGTCAACTAAGAAGGACTTGCCATACGGCGGCCGAACTTCCCCGCATGGGGCCTCCCGGTCAGCAATTCCATACGATCATTTCATTTCAATGAATAAATAAATAAAGTATGGGAGGGATGCTGCTTACATTGCTGAGGAACTACTTGTGATGTATAAGTGGAGGTCTGCTTTTCAAACTCTTCCCTTAAGTTTAACAAGTTTTGTCAAAATCAACTCAGTGATCATGGACAAACAGTTTATTATATTGTTCTTGAGATTATGTTGGGAGCCAAAATTGGCTGAGTTCCTGCACAACTTCATGAAAAGTACATGCAGAACAGCTGCAGCAATGAAAGGAGCATATGCTGAGATGTGTGGACTCTGATGGGTTCTAGACCAAAGGCAACAACTACCAATTGAAGGCATTTAGTAAGTATACAGTGCAAGGACACATCTGTAGTAAACTGCTTTGCCACTTTTGTGTTACAGTAGCTTAACATGAATACTTGATAGTAACAGTGCATAAAATACCAAATGGAACTAACAGTTAGATTTGCTTACCTACAAATCAGGTGCCAGGCATTGTTTCTTTGGTAGGATGCTGAGAAACAGATGTTTTCCCATAGCATGTACTGCTTCCGAAATGTCTTGCATCTGTTGTATCTGTGTCAGACTGAACGATTAGAAGTTATCCTGACTTAGTGATCCATATGTTAACAATGCATTCAATCCACGACAATGACAGTGTTGAGAGGAAACATTGCAAAGTACAAACCTCATTCAGGGAAAATGGCTACCATGCTATGACAACAAAAGTAAAGATAAAGAGTACCAGGAATAACTGCTGAGGCAGTTTGGTGACTTACCATACATACAAGGCTTTAGTGATAGGATGGTAAAGATCCTACACTGATGGTGGAGGGGGAGGAGGGGGGCTCAGACTCATCTACTAAAACAACGATGAAATAAGAGACTTCTTGAGTATATGAGTTTTGCTATGATGGTGGACTAGTCTCTATTAGTGAGATATGGAGAACAAGTGATACAAATGGCTTGGTTGGAGTACTAAATTGATGGTGGGAGAATGTCAGACAGATGTGGTACATCCATACAATTTAAACAAGCCCTTGTGATTATTCAGCTTCTTCCGGCATAATTCATGACGAAATTGTTCATGGATGAACAGCCGGATGTCAGTGTCCCAACACACACTGTATTTCAGCAAGTGATCATATTACCATTATCATGTGCACTGATGTATTTACTGATTGGGGTTGATGCAGCACTTTTATCCCCCCCCCCCCCCTCTCCCCCAACCATCCAACCTCTCACTGTGTCCACTGTCTGTGCCCAGCATCTTGTCTCCCCATCCTCCCGCTGGCATGTTGCTCCATCGAGTATTCACACTAGTGGATGTTTACACCTCTGCTGTTGCTTTCACCTGCTCCTGAAGTCAGCTTGTTGTAAGATTCCTCTTCTTAATCAAAGTGCCCATTCCGAGGTGTTGCTAGGGATGTAGCCACTATCACTTATTCAAATCTTGCTTTAATGACACTGTCCCAGAAGTTAAATGGCTGTGTCAGGAACTTAGTATGGTCAGAATCCATTCTGTACATTTGCGATAGGTAGTGTTCCATGACTGCCAGCTTGTTAAGCTGCCACGATCTAGTGTGCCATTGGGGTTCTCGGAATGATCTTTGGCACTACACACCATCTGACCTATATATGTCTTGTTGCATTTGTAGATGGATTTCCATAGTCCAAGGTTCGTAGTCCATAGTCCAAGGTTGTCTGTGACACAACCAAGCAGAACCTGTGTTCTAGATGGTGGGTGGAGGACCACCTTTACTATTCAACTTATGTCTCCAGCTGTCCAACCAGTTCAATTCCTGGACATGGAAATGGATTGATGGTGTCACATGGGCCACAGGTTTGCACCCACTCCTAAATCCACACTTATCTCTGACATCATCATCTGCACGTATGACACCTGAATCAGTTGAAGAAGTACATGGCGTGAAACCTATCATGCTCTCATGTGAAAGAAACCTATGAAAACAAACATCTGTAGCACTGAGATGGCAGCCATACAGGAAATAAGAGAAGATCCATATATTGTTGTCTGACCAGAAAACACAGCCAAAACAACTGTGGTCCTGTCTCACCAGAATTACATTGAGAAGATACCGGACCTGTTCGTACTGGAAGATTAACATTGATCCTACCAAGAGGGTGGGGAGGAACACTGTGGTACTTTGGAAAGAATCCGGTTTGCCAAACGAAGTTGTTAAGAAACTGCAATAGAGAGCTTCAGTTCCACCAAGACTTAATGAACTTCAAAGGTTCATGAAAACTGTTATCGGAATTGGTAGCATTGGTGCCTAACTTAATCAATTGCTAAATACGTGATGGATATGATTAGCCCTTACTTTGGGAAGAGTTCATTTCATATTCAAAACTCTGTGAATTTTGTTGGGTGCCTTAACAACTTTAACCTTATTGATAACAATGTCCTTGTGAGATCTGACATTGTCTCTTTTCACCAGACTGCCATAAAAAGAATCCTTGGAACTTGTTCGCTTAGAAATTTGGTGTAGAGATGGCACACCTTTTTATGCATATCTTGGTGTTGACATACTTTCTTCTCAACAATGGTTACTATGGCAGATGGAAGGAATAGCAATGGGGAGTCCATTTTCACCAGTTTTTGCAAACACGGATGTGGGAGATCTTGAAGACAAAACCTTCCAGTCAACCCAGTGTTAATCAACCTATTTTTTGCAATATGTAGACAATACTTTTTATCGTACGACCACATGGAAGAGACAAGCTGAATGAGTTCTTCATAAATCACTGTTTCATCGACTAGAACACCAACTTTACCATGGAAGTCAAAGTGGATGGAGTTCTCCTCTTTTTGGATATCCCAGTATAAAGAAGAGCAGATGGCACATTGCACCACAGCATGTATTGGAAGAAGACACACACCCCACTACTTACATGTGGACAGCTGACACTACCCAGCACAGAGGAATGGGGTGTTCAAAACATTGGTACATAGGGCATGTACCCTCTCTGATAATAAAAGTCTTAACCAAGAACTTGAACATCTGAGGACAGTGATTTGGAAGAACAGCTGCACAGAGTGGCTAATTCAGAGAGCCCTAGGTCCTGTACTCACTGAACAACTGGAGGAACAGAAGTGAAAGCTCAGGAGAATGCAGTCATTCTGTTTATCCCATTAAAGATTAAAGATAGGATGATTTCTCCAGAAAGACCAAGTGAAGACATTCTTCCTCTTCCCAGCTAAAATATCAGCACTGTTTGGTAGTGTTGAAGACAATCTTGGACTTTGGAAACCTGGGGTGTACCATATGTATTGACAATGTGGCAACACACATAAAGGTTAGATAATGTATACTGTCAAAGATCATTGTTGAGAACACCAACAACACACTAGATTGCAGGGTCGTGGAACATTGCCTGTCTGATCACACTGAAAGAATTCTGATCATATGAAGATCTATTGAAATTCAAATAAGGGAATCTCTGATCAGTTTTAATGGTGGCTACATCTATAGTAAGGCTTGGGAACCTGCACTTAGTCTGATTAGGAAGAGGTAGTGATTAGGAAGAGGTAGGAGATAATCAACAATGAACAGACTTCAGGGACAAGTGGAGTAACAGCAGGGGTGCTGGCAGCACACATCCCTTGGCATGAAACCTCGGAGATAGAGCAACATGTCAGTTGGAGAAAAGGGGGGGGGGGAGGGAGGGAGATGGGAGAGAGACGCTGGGTGCAGATGGTAGACAGAGCAGCAGATTGGAGGGAGGAAAGCGAAAGATACTAACACTGCACCAACCCCTAAGTAGTAAGTCCATCAGCACACTTGTTGTTGGCATTAAGGTCAATTGCTGACACACAGTGTATCTTAAAAAAGATGTATGAACACTTTGAATCAATTTAAAAACTTTATCTATGAAAATAGAGACAAGTTTGAAGGCTTGAATTACAGAAAAAATGTGCTTAAAAGAAACTTGTTCACAATTGATCAAATTTATGGCCATCATTTTCCAGACAAAATGATAATGCAAACCAGTGGATTGGCAGACATCATAAAACATTTCTTTTGGAATTTCGTGATATTGTCATTCAATTTCAAAGCACCATTTGTTCTGGGTTTTGTGCGATAAATTCTGTACTTGAGGCATCCCCATAAAAAGAAGTCCATTGGTGTGAGGTCTGGGTAACCCACAACGTATTTAATGCTATCCCTTCATGCAAACCATGTGTTTGGAAAAGCTGCATCGAGATGGGCTCTTATATTGCAGTGGTAGTGGGGAGGTGCTCCACCTTGATGAAAGTAAATCTCATCATCACTAAACATCTCCTCAGTGGGTGGACCGATGGACTCCTGCAGCATGGTTAGGTACCTGTCACCAGTGGCAGTTCTGTAAAATTAAAAAGAAAAAAGAAAAGTCCTATGATGCCCAATGCTGGTATCCCACACCACACTGTTATTCCCTGTAAGTTTAAATATTGTTCAGCAATAATATGGGAATTAACAGGACCCAGGCAGTTATGGTGATTAATTGTGTTGTTTAATTTAAAGGTGTCCTCAGAGCTCCAGCCAACAATATGTGGGAAACCTGCATCTTCTGTAAATTCTGCCAGGTACCATTCACAGAACTGAACTCTCCGGTCAGTATCATCTTCGTTGAGAGCATTAATTACTGCTGGTATGTAGTATTTACAGCATGGATGTTTCAAGATGCAATGAATGCTATCTTTTGAGATGTGTGTCGACTGAGTCGTTTGCCATAGAGTTTTCTGTGGGGATCCAATGAGGGTTTCCTGCGTCTGCTTTTCTTTTCTGAGGCTGGTGGACAACTGTGGTCATCCAGAAAGTTTCTTGTTGACGGTGTATACAGGATGGTCCATTGATCATGACTGGGCCAAATATCTCACGAAATAAGCATCAAACGAAAAAACTACAAAGAGCGAAACTTGTCTAGCTTGAAGGGGGAAACGAGATGGCGCTATGGTTGGCCCACTAGATGGTGCTGCCATAGGTCAAACGTATATCAACTGCATTTTTTTATATAGGAACCCCCATTTTTCATTACATGTTCATGTAGTACGTAAAGAAATATGAAAGTTTTAGTTGGATCACTTTTTGCACTTTGTGATAGATGGTGCTGTAATAGTCACAAACATACGGCTCACAATTTTAGATGAACACTTGGTAACAGGTAGGTTTTTTAAATTAAAATACAGAACATAGGTATGTTTGAACATTTTATTTCGGTTGTTCCAATATGATACATGTACTTTTGTGAACTTATCATTTCTGACAATGCATACTATTACAGAATGAATACCTGTTAATACCACATTAATGCAATAAATGCTCAAAATGATTTCTGTCAACCTCAATGCGTTTGGCAATACGTGTAATGACATTCCTCTCAACAGCGAGTAGTTCGCCTTCTGTAATGTTCGCACATGCATTGACAATGCGCTGACACATGTTGTCAGGCATTGTCGGTGTATCATGATAGCAAATATCCTTCAACTTTCCCCACAGAAAGAAATCGGGGGATGTCAGATTCGGTGAACCAATGCAGGCCATGGTATGGTGCTTCGACGACCAATCCACCTGTCATGAAATATGCTATTCAATACTGCTTCATATGCACATGAGCTATGTGCCAGACATCCATCATGTTGGAAGTATATTGCCATTCTGTCACGCAGTGAAACATCTTGTAGTAACATCGGTAGAACATTACGAAGGAAATCAGCATACATTGCACCATTTAGATTGCCATCGATAAAATGGGGGCCAATTATCCTTCTTCCCATAATGCCGCACCACACATTAATCCGCCAAGGTCGCTGATGTTCCACTTGTTGCAGCCATTGTGGATTTTCCGTTGCCCAATAGTGCATATTATGCCGGTTTACGTTACCGCTGTTGGTGAATGACACTTCATCGCTAAATAAAACGCATCCAAAAAGTCTGTCATTGTCCTGTAATTTCTCTTGTGCCCTGTGGCAGAACTGTACACGACGTTCATAGTCGTCACCATGCAATTCCTGGTGCATATAGATATGGTACGGGTGCAGTCGATGTTGATGTAGCATTCTCAACACCGACATTTTTGAGATTCCCGATTCTCGCACAATTTGTCTGCTACTGATGAACAGATTAGCCATGACAGCAGCTAAAGCACCTACTTGGGCATCAGCATTTGTTGCAGGTCGTGGTTGACGTTTCACATGTGGCTGAACACTTCCTGTCTCCTTAAATAATGTAACTATCTGGCGAATGGTCCAGACACTTGGATGATGTCGTCCAGGATACCAAGCAGCATACATAGCACATGCCTGTTGGGCATTTTGATCACAATAGCCATATATCAACATGATATCGACCTTTTCCGCAATTGGTAAACGGTCCATTTTGGTAAACAGTCCATTTTAACATGGGTAATGTATCACGAAGCAAATACCGTCCGCACTGGCAGAATGTTACGTGATACCACGTACTTATATGTTTGTGACTATTACAGTGCCATCTATCACAAAGCGAAAAAGTGGTCCAACTAAAACATTCATATTTCAATACGTACTACACGAATGTGTAATAAAAAATGGGTTGTTCCTATTTAAAAAAAAACAAAAAAAAAAAACACAGTTGATATCCATTTGACCTATGGCAGTGCCATCTAGTGGGCCAATCATAGTGCCATCTGGGTTCCCCCTTCTAGCTTGACGAGTTTCGTTCTTTGTAGTTTTTTCGTTTGATGCTTATTTCATGAGATATTTGGCCCAGTCACTATCAATGAACCACCCTGTATAGTTCCATTTGCTTCAAATGTATCTCTGATGTGAGCAATGCTCTCATGCAGTGGTGGCAGTTTATTAAAGCCCCTTCTGAAATGTCTTTGTGCTTCCACTGTGTTCTCAGTTTTCCAATAACATTTAGGGACAAACTTCCTCTGTTCAAAGCTAAATTGTTCTCCTGTCATTGTGTTTCTTTAGTTACACCTGAAAAACAAAAAATTCAGCACGTTATGGACAGTAAAGT
Organism: Schistocerca americana; assembly: GCF_021461395.2. Taxonomy (NCBI): domain Eukaryota; kingdom Metazoa; phylum Arthropoda; class Insecta; order Orthoptera; family Acrididae; genus Schistocerca; species Schistocerca americana. Next base: position 279,244,666 of record NC_060120.1, read on the forward strand.
GTTAGTACACTTTTTTGAGACACCCTGTATTCTGCCCATTGGACACACACATCCAGCTGTTCATTCATGAATTGTTTCATTATAAACAAGTCCCTGTTTTGGCTTGGCAGTTACTCATCACAAAGTGAAATAAGAAAGGCTGTCAGGATAGTAAATTGACTGTACAACATGAACAGCGAGGAGTGCTACAGACTCTCACTGTCACAGTTGTCAGTTATTACAAGCTGGTGGACTGAAAGTGCTTGGAGCCGTAACCCCACACTGCAGGTGACAGGCGCTAATGACTGCTCTAAGGAGCTTCCAGCCACTAAGTAAGCAACAGTATATCATGATGTCAGCTTCCACTGGATTCGCTGATGACAAACAATAATAATTCACATCAAATATTCCAGTAATAGCACCTGATTTACCTCAGTTTGCCAAAATGTCCAGTCGTCATTTTCAAATAATAGATGTATAGCACAACTGCAAACCACACATAGTCACCCTGATGGATGCTGCCTGCAGTAATAGCTGATATGTCAAAAGCTTTATTAACATACTTGATGCAACCACACTACCAGAAGAGTTTTGTTGACATTAATTAATATTGAGAACCAGTTTTTAAGTATGTAGTTTTTCAGTAAGAGCCAGGGTGGAGTCAGAATAGGTATTTAGTGTACCTGATTATAGAATGGGACAAATGTGTCTACAGAGCTTCAAAAATTACCATTAAGGATACTGTGAAATAAATTACATAAAATAAATGTGGAGAATTTTAAAAAAATCTTTTAAAGAATATTCATAACATTACATCTCAGTACATTACTTTTTGTAGAATTTTTGATAAGGCAGAAGGAATGGAGATTGGTCAATAATTGTTAACATCATTCTTGTCTCCTTTTTTGAAAAGAGGAATAAATTCAGCAATTTTGAAAACATCTTCAAACAGCCTGTAATTAGGGAACTGTTAATTACATCACAAAGTGGAATTATAATTAGTAAAGCAATTTTTTAATAAAAAATCAGACATGCCATCAATACTAGATGAATATAAGTTGAATTGCTACTGCCGCTGATAATTTTCAGCACTTCTTCTTGAGGTACTGGAGTTAGAAACATTGACGTGCTTGATTTTTTAAACTCAGTGGGAAAAGTCAGTGCCTGTGAAATAATCTGTGATGAAATATTAAAAGCAATACTTGAAAAATGCTTGTTAAGAGATTTACTTATTTTCTTTGCATCTCATATTTTAGTTCCATTTAGTTTTAGTTGTATCAAGTATGGTCGCTTTTTGGTGACCTGTGGACCTGATTATATACCTACTTAGGCTCATGGGCTGCCTCATCATGTGTCACTACAGCAATGCTCCTAGCACGTAAAGTCAAACCTATAGTGTCCATTTCCATATGTATTGGGTGATCCACCAACATTTTTGCTACCCATTTCTTGACATGCCATGCCAACAAATTATGCCTCAAAACTCATTTTTTTAATTACATTTATTTTATATTCACCCCATCTTCAGATATTTACATTTATTTACATGATATGAACATTGATTTTTCACTTATGATGTTTTACAATAGCTGTCTTGAAACTTCTGTTGCAAAAGTTTGCAACACCGTTGATAAAGAAACATTGTTCACTGAAGATGGAATGCCAGGAATCTGGCAATGTCATCATGGAAAAATAAATGCCTATAGAAGCAACTGGCTGCAGCTGATTGATTATGAATTACATCAGTTTCAATGGTTGCACTGTTCTAATAAATGCACAACAGACAAGAATTATTTGCTAATGTAAATACGAGAAAGGAGGGAAAAACCAAATACAGCAATGAGAGAGGCTGTTCCAGTCGACAAGCAATTAGGAGTAACTTAGCAATTTTTGGTTACGGTCAGACCACTCGAGTGTTTGGAATTTAGTGTGTTGATATCCACAAACAGTATTAACACATATTTTTTTAAATATATGTCTAAAAATATTGTTGATGACAAATCACAGAAATATGCTAAAATGCTTCCTGGATGGAATACAATGCAAGTGCCTCACCCTCTCTCCTGCGGATTTTTTCCACAGTCTGAGTAGAAACCAGTCACAGGCCAGATCCAACCCATGGGCCCCTGGTTGCCCACCCATGTATTAGGTCATTTGGACCTTCTTTAAAACCTCAAGTTCCAAGGGTGCCTCTAACTACATCCCAGACTGCCTTATGTATGTTGTTAGAATTTTTTATACAGTTATTGTTTGTGATTTTCTTACCCTTATGAGTTGTCTAAGTATATTTTGTATATTTTTAAATATATAAAAACAGGAATAATTCCTTGCTTTGCTTTCTGCATACAGTTTTCTTTTCATAGGACAAGAGGTGATTATTCCCCTTGTAATCAGGCCTTTAAAACTGATTAATTTGTTCTAGAAGAGTTACTAGTCTTTTAAGGGGAAAGGCAATATTAAAATAATGGGCCACAGTGCCCAGAAATAATTTTGCCTTCTTCTTAGTATTATCCTCATTGAATACATCCAGGATTTGTGATACAACTTAAATCCAAACAATTCTAAATTTTGGGTATCTTTAATTAAATTAAACTCCTGTAGATAACTCCCAGCTTTGTCAGAGGTGATACAGCAGCACAACTCCAATTTTATTGAGATACCTTGGTGACCAGACAACCTGTTTGATGTATTCTCAGTATTTAATAATGGTGTGGAGATGCTGAGTCGCAGACAGGCAGAATAAAAAGACTACTATACATTTGAGCTTTTGGTTAAAAGGCCTTCTTCTAAAGTAGAAAACACACGCACATTCACACAAGAACAACTCACATACACATGACCACTGTCTCTGGCTACTGAGGCTGGACTGCAAGCAACTGTGACTGATGGGAGAAACGATCCATAGGTGGTGGGGTAAGGAGGAAGCTAGGGCAGGGAGGAGGAGGGACAGCAGGTTGGGGAAGGGTGTGTCAGAAGATTTGAGGGAAAGGGGTGGGAGCGGAAAAGGAGAGAAGTAGTTGAGGGGAAAAAGACGGGTGGGTGCATTGATGAAATAGAAGGCTGTGTAATGCTGGGATGGGAGTGGGGAAGGGGATATATGGGTGAAGGACAGAGGTTAGGGAAAGCTGTGGGGGTGGGATCCAGGAACATAGAATATATTGCAGTGAGATTTCCCACCTGATCAATTCAGAAATTCTGGTCTTGGTAGGAAGCAGCCAGATGGCACAGGCTGTGGAGCAGTCATTGAAGTGAAGCATATTGTGTGTTGGGCTGCCTGTTCTGCAACTGGGTCATCCAGCTTTCTCTTGGGCACATTTTGTCGGTGGTTACTCATGTGAAAAGATAGCAAGTAAATTGAATAGTTAAGCATTTTCAGTGTGTATTTTCTCAGGTGCCACAAACACAGACACCAGAAAGATAGTGTATCACTTTTATTTTGAGTCTTCATTATGGCACAATCTTTGGGAGAACTCAACAGATGTCACATGGGTACTAATATTGCAAAAGAAAATAAGATGGAACATATGTTTTGCCAAATGGAGGCCATCTGTTCATCCATTGTTTAAAAAATTGAAAAATACTATCCATTCTTTCCTGCATATTTGTGATGTCTTGATTTTCTTATATAGAAAAACAACATACACCTGAAACTTTAAATTTTCACCACAGCTGTAGCACTTACCACAGAGAGAATTTTAAACTTCCCGCATGCTGTTTAAAACCCTATGCCAAAACATCAAAGGATATGGATTTAAACATTTGCAGTGAATTAAAAGGCAGGAATATATTTGACATGGAGCTTGATAGACCTGAAAGATTGCTGTTTACTCCTATAGTGTAAAAGTACTTCATTGTAAATCTTGAGAAATCTGGTGTACAACAAATGAACTGATTTGAAAAATGTATTTAATTAATGACTAAATCACATTTCAGCATTCATATAGGAGACAACACCATATATGTATAATAGAGGGAAACATTCCACGCGGGAAAAATATATATAAAAAACAAAGATACTGTAACTTACCAAATGAGAAAGCGTTGGTATGTTGATAGACACAATAAAACACACACACACACACACACACACACACACACACACAAATTTCACATACAATTTATATATATCTCTGCTTGTGTCTGTATATGTGCAGATGGATATGTGTGTGTGCGCGAGTGTATACCTGTCCTTTTTTTCCCCCTAAGGTAAGTTTTTCCGCTCCCGGGATTGGAATGACTCCTTACCCTCTCCCTTAAAACCCACATCCTTTTGTCTTTCCCTCTCCTTCCCTCTTTCCTGATGAAGCAACCGTTGGTTGTGAAAGCTTGAATTTTGTGTGTGTGTTTGTGTTTGTTTGTGTGTCTATCAACATACCAATGCTTTCGTTTGGTAAGTTAGATCATCTTTGTTTTTAGGGTATCCTGTATATGTCTGTATATATGCTATGAGGACCATACTTCATCACCAGTGATCACCAGTTACACGTGTAGTACCAGAAAAAGATATACACAAAATTGTAGAGTTTACATGTTATTTGTGAATGTGTTAAATCTCATGATATATGCTGCCTACATCCTACATATCTTTTCTCATGCAGGTACAACCAGATTAGGCAATGCAGCCATCCAGTTGAATTTGATTTGGTTGTTGATGATATTGAACGTATTGACTTATTGATTTCTGAGGCACATGAATCACTAAACTGGAATTCTGCAGGTAAGTCTTCTGTTGGCAATGTGTGTAGTAAGAGATAATCTTTTTCTTTGTGATGCATTATATAGCGGAGACATTAAGCAGCAAATAGGCATGTAAAAAAGAGGTTTCAAAATAACCCAGCTTTTGTATTTTGACTTTAGAGTTTTTACACACACACACACACACACACACACACAAAATCCAGATTCCAGAAGTCCTCACACAGCAGATTATCGACCACCTCCACTATGCCTGGGACAGAAACACAGCAGGAGTTGTGTTGGTTCCGGGGCAGATTTGGCGATCAAGCAAGTCGTTGTACCAAACTTTGTGCATACCCAAATGCCACCAGCAGTCAGATGTAGACGCTTCATCTGATTTACATTCTGAGTTACAGTGTCTGTAAGTGACAGGTGTACTGGACGGAAATTTCTGATTGACACAGGCTCTGATTTGTGTATCTTCCCACGGTCGATGCTACACTGGTGTAGACCACGAATGTCATTCTGCCTTAATGCCTCAAACAACTCTTTGATCGCAATGTGCGACACGCAACATTTCAAGCTGGATGTAGGCCTGTACCATATGTTCATGTGAAATTTCACAATTGTGGTTGTCACTGAGTTTACCGGCACACTACAATCTGTTGTCTGACATCACCAACACACACCTGGGTGACCACATCACTGGATTTGGAGCCACACCATCATCCAGTCCACCAAGATAATAGAAGCTGCATCACCAGACTGCGAAGGTAATAGAAGCTCCTGACAGTGAGTATGCAACACTGCTTCGAGATTTCCTGGCACTGACAAGACTGTCATGTGTGCCTATATATGTGAAGCACAACACCTTGCACATATAAAGACTACTGAGGGAGCCCTGTTACTTTGTAGGTCACAGCTGTTAGCCCCGGATCACTTAGCAGTTGCAAATGCAGAATATGACAGCATGACTTGAGAGGGCATCACGCAACTGTCCAGTAGTCCTTGGTTTTCACTGCAGCATATAGTGTCAAAGTAGTATGATGCATGGTATGCATGCAGTGACTATAGAGTGCTTAATGACTTTACAGTGTCAGATATTATCTGTTGCCATTACTCTGTGTGGTGCTTGACATTGCCCAGAATGTCAAGGGTGCAATCTTCCCTCTTGACAACATTATGCAACCTGGTCTATGGTGGTTTTAGAGCCAGTCTGACACCATCAAAACGTAACATCATATGTGTACACTCACTGAAGTCTTTGTGGACAAATGTGACAACAGTTCCATGTCTGGACAGCTGTGGAGGTCAGATTTTCTTGATGTGATCTTTAAGGCAACCGACAAAGGCAGATGGGTCTGTTACAGACTTCAGAGCCAAATATACAAATTCTCACTGGCAGTTGCAGCACCTCACCATACACCAGTTCTGCAGATGAATCATTTAGATCAGGTTTGTATGTATTCCACAGGTCAAGGAGAACCATCAGCAGAAGTTCTGTCCACCCGGCAATGTGGCACACCAGCGCTGCTTTTAGTGTTTCGCATGGACAGCCGCGTTGGGATCCATCCACTATGATTCTGAACAATGATAATCATGTAAAATTTACACAACAGAACTGTTCTTCTCCAAGGAATGAAATTATAGTTTTCAGTGCTGAGTATTAGATTCCTAATGAATCAATTGCTATATTGTGTTATAAAACTAGTGTGTTATACTGCAGTTTTAAGTTTTTTGTCTGACAAAAGAGAACGTAATAAATCTGGATTATAACTACAGTTTTGCTGGTTGTAACTAAATATATTGTTTCTAATGAAAACAATTGCAGATTTGTTAGACAGATGAGATCTCTGATACTAACATTAAATCATAAATAAGATTTATTATCTTCATTTTCTTGTATATTTATTTCTTTTATTTCTTGTATATTTATACAGACATCTACTTTTTTTCTATAGGCAGTATTCTTAGTCAAATTTCAGACTGGATTGATCACTATTTAATCAAATTATTATCATGGTATATTTATGAATATATTTTCAATGAAGATATTTATTTTCATTTTTTTGCATTTTACCTGGCATTGACATCTTGCCACAAACAGAAGAAGTGCTCTGTTGGTGCTTCACAGTTTTCGCATTTTTGACTGAGATAAACTGATGCTGCAGTGTTAATCTTTGGCAAGCCAGAGCAGAGGTCATCACAGTTCCAGCTACATAAAAAAATCCATGCAGTTCGGACATTTATGTACATGCTTAAGTCAACATAGAAATTTTCATTGTGTGAGACTGCACAACGCAGATAGGTCTGATGTCCTGCAAAACTGTTTGTATTGTTTTCACAATATCTTTCATTTATTGTGTCATTACTTGTCTGTATTGTGATATATTGTGCTTTTTTGAACATTTCTGAGAACTGGGGGGGGGGGGGGGGGCAGCTTGTACTTTATCATCAATTGTAATTTTAATTTGTGCTTTGTAGAAACTCTAAGCCACAGTATCCTCATTCAAAACTAGCTGTTCCCTAATTTTATTATATATTTACATGAAAAAGGTATATTTTTGATAATTTTTGGACACTTGCAAACATATTAATTTTGTGAGTTTTCATAAGTTGTAAATGTTGTGTGTAAGCAATTTAGTAGTAAATCAGCATTTGTCATTTACAGTTACTTTCAATAAATAACATATCATGCCATATTAGTTTCTCTTTTACCAAGAGTGCATATTATCAGCAACTATCATAAATTAACTCTATTCTCAAATTTGTTAGCAACTGTAACAGGGCAAATGTTTCAAAGAAACAGCAAATTTTGTACCAAGTTTTCCTATTTTCATTGTAAAGATCTCATTTCAGCCATTAATTACTTCAGTTCTGAAAGACTACTTTTTATATTTATAGCATTTCAGACCCATTAATTACAAGGTAGTTGGCAAGCTTCTAAAGTTATTTGCTTACTGTTCAGTAAAATATTACACAAGGCATAATGCGGCCCCACTGTGTATGCTGTTCTCAGGCACAGGATGAGTTAGCTGCTATTCATAAGCAGCTGGAAATCATCCTGAGTACTGTCAAGCAATTGGAAGATTTTGCAACTGGGTGTGTTGGGAGAGCTAGCAAGAGTTGTGTGCCAAGAGATACCAAATGTCTGTTATCTCCTGTGGACACTCTCTCTTCTGTAGGACATACAGTCTCTATCACTCTTTGTCCACTTGACTGTTATCAAGTGGTAGGCATGTCAGTGGTAGGCCTAGGCATTCTGTACATGTGTACCAGGGTCTAGGAAAAACTCAGAATTTCACTTACATCCCCCAAACTAATAAGTTTGAGGGGCTTTCATCCATCGAATCCAAAACTTAGCCAGTGAGACGCATTACACTTCTTGGGAAATGTGCTGAGTCCCATGTCAAGAGGAGCAAACACAAAAGGATAATGGTACCCCAAAAGAATAATGGTAACCTTTAGGGAAGTGGCAGTAAGGGATGGTGAAAATCACCATCTGCACTCATTGTTTATGCCTGGAGGCCTTATTCAGGATGTTGAAGAGCTTATTACAGCAACCACTGAAAAAACAAGGTGTAACCAACTGAAGATTGTGGCTCATGTTGGGACAAACGATGCCTCTTGTTGGTGCTCTGAGGTCATACTTGATCACCCCAGTGACTGGCAGAGAATGTTAAGAATACCAGCCTTGCTTGTGAAGTTTGAACAAAGCTCACAATTTTCAGCACTGACCCCAGAACAGTTTGTGGCCCACTGGTTCTGAGTCAAGTGGAAGCTTTGAACCAAGGTTCTGTGATTAGCTAGTGTGTGATGTCTTGGACTTAAGCCAAAAATTGTGCGATCCCAGAATGGATCAGGTGCTTACTACTTATCAGATGCTGCTACACAGGTAGCTGATTGTTTATGTGTTGTACACAATGGTTTTTTAAATTAGGTGGCTCTCCATCCACTCCAGATAATTTTAAGTGTAGGAGACCTGGAAATATCAGTATGAGCCCCAAAGAAATGCCCTCCCACAGGCGAGAGTAATAAGATCCTAGTAATCAGCTGCCAAAGCATTGCCAACATAGTGCCAGTGTAAAAAGAGCTCCTAAAATGCAATGAAGCTCACATGATACTAGGTACAGGAAGTGGGTTAAAACCAGAGAGTGACAGAGTAAGATTTTTGGAACAAATTTAAACATATATTGAAAGAATAAGCTAATTGGAAACGGAAATGGTATATTTGCTGCAGTAGAAAGAAACTCGTATCTACAGAGATAGAAATTGAAGCCACATGCAAGATTGTTTGGGTATAAAATTATAATTGTTCCTTCTATTGTCCACCAGACTCACCTCCTGAGGGAACTGAAAACTTCAGAGAAAACGTCAGTTCACTTGTACGTAACTTCCCCAATCCAACTGTAATCATTGGAGAAAGCTTCAATCATCCAACATTCAAATGAAAAAATTACAGCCTTGTTAGTGGTGGGCTTGTCAAGATGTGCCATAAAACATTGCTAAATACCTCCACTGAAAACTTCCTGGAACAGATAGTTCGGAAACCCACTCATGATGGAAATATATTAGATCTATTGGGAAAAATAGACCTGATGTCTTTGAGGACATACGCATCGAAACTGGTATCAGTGGCCATGAGGCAGTTGTAGCAACAATGATAACCATTGTACGAAGGCCAACAAAACAAGTAGAAAGGTGGATATGTTCATAAAATCAAACTGTGGAAATCCAGGATGGAATAATGACAATATTATAGAAATGATAGATTACTACTCACCATGTAGTGAAGATGTTCAACAAACTAGACAAAACCACCGAGTGAGGTGACGCAGTGGTTAGACACTGGACTCGCATTCGGGAGGACAGCGGTTCAATCCCGCGTCCGGCCATCCTGATTTAGGTTTTCCGTGATTTCCCTAAATCACTCCAGGCAAATGCCGGGATGGTTCCTCTCAAAGGGCACGGCCGACTTTCGTCCCCATCCTTCCCTAATCCAATGAGACCGATGACCTCGCTGTCTGGTTTCCTTCCCCAAACAACCCAACTCAAACTAGACAAAGAACCAGATCGTCATACCTCAGGGAGGAACTTGAAACTTTTAATTCAGATCAGGAGCAAACAGAGCAATTATGGCTTAAGTTTAAAACAATAACTGAATGCACTAAATAGATATGTACCCAGTATAACAGTTCAGATGATTGGACACCTCAGTGGCATGGCATACTGTCACTGTAAAGGCACTCCAAAAGAAATAGAGATTACTGCCATCCCTCACTGCCACTTTCCTAAGGAGTACCATTATTCACCATACGTTTAAACTACTGATGATTAATAGAGCCCTATCCTTTTGTGTTTGCCTCCGCTTGACATGGGCTCAGCACATTTCCCAAGAAGTGTAATGAGTCTCACTGTCTCGGTTTTGGTGGATGATAGTACCTCGAACTTGTTAGTATGGGGGATGTAAGTGAAATTCTGAGTTTTTCCTAGATCCTCTAAGCGACCCATGAATAGGTTGGCGTACGAAGGGGCCATCCTGGTACCCATGGCTGTTCCCTTTAATTGTTGGTATGTCTGGCCTTCAAAAGTGAAGAAGTTGTGGGTCAGGATGAAGGTAATGAGGAAAGAGGTTTTAGGTAGGGTGGCAGGTGATCGGCGTGAAAGGAAGTGCTCCATCGCAGCGAGGCCCTGGACGTGCGGGATATTTGTGTATAAGGAAGTGGCATCAATCGTTACAAGGATGGTTTCTGGGGGTAATGGATTGGGCAAGGATTCCAGGCGTTCGAGGAAGTGGTTGGTGTCTTTGATGAAGGATGGGAGACTGCATGTAATGGGTTGAAGGTGTTGATCCACGTAGGCAGAGATACATTCTGTGGGGGCTTGGTAACCAGTTACAATGGGGCGGCCGGGATGATTGGGTTTGTGAATTTTAGGAAGAAGGTAGAAGGTAGGGGTGCAGGGTGTCGGTGGGGTCAGGAGGTTGATGGAGTCAGGTGAAAGGTTTTGTAGGGGGCCTAAGGTTCTGAGGATTCCTTGAAGCTCCGCCTGGACATCAGGAATGGGATTACTTTGGCAAACTTTGTATGTTGTGTTGTCTGAAAGCTGACGCAGTCCCTCAGCCACATACTCCCGACGATCAAGTACCACGGTCGTGGAACCCTTGTCCGCCGGAAGAATGACGATGGACCGGTCAGCCTTCAGATCACGGATAGCCTGGGCTTCAGCAGTGGTGATGTTGGGAGTAGGATTAACACATATACAGACACAAGCAGACATATTTAAAGACAAAGAGTTTGTCTTTAAATATGTCTGCTTGTGTCTGTATATGTGTGGATGGATATGTGTGTGTGTGCGAGTGTATACCCGTCCTTTTTTCCCCCTACAGTAAGTCTTTCCGCTCCCGAGATTGGAATGACTCCTTACCCTCTCCCTTAAAACCCACATCCTTTCGTCTTTCCCTCTCCTTCCTTCTTTCCTGATGAGGCAACAGTTTGTTGCGAAAGCTTGAATTTTGTGTGTATGTTAGTGTTTGTTTGTGTGTCTGTCGACCTGCCAGCACTTTCATTTGGTAAGTCACATCATCTTTGTTTTATATATATATATATATATATATACACTCCTGGAAATGGAAAAAAGAACACATTGACACCGTTGTGTCAGACCCACCATACTTGCTCCGGACACTGCGAGAGGGCTGTACAAGCTATGATCACACGCACGGCACAGCGGACACACCAGGAACCGCGGTGTTGGCCGTCGAATGGCGCTAGCTGCGCAGCATTTGTGCACCGCCGCCGTCAGTGTCAGCCAGTTTGCCGTGGCATACGGAGCTCCATCGCTGTCTTTAACACTGGTAGCATGCCGCGACAGCGTGGACGTGAACCGTATGTGCAGTTGACGGACTTTGAGCGAGGGCGTATAGTGGGCATGCGGGAGGCCGGGTGGACGTACCGCCGAATTGCTCAACACGTGGGGCGTGAGGTCTCCACAGTACATCGATGTTGTCGCCAGTGGTCGGCGGAAGGTGCACGTGCCCGTCGACCTGGGACCGGACTGCAGCGACGCACGGATGCACGCCAAGACCGTAGGATCCTACGCAGTGCCGTAGGGGACCGCACCTCCACTTCCCAGCAAATTAGGGACACTGTTGCTCCTGGGGTATCGGCGAGGACCATTCGCAACCGTCTCCATGAAGCTGGGCTACGGTCCCGCACACCGTTAGGCCGTCTTCCGCTCACGCCCCAAAATCGTGCAGCCCGCCTCCAGTGGTGTCGCGACAGGCGTGAATGGAGGGACGAATGGAGACGTGTCGTCTTCAGCGATAAGAGTCGCTTCTGCCTTGGTGCCAATGATGGTCGTATGCGTGTTTGGCGCCGTGCAGGTGAGCGCCACAATCAGGACTGCATACGACCGAGGCACACAGGGCCAACACCCGGCATCATGGTGTGGGGAGCGATCTCCTACACTGGCCGTACACCACTGGTGATCGTCGAGGGGACACTGAATAGTGCACGGTACATCCAAACCGTCATCGAACCCATCGTTCTACCATTCCTAGACCGGCAAGGGAACTTGCTGTTCCAACAGGACAATACACGTCCGCATGTATCCCGTGCCACCCAACGTGCTCTAGAAGGTGTAAGTCAACTACCCTGGCCAGCAAGATCTCCGGATCTGTCCCCCATTGAGCATGTTTGGGACTGGATGAAGCGTCGTCTCACGCGGTCTGCATGTCCAGCACGAACGCTGGTCCAATTGAGGCGCCAGGTGGAAATGGCATGGCAAGCCGTTCCACAGGACTACATCCAGCATCTCTACGATCGTCTCCATGGGAGAATAGCAGCCTGCATTGCTGCGAAAGGTGGATATACACTGTACTAGTGCCGACATTGTGCATGCTCTGTTGCCTGTTTCTATGTGCCTGTGGTTCTGTCAGTGTGATCATGTGATGTATCTGACCCCAGGAATGTGTCAATAAAGTTTCCCCTTCCTGGTACAATGAATTCACGGTGTTCTTATTTCAATTTCCAGGAGTGTATATATATACACACAGGGTGTTTCAAAAATGACCGGTATATTTGAAACGGCAATAAAAACTAAACGAGCAGTGATAGAAATATACCGTTTGTTGCAATATGCTTGGGACAACAGTACATTTTCAGGCAGACAAACTTTCGAAATTACAGTAGTTACAATTTTCAACAACAGATGGCGCTGCAAGTGATGTGAAAGATATAGAAGACAACGCAGTCTGTGGGTGCGCCATTCTGTACGTCGTCTTTCTGCTGTAAGCGTGTGCTGCTCACAACGTGCAAGTGTGCTGTGGACAACATGGTTTATTCCTTAGAACAGAGGATTTTTCTGCTGTTGGAATTCCACCGCCTAGAACACAGTGTTGTTGCAACAAGACGAAGTTTTCAACGGAGGTTTAATGTAACCAAAGGACCGAAAAGCGATACAATAAAGGATCTGTTTGAAAAATTTCAACGGACTGGGAATGTGATGGATGAACGTGCTGGAAAGGTAGGGCGACCGCGTACGGCAACCACAGAGGGCAACGCGCAGCTAGTGCAGCAGGTGATCCAACAGCGGCCTCGGGTTTCCGTTCGCCGTGTTGCAGCTGCTGTCCAAATGACGCCAACGTCCACGTATCGTCTCATGCGCCAGAGTTTACACCTCTATCCATACAAAATTCAAACGCGGCAACCCCTCAGCGCCGCTACCATTGCTGCACGAGAGACATTCGCTAACGATATAGTGCACAGGATTGATGACGGCGATATGCATGTGGGCAGCATTTGGTTTACTGACGAAGCTTATTTTTACCTGGACGGCTTCGTCAATAAACAGAACTGGCGCATATGGGGAACCGAAAAGCCCGATGTTGCAGTCCCATCGTCCCTGCATCCTCAAAAAGTACTGGTCTGGGCCGCCATTTCTTCCAAAGGAATCATTGGCCCATTTTTCAGATCCGAAACGATTACTGCATCACGCTATCTGGACATTCTTCGTGAATTTGTGGCGGTACAAACTGCCTTAGTCGACACTGCGAACACCTCGTGGTTTATGCAAGATGGTGCCCGGCCACATCGCATGGCCGACGTCTTTAATTTCCTGAATGAATATTTCGATGATCGTGTGATTGCTTTGGGCTATCCGAAACATACAGGAGGCGGCGTGGATTGGCCTCCCTATTCGCCAGACATGAACCCCTGTGACTTCTTTCTGTGGGGACACTTGAAAGACCGGGTGTACCGCCAGAATCCAGAAACAATTGAACAGCTGAAGCAGTACATCTCATCTGCATGTGAAGCCATTCCGCCAGACACGTTGTCAAAGGTTTCGGGTAATTTCATTCAGAGACTACGCCATATTATTGCTATGCATGGTGGATATGTGGAAAATATCGTACTATAGAGTTTCCCAGACCGCAGCGCCATCTGTTGTTGACAATTGTAACTACTGTAATTTCGAAAGTTTGTCTGCCTGAAAATGTACTGTTGTCCCAAGCATATTGCAACAAACGGTGTATTTCTATCGCTGCTCGTTTAGTTTTTATTACCGTTTCAAATATACCAGTCATTTTTGAAACACCCTGTGTGTGTGTGTGTGTGTGTGTGTGTGTGTGTGTGTGTGTGTATATATATATATATATATATATATATATATATATATATATATAATGGAAGGAAACATTCCACGTGGGAAAAATTATATATAAAAACAAAGATGAGGTGACTTACCGAACAAAAGCGCTGGCAGGTCGATAGACACACAAACAAACACAAACACAAACATACACACTGTGTTTGTGTTTGTGTTTGTTTGTGTGTCTATCGACCTGCCAGCGCTTTTGTTCGGTAAGTCACCTCATCTTTGTTTATATATATATATATATATATATATATATATATATATATATATATATATATATATATATATATATGGTTACATGTAATGGCTGTTGGTGGCACCAAAGTTAAATGTCCAGTTGTTCACAGATGAGACAGGAATGGAGATTGAAGGTTGCAAAACAAAAACAGAAATGCTTAACTCAGTTTTTAAATGCACCTTCAAATAGGAAAACCCAGGAGTAATGCCAGAATTATATTCTCATACAAAGATAAATGTTAGTGATATTGAGGAACAACTGAAGTCATTAGAATTGAACAAAGCTACCAGGCCTGATGAAATACCTATCAGATTCTATATTGAATTTGCAGATGAGGTAACACCTCTTTTAATCACAACATACTGAACCTCTCTTGAACAAAACACTGTGCCTAGTGGTTGGAAGAAAGCACAGGTCAAATCCATCTACAAGAAGAGCTGCAGAAGTGATCCACAAAAGTATCTTCTAGTGTCCATGACATCCACTCGTTTTAGAATCTTAGAAACTATTGTGAGCTCACACGAAATAAGGTATCTTGAACGGAATGACCTCCTCCATGCCAACCAGCATGGATTCTGAAAACATCTGTCATTTGAAACCTAACTCATACTTTCCTCACATGACATACTGAAAGCCATGGATTGAGGCAGTCAGTCAGTTGCAGTATTCTTCGATTTATAAAAAAACATTTGACTCACCAGGGAACATTCCCAAGTGTCAGTAAATGATCTTGATGAAACTTGGCAGATGTCTAGAGGGGGCAAAAGAATGTAGTATGTACGTATTTTTTATTTGCCTCTGATTTCACTTTTAAGGGTTAAAATAAACCCTGAAAAGTAATTTGGCATGTTAGGTTTGGAGGGAATATCTTCGAAACAATGATATGTAAAAAATGTTTCTCATAAAAGTTGATATATAATTAATGTTCTTGAAAACAATATAATTGAATTTTGTAGTAATTTGAAACTTTGCAGAATACTCCACCACAGTTCATTAATTTTTAAAAAACAAAACATTTGTTATAACATAAATTAAAGAAACTTTCAACCTACATGCATCCATGTGTAATAATAAAGCTTGTCTCTGAAATACCATTTCTGGAAAATAAGCCGTAAACAGTGTCCTGTCAGAGTATTTTCAACAAATCTGAAATCTCTAAATAGTCATTATTAGTCTAGTTATCTATTTTATTATATTTGCTTTATGTTTTAAATAATTTTTGTTCAAGAATTAGAGTTGAGCACACTAGTTGATATAATCTGCCTCTCTGAACATCATGTTAAATCTTACAGGATTCAAGTTAGCTTCTTATTTCTGTAGATAAAATACAGAGAAAGGAGGAGTTGCCATATTTGTCAGAAACTGTTTTGATTTCAAAATATTCATATTAATAAATTTTGCTCAGAGCAGCACTTAGAAGCTTGTGCAATAGAAGTAGTATTTCATGATAAGCCTTTTATAATAGTAGGTATATACAGATCACCTTCAGGAAATTGTAACCTCTTCATAAAAAATCTGGAAGCTTTGCTGTCCCATCCCATGGTTAAATACAAGGAAATAGTGGTTGCTGATGATTTTAATGTGTATTTATTGAAAAGCTCTGTCAGTGAACAATTATTGCCATCAGAAACACTATCTTCCAATTTAGTTCCTACTGTGAACTTTGCTACTAGGATATGTAAGAGCTCTGAGACTGCTATTGACAAGATATTTGTAGACAAATCTAGGGAAAAAAGTCATATCCCAAAACCAATAGTAAATGGGCTATCTGATCATGACATGCAGCATCTTGTGTTAAATGTTGAAACTTGTCAGGATAAAAGAAATCTATTAAATCTGAGTACAGGAGTGTAATAAATAAGTCAAAAAATGAGAAATTCAGGAAATTACTGAAAGACATGCACTGGATAGATGTTTACAATATTTCTGACTTTGAAAATACAAAGTGTACATTAATAAAGCTACCTCCACTTTCGAAAACTGTTTTCTCCTAAAGATAACTCAAATCGCACAGAAAAAAAAAGTTTGGATTACACAAGGAATAAAGATATCATGTGGAACAGAAAGGATTCTATATCTACCATCTAGGAACAGCTCTGATGTTAGAATTGTAATATATTACAAAGAATACAGCAAAATATTAAAGCAAGTAGTCCAGAAACCATAGCAGCTTTATTATGAGAAAAAGATAATTACATCAGGCAACAAAATAAAAGCTGTATGGGATATAGTGAAGACAGAGACAGGTGGGGCCAAAAAGGAAGAGGAGCAGATAGCTCTAAAAATAAATGAGACTTTGGTAACAAGTACATGTAATGTTGCAAACCTCTTAAACAAGTATTTCATTTCTGTTGCTGACAGCTTGTGGTTATCAGGTTTGGTGAACAGTGCAATGGAGTATCTGAGACTAGTCTTTAAAAATAACTTCAGTAAATTGGAAATGACACTCATGTCTCCCAGAGAAGCAGCATCCATCATAAAATCTTTAAAATCTAAGTATTCCAGTGGGTATGATAACATATCAACGAAGTTAATCAAAGAGTGCTCATGCAGGTTGAATTCTGTCTTAAGTTATTTGTGTACTCAATCTCTTATCAGTGGAACATTTCCAGACTGGCTAAAATATGCTGAAGTTAAGCCTCTTTACAAGAAGGCGGATAAAGAGATACCATGAAACTATTGACAAATTTCATTTTTGCTGGCTTTCTCAAAACAATTTGAAGAGGTTACGTTCAAGTGTCTCCTTAAGCATCTGACTGCAAATAATATATTTTCCAAGTCACAGTTTGGATTTCTTAAGGGTCTTGATATAGATAAAGTTATTTATACTTACAGTGAGAATGTACTTAATTCATTAGATAACAAATTTGAGGCTATTGGCATTTTCTGTGACCTGTCAAAAACCCTTTGACTGTGTGAACCACAGCATTCTCTTAAGTAAATTAGAATATTATGGTGTCACCGGCAGTGCTACAAAATGGTTTGAGTCTTATCTATCTAACAGGAAACAAAGGGTGTTTTTGCGAAATACCTGTGTAGTAAGCGGTCAGTCCTCATCTGGCTGGGAATTAATTACATGTGGTGTTCCTCAAGGTTCCATCTTGGGTCCACTGCTTTTTCTTGTGTACGTTAATGACCTGTCATCAGTTACATTGCCAGATGCTAAGTTGTTTTGTTTGCAGATGACACAAACATTGCAATAGTAGCAAGTCAAGTACAGATTTATAAATAGATGCTAATCAAATTTTCACTGACATTAATAAGTAGTTGAAAGCTAATTCACTGTCATTAAGCTTTGAGAAGACCCACTATATGCAGTTCAGAACCTGTAAGAAATTTCCTTTGTGTGTAACATATGAAGACATGCAGATCAAAGAGGCTGACAGTGTTAAAGTTTTGAGATTACAACTCGATAATAAATTCAGTTGGGAAGGGCATACCACAGAATTGCTTAAGTGCCTAAACAGGTCTGTATTTGCCATGAAAATGATGTCGGATGTAAGAGATATAAATATAAAAAAAACTAGGATACTTTGCTTACTTTTATTCTATTATGTTATAACGAATCATATTCTGGGGCAACTCATCAAACTGAGCAAAATTTTTGAGTGCAAAAGCATGTGATAAGAATCATGTATGGTGTAAATTCAGGAACATCTTGTAGAAACCTGTTCAAATAACTTTGTATTCTAACCACTGCTTCTCAGTATATTTATTCCTTAATGAAATTTGTTGCAAGTAATACATCTCTATTTCCAACCAATAGCTCAATACATAGTATCAATACAACCTACATAAAGACCTAAAATCACTTACCTTCATCCAAAAAGGGGTCCAATATTCAGGAACACACATTTTGAATAAATTGCCAGCAACCATTAAAAACTTGGTTTGATCAGGGTAGTGAGTATTATATTCAAATGTTTTATGTTTTTATGTTCTACTTTCTGACATGTTCCACACCCATGAGAATCATCTCATTTTTTGGGCCTAAGGAATGAGAACTGAACCTAATCTAATATAATCGCTATTATTTTATGTTTTACATACCCTTTGTTTACCATTTCATGTATGTTGAATTTGTTAGTTCAGAATAAAAAGTAACTTATTGCTATGATACAAAATCATTACAATAATAGTAAGACATAAAGAAATGCTTAAAACATAATATTTTATTCCATGTTGCACATAAAATGAATGAAATTTCTTTCCATAATGTACATAAGAGAGGACACAATATAAAACAAAATTTTGCAGCATTTAAAATTTTTGTGGGTAACCCTCTAAATGTACTGATTTGTATCAGGCATATTTCAGTACATTGATAACCCTTGGCAAATGGAATTGATCCCAATACTAGTGACTGCAGTGTGATTATATTGTTTCTTGAATGGAGGTTGACATCATGGTCATTCCACAAAACTCGGTCTGAAAATCTCACAAAATTCTTCCAACATCGAACGCTGTGTACATCTCATGACTGTGCCTGTGCTGTTGAGTCCTTTGGAATCACCAGATGAACAAGTTCCTTGTCCTCAGGTACAGTGCTCTATACAGTTATTTCACATTGACAGCCCACGACTCAAACAATAACACAGATATTTCTCCCTCATTGGAAGATATCTTTTGACCTGGTCAGACATTTGTTCACCAAATGCTTCACATGAGATTTTTGAATTATTTGTCCAGACGCACCATTTGATTCTTCTAAAACTAAAAAAGGCAGGTTGTCACTGTGAGACAACTGTTTTGACCATCTTAACTGAGGACAAGGAACTTGTTCATCTGGTGATTCCAAAGGGCTTGACAGCACAGTTACAGTCGAGATGTATACGGCTTTCAATGTTGGAAGACCTCTGTGAGGAGATTTTCAAATTTAGTTCTGTTGAATGATTATGGTGTTAGTCTCAATTTTAGAAACAATATAATCAAGCTGCAGTCACTAGTACATAATTCATTCTGTTCACTAAGGCTTACCAGTGTACTGAAATATGCCTGTTGCAAATCAGTGTATTTTGAGGATCATCCATGATAATTTGAAATCCTGCAAAATTTTGTTTTGTATTACGTTCTCTATTGCGCCTGTTATGTAACGAAATTTTGTTCATTTTATGTGCATGGTGTAAGAAAATATTATGTTTTAAGCAGATTATCACTATTGTAATGATTTTATATCATAATAATGAGTTACTTATTATTTTTAATGAACAGGTTGTATGTATTTAAGAAATTTTTTTTAAAAGAAGGTAAACTATGTAAAACATAAAATAATAATTATAAACACAAAACAAATATATCTAAGGTAAATAACTAGACAAATAATGATTGTTTAGATATTTTAATTATGTATGTTGAAAATACTCTGACAGTGCATTGTGTACAGCTCATTTTCCAGAAATAGTATATCAGAAACCAGCTTTATTACACATGGATGTATGTAGCTTGAAAGCTACTTTAATTTATGGATAGCGCAGACCCCTGAAACCATTGACCTAAGTTGTCAACAAGGCACTGTGCAAGCTGGTGGTGGCTCGATAATGATGTGGGCTGTGTTTACTGGAAAGGACTGGATCCTCTAGTCCAAATAAACTGATCATTGACTAGAAATGGTTATGTTAGGTTACTTAGAGAGCATTTGCAGCCATTCGTGGACTTCATGTTCCCTAACAATGATGGAATTTTTATATGACAATGTGCAATGTCAGCGGGCCACAGTTGTTCGCAATTGGTTTGAATAACATTTTAGACAGTTCATGCAAATGATTTGGTCTCCCAGATCGTCTGACGTGAATCCCATTGAAGATTTATAGGAGATAATCGAAGGTCAGTTCATACGCAAAATCCTGCTCTGGCAACACTTTTGCAATTATAGACAGCTACAGAGGCAACATGGCTCAGAACATCTTCTGGGCCTGTCAAATTGGTGCTCTGCACCAGGCAAAAGGAGGTCCGACATGATACTAGAAGGTGTCCCATGACTTTTGTCACCTGAATCTTGTTGGAACCCTTGCTGTGTATGTTCCATATTAATGACATTGCAAACAATATTATTATAACCTCAGATTTTTGCAGCCAAAGCGGTTATCTATAATGAAATACTGTCTGAAAGAAGCTGCATGAATATTTAATCAGATCTGGCACTTGCTTTAAATGTTCTGCAATGTAATATTCTGCACTTCATAAAATGAAAAAAAAATCTAATATCCTATGACTATAATATCATTGAGTCACAGTTGGGATTGGTAAACTCATACAAATAGCTGGGGTTAACAATTTGTAGGGATATGAAATGGAACAATCAATTAGACTCAGTATAGGTAAAGCAGGTGGCAGACTGTAATTCATTGGTAGAAAACTAGGGAAATGCAGTCAGTCTACAAAAGAGATTGCATAAAAAGACTTTTGTGACCAATCCTAGAATACTGCTCAAGTGTGTGGAACCCATACTAGATAGGAGTAACATGATATTGAATGGATACAAAGAATGGCAGCACGAATGGTCACAGATTTGTTTGACCCATTGGGAAAGTATCAGGAAAAAGCTGAAATAAGTGACCTGGCAGACGTTTTAAGTTAGAGGCAAATTAGCCCGTGGGGAACCGATTTAGAAAGTTTCTAGAACTAATTTTGAGCGATGAATCAAGGAATGTATTACAACCCCCTGTGGAATTCTTGTGTAGGGATTGTGAAGACAAGATTAGACTAATTACAGCATACACACAGACAGTGAAGTGATCATTTTTCCATTATCCATACTTGGGTGGAATGGGAGAAAGCACTAACAATTGGTATAATGGGACATACCCACTGCCATGTGCAATGGTTTACTTAGATAATAAAGATAACAGCCAGACCATACTGATTTGCATGCAAAAATCCAAAGAGTGTGAGTTAAAATTTAAGATCTTTGTTTGCACAATCAAAGTATTCCTCTATGTCATCCACAGTTTTGAACTCATGTTGTCTGTAGAACAATTCTTCATAACTTCTTAGAAACCAGTGCTGTTTCCTTGTTTACAAAAATAATTGTTACTTGTGTTTTGCAACTGATGGTTTTTGAACGTCTTGCGCCTAGTTGTTGTAGGCATCTTTTATGGTTTTGCCTCCCCCCCCCCCCCCTTTTTCATATTTTGTATACGTCCACTAGCTCCTCTAGTAGTGCTTCTGGACTCACAATTATGAAATTTCTTTGTATAATTGTTTGTACTGAACTGTATTATGTGGCACAGCTCTTATTGCTGCATTTAATTTTGTTACAAAGCTAACTTTTATACAAGAAAATTATACACATCCAGTTTCATGAGATTAGAACTGCTCACAGAAGAGCCAGTGGACATATAGAAAAGATGGGAAGAATTTAAAACCACTGAAGATGTCTAAACAGTCAGGCAAGATACATTTGGTCATTTCAGTTGCAAAAGCTAAGTAATAGATATTATATACCAGATAAACTGCATTTCTTTGCCAACTGAGGAAGAATGGCTGCAGACCTTAAAAACCTTTTGCAAGATTTTCTGCTTTTTACTTATTTTCAGTTTGGGATTTTGTTGATAAATTCAAAAGCATGGTAAAACAACTTCATGAGAGAGTTACTAATGCACAATCAAATATTAAAAAAATCAGAGATCTTATGGGTGCTTGGTCTACAACTCCATTATATGAACGGAAGGAGCGAAAGAAATTTGCTCTGCTTAATATTGAAGACCGTTTGGAAAATGTGCAAAAGAGGTATGTTCAAGTTTTAGGAGTTTCAGAATATGTCACTGAAATCATCACTGACATTTGGTATATTGCAGACATTGTGGATAAAAGCCTTATGTTGATATGTGGAGGGAGTTAATTAATTAATGATTTTAGGTACAACATCATCAAGGAAACTGGTGTCCTGATACATAATTTTATGGAAGCTAATTACAATCTGTATTTTGAATCCAACCATCTGAACGAACAAAGTGAAATAGCACATTTTAATAGCAAGTCTCCTAGCATAGGAGAAGAAAACAAAAATTCCATTAATCAAGAGAACACCATTAATAACCATGAACAATTAGATATTACACTGGGAGAAGAAGCAAATGAACAACATTCCGCAGAAGAGGAGAGTGGCTTTGCTGTGACTGATCCAGATATTAATGGTACCTGTTCTGATGAAAGAGGAGGTGCAGGTGAAAGAACTGTAAGTAATTTGTAACTCACTTACGTTATTTTTTCAGTCATAATGTTTATTTCTATAGCACTAGCTGTTGCACACAGCTGCACTCGTGTATCAGTAGTTTTGTTATGATGAGTGATATTGAATAAGTAAGCTGCTCTGCTCTATGTGCAGTAACAGCAGATACCTCACATTTTTACCTGTTTGGGTAAACATAGCTTGTGATACACTCCCTGCTCTCCCCCTGCCAAAGCTGTCCCAATACATGATGCGTTGACGTGTGCAGCATTGCTGCCAAACAGTGGGAACAGTGGATCATCAGCAGGAATGCACATCTGTGCATTGTGCTATTGAAGTAGCATAGAAGTCTGGATTAAATACACTGAAGATTTTAAAGCATTGTATTCATTACTTTGAGTTGTATCATGTAGCACAGATCAACCAATAAAAGCATTTTCACAAATTTGATGAAGATCAAAAGTCAAAGAATAATTTTTTTTTTCATAATTTGTGTAATATTCTTCAAATCAGTAAGTATATTGCACTACACATTTTATGAAGTAGTTTGTTTTCTTCCACAGAGTTCAAGCTATCTCCTTACAAGGTTTCTTTGAAATCAGTTCAGTGGGTTAGTAACAATGAATTTAAATATCATGCATGATGTGGCAATTTTTCACGCACCTCGGTGTTTATGATGTCATATATCCTGGACTGTGTGTCATACAATGATATAATTTTGCAAGTACATAGAGTGGTACACGAGAAACTGTCTGCAAAATGTGTCACAAATACAGTTAGTAGTAAAGTAGTAATTAATTAAAACATCAGGCAGTCTCACTGCATGAACAGCAAAAATGTAGTAAGCAGTAAACCTTTTTCCTTTCATCATTTTGCCGAGATTATAAGTGAGAAAAAGGTTCATAAAGATTTGAAATTGTGTGTAATGATGGTCACCCATCCAAGTGCTGGCCATACCTAAGAGCACTCAACTTTGGTGATCTGACAGGAACCGGTGTATCCATTGCGGCAAGACCATTGGCCTATTATAAAAAACTCATTTAATTTCTGTATCTAATACTGTGTTTTTAACAATTATGGGAAGGATAGATTGCTACTCACTGTAAGGATGACATGTTGAGTTGTAGAGAGGAACAACTGTTACACACAGAGCTTTCGGCCAAAGCCTTCATCAGAAAAGAAAAACAAACGTATTCACACAAGCAAACACTCCTTACATACACCTGACCGCTATCTCTGGCAGTTCAGGCCAGGCTATAACTGAAATGCGTCGAATGAGAGCAACAATCCATAGTGGAGAAGGGAAGGGGTAGGCATAACAGAGTGTGGGTGAGGGAAGAGGAACAGTGCTTCCTGGTGGAGCATGAAGGGACTAGAGGTGGCAGACAAGGATACCTGGTGCCCCATCTGGAAGCTGTGGGAAGGAAGGAAAGGGAAAAAACAGGGAGCTGAAAGGAGAGGACAGAGAAGGGGAAGAGATCAGTGTGTGCATTGGAAGAGAGCAGTGCACAGTGAGGGCAAGGGGGTGTGAGCTGGGAGGAGGTGGTAGGTTAGAGGGGGCAGAAATTATCGGGTGGAGGGCGCAGAGACGGTAGATTACTGTAGGTTGAGGCCAGGATTATTTTGGGAGTGGAAAATTTGTTGTAAGGATCAATCCCATCTTTGCAGTCCAGAAAAGGCGATGGAAGGGAGGATCCAGACGGTCTGAGTTGTAAAGCTGCCACTGATATCAAGGAGGTTATGTTTAGCTGCATGTTGTGCAACAGGATGGTCCATAATGCTCTTGGCTACAGTTTGGCACTGGCCATTAATTCTGCTGCGTAACTGGTTGGTGCTCATACCTATATAAAAAACTGAGCTATGATTGCAGCAGAATTAGTACACTACATGACTGCTTTCTCAGCTGGGCCTGCCTATGATGGGGTAAGATAAGCCTGTGACAGGACTGGAATACGAAGTGCTGGGGGGTGGATTCAGCAGGTATTGCACCTGGGTCTTTCACAAGGATATGATCCATTGGGATATGGTATGGGAAATCTGTTTGTGGACTGGGTCTGGGGGATAGTGCCTGTCTGTGAAGGCCTTTGTGAGACTTTCAGCATACTGGGTAAGGGAGCTGCCATTGCTGTAGATACTCTGTCCGCAGATGGTTGGTCGATGGGTTTGATGTGGACAGAGGTGCAGATGGAGCCTTCAGAGAGGGGCAGATCAGCGTTCCACCTTCCATGGTGGCACTCTGGATTGAGAAGAGCCAAATGAAGTGAATGGGAGAGAAGGTTTTGATGTGGTGAAGGAATTAGGATAGAGTGTCCTGAACCTGAGTCCAGACCATGAAGATATCGTCCACGAAGCTGAACCAGATCAAGGGTTTGGGAGGCTATGAAGGTTTTCTGTAGACAGTGCGCAAACAGGTTGACATAGTAGGGTGCCATACAGGTTCCCATGGTTGTGCCATGGATTTGTTTGTGTACCTTCCGTGCGAAGGGGAAGTAGTTATGGATGTGGATGTAGTTAGTAAGGTAAATGGGAAATGAGGTAGGGAGGACATTCAGAGAGGTTGTGCTCATTAGTGGCAAAACCACGGGCTTGAGGAATGGCTCACCTGTGATGAATAGGAATGCAGGAGGTAAAGGGGTGGGGATGGTGGAGAGTTGGCGAAAGAAGTGATTGGTATCATTGATGTGGGAGGCTAGATTTTGAACAATAGGTTGGAGCTGTAGGTCTGCCTGAGCAGCCAGAGGCAGTGGTCATGTGTGTGTGAGGTGTGCTCCCCCCCCCCCCCCCCCCCCCTTTTTTTTTTTTTTTTAAACAGTCTTTTTGTTGAGCCTGTCTGCAACTCAATGTGTGTCACTTTTACAGTGAGTAGGAATCTATTCTTTCCGTAGTTGCTGACATTCCAACCTGGATTTTCCATTGCTTAATATTGTATAAAGGGCGTTCAAAAAGAAATGAAACAGAGTCTGGAATGTGCAAACCGGTGACAGGAGGGTAATATCATGGTGTGTGTAAAGAGGTGTGGATCTCTCCAGAGCTTGGAAGTTCACAGCCCATCACTAGAGGGCACGCGTGCACGTCACATGACTATACAGACCTAGCAGCAACATGCATCAATCGTCCAAAGCTGCCAGTCACATTGCAAACAGTGACATGGAGGCGTCAAAAGAAGAGCAAAGAGGTGTTGTTCTATTTATGACTGTGGAAGGAGTCGGAGGAACGGACATTCATCAACGAATGTCACTAGTGTACAGCTAACACTGTATGTCCCTTGCAAGGGTCAGTGTGTGGCACAATCACTTCAGGGCAGGACGGGTGTCATTATCCGATGATGCACGGTCTGGAGTACCACACTGCATTACCAATTACATCCTCCAGCTAGTGGATGCACCCGTTACCCAGGACTGCCGAGTGACAGTGAAAGCCATAGCCGCCGTGGTCGGGTTTAGTGTCGGAAGTGTTCACACCATCATGAAGTAACGACTGCACATGTGCAAAGTGTGTGCCCAATGGATCCCCTACTGTCTTCCAACACACCAGGAAGCATGTTGAATGGCTCACTGTCTTGCTCATCTGTAGTGCTATGCTCTGGAAGGGAATGCATTCCTGGCACAAGTGATGGCTGGAGATGAATCCTGGTCACCAAAAAAAGCCAAGGCCATCCACACGAGTGCGTGAGAGGTTATGCTGATGTTCTTCTTTGACCAAGATGGCCTCCTTCTCATTCACTTCCTGCAGCCTGGGACAACAGTGAGTGACCATAATTACTCGCAGACCTTGACCACCCTTTGCCAAGTGATCAAATCAAAACGACCAGGCAGTTTCACCCATGGGGTCATTCTGCTCCATGACAATGCAAAGTCTCATATGGCCAACACAGTCGTGGCACTCTTGCAGAAATTCATATGTGAGGTTCTCAGCCACCCTCCATACAGTCCAGACCTCTCTCCCTGTGATCACACCATTTTTGCTCCACTCAAAATGCTCTGAGGGGCAAACAATTCACTTCAGATGACGACGGCCAGCTGTACGTGTGGAACTGGTTAACATTGCAGGCCCAGGAATTTTATGAGACAGCCATTCACCCCCTTGTGTCACAGTGGAACAACTGTCTCAACAGCCAGGGTCAATACTTCTAACATACAGGTACTGGTTTCTGTAATTATGCCTCCGGCTTGTTTCTTTTTGAATGCCCCTTATATTTTGTGAGTTATTTTTTTTTTTATATATTATTCGGTTGAATGTAACTTATTGCATGTACAAAGTTGGATACAAAACGTTATATGAATGATCTCTAACAGTAAGTCATGAGACAACTGATACCTGACATAATTTTAACTGACAGTCTACATGTAACAAAAGTGAAATTCTGTAAATAATGTTCGCTTTACTCAAGACTGAAACATGCTCAAAGTCATGTATTATGCCACAAGAACTGTGCAACTTTGCACCAATGTGGAAACAATTATGAGTATTATTGTGCAATATTGAGAGGAAGCTTCCTCAATAGCAGTCTATGCTTATGGACTGCAAAAAAAGAATCATGGAAACCTGGTTTCAAAGCATTTTTTCTTATAAAATGTATTTATATTCTTTAAAGTACAAGGGACAAGCTCTGGGATGTGCTGAACGCAAAAGGGATAGATGAAGAGATAACACGAAAAGTCAGAAAAATGTATGAGGGAAGTGAGAGTTGTGTGAAAGTGGGGAGGGAACGTACTGCATGGTTCAAGCTGGAAAATGGGATGCGACAGGGAAGTGCACTTTCGCCTTTATTGTTTATTATTGTTATGGATGAAATCCTACAGCAAGTATCAGATGCAATTGGAGATCATAAAATGAAAGCAGTGCTCTTTGCCGATGACCTGATGTTATGGGGAAATTGCGTGAAGGAGGTGCAAGAGCAGTTAGATGCATGGGAGGCAACGGCAGCACAATATGGAATGCATTTCTCTGCAAAGAAAAGTGAAATAATCGTCACAACAAGGAAGAAGAATAGGCCAAATGTGGATATAACTTGTGGAGGGGAAAAACTACAAGTGGTAGAGAACTTCAAGTACCTGGGAAGCGTGATTGAAAGTAAGGGGGGAAACGCAATGGAAATAAATGAAAGGTGCAGAAAAGCAGGGCAGTTCTACAAATGCATTAGGGGGCTTATTTGGAGCAAGGAGGTGCCACAGAAATCCAAGGGAATTATATACCGAACCTACTTTGTCCCCATATTGACATACGGAAGTGAGACATGGGTAATGCACAAAAGCGACAAAAGTAGAATACAGGCTAGTGAAATGAAGTTCCAGAGGAGCAGGTTGGGTGTAACAAGACGAGACAGATTGCGAAATTTGTATATGAGGGAAAGACTAAAGGAGGAACCAGTACAGGACAGGATAGAAAAATCAAGACTGTAGTGGTATGGACACATGAAGAGAATGGATGAGGGAAGAATTCCAAAGAGGATGTTTGATCTGCAACTGGAGGGGAAGAGGCCCAGAGGAAGACAAAGAGATAGATGGGTGAAGGGAGTAAAGGAATGTGTGATGAGAAGAGGAGAGAACTGGACGAAGGTGGAAGAGGGAGAATGGTGGAAAGACAGAACACGATGGAGAGGCTTGTGTTCCCGACAGACCCAGCCAGTGGCTGGAAACTGTCCAAGATGATGATGATGAAAGTACAAGACTGCTTAGAAACTTTAGTGTATGCAGTAATACCAAACAGAACAAAAACCTCCACATAATTCGCACCAGTACTGTACAGTACCAGAAGGGCATGGTTCCCACAGGCCCCAGTAGATATGCACAACTTAAGTGTATTTGACATGTTCAGTATCTACAGTAGTCGGTGTTATTGTCAATGAAAAGGACTAATAAACAAACATTTCATGTAATGTTTTCTTTAAAACAAAGATTTTCCTGGGGCTCATATCTCAGGTTCTGTTGTTGATAGAAAGATAGGGTCAAGTGTTTTCGATAACCCTTCAGCTAGGAATCATTTTGCGTATCTAACAGAAGGATCACCTGTGTCATCATCCTGCAGTACAGGGTCAAAGTAACAATATTGCACTTCCCCCAGCTTCGGAAAATGGAGCAGATCAGCTGGTTATT
This sequence comes from Schistocerca americana, assembly GCF_021461395.2. NCBI lineage: Eukaryota > Metazoa > Arthropoda > Insecta > Orthoptera > Acrididae > Schistocerca > Schistocerca americana. The sequence continues at coordinate 279,273,482 of NC_060120.1, forward strand.
TTGCATTTGATATGGTCTCTGGTGGGCTTGATGGGAGTTATGGAGGCATCATTAGTTCATGGGCGATTCCTCACAAAACCATCAAGAAAGGCTTCTTTTACTATATTTTCACCTTCACTAGTGGACCAAAATCCAGCCGATGATTCCAAGATGGCTATGCACAGAAAATGAATGAAATTATAATTGTACTCATAAAATCACAATATCGAATGAACTTCCAAATTTCCTTGATATCTTTATTCCTTTCCCAGACACAAAGGTTCTGAGTTACCTAACTTGTACATATAAAATATCTATGTAAAAATTAAATAAACTGATTGATGATGGTATATCTATGATAAGCCCACAGTTCAATTAAACTGACAGGTATACCAGTGAATGAATGAATGAACGAACGAGTGATGCATTACGTGGATGTTTCCGAAGGAAACCCCTGATAAAGCATTTTTCACCATTTTTCTGCTGCAAGTGTCAAACCAAACCCCAGTCGTCGATTCCAAGATGGCTATGCACAGTAAATGGCTGTAATTTTTACGATATATTCCTAAGACTCCAGTCTCAAACAACCTTGAAAATTTTCTAGATTTCTTTATCCGTTTGCGAGATGCAGAGGTTTAGAGTTAACCTACTTGTCCACGTAAAATAGTAAAATATGATGTAAGACAAAAATTTCGTTTATAAAGTGATATACCATGGAGAAATTTCTGAGACTGTAGGTTTAGAACACAGCATTGTATGGTAACGAATTATGGTCAACGGGAAAACTTTAACAGAATACTGAATTTTCTCATTTACAGAGTATTGAAAGGTGATCTGTTTTAATTGTTTAAAACCATTCAAAAGCCAAGATAGCATAAAAAATCACAGGCTCTCACCCACTTCCCCTTCCTCCATCTCTCTATTCCTCTCCCACCGGCACTGTCTCCTTCACCCTTTTCAACCACTATCTCTCACTGACTGCTGTGTTCCGCTGCCACTGCGTCCCTCTTTTTCCCTCATACTACAGTTGTCTCTTTCACTCTTTCTATACCAGAAGCACTGTCTAGTATCATCCAGCATTTATTACTTCTCCGTCTCTTTCCTGCTGCCGCTCTTTCCTTCTCTCTCCATATGAAAAAGGTCGAATATGTTCACATGACAATATTTTTGTGAAAAATTATAAAGGTGCCGAAGAACGTGAACTGAGGCAGCTGGTATCCTACTTTTCCGTCAGATTCCTTCAATAAAGAGGAGCATATTCCTCTTTTTTGTGCTCCGAAACGATCATTTTTCCGCTGGTTCCCTTCTTTCCCCTGCCACAGCAGGACGTCTCTCATACGAAAGGAACTTGAGGGGTCAGTAAAATTCTGATAGTTTACTTAAGTGAAAATTAAATAGTACAAAACTAATTTATCATCTCAGACCGGAATTTACGTGCACAATAATTTTACATGTGCTTCAGTACTACAGCGTGGAGTTCCCAGAATGCTACTGACAATAACGGCCTATATTTTGATACGAATAGACTACTCTTCACCAGGAATGTCCCTTTTCTTGTCAATGCTAGTCTGCTTTTTATATCCTCCTTGCTCTGTCCATCATCTGTTATTACGCTGCCTGGGTAATAGAATTTCTTAACGTTGTCTACATCTTGTTCACCAATTTTGATGTTAAGTTTTTTCGCCATTCTCATTTTCACTGCTTCCAATTACTTTTTTTCATTTTTCAGTTTACTCTAATCCTTATTCTGTACACATTAGACTGTTTGTTACACTCACCAGAACCTGTAATTCTTTTTCACCTCTAGTGAGGTTAGCAACATATCGGTGACTCTTACCATTGATACTATTTGAACCTCAATTTTAATCCCACTCTGGAACCTTTCTTTTCTTTCTGTCATTGCTTCTTTGATCTGTATATTGTGCACGATAGAGGCATCCTTTTTAATCCGAGCACTTCATTTCTGGTCTTCCAGTCTTATTGTTCCCTTTTGATTTTTGTACATACTGTATATCACCAGTCTTTCCCTATAACTTTCTCCTATTTTTTGTAGAATTTTGAACATCTTGTACTGTTTTACATTGTTGAACATTTCTTCCTGGATGACAAAACCTCCGGGTGTGTCTTGATTTTTTCTTCACGCTTGCTTGCATCATCAATCGTAACGTCACCAACTGCCTCTCTGGTGACTTTAACTTTCGTAAAACCAAACTTATCGTCATGTAACAGATCTTTAGTTTTCTTTTTCACTCTTTTGTATATTTTTCTTGTCAGCAACTTGGATGCATGAGCTGTTACTGACACCACCATTTCGCATCAGGTGACTGATTTCAACCCGTGTATCTTTCGCAGCTCTTCAGTGTATTGGACGATGAGGCCGGAGCCTGTGGTCATCCTGCAGAAACATTAGCATTGTAGAGTGAGATTTTTCTGCCCAGAAGACAGCGTTCAAATCAAATGGCTCTGAGCACTATGGAACTTAACATCTGAGGTCATCAGTCCCCTAGACTTAGAACTACTTAAACCTAACTAACCTAAGGACATCACACACATCCATGCCCGAGGCAAGATTCAAACCTATGAGCGTAGCAGCAGCGCAGTTCCGGACTGAATCGCCTTGAACCACTTGGCCACAACGGCCGGCGAAGACAGCATTCATTCCGGTCTAGTCTTCTACCTAAACTTCATGAATACTCAAGGCAAGCAAAGCTTGCTAGTGTATGTTCTTATAGCAAAAGCTGTAAAACTTTTTCACATTTATCGGTATGCATGTAACAGCATACTTAACATATTCCAAAACACTACGCATAAAAGCGGGATTTTCCGTTGCACATACTTGGGTTCAGTCTCAAGTGTTTTGGATAGCCCTTGGGCTCGGGACCATTTGTATAATCAACAGAAGGATCATCTTAGTGTCATCATCCTGCAGTACAGAGCCAAAGTATCAATATTGGACTTCCTCCAGCTTAGGAAAATGGAGCAGATCAGTTGGTTCTTTTTGCATGTGATTCGGTCTCCTGTGGGCTTGATGGGAGTTATGGAGGCACCATTAGTTAATGGGCAGTTCCTGAGAAAACCTGAAAAAAGCCTTTTTCATCATTTTTTTCACCATCAGCAATGGATATCTAAATAACTAACAGCAGTAAATTTCTCATCTTTTTACAATATATTCTCAATGTGTTTATCTAGAAGTGCCATTTTCTTGTTTTAAAAAATATTATCAGTTATTGAGAAACATCCCAACAACATGGCTTTTGGTACTAAAAATGGCCATGGATTCCGAGATGGTTCTGTAAGGCAAATTGGTGTAATTCTTATGATATATTCCTAAGAGCCCGATCGCAAACAACACTGAAAATTTTCTTGACATCTTTATCTGGTTCTGAGATACAGGGATTCAAATGTACATGCAAAATCTAGTGTGAAGTGGGAACGTAGTTTATAAAGTGACATAGCACCAGAAAATAAACTGACTACCCTCTGTGCTGAGACGGACAGGCAGAGACAGATGGACAAAAAACTCTACAAGAAAATAATATTAACCTTTGTGGTGCAAAATCAAACAATGGAAAATCCAGCATGGAATAATGACAATATTGTGAAAAGGATAGATTACTACTCACTGTACAGCGCATATGTTGAGTCTCACTTGTTTAGCAGTCTTTTTGTTGTGCCTGCATATGATTCATCTCTCAGTCTCCCCTGCTCATAATATTATATTAACCATTTTGGTGGATCCCTAAAAAATTGGCCTCTTATCAGTATATTATATATATTACATGTCATTGAACATTTTCTCACTTTGCAGATGAAATACAACATTGTTTGTACCTTCCTGTGAACGGTATGATTATGTAGCTTTTTCTGTGTCTTGAATTGTATGTTCACTTAGAGAATTCTTGTTAGTGAACTTCAAACTTAGCTTCCTTCCACAAGCAATGAACTTCTTGTTCGCACGTGTATTTCGACTTGTTGGCATGCAGCTTAAGATTCACATTGTAAGAGTTTTGATACAAATTCATGTTGAACATAATGGCATCAGGTTTATATTCGTTACAGAATACCACTGCTTGACATGCAGTTATTTCAACCAGTGTGACAGAAAACTCCCTGAAATGAATGAAATCTGACACTTGGTGCAGAATTTGAATCCCAGGCAGGCACACATGTAAGGCATTCAGTCCAGTCAGAGAGGCATTTTAATTTTGCCTGTTATAGTAATGTATATTTTCTGAATTAAAAAGCTTATGTGAGATTTTCATTGCCGCCCTGCCCCTTGAAATGAGATTTTACCAGACCCTTCCCACCCATTTTGAGCTGACATAATTAATGGACATCCCCTTACAATTCTAGTGTCATCTGCAAAAATACCTAATTCTACTTATTGTATATTAGACAGAAGTTCATTTACGTATTTGAGGAACAATTAGACAGAAGTTTATTTACATATATGAGGAGTGGTGGAGGATCTAAGATTGACCCTTGGGGAATCCCTTACACAGTCTCACTCCAATCAGAAAATCTTCACTGATTATATTGGTTGAATTACTGAGTACAACTTTCTGCAGTCTTTGGTTGGATAGGAAATTTGTCTACAAGAATATTGTAATTCACGCAGTCAAATGCCTTAGATAGGTTACAAAAAATAATAGTCAATGGTATTTGTTATTTAATGCTTGAAAAATTTAGTGGCTGAATGTGTAAATAGCATTCTTAGTTGAGCAACAGTTCTGAAATACAAACTGTGATTTATTGAGGATAAAATTATTTCTCAGGTGGGATACTGTTCTAAAATACATCACCTTCTCAAAAATTTTTGAAAGTGATGTCAGTAGTGAAATAGGTCAGTAGTTATTAATATGTCTCCTATCACCTGTCTTATGGCACGTTTCAATCTCTCTGGGAAAATTCCTTGAGTTAGAGATGCGTTCCATATTTCAGATAAAACAGGGCTTGTTATATGGGAACAAATCTCTTGTACTGAGTTCGAAACACCATCAAATCCAAATGAGCTTTCACTTCTGGAGAATGTACAGGGTGTATCGAAAAGAATCATCTGATTTTTAAAAAATCGTAACTATTATGTAATTCAAGATATGTGTGTGAGCAATGTACTGTTGGAAAGAGCAAACTCCTGAGTCTTACATGGTTCCCACTAGGTAGCAGCAGTGTGCACCCACTTCAGTTCTAGCAAAAATGGTGTCAGGATTTCTAGTAGAAATGGTGTCAGGACAACAGAAAGCATTTTATGTTCTATGTCTGCACAGTGTGGGTCAGTAATAAGTGTTCAGCATGACTTTCATATTAGGTATGATGTGGATCCTCCTACAGCACAGAGCATTAGATGATGTCATGAACAATTTTGAGAAACAGGTTGTTTGTGTAAAGGCAAATCACCGGACCGTCCATGAGTGTCTTGACACAGACGTTGAATGCCGAGAACACTGTTACAGAAAGGACATATCTCGATATGCTTGAGAACTTTTTTTTCCAAAAGTTGGAGACTGATTTGAATGACTTTATTTATCAACAGGATGGGGCACCTCTGCACTGGCATATAGAGGTGTAGGAATTTTTAACCAAAGGATTACTGAACAATGGATCAGTCACACTGCACCAAATGATTCAGCCTTACATTACTGGCCTCCAAGGTCACCTGACCTGACTGTGTGTGATTATTTATTGTAGGGGTTTATAAAGGACTCTGTTTATATGCCTCCATTACCAACAACAGCGAATGAAGCGAGACATCGCATAACAGCACCTATGGAAGCTGTAACTTAAGACATGCTCGCTGCAATGTGGGAACAATTTGAATACGACATTGACATATGCTGCACATCTCAAGGGGGGGCATATTGAACACCGATGAAAAGGTATGAAAATAAACTTTTCAAGTTTCCCATTCTTCAAAAACAAAATTAATTGCATTTGATTTTTAGCTTCAGAAATATAGATGTGCCAAATCAGGTGGTTCTTTTCGATACACCTTGTATAATTCTCCCCATTTAAGAAGGAGAAATTGGGAAACATTCATATGATTGATTTTTTTGAGAGTTGCATTTTCAAAATAGTGCTGTGAGTTTTCTCATGAACTGTTTGCCCCTTTATTTTCCACTACATGTAGTAAATTATGATTACATGTATCTGCTATATGTTACTGATAATTTGTAGCTCTTCCATTTAATTCAATAGTGACATTGTAAAGCTACTTTCTTGTTATTTTAGTTATTTTTCGGCTGTCAGACTCAGATGTAGTAGCTTTACTGAGAGAACATGCTGTGCTACTAAACAATCCTGATCATGTGCCTAAAGTGAATATGTGCCTCTTATACCATGGACAATACATCTGAATCCATACTGAGAATGTAAGCATCCAATTCACTATTCTCACCATCTGTTCATGTACTACTCATTTCATCATCTAAGATAGTAGTATCTGTGTCATTCTGGATGACAAGCTAACGTCAGAACTAGATATTTCAGTTAAGAAGTATGTGTCTGAAGCTGCTTCCAAATGTGACTCCATAGGTAATAGGTACACATGCAACACATGCATTACTCAGGTTCTGTTGGTGATAGAAAGGTAGGGTGAGTTGTTTTGAATTGTCTTTGGGCCAGGGACCATTTTTAAACCCAACAGAAGGATTGCCTTAGCGTCACTATCCTACAGCACAGGATCAAAGTACGAATATTACATCTTTTCTCCTGCTAATGCAAATGAAGCAGAGCAGTTGGTTCTGTTTACATATGATGTGGTCTACAGTGGCCTTTAAGAGGCTTACCTAGTCACCACTAGTGACCACAGCAAATTCCTCAAATTTTATTGTTATGTTTTCTACACACTTATCTGGATATGTCAGCTTACCATTTTCAAAAATCTGTTTCCATTACTGAGAAATACCCAGTTGGCTACACACAGCAAATGGGTGTAAATTTTACAATATATTCCTAAGATCCCAATCTCTAACAACATTGAAAATTTTCGTGACATATTTATTTGTTTCTGAGATACAGAGGTTCAAAGTTTCTCTCTGTTTAAATCTAAAACGTAGTTTATGAAGTGAAGTAGCTGGAGAAATAAGCTGTAAAGTTTCTCCATTATCATCATGAGGATTCTGGGAACCATATTTTGTACTAAGGAAGCGCATGCTGAATATTTGTGCATGTAAAATCTGATCTGAGGTTAAAATTAGTTGTTCATTGCTTCTGTTTCACATAAGTAAACTATCAAAATTGTACTGACCCATAAAGTTCTTTTCATACAAGTGTCTCTCCCTGCCATGGTAGGGAAAAAAAGGGAACCGGTGGAAAAATGCTCCTATCAGAGCACAAAAAAGGTGAATATGCTCCTATTTAAAAGACTCTGACTGTATAGTGCAGTACCAGCTGCCTTGTTCTACTTTCCTCAGCACCTTTAAAAATGTTCCCAAAAATAAAATCATGTGAACATATACATGCTTTTTTACGACGAGAGAGACAGTGGCAGTGGGAAATAGATCAGAAAGTAATAAATACTGGGAGGTAGTAGACAGTGGTTGTGGTATAGAAAGAGGGAAGGTGACAGTGGCAGTATGAGAGAAAGAGAGGGACACACTGGCAGTGGAACATATCTGACAGTAACAAAACATTGCTGGGAAAAGAGTGAAGGAGAGAGTGCTAGTGGAATAGCAATAAAGAAATGGAGAGACTGAAAGTGGGTGAGAGCCAGTGATAATGAGGGACAGAGTCTATGACAATGACAATGAAGAAGAGAGAGATAGTGACAGTGGGAAGGAACAAATGAGATAGCAGCCTTAACAGAAAGCAAGAGGGAGACGGTGAGAGGAGGCAGTAGTAGTAGGATAGAACGAAGGAGACCGCCTGTGAAACAGGATACAGTGACAGTTCGAGAGACACAAAGAGCTAATGACAATGAGCTGCGCTGAATGAGTGAGTGAGAATGAGCAAGTTAATTGTGATTTATTTGTCTCATAACATACATGATATAAATCATTTAATTCAGGTACAGGAGACATGTCAAATTGTGGTAAAATTTCACCATAAACAAAGAACAGCTGTTAACAAACAGCATAATAATAATAATAATAAGGAAGAAGAAATTGACAACAGCATGGATTACAGAAGTAAGGAAAGATCTAGAAAGAAACAACATCAAAGAATCAGGAATATCCGAAAGAAGCCATTTTAAAAATAAAATTGTAAATTTGGAAGGCTTTTTCAAAACAGAAGAAATAAAAAATCGGGAATAACGTGGACAGAAGAAGGACTTCATGGGGAGACAATGAGGGAATACTGGAAAAATAAGAAACAACAACAAAGGAAGAAGAGGAACTGAAGTTGTTAATGTGATCCTAGTTGTTCAATATGATTGTAAGAAAAATAAGACAGTTTTGTTGTATGTACATCCAATAAAATCTAACACTTAATTACCCCTTGCTCAAATTATCCTTTCATCCTCTATTAATTCTTCTATTGAATACAAGGATTTCTGCCCCAGAATCTGCTCTAGCCTCATTCTTAAAGTTTCTGGCTTCATATTAAATATGTTTTTGGCCATTAACTTCTTATATATCGTCATCCCCATATACTGTGGAGTCCATGCGGATAATTTCAACTGGTATGTGGGTAGCATAAAATTATTTTCATTTCTTGTGTTATATGTATGGCTAAAATGATTCTCCTAAATGTATATGGACGGAACAGTTGGGATTTGTAGTTTCTGAAGTAATGGGAGAGACTGTTTGCTGTGCAGTGCACATGTATCGGACAATTTTCTTTTGCAGTCTCAGTATTCGAGGTACACTACTCAAACTTCTTGAATAAATGATTCTGTATCTAATGACAGATTCAAAATAATTATGATAAGCAATGTTTTGTTTACTGAGGTCAATGAATTTGCTAGTATTCACATTGCAATGCAAAACTACTTAGTGTATTTGATTGGAAGTCAATTTGTGTATTTTAGCTAAAGTTCTTGTCCACATTTAGCCCCAGGAATTTGACCCTATCAACTTCTGTCATAGGTTGAATTTACATTGTATTTCGAGTTCCACACATTTTGAATCCTTGGTACTGAAATGTACCATATGTGTTTTTGCGATGTTCAGTTTCAACCCATTTAACTGGAACCAGTTTTCTAAGGTATCCAGTGTGCTTATTATGGAGCTCAGAATTTTTTCTGCATCATCATCTTCAATTAAAACAGAAGTATCATCTGCGAACATAACTGATGGCGAGTTTGTATTTACAGGTAAGTCATTTATGTAGAATAGGAACAGCATTGGGCCCAAAACGGTAGCTTGAGGCACACTTTGTGGTACTATACTCCATTTGGAATAATAATTACCTGCATCTGAGGTGATAGTTCCCATTTTTTTCTGTTGTGTAAGTATGATGTCAGCCAATTTAGAGCATTGTCTTTAATCCCTTATTTGTCTGATTTGTAGATAAGCAAGTCATGGTTGATGAAGTCAAATGCGTTTGTGAGATCGCAAAAGGTACCTGCAATTGTACTCCTCTGATCCAAAGATTTGCCTATCTTTTCAGTAGTTATTCACAGCATCCAGAGGGGAGTTTCCTGTTTGAAATCCAAATTAGTAACTAGTAATAATATCATTTTTTACAATAAAGTTTTTGATCCAGTTTGCAGCTGCTTTCTCTGGTTTGTGGATACTTTCTCTAACACTTTTGACAGGCTGATAATTTCTCATGTCTTCCCTTGATCCTTTCTTCAACAGTAGTCTGACTTTGGCATACTTCAAAACATCGGGAAAGCATCCCTGTTCAAAAGACTGGTTGAATGTTTCAGTTAGGGGAGGTGCTATTATGCCACACACTGTTTTAATCACTTCAGTGGGTATCCCATACCTCCCAGCAGAGTTTTTATTTTTAATGATAGTATAACATTTCCTACATTCTTTGTTGTGACTTTTTTAAAATCTTTAAGATATTCAGCTTCTTGGTGGATTCCAAAGGGATTTACTTTACTCTGATACTCTGCTACATCAACATCTAACTTTGCCACATTTATGATGAATTCATGTAAACACTCTATTATCTTCTTTAATCTTAGATATTTCATTACTACCAACTCTAATACCTAACTCTGATTTGGCAACTGACCACATTGCTTTTGTTTTACTTTTATGTTTTACAATGAATTTCTTGTTTGCCATTTGTTTGTCTGTCTTCACAACTTTTTTAAATAAAGCTTTGTAATGATGAAGATGCTCAGTAAAATGTCTGTTTTTATTATATTTCAATTCATTATGAAGTTTCCTCGTTCTGGCACTAGAAATTTTTGTACCATTTAAGTTTATTAGTCGTTTCCTTACATGAGGTTGTAAGTGGAAAATTTTCATTAAATATTTCAAGAAAGGTACTTAAAAATAGTTTAAGTTACTCATACTCAAAATACAGCTGTTGCAAGGCCATTCAACCTCTCTTAACTTATTTCTAAATGTAAATGATTTTTTTTCATTGAAGTTCCTATTCATATGGCTTTTGTTACATGAAGTTTTATTCTTAATTTTTGGTAGTTCAATTAATAATGCAGAGTGGTTAGAGATTCCTAAATCTATGCAAAAATTTGTAAATATCTTCAAATACATAATTTGTTAGAATATTATCAAGACAGGTAGCTGACTGTGCATTTGTCCAGTGGGTTGCATGAAGTTTATTTTGAAGCCAAAGTTTTTTTATTAAGTCATTGAATTTGGACACATCATTGATTTCAACTATGATATTAATATTGAAGTCAGCAGCTATTACTATCTTTTCCTTTTCTCTTTATTGAGTTTTTCAAGCAAGGAATGAAACTTCACCAGAATAGCTTCAATTGTAGCTTTTTCTGGTACTCTGTAAACAGAAAATACTGTGACATTTAGGTCCTTCAACTCAATACAGCAGCTTTCAAATATACACTCTTTATTCAAATGATTAAAATCATTTATTATTTCATGTCATATCAGAATGAGTAAGTACGCAAGAGCCTCCATGTGATTTCACTCTTTAACAAAAGCTGTTGGCTGATTTTAAGTTTTCAGTTTTATTAAGAATTTTAATGTTGTCAAATTGTAACGGTTCTGCCTGTTTTATTTATTTTGTTTGTTGTCCTCAGTGGTGATGTACTGCATTGCTACACTGGCTGACAACTGGGTTGTGGATTCCGACACTGAGTACTGTAAATAATGTAGCCGACTAGTGCACAGTTGCGTTTCACAGTACTTTAAATTCACTTTTCTCAACCCCCTAATAATATACAGTTATATGGCCAGTGCACTATTGTTTAAACTTTCGATTAGCCTCCTTAATAGTTGCAGGCGAACCTCCACATACTGCTACTATAGTTTACTGTTGAACATCTACGGTCAGTAAAACCTAACCACAATGTTCACAGTTCTTGAAGAATAAACAGGTACGTATGGAAACAGACAATGTCTTTGTTTTTACGCATGGCCTATTGATGTAACACTTATTTCGCTGTTAAGTTGATACATTGTTGTTGTTATAAGCAACACAGGTTCCTCATCTGAAACTCGGTCGTGGACTGACTGTCTCATGACCAAAAATCGGGCCCTTATATATCATCGCAATAATAGGTGCTGAAACTACGCATTGTTCAAAGTTAAATTTACAGAAATTACAATTAAAACTAGATCATTAAATTAACTGAATACAATGTAAATTTCGTTCCTTTTAACGCTTTATTTTCCTGCAAGAGTTAGCCGAATTGTTTGTCTAAATCATGAAATTAACAAATATAAGTACGCAAACAATACTTTGTACAAAACTGTTAATTACTTTGGAATTAATGAAGGGCTCGTTTTGCTAACATGTTTTCAAATAGAGCCAAATAGATACTTTAAGATTACTAGTATTTCATCTTCCATGTGTTTACAATTAGTACAGAATTTACATTTGTTTATATGTCAACAATAGAATTTAAGTTACGAAACAATTACTGATTTCACCCTACAATGAAAGACACTAGTAGGGATGTTACATTAAGTTTCGGGTGTGCAGCCGCAAGAAATCTCCTTCTTCTTCTAATATTTTGGCTGTATAACGTTCAGCCATCTTCAGAGTGAGCCGCAAGACTGCCCCTCCAGTGCTCGCTTTGTCCCTTTATACTGTTGTACCGCAAGACTGCGCATGCGGCCACAGATTAGGAGAAGAAGGAGATTTCTTGCGGCTGCACACCCGAAACTTAATGGAACAGTCTTTGCGCCACCAAAACCTGAAGATTCACAACTAGTAGGAATAGTTGAAATAAATTGGAAATTCAATTACATACAAAAAACTAAGCACAACATTAGGTCTGGAGTTATATTCTTTAAGCCTAAGGGCCGACCTTTCTCTTTTATGAAAAATGCAGATTATATTCACATATGCTAATGGTAAATAGTTAAAAGTAACAAAACAAATTTAAAGAGGCAGATGGCAGAACGAGAGGGGAATTAAAATTATCCCAGCTTGCTTCGTCACAAAATGTAAGCCAATGTTCATTGAGGCAAATAACTCTGACATTTCCACATTCAGACAGAATAATTTGTAATTCATCCACTTTATGATTTTTGTATGAAAAGTCAGCAAGAGTGGATGGGTATGAGCAACTTACAATGATGGACTTGTGGGTGTGAATGAGTTACAGTTAGGGGAGCTTGAGGGAGTGAAAGGTGAGTTGCTTGTTAAAAAGAGTGCGAATATGTTGTCATGCCAAAAATTTTGGGAAAATTTTTAAAGGTGTGGAGGGAGGTAGAATGAGTCAGCTAGTACCGCACATTTCAGTCAGAATCTTTTAAATAAGAGCATATTCACCTTCTTTGTGCTCCACTAGGACTATTTTTCTGTAACAACAGTATATGGCTTCTGCATTTCATTACTTACATCTGTGTGTTACACTTCTTCTCCCTCTTCAAATAGCATCACGATTTTCTTTCGAGTTTCCTCAAATGTTAATTTAAATTCTTCCTTTCTTATATATCCTTGCCATTTTCTCACCATGCCCATTAAACATCAGTCACATTATTTAGCATCATCAAATCCACCGCTTCTTCCTCTTTACCGAGCTAAGCTCCCACAACACTGTCTACTGGTACTTGTTCTGTTACCGACAACAGTTTTTCACTTTAAAAAACATTTAGTGCCTAGACCACAATTTTCCTATTGCAGTTAGAGTACAATAACTAGTTTTGGTTGCTATCTACAACTATCTTCAAATCTGCAAACAAATGGAGGAAAGTAGTGTAAGAAAATTTTGTACAGTGAAATGGTATATAAAAACACTGTATAAAAGCTGCCCAAAAATATAATGGGGAACCAATTCCTATAATAAAAGTGAATGTTTGACAAATCCATTTAATGGTGTAATACAAAATATATTAAACAAAGATGAGGTGACTTACCGAACAAAAGCGCTGGCAGGTCGATAGACACACAAACAAACACAAACATACACACAAAATTCAAGCTTTCGCAATATGTCTGCTTGTGTCTGTATGTGTGGATGGATATGTGCGTGTGTGCGAGTGTATACTTTTCCCCCTAAGGTAAGTCTTTCCGCTCCCGGGATTGGAATGACTCCTTACCCTCTCCCTTAAAACCCACTTCCTTTCGTCTTCCCCTCTCCTTCCCTCTTTCCTGATGAGGCAACAGTTTGTTGCGAAAGCTTGAATTTTGTGTGTATGTTTGTGTTTGTTTGTGTGTCTATCGACCTGCCAGCGCTTTTGTTCGGTAAGTCACCTCATCTTTGTTTTTTATATATAATTTTTCCCACGTGGAATGTTTCCTTCCATTATATTGACAAAATATATTAAAATTTATAAGATAACATACTGCTCAAAATAGTGAATATGCAATGGAAAGCATCTTTAGATGTAGTCGTATGGTGACATGCATTAGTAAATATCAAGACAGTTACTGGTACAGTACATAATTCAAAAACATCACCATGAGCAAGCCAGATTGTAGACCTGCCAAAAGAATATAACCCCAGAAATCTTAAAAAAACTGATATCTATATCCAAGTGAATTTTGAAATTATAAAGATAAAAATGGCATTAAGGTAAAATTACAAGGCAGGGGTACTATATTACATGATTAACTGGCGACATGATGTACGTGGGAATCAGATTATATATAATTGACAATAATTCAAGGAAAAATCCAAGAAGATGTCCAGAGACATATATTATCTGCAGGAAGCTCAGCCAACCTCTCTCTCCCCCTCCTACTCAGGTGTAGGCCCTGTCTAGTATAGCGCCATCTCTCAATTGTAGCAACAGGCACTGTTCTCATATGAGATTTAATTTCAGCCGGCAGCAGCCTGCTCAACTCAAGTATTTGCTATTAATATTTCATCCAGGTCACCCCTAATGCTATAGTTTCTGACCTTACCCAAGCTGTTCCCTGCTCCAACTAACGGTAATAACCTGATCCTCTTTGTTATAATCTTTACACGAACTCCCTATGTCCTCTGCATCTGGCTGGGACTAGCACTTGGCTTCACAATATTTGTGACCTGGAACCCTGTTCCTAATTCATCCTGTACCATCTGGCATACTGCTCTGCCATGGCTACTACCTAACAGCAAGACTCGTTTATTCCTACTGTCTTTTGGTACTGACCTACACTTAGTTTCTTCGCTAGAAGTCGTCTGCACCCTACTGTGACCTAAAGCTGGATGAGGCTCTTTCCCTCCTGTTTCAGGTAACAAGGCAGACTTATTAGATACTGTGAGATCAAATATAGATGAAGAAGTTGAAGTGTTGTTCGCCTTCTGCCCATTACTTGTTGCTTTAGCCCATTCCCACAGTCTTTTTCCACCTTTAAGTTGTCTAGTTCAAATTCCACATAACCTGATTCAGCCTGACAGGCACAAATCTTCGCTTTCTGTTCAGCAATTCTTTTAACTTTTTTGCAGAGCCTACAGTTCCATGGGAAAGCCTCATTGAGTTCCCCTCATTCACTTCCTCACCAAACACAGTTGCTCCAATAGAATTCCAACCCACAATCTAAATACCATTCCATATCTGACTATCCCAAGCCAAAATTCACACTTATCACACATTACAACACAGATTAAACAATTACCGTATTTTACAGACTATAAGATGCACCTTTTTTAGTCTAAAAATTGCCTCTAAAGTTTAGGTGTGCCTTTTACTCAAAATTAATGTAAAAAGTCCAGTGGTTATTTAAAATTACCACCAGTCTTAAAAATGGATACATATTCAATGCTGCAGAAAACCTATCTCTATCGGGCAACATTGGATTCAACTGGCAGCAGCAGTGCACCACTCTGAGGAAAGTGAATTGCTGGGTTTGGCGAGCTTGACTATCTCGCTCCCACCCCGCCATCACAAACCCAGAACACCGTAGCCCATGATGCATCATTGCAGTCCATAGTGCCAGTGAACTTGAATTCAAAGTTATTTGTGTTATTGGTAACAGTACAATATTTTTGTTAGTAGCTAGTTTTGTAATGCAAAAAGGTATTCATCTGATCCAGCTATAAATTGAAAGTAATTGCATGTGCAGAAGAACATGGAAACAGAGCAGCATGTCGGGGGCAGGGCGAATTGTAGTTGGTGGGCTAGTAAAGAAAAACCGAAAAAGATGGGGAAGATTAATTGTGCAAATAGAGCACTGAATCTAGAATGGGCAAAACTTAAAGACGACGTATTGAAATGGATTCAAAGGCGCCATCAAACTGGCATTGGAATTAATACAAAAATGATAAAATATGGGCACTTAAGCTAGTGCTATAGTGGAACTTAACAGCCTTTAAGGGTGGAGTTTGTTGTTGCTACAGGTTTATAAAGCATCATGGACTTAGCATGCGAACGAAAACCAAAATATATCAGAAAATGCCAGAACAGTATGAAGAGAAAATATTATCTTTCCATCACTTTATTATTCAACATTGAAAGAAAACCAGTGTGGAACTAAGCTAAATTATGGATGGAACTCCTCTGACATTTGATGTGCCGAATAACAGAACTGTTGCCATGAAAGGTGCTAAAACTGTACCTATCAAAATAAGTGGACATGAAAAAATGCATTACACTGTAGTCTTTCATGTTGTGCAGAAGGTACTAAACTTATTCCAATGGTCAGTTTCAAGTGCAGAACAATGCCAAAGCTTTCTGAAATACCGCTAGGTGTTGTTGTTCATGTACATGGCAAGGGTTGGATGAACATGGTTGGTACAAAATTATGGATTAACAGAGCATGAGAGAGAAGGAAAGGTGCTTTATTGAAGAAGAATTCTCTTCTTGTGCTAGATCAATTTAGTAGTCATTTGAAAAATTCTGTGAAAGAGAAACTGAAACAGGGAAATACAGAGCTTGCTGACTTACTCCACAATTGCAACTTCTTGATGTCTTGATAGAACCATTTAAAGTGTATGTGAGGGAGGAATGGAACAAATTGATGAACTCATCGTGAATTCATATAATCAAAGAAGTGCTCCAGTGGATAAAAGAGTTGTGGTCCAAAGTGAGAGAAGACATTGTTGCTAAATCTTTCAAGAAGTGCAGCATAAGTAACGCTCTTGATGGCAGTGAAGACCATTGTGCATATGAAGAGAACAATGATGAGGATGAGGAGGAAGAAGAAGAAGAAAGATCAGTTCAGTTTTATAAACTAAGAATTTTTTAACTTGGCTTTGCAGTTTAGTAATAAAAATGAGTAAAATGTTATTTTTTTTAAAAAGAAATTGCTTAAAAATTTAGGTACCTCTTATAATCTGTAAAACATGGTAAAAGTATAATAAATCATTTAACCCACTTTACACTGGACAAATTATGTTATATACGAGCTGCAAAAATTAGGACTAAAGGTTAGTGCTTCAGGCATATGATACGACATCAAAGTTAATTATTTCCACTTAAAATGAGAACTCAGCACTCACTTAAATGTAGCATCTGTTACTTAACTTATTCACAATAATATGTAGCTTTTAGTCACTACTTATTACAAGTATTCCTTGATATTAGAGAATGTTTACTATCAACAGAGTATGGCCTACTGTGTGTGATGCAATTTTACACTATAATTTACATACATTCTGAGAATGAAATCTTCAATTTCCCAGATGAAGAAGATATAAAACAATGAACTTACATATAAGATATGCTTCACACAATCACTTAAGCCTGCAAAAACTGTCTACTTTTAACTAGCAATGATGACACAACTACAGACAAGCACCATCACACATGCTATCGGTTTAATAATAAGCTAGCAAAATACTGACATGGCTTATTTAAAGAAGAATAGTAATCAGAGTCATTTGAATAAGGATTTAAAAATAAAAAACTTCTTGCCACTTGATGGTTTTCAAACCAAGACATTTTTGTTGTTGATTACTAGCAAACAAGGGCCCACTTTCATGAATAACTTGAGAGTGTGATACCTGGGACCCTAATCTACGTCACAATACAGATGGTTTCAAAAGAGGTCAGCAGATATTTTGTTCTGCTCACTACTTTCCCAGTCCTGGTGTTTCTAACATTTTTTGTTACATACCTACCTTGTGCCTCCCCCCCTCCCAGTTTCTGTTTTATGCATCAAAGTCAGTTCAGCTTCTTCCCAAACATTTGAGATATGACTGAATCTGACACAGTCTCCCAGGAGATGAAATACTGGTAGTTTATTTTACATATTCTACATAATTATATTCCTTATATTTTTTCCATGAGTTAGTGTTCCTTCTGCCTTGTTCAAGTTGAAATCAGTTTTGCACTCTGTACTGTTGCCAGAAATTCTCTGCTTATTTGTCATAAATAAATCTCTGTCGTAAACTTCTTTTTTGACCAAATTGTGTTCTGACTTGCATAAATTTCTCTTGTTACACCAGTGTCCATCCACTTCCCATACTTCTGTATTAGAAAGACCTGTATTTCTGCTACATATGTACAATTGTAACTATAAGGCCATTATCTTTTGTTGTCATTGAATCATTACCTATTCCCATAATTTGCATTACCACTGACTTGTGGTCAGTAATGTTCTGCACTACTGGTGTTCCATGACACAAGTTATGTGGTGTTGTCAGAACATTGCAAAAGAAAAGTTACGCAAGATACCTGAAAGTAAACGTATAACAAAGAAGGAGTTAAATACTGTTTTGGAGTTTAAAGATATGTAGCTTAATACACTCCTGGAAATGGAAAAAAGAACACATTGACACCGGTGTGTCAGACCCACCATACTTGCTTCGGACACTGCGAGAGGGCTGTACAAGCAATGATCACACGCACGGCACAGCGGACACACCAGGAACCGCGGTGTTGGCCGTCGAATGGTGCTAGCTGCGCAGCATTTGTGCACCGCCGCCGTCAGTGTCAGCCAGTTTGCCGTGGCATACGGAGCTCCATCGCAGTCTTTAACACTGGTAGCATGCCGCGACAGCGTGGACGTGAACCGTATGTGCAGTTGACGGACTTTGAGCGAGGGCATATAGTGGGCATGCGGGAGGCCGGGTGGACGTACCGCCAAATTGCTCAACACGTGGGGCGTGAGGTCTGCACAGTACATCGATGTTGTCGCCAGTGGTCGGCGGAAGGTGCACGTGCCCGTCGACCTGGGACCGGACCGCAGCGACGCACGGATGCACGCCAAGACCGTAGGATCCTACGTAGTGCCGTAGGGGACCGCACCGCCACTTCCCAGCAAATTAGGGACACTGTTGCTACTGGGGTATCGGCGAGGACCATTCGCAACCATCTCCATGAAGCTGGGCTACGGTCCCGCACACCGTTAGGCCGTCTTCCGCTCACGCCCCAACATCGTGCAGCCCGCCTCCAGTGGTGTCGCGACAGGCGTGAATGGAGGGACGAATGGAGACGTGTCGTCTTCAGCGATGAGTGTCGATTCTGCCTTGGTGCCAATGATGGTCGTATGCGTGTTTGGCGCCGTGCAGGTGAGCGCCACAATCAGGACTGCATACGACCGAGGCACACAGGGCCAACACCCGGCATCATGGTGTGGGGAGCGATCTCCTACACTGGCCGTACACCACTGGTGATCGTCGAGGGGACACTGAATAGTGCACGGTACATCCAAACCGTCATCGAACCCATCGTTCTACCATTCCTAGACCGGCAAGGGAACTTGCTGTTCCAACAGGACAATGCACGTCCGCATGTATCCTGTGCCACCCAACGTGCTCTAGAAGGTGTAAGCCAACTACCCTGGCCAGCAAGATCTCCGGATCTGTCCCCCATTGAGCATGTTTGGGACTGGATGAAGCGTCGTCTCACGCGGTCTGCACATCCAGCACGAACGCTGGTCCAACTGAGGCGCCAGGTGGAAATGGCATGGCAAGCCGTTCCACAGGACTACATCCAGCATCTCTACGATCGTCTCCATGGGAGAATAGCAGCCTGCATTGCTGCGAAAGGTGGATATACACTGTACTAGTGCTGACATTGTGCATGCTCTGTTGCCTGTGTCTATGTGCCTGTGGTTCTGTCAGTGTGATCATGTGATGTATCTGACCCCAGGAATGTGTCAATAAAGTTTCCCCTTCCTGGGACAATGAATTCACGGTGTTCTTATTTCAATTTCCAGGAGTGTATTTATTTGTAAACCATTAGTTTGCATTTTGCCATTTGGTTGGGTTATTCTGTACCATTTACTTGATGGTGCCTTTAAGTTACAGATGAGACATTCTGATGAATTAACTTTGTTGTATCAGCTGGCAGACCCAGTCTTGGAAAGGACATTCTAACATAATTCTAAGACAGCCTAGGTGTTGTTTAGGAATGCAAGGTAAATGAAGACAAGAATGCAATGAATAGTCGATCAAACCAGATCTCCGTCAAGTGTTTGGGTTGAAACGTAACACCAAGAAACAAGCAGTAAAAACAATTTGGAGAAAAGCAAATAGATTGGTGGAGCTTAGTGAAAGATATTGTAAGTGTAATGATAATTACGTCAAGAACAGTTCATTCTATCATTACTGTGATAATTTTTAATACTAGTGGCTAGCACAGGTATTGATTGGCTGGTGCTGAAGCTTTCTTGAAGTGGGCATGCATTGGCTTTTATACCCATAAAGGAGGAAGTATTGCCAGTAATGTGAAATGTGTTGTGGACAGTTTCTGTTAAGGGTTGGTATCTCAAGTTCAATAGAGGGTATGCAGGGAGTTGCATCAAAAGAGGAAATAACGTAGGAGACATCTGTAGCATGCCATTTCATTCTGACTAAACTAGGATGAAGGTGAAGTGGGACATTGTAACTACAGTATGTGTCTCAAAAGGGAAGCAAGATAAACTACAAGAAATATTGACATTAATGTAAAAAATGTCATTAAGCACTTGATAAGTTGTGTGCAAAATGGATGTAGACGTGGAAAGTACTGTTGATAGCATGGGCATTATTACTATCCACAAAATTGTTACCTTGAATCCTGCTGATTTTTCACCCCACTGTGTTTAATTGTTGAGTTTTTCTGTCAATGCCTGTGAAGCCCCAATTTCTTTGTGACTTGCTTTTCAATGATGTAATGTGTTTCATGTACTCATTACTCTTAAGCTATGTAAGATGGATAAAAAGAGTAGGTGGCCAGTGTGTTATATAATTTGATTCTTGATTTTTTCCCTTTTTTGGACTCATGTAAAGAGTCATGTCTGTGAGACACATAAGAAAGTGAAGAAGAGTACTGGCAAGATCTGTCATTGCTTATAACATTGTGCAAAGAGTTGTGGAGTTTCTAAGAGAAATGTGTTATAACTTTATTGTGGTGCTGTCTCCCATGCATTAAAAGTAGGAGTGGGCTCGGGCAGTTTTGAACTATTGCTGTTGTAGCTGACCCTGGGGAGTGGTGGGGTGGCTTTGGTGTACGATGGCTGCAGCGGGATGTTGCAAAGGCTGCCCTGAAAAATGTGACTGTCAAAATAAACATTTAATTTACTCATACATTTTCACACTGCTGACACGGAGCATTTGGTGAGGCCCACGTGGTTGGTGAGGTGACAGTGAGTGCCCAGACAGCTGGCTGAGACATGTGCCTGGGATTGCTGATGCCAGTGACCAGTATGTGGCATGTAACCCAGTTACACTGCAAGCACACAGTGTCAGCAGTGCTTGAGTTGTGCAGAATTCTTGCAATGGAAGCCAGCTCCCCAGTGGAGGGACACGTTGTGGTGAGTAGTGGTGTGTGGTGCAGTGCTGCCTGCACTGGGAGTAGCAGAAGTGGCTGCCCTGCCTAGCAATCAACCCACTGCCCCCCTGAGAAGGAGTCTGGCTCACTGATGGAATGGGCCTGGGATAACTCCTCTGCATCATGGCGCCAAGTCTGGAAGGCAGACTTAGTGCAGGAAGCAGCAACAGTAATGGAGTCCTGAACTCGTTACTGCTGCTGGCAGCTCCATGTCACCCCCTTGTCAGGTGTAGCCTCTACTTTGTAGCCATACTACAGGGCTGTGAATCAGTCTGTTACAAAGTGACAGCTATTTATGCCAGATAGGAGCTTAACTCTTATGCCAATGTGCCACTTCTAATCATGTTCTCAAAAATACCACTGAAGCCTGTTATGGAGAAATTCCATTACCTATACTACAAGGACCTCATTGTCCCACTGGGCTGGCAGCCTTTGTGGAGCGAAGCCTGGCCTGTCTTGTGATGAACAGACAGCCGTGTTACTGCAATTGGAATGCCAACACCTTGGACCTGCTGGCTGGCAGTGGCTGCTGCAATACTTTACAACTATACTCCCACAGATTTGCCCGCATATGTAGAGGTAGTGCAGAAAGTGCAACCATATGCTACTGTCTGACAGCTGTTTCAGCTTATATTGTTTGAATTGGATATTACTGGACTGTACTGCCAACATTGCAGTTAATTGAAGAAATAATTCACTCATCAGTAAGAACATCAGTCAGGAAATAATGAAATGGATTATAAAAGCATTTGTTTGGAGTGTGGCTCTTTATGGGTGTGAAACTTGGACAATAGGATAACAAGACAGAATACAACTAGCAGTCCTGGAGATTTGGGGCTACAGAAGGATGACAGCTGGAGAGGCAGAGTTACCAATGAAGAGGTGCTGAGAAGAGTACAGGAAACTGGATCTTCATGGAGGCATATCCAGAGAAGAAGAGACAAACTTGTAGGACAAGTTTTAAGCCACAGTAACATCACTGGAACACTGGCACGAGGAACTATTAAGGGAAGGACTCACCTGAGCCAACCGAGGATGTCATACATGCAGTAGATTATGAATGTTTTAGGATGTACTTCATACACAGAAACGAAGAGGAAGGCAGACAGAAGAGGAATGGCACACTGCTGCAAACCAACCTCAGGGTTGAACACTAAAGTGAGAGATTACTGGACTGGTGTTACTTGTCTTTTGTATTAATTGTGTAGTTCTCCTTCATCCCAACAAGGAAACACACTGTATGTGCTGCAGTGTTTTTTTTTTTTGTCATATACTGAGGTATCTGAGTTGCTGTTTACTTAGTTGGTGTTTATTTAGATATATTTGCAATATCCTTACAAGTGCAATTATTATTGTTTGACACATTTTAAAGTTATTTGGGAACAAAATTTGTCATGGTGACATCCTTGTGTAAAAACTCAAGCCTTTGGTGATAATGTCCATTGCCTTCAGCAGGAACAACAGAATAAGATGACAAGTACAAAGTTGGTATGTCGACAATTACTGACATAACAAACAAAAAGCAAGTATCACAAATTTTATATCTAAGCTTGAGTCTACTGATGGATCAACAAGTCATAAAACTATGAAGGTAACCACTTAAATGGATCTAGATGATGCTGTTTACAGGTGGTTAGCACAAAATGGGCCATAGAGAGAACCTGTCTGGTCCCATCCTGTGGAAAAAGGCACTTCAATTTAATGAAGATCTTGGAGGGCTTTTGAATTTTAAAGCCAACACGGACTGGTTAAAATGCTTAAATCAAGGCATGGCATTCGTGAACTTGATGTACAAGGAGAAATCTGTCTGCTGATTCTTTAGCGTGTGATTCTTTCAAAACCAAACTAAGTCAGGGTGGTGATTCTTCTGGGAAACATGGAATTCTAGGGAATTATACTTTACCTGGAAAAATCAGTACTCAGGGGATTTCAGAAATTTCATAAAATCTCAGGGAATTCTGCATTTTTAATCTAGTGTCGAAACTGATTTATATTAAGTTTTATAAATCACAAATTTTAAAATACTTAATGTTTCAAAGTGTGTTAATTGTACAAACATCATTCCATATAAATTATTGATGTTTGAAAACTGTGGTTAAACAACTGCTTATGGCTAGTATATAGCTCACATGAGAGGAAAGAAAAGTCATTATTGTGATATGCCCCCCCCCCCCAGCCCCCTCCATCATTACTTTATCATTCTTGACACCATCTTCCTGCTTACCTCTGGAATTCTCAGGGAATTTTTTACCAGGTTTGAGTAGCCACCTGGTAAGGGATGTATTGAAGGAGAAAACATTTACAATACTAACAAACAGGCCTTGATTGGAAAGCTTTACCAAGAAAACGTTTTGCTTCACATTGTGAATTAGGACTATCTGGTCCTAAAATAAGCATTATATTACTGCTTCAGCTAGTACCAATGCTACTGGTAGCCACCGATTGCCTCTGCTCGTCATTGTAAAACTAAGAAACCGCTTTGTTTCCAACATGTTAATATGTCTGTGCTCTCTATTGTACCTCACAAGAGTGCTGGGGTGGATGGTATGATTTTCACTGAATGGGTTATAGAATATTTTAATTCTCTGTAAAAGGTCATCAGTTAAAGAATGGCAAACGAGAGAGAATATTACTGCTCCTTGAAAATATACCAACTCATCCATCATGTGATATCTCGTATGAAAAGGATGAGGAAAAGTGATTTCTTCCACGTAATACAGAACAGAATTTGAAAAATCCTGGAATAAAATTTTGGGTATGGCAGAAAGTTCTTAAAGTTTAATTGAAAATGACAATCAGAATGACATGTCCAGAATGCCCAGTATGCTTTAAGGACTCAATTGCCTTGAACGTTATGAAGAAGATGTTCAAGAATGGACGAGTGTCGAAGATGCAGATCCAGGACACCACAGCATGCAGGATAGCAAAACTGTAAGCTTCATCACTGACAAAATTGACACTGCCAGCGTCTCATTAGCTATTGGTCCAGAAAATGAAAATGAATATGTACTGGTTGCTTCTGAAGTATTTAATGTTCAGATAATGTCTTGCGATGGTTTGAAGCTGTACTTGAAAGCAGCCAGTATCCTGAAAAAAATGCAAGACTTAGCTGCTTGTAAGCGGGTAGGCTTGTTTAGACAGACCAAAATTAAGGTTATTTTTGTAAGAGTTATCTCTATAAATGTGTACTATCTGTGAAATAACGTATGTGTAAAATATTTTTGATTTACTAGGCTGTAGTGCGTACATTCCTACTGTAGTTGCATTTGTAACGGTACAAGAGATTCAATTTATTATAAATATATTTAATTTTTGTTGGCAAATTGGTTAACAAAAATATACAGTTTGATTATCTGATGAAACCAGTTTTCCAAACAACTGTGTCTCCCATGAATAATTCATGTACTTTAATTATTATGATTAATAAATCAAATAGTAAAAGACACATTGTCAGTCAATAGGCTACAGAAGATTAAAATTTGTGTTCTGTATGCTGATTAAATTTTGCGATGAGGGTGCCTGGAAAATTCATTCATGGCTAATGTTCATGTGGATTAAATTTTAAATCAGCATGTATCGTGAACATTCATGGCAATTTTAAGCAGTACCATACATACTTTGAACTTCATTCCCTGTATTGCACACAGGTTTTTTTCTAGCCATATAAAAAGGAACCACAGACAAAAATTTCGGAATGTAATTAGCACTCACCTTGTGTCCCAGTCTTTCTTCCTTATCTTACAGAACTAGCACTCATGAGAGAATGTCTTAGCAGGAGCCTTAGAGTTGAAAGTAGAATTCAATAGAGTAAGTTTGTTAAAATAATAATTCTGATGTTGTTTTTCATCAGTTTTATCAACTGTACCATTTCAGTCCCACTGAATGTTTAAGAAAAGGGAAGTGGTAATGACATAGTGAAGTACTTGATTGGCTCATAAGTTCTTCTTGACTAGCTCAGTGGGAAAAGCAAGGCAGCGCTCCAAGTCTGAATCTCTGTCAATGCACAGCGAATACTCAACACATGTAAAAAATCGTTGCAACACCAAACTTCTTCCAATGCAGAGTCTCATAATAAAGAAATTATTTGACTGGATTGTGTATAGCTTTCTCAGGGTTTTAATTTAAACTGAATGGCAAAGAAGTTCCTTATATAGTTGAGGCTATAAAGATGATGTGTAATGTGAGGATATTGTCATTTGGGGCGGGGGAAGGGGCTGGGGAAATATTATTGGTCGAAATTTTCTATTCCAACTTCCATGTGAATAGACATTGTTAATATACCCACCCACACTGCAGGTGTTTCACTGATGAATTTTAATTGCTTTTTGATGGTCACAATATTCTGAAAACAACCCTGAAACTTTAACATGAAAGAAAAGTATAAAAGAGGGAAGTTCAAATTTTAATTGTGGTATCCAAACTAATTATGGCAATTATTTATGCCTGTGTCAAAATTTGTGCTTTTTTTTATTATAGTGGACTGTAAGTGAAATTGAACATGTCATTTCTCATTTGCAGTTGAAGCTGAATGATAAAAAATGTAGTGAGAAATGGCTGGCCTACGTAAGATATGTTGATGAAATCGTAACTGAAGGGCTTCTAAATGCTATTGGAGGCAGGTAAGCTCCTAAAATTTCTTCATACCATATGAAAGTGATGGAGACATCTCATAAATTTCCACAAAATTGATTATGTATGTGCAGTTAGTGCAGACGTATTCTGAAGTCTTGTCCGTTGACAACCCTGTCATGCATAACTGTTTGTGGCATTTGATTTATGTTTCACACCACTTATGAGGATGATGTATCCACATCCTCTAAGCGCTTACATGTGCTCAAAACTAACTGTTAATGCATAATTATGTGCTAATTTAAAATAAAAGTGTGGTGAAAATGATTTTTTATTTTATACGGGCTTTGGTTGCCACCCAGAATAAGTCTGTTTCATATAATAATCTCAGGACTATATATTTTGCATATGCTCACTCAGTATTGAAATATGGAGTAGTATTTAAGACAACTGTGGAGCAAGCCAGAAATATTTCAGACTGCAGAGAAAGAGAAGATCAAAGAATGTCACGCAGACAGCTATTTAGAGAGAATAGAATTCTACCTCTTCCCTAAATGTATATACTTATTAGAAAGTGTCATTGTTATAAAAGAAAAAATTAACAATGGTTATAACTGTTTCACATGATGAATCCATGCACAACTACTATACAGACAAACAATTGTGGTACACAAATGGATTTTACTCTCTTCAGAAGTGTGCACTGTTTTGAAACAACTTAGCAGGTTAAAACTGTAAGTAGGATCAGGATTCAAATCCATAATCTTGCCTCCTGCAGGCAGTGCGCTTACCAACTCAACTATCTAGACCCAAATAACTCAGTTGGTGAGAGCATTGCCTATGAAACATGAGGTTCCTAGTTCAAGTCCCAGTCTAATACACAACTGTATAACCTGCCAGGAAGTTTCAAAGGAAGGAAATGTTCACTACCTTAAAAAGGCGTACTCATTCCTGGCATGAAACTTTATAAAGCATTATGTAGATAACATTAGAAGAATGTGCGTGGATAAATTCAAATCACCAGTGTTCCTATTCCGTGATGTAGTATGTAGAAAAATAAAAATGTACCACACTTTGATGCTGTATTTGTAAAATGTCCTCAGTGCTACGATATTATATAATATTCTTTCTGATCTAATGAAATTTTGTTCTCAGTGCTACGATATTATATAATATTCTTTCTGATCTAATGAAATTTTGTTCAGCGTAAGAAGAAAAGAAATGTTTGTAGTGTTTAAGGACTGGTTCAGTATTTATCATACACACGGCCATACTACGTAGATTTACAGGATCATTTTGTAAATAAATAAGCATCCATAAGAAAGAGATTTTAAAAAAAATCATCAGATTTCCATCCGGTTTCACTTTTGATTGCATGTAGGAGAATTTTAGAAAAGCTAATACATAGCAGTAGTAGTAATAGTAGCTTTATTCATCCATAGATCTCTTTTTACAAGGATATAGGACGTGTCAAAGTATTTACAAGTTCTGACCAATTTAAAATAAGCTAATATGTATACACATACATTTACAGACTTCTAGTTAGAGACAGTCATTAGAGGTGTTAGTATTGCACTATGCTTAGCTTGGGGGAAAGTTTTTGTAGAAAAGCAAAAAGAAGGAAAAAACATAGTGTGTAGGTGTTATGTGGAATCTTGGATGTTTTATAATCATAATTATTATTTATTTGTATAACTTTTTTTCCAAACCCCTAATCTGTTTTATGTAAGTAATCCTTCAATGTATAAAATGTATTGCATAACAGATATTTTTTAGCTGCGTTTTTAAATAAATGTATTTTTGCAATTTCTTTAATCTCTTGTGGCAATTTATTGTACAGGTTCATTCCTTGGTAGAAAATGCTCTTTTGAGATTTATGTTTATTTTTTCTTGGTAAATGTAAGTTGAGTCTAGCTCTTGTTCCATGGTCATGGACAGAGCTGTTTGTTTAGTAATTACTTGTGTTATTTTTTATGCGTACAACTGAATGGCAAATGTATACACATGGAGCAATTAAAATCCTCAATGTTTTGAATAGATCTTTACAATGAACTCGACTACTGTTTTTGGTTATTAATCTTATGGCTCTTTTCTAGAGATTGCAAATTGCGTTCATATTTTCTGCGGGGCCTACACCTTGCCCATGGCTACTACCTAGCAGCAGCACTTGCTTCTTCCTAACACTTTGTACATTCCTAGGTTTCTTGGCCTCATTTGAAGTGTGCTGCACATTTCCTGCTCCTTGTTCTACCTGAGGCTCTTCTCCACTTAACTGTGGCAGTGGTAGACAGCCGTTTTTGGTGTTGATGATAAAACTGTTGGATCGCATTCTCTTTCGTTCTATCTTCCTACCAGCTGCCAGTTTCCAACCACGCTCCTCCCCCCCTATCTCCATCGATCCTTATCAGTTCCTTCCTTGCTTGTTCCAACTATGCCTGAAGGGTACAGATTTTCCTTTCCTGTTCCCCAATCAAAATGTTCCTACTGCATACTCTGCAGCTCCAGGAGAGAGCATCTTCTGTTCTCCCAACATTCTCCCCACTGCATCCTGCCCAGTGAAAATATTTCCTACAAGACTGGCAACAAATCCCTCAACTCACTACCCTATAACAGCTCCCACATTTCTCACTTATGGTCAGTTTCGAAGGAATAATTAAGTTTAAAGAATCCAGAATGAGAGTTTCACTCTGCAGTGGAGTGTACACTGATATGATACTTCCTGGCAGATTAAAACTGTGTGCCAGACCGAGACTCAAACTTGGGACCTTTGCCTTTCGCAGGCAAGTGCTCTACCAACTGAGCTACCCAAGCGCGACTCACAGCCCGTTCTCACAGCTTTACTTCTGCCAGTACCTCTTCTCCTACCTTCCAAACTTAACAGAAGCTCTCCTGCGAACCTTGCAGAACTAGCACTCTTGAAAGAAAGGATATTGCAGAGACATGGCTGAGCCACAGCCTGGGGGATGTTTCCAGAATGAGATTTTCACTCTGCAGCGGAGTGTGCGCTGATATGAAACTTCCAGGCAGATTAAAACTGTGTGCCGGACCGAGTTCTTACAACTGCTTCACAGTACATTTACTCAGTAATGAATTTTTTTCTCAGCAACATAGACCAGTTTAAAATCAACAGTGACATTCATGATTACAATACCAGAAAAAAGAAAGACCTACACTATCCTTTACTTAACCTATCTTTGGCACAGAAAGAGGTAAAGTATGCTGCTATAAAACTTTTTGATGAATTACCATATGAAATAAAATGTCTGACAGACAGCAGTAATATTTTCAAAAACAAATTGAAATCATACCTCCTTGACAACTCCTTCTATACCATAGATGAATTCTTGAATATAAGTAAATTAATCTGGAGATATAATATATGCATTTTGTGCCATTTAAGGGAGTGGTATAGATAATAGAAATATTTAGGTATAACACTATAACATTAACTAACTAACTCACTCACTTCCCACGTGTCCTATTGGTCTGTTAACCAGTACAGCTTTTTAAACACTGTCACTATTTTATTTGTAATGTTCTATCATTGAAATGTTTTTCACCCTTTTTAAGTTTATTGGTTTATCTGTTTATATTTATTTTCCTTTACTCGTCTCTTATCTCGTTTTTCTCAAAATAAGTGATCTTTTCCTTTTAAATCAATTTCCTTGTTTCGGAATGACCATGATAAGATGTTTCAGTGTGCTTGCGTACTTTATATTAAGTTGATGCCTTGTTTATTGCATAACATGATGAGGCACATTAGTAAAAACTTTTCTCGATGGCTTACTAAACAAAACTTAATAAAACATGCTGCTGTTACTTAGTAAATTTTCAATGAAACTCATCATTTTCTTTGACGACTTAAAATTTAACTTAAGTATTACAAGAACTACTACTACTGATTAATTGTCTACTAATTCTACATAGAAAAGTTCATAAACGTTGTTCACGTCTTCTTGCTTCCAATCTTATCCTACTTTATATATGCAAAAAAATTAAATTCTTAATCAATTAAAATATTTCTTTAATTCTATATGAGGATATACTCCTTTTATCTTCTTTATCTTCCAGAAGGTAACTTCCAGCGTGTGGTATTTTAATAATCCTGTATGGTCCTTTATATAAGCTACACCATTTTCTATTTAATTTCTTTCTCTTTGAAGATTTGGGATGTTTCTTTAATAACACACAATCACCAACTTTGTAGCTAACTCCTAAACCTAGCTTTTTATCAAATTGACTTTTTTTGAAGATTAGCTTTTTGTTGTAATCTTAAATATACTTTATATATAACCTAATCACGATCCTTTGTCTTTTTACGTAAGCATGGTAACTTACCAAGCTACTCATTACTATGTTGCTTATTAAATAAAATCTCATTAGGTGAATAACTGGTTGACATAAGTGGTAATTTATTATATATTTCTTCAAATTTTCCGACTAATTCTATCCATCTATGATGTTGGTTACACACATATGTTTTTATGAATCTGTTCAATTCTCGGAAGACTCTTTCTATGGGGTTCCCTGACATATTAAAGCGGGAAATGAATACATGAGGAATTCCCCATGTCTTCATTGTTTCGTGCCACACATTACTTCAAAAATACGATGCATTATCAGAAATTAGCGTTGCAGGTTTCTCCACTTTAACTAAATAATCATCTATGATCCTTCTTAACATAGGTTTCACATCAGTTGATCGTAACGCATACAATTTTACATATTTTGTGAAAAGATCATACATTACAAATACATATTTAAAATTTCCTTTTGCTACTGGAAATGGCCCACATGTATCACATGATACGATGCTTAGAGGTTTCCTAGGTATTATTGGATGCAACACATCTTTAACACAATAATTGACCAGCCTTGCCTTTTGACATATCCTACACCTCTTGAGTATTTCTTGAGCTCTTTTCAGTAAATTTGGATAGAAACATAGTTGTTGTAATTTCATTACACACTTATGAGCTCTGAAATGACCCCATCTCACATATGTGAACCACAATACGGAATCAATACACCATGAGGGAATGCATATCTTCCACTCATCCTTCTCAGTTTACAATAAAACAATACGCCTTCTTGCAGTTGGTAATGACTGTTAAATTTATCAGTCGTTCCTGTTCTTAAATCACTTATTATTTTTCTCCATTTACCATCTACTTTCTGCATTTGCCCTATTTGTGAACACATTTCATTAACCTCTTTCCTATACGAAAGTATTCCTTACACCATCACCTTAAAATCCATTACTCTCTCTTCTTCAACCTCATCGATCCTGGTAGTTGGTAACCTCGACAATGTGTCAGCGACAACATTGTCTCTCCCTTCGACATGCATAACCATTACGTCATATTCCTGTAATAATAAGGCCCAACGCGTAAGTCAGCCACGTAACATTCTACTCGTCATTAAGAACATCACTGCTTTATGGCCACAGTATATCACTATCCGTTTACCATATACAAAATATCGGAACTTTTTTAGTGCCCATATAATTGCTAATACTTCCTGCTCAGTAGTACTGTACGAGCATTCACAACCAGATAAGGTTCGACTAGCAAAGGCAATAATTTTTATGTTGTTGTGGTCTTCAGTCCTGAGACTGATTTGATGCAGCTCTCCATCCTACTCTATCCTGTGCAAGCTTCTTCATCTCCCAGTACCTACTGCAGCCTACATCCTTCTGAATCTGTTTGGTGTATTCATCTCTTGGTCTCCCTCTAATCTTCAGCATTCTTCTGTAGCACCACATTTAGAAAGCTTCTATTCTCTTCTTGTCTAAACTATTTATCATCCATGTTTCACTTCCATACATGGCTACACTCCATACAAACAGCGGTACTTTCAGAAATGACTTCCTGACACCGAAATCTATACTTGATGTTAACAAATTTCTCTTCTTCAGAAACGCTCTCCTTGCCATTGCCAGTCCACATTTTATATCCTCTCTACTTCGACCATCATCAGTTATTTTGCTCCCCAAATAGTAAAACTCCTTTACTACTTTAAGTGTCTCATTCCCTAATCTAATTCCCTCAGCATCACCCCAGTTAACTCGACTACATTCCATTATCCTCATCTTGGTTTTGTTGATGTTCATCTTGTATCCTCCTTTCAAGACACTGTCCATTCCGTTCAATTGCTCTTCCAAGTCCTTTGCTGTCTCTGACAGAATTACAATGTCATCAGCGAACCTTAAAGTTTTTGTTTCCTCTCCACGGATTTTAATACCTGCTCTGAATTTTTCTTTTGTTTCCTTTATTGCTTGCTCAATATATAGATTAAATAACATTGGGGAGAGGCTACTACCCTGTCTCGCTCCCTTCCCAACCACTGCTTCCGTTTCATGTCCCTCAACTCTTAAACTGCCATCTGGTTTCTGTACAAATTGCAAATAGCTTTTCGCTCCCTGTATTTTACCCCTGCCACCTTAGAATTTGAAAGAGAGTATTCCAATCAATATTGTCAAAAGCTTTCTCTAAGTCTACAAATGCTAGAAACGTAGGTTTGCCTTTTCTTAATCTAGCTTCTAAGATAAGTCATAGGGTCAGTATTGCCTCATGTGTTCCAAGAATTTTACGGAATCCAAACTGATCTTCCCCGAGGTTGGCTTCTACCAGTTTTTGCATTTGTCTGTAAAGAATTCGTGTTAGTATTTTGTAGCCGTGACTTATTAAACTCATGGTTTGGTAATTTTTACATCTGTCAACACCTGCTTTCTTTGGGATTGGAATTATTATATTCTTCTTGAAGTTTGAGGGTATTTTGCTGTCTCATATGTTTTGCTCACCAGATGGTAGAGTTTTGTCAGGACTGGCTCTCCCAAGGCTGTCAGTAGTTCTAATGGAATGTTGTCTACTCCCGGGACCTTGTTGCGGTTTAGGTCTTTCAGTGCTCTGTCAAACTCTTCACGCAGTATCATATCTCCCATTTCATCTTCATCTACATCCTCTTTCATTTCCATAATATTGCCCTCAAGTACCTCGCCCTTGTATAGACCCTCTATATACTCCTTCCACTTTTCTGCTTTCCCTTCTTTGCTTAGAACTAGGTTTCCATCTGAGCTCTTGACATTCATACAAGTGGTTCTCTTTTCTCCAAAGGTCTCTTTAATATCCCTCTAGGCAGTATCTATCATACCCCTAGTGAGATAATCCTCTACATCCGTACAGTTGTCCTCTAGCCATGCCTGCTGAGGCATTTTACAGTTGCTGTCGATCTCATTTTTGAGACGTTTGTATTCCTTTTTGCTTGCTTCATTTACTGCATTTTTATATTTTCTCCTTTCATCAATTAAATTCAATATTTCTTCTGTTACCCAAGGATTTCTACCGGCCCTCGTCTTTTTACCTACTTGATCCTCTGCTGCCTTCACTGCTTCATCCCTCAGAGCTACCCATTCTTCTTCTACTGTACTTCTTTCCCCCATTCCTGTCAATTGTTCCTTTATGCCCTCCCTGAAACTATGTACAACCTCTGGTTTAGTCAGTTTATCCAGGTCCCATCTCCTTAAATTCCCACCTTTTTGCAGTTTTTTCAGTTTTAATCTACAGTTCATAACCAATAG
Organism: Schistocerca americana; assembly: GCF_021461395.2. Taxonomy (NCBI): domain Eukaryota; kingdom Metazoa; phylum Arthropoda; class Insecta; order Orthoptera; family Acrididae; genus Schistocerca; species Schistocerca americana. Next base: position 279,306,785 of record NC_060120.1, read on the forward strand.
ATTGTGGTCAGAGTCCACATCTGCCCCTGGAAATGTCTTGCAATTTAAAACCTGGTTCCTAAAACTCTGTCTTACCATTATATAATCTATTTGAAACCTGTCAGTATCTCCAGGCTTCTTCCATGTATACAACCTTCTTTTATGATTCTTGAACCAGGTGTTAGCTACGATAAATTTATGCTCTGTGCAAAATTCTACGAGGCAGCTTCCTCTTTCATTTCTTACCCCTAATCCATATTCGCCTACTAATTTTACTGCTCTTCCTTTTCCTACTATCGAATTCCAGTCACCCATGACTATTAAATTTTCGTCTCCCTTCACTATCTGAATAATTTCTTTTATCTCATCATACATTTCTTCAATTTCTTCGTCATCTGCAGAGCTAGTTGGCATATAAACTTGTACTACTGTAGTAGGCGTGGGCTTCATGTCTATCCTGGCCACAGTAATGCGTTCACTATGCTGTTTGTAGTAGCTTACCTGCACGCCTATCTTTTTTATTAATTATTAAACCTACTCCTGCATTACCCCTATTTGATTTTGTATTTATAACCCTGTATTCACCTGACGAAAAGTGTTGTTCCTCCTGACACTGAACTTCGCTAATTCCCACTATATCTAACTTTAACCTGTCCATTTCCCTTTTTAAATTTTCTAACCTACCACTAACGTTCATTCCAAACGGCAATACTTTAAATTGGTAACTACGTCCTAGGTAAATGAATGCCATATACTTTCTTGATTCCTTAGACATTTTAGTTTGCCAATATGAGCTTCGGAGGTCAAGGGAGGTGAAGAACTTCACCCCGTGAAATTTCTGTAATCGTTCTTCTAAATTCTCTGGATGATTCCGCACAGGCTCAATAATCTTATTAATATCACGAGCATCTAAGACTAACCAAATGTCACCATTTGGCTTAGTCACTGCCATTAATGAGCTTGAGTATTCGAATGTGGAAGTCTCAATAATTCCCCAGTCTATCATCTTTTTTATCTCTTTAGTTACAGCTTCTGTTTTTGACCAAGGGACTGAATATGTAGTTTGTAAAAGTTGAATGAGGGTATGTTTCGATACAATATTCAAAGTCCTTAATTACACCTGGTATTTTTATTAAATACAGGCAAAAATAATTGCAAGACCTCTCTCAATTCAGTTCGTTGTTGGGGTGATAAATATTCCAATTCTCGTACTTTTTCAGCGATGCTCAATACATCGCTCTCAGCATCAGTTTGCCTAACACAATTATTATTCTTGAAATGCAAAGCATTTACAGGAAGACAATTAATGGTTAGATTCTGGCAATACTGTCCTAAAATAATCTTATTCTTCAACGAAGTTACCTTTAATGGTTTGCCTTTAACTATAAAAGTACACACATGCCTTCCTTAATATCAATCACTGCACCAAAGTCATATAAAAAATCCATACCCCAAATACACAGCGCTGACATTCTAGACACTACCAAGAAAGTGCATTCTATGGCTACTCCTTGTAGGTCCACTGTCACCCATATCTGCTTAATTATGAGTTGCGCTTTCGCGCTAAATGCTCCTGACACTGTGCAGCCTGTTACTGGTAAGGTGAGTATTTTTTGTTGCTGACTAACCATATTCAAGCAACTCATTGTCATCACACTGTCGCCCCTGTATCTATCAGTACACTAACTGGTAAATTATTAATCTTTACTACTGCAATCGCTTGCAAAGTATACCCTTTTTCATTCGTTTCATTCCTTGGTACTTTCACGAGATCTTTCCGAATATCCGGTTCTGTATTACGAGGGCTGTTTTTTTTTTTTTTCAACCTCCGATCGTCCATCTAAGCAAGTAAGAGGTAGGGAGGGGCCGGACCTGTGCGTCATGCAATTGCCCAGCTCTCCCACGACAACCTCTGCTGTTTTCAGCTGCAGTGTGTCAGTTGTAGCTGAGCTACGTCCGTGTAAACATGGCCACTACGCTCGATGCTCCCGCCAAATGTGAGTTACGAAGTGTAATCCATTTTCTGCAAGCAGAAGGATGTAGTGCTGCAGAAATCCATCGCAGAATGAGCAACGTGTATGGTAACAACATTATGAGTGATGGTAGTGTTCGGGAATGGTGTCGAAAATTTAAAGAAGAATGAACAGACGTCCATGGTGAAGGTGGACAAGGTCGCAAGTCTGTCGCCACTGTAGGCGTCGTTGAGCGTGTTGATCAGGCGGTGAGATGAAAACGAAGGTTTAGAATTAGCGAACTGTCAGATGAATTTCCAGACATTTCAAGGTCTGCTTTGTGCACAAGTGTGACTCAAGACCTTGGCTATCGGAAATTGTGTGCAAGTTGGATCCCAAAAATGCTGAGTACCAAGCACAAAATCGAAGGATGGCGTCAGCATTATCGTTTCTCACACATTATGCCAACGAGGGAAACGTTTTTTTGAAGTCGATTGTTACTGGCGATTAAACATTGGTCCTCTATGACAATCCTGAAACAAAGGAACAATCAAAGCTTCCCCAAGCAAGCCAAAAAAGTTTAAACATTCACTGACGAAAAGAAAAACAATGGCCACTGTGTTTTGGGACCATAAAGGAGTACTGCTGGTGTACTTTATGGAGCAAGCTACGACGATAACCAAGGAAGTTTATTGTGAAACTTTACGTCATCTCCGCTGAGCCATTCAAAACAAACGCAGAGGAATGCTTTCATCTGGTGTTGTTTTGAACCGTGACAACGCCTGACCACACAGTGCCAACATGACAAAAGACCTCCTCAAAAAGTTTAAATGGGAAGTTTTTGAACATCCACCGTACAGCCCAGACCTAGCGCCAAGTGATTATCACCTGTTCCGAGAACTGAAGTCATGGTTAGGTGGGCAGCACTTCGCTACTAACGAAGAACTTCAGGACGCCGTCAAGACTTACCTGTCCTCACTGGTGGCGACATTCTTCAAGGAAGGCATCGAAAAACTTGTGTCACGGTATGACAAGTGCCTCAATCGTTTTGGCGATTATGTAGAAAAATAAGTTAAGACTTAACTGTACTTTTGGTAATAAAATTATTATTTTCTGTACATTTTTCTTTTATTTACAGCCAATCGGAGGATGGAAAAGAAAACAGCCCTCGTATATTCAAGAATATTTACTGACTTGCGATGTTTGCCTCATTCCTCAATACCAGCCACCCGACGAAGACCTGAAATGACAGGTACTAGTTTGACCACCCGTCATTCAAGTTCCTCGGCGGTTCATGTACCTCTACTAAATGAATTTCATATTCTGTTGGTGTATATGTGTTATCCACAACTACATTTCTCCCATAGGTCAATGGTATGGGTCTGGTAGATCCAGAAGACGAACCTGTAGTATTAGTGTTTGTCCATCCTGCATTATTCATCCAATACGTACCCCAATTTGATTTATTCGGTGGCTCCATAGGAGCGCAATTATTCCTATGGCCATCGTCGCAACATGGATTGTTTGACAACTGCCACCTCCCTAACTTTCTTTTCCTATTTGTAGTTACAGCGTTCACCCTTTGAAAATGTCCTGCTCCTGGTATTTGGTTATTATTTCCTACAAAATTCCCTTCAGAGTATTTGTAACTCATATTCCAATTTTGATTAATCTTTTGTGCATGATCCACATGTCCACTACTGTTTTCAGAATTATTGTTACTTCGGTTAAAGTCTGGAGAATGACTGTTACTTTGATTACCATTATTCCATTGATTGATACACACATTATTCCTAGAATAACTATTATTATTTGGCCATTGTCTCGCATCTTGTGTCTTGTTGAAATGACTATCAAAATATTATCTCAATGTTTCTGTCTTTGAATATCAAAATTTAGGCTGATAAACCTCTTTACGTAATCGCTCTTGTCTACTTATTGACCAGTATTTTGCTAGAAATAGTTTTTCAAATTCGGAACATGTATTGCAGGTTTTGCTTATCTCAGCAGCCCACAATGCTGCTTCTCCTACAATTTTGGATACTATGAACTGTAGTTTGTCATACTCTGTCCAACTATGTTGAAATATCCTTTTAAAAGAATTAATAAATACTTTGGGATTAATGTTATTATTTTCACTTGAAAAAATAGGAAATTGTGTACTTTTCAAACTACTATGTTCTACCTATAATGATAAAATACAACTTCTTTGAACATAGGGATCATCCTCTTCATCCGATTGGGTGTTTACTTCCCATGGTTCACCTGTATGCGTGCTATGTTGTACTCGTGGACGTTTTCTCTCGCAGTTAGATTTCGTATGGGTGGCTACCTATTTGTTCATTTTCTGGCTTGGCATTACTGCTTGATTCTATTTTACTTAATGAGCCGCACTCTAAATCATTTAGACGACTAGTTAATCCCTTTATTTTTTTTTGTAATACAGCAATTATTCTCAGTCAAGGTGTTAACCCTTTCCAATACGACCCCAAACTGTTCTGAAAAATTACTTACACTTTCATGGATCTTGTCTATATGGTCAATAATTTTAACTTCTTTTTCTCGATAAACTAATCTGGATTCTATATTATCAATTTTATTATCAACGTTAACCTGCTGTTGAATAAACTTGTCCTCCAAAACAGCAATCATTTTAGCCTGTTGTTCTGCAAATTTATTTTCTAAGGCCTGTTGTTGATCCCTAAATTTGGCATTGATAGATGCTTGCAGCTCCATTATCCTAGCATTGATGTCAGATAATCTATTTTCTAACATCTCCCGCTGTTCAGAGAATTTAGTATTTAAAGTTGCTTGTTGTTCAGCTACATCAGAAAATTTAGCATTTAATATCACTTGTTGTTCAGCTAGCTTAGTGTTTAAATCACCCAACATATTTAGCTTTGATAGTATAGCACTAAGTACATCTATCTTCCCTGAACCGGTTTGTGCAACATTCATCATGCATTCATTGCCTGCTTTCTCCTTGGGATCAAAATTATTATCATCTAGTTCTGTAACCTTACTTTCCATTCCACAACCTGATACACTAGGAGTAATAATTGTCTGACTCTGTAAACAATTCTCCTCCCAAGTTAATGATTGTTCTGTTTATCTCCTCATGTTCAGATAATTAACTTAGTTCGTCACCAGATTCTGTAATGTTTTTGGTCAAAATCGCTACATAATATCCTACTTCGCTTTGACATGATGGAAACTCTTGTTAACTACAATTTACTACAGTTACAATATTCAAACGACACTACATTTACTCCTACTTGACACAAGCACAATGAAAATCTCACTATTACCAATACGGTACCTGAATAATCACTTATTTTGATTAGTGCTTACTGTTTATCGTCTATTTGGGGTTGTTGCAGCTTCGCCCACGTCCCTGCCGGCAGCTTATGTCACTGTTTCGGCCAATGTTCTGCTCTTGAACAGTTCTCTGACGCGTTGCCTCGCTCCGTTTGCAAATATCTCTTAGTCATGAAGCGTTGACCCTCATGTGGCAGTCGTAGAGGCGGCGAGCTCCGCATGTTGTCTCTGCCGACGTCGTCGATGTGAAGTGCCAAACTATGTGTAGTCCGGCGTTGTCAGGCCTCGCGCTATAGGCGAATGATGTGTTGCTTTGCGTCATCGAGCCCCACATTGTAGGCGCCAACTGATGTGGCGTCTCTTCCCTCCTTCTTCACTCGCCGGGAAGAGACGCGACTCGTAACAATGTTCGTCATCATCGGTGCGACGTGGAACAGCACCTGTAACTCTCGTAAGACCACAACTCCTCGTGTGGTTTAGAAATATTCTGTTATCTGTCTGCAACAGTCTTCCCAGTTTGTGTGAACTGGTAAACTCCAATCGTTTATATTTATTTTTATGCCCAGTTAGTTCCATGATGAAATAAAATCCTCATTCTTGACTTCATCATTACGGCCGTTTTTCACATTATACATAGTGAGGACAAAAATTTGCTTTCTACTATTCCGTTGCTACACCCAGTTATTAACAACGGTCCGATGTAACTCCAGAGATAACTTATACTGTCCATTATTCTTGTATTCACTTGGTCACTTAGAATGTTTAAAGAGTCAATCAACGTGCATTAATACACATTGTATTGTCCATTTAATGAGTTCAGCAACATGTAAAATTTACCTTGTAATTCAGATTTTATTGTTCTTTCTGTAATTAATTGTTTGTCCCTACAACACACGCACACCAATATGTCTTTCAAGATTAACTTCTGTTCAGTTCAGTAATCGTGACACTGGCAACAACGTTTGACTAATCAGCGTACTGGCCTTTCTTCATGTCTTCGTTTTATTGTGTTCCACTCAAGACTACGAATTGTTTTTCTGTCATTGATCCATTGCTCTCAAGGTTTGTAACTGTTCATCAGTACGAAGGCTAAGTCCGATAAACCAATATCACTCAATTGAAGTCTAACAGTCATCTTACTATACCGTCGCGTTGAGAACGGTAAAGATTAACTTTCATCAGTTGTGTGACTGAGCAATACTTCAGTCTCTACCTCGCGAATTATCAAACTTCCAAAACTGAAAGAATCTAATAATGTTTGCATCCAGACAACTGTCACAAAAGTACTCTAGAGCGACTCAAGAGCAACTAACTAACTGAACATTTCCATTGTAGAACATTGCATTGTAGTCGGATTGAATTTCCTTTTCGATGCGGCTACAACTCTCTTCCATGGTAAATGTTATCTTTGACTGAATTACTTTCTTAGATTTAACCTTCGTTCATATGAGTTTGAATTTATTCTATAGATGTTTGATAAAGAATCTATGATAATCCTTTCCTTTTATATCCCCTTTTTGTATGCTATTCTCAGTACTTGAATAATATAGGTGTTAATCAAAATATTACCAGTGTAGATTTTATTGTCAATAGTTGCCGTCACTGTCAAGATGACTCGCTTCCCTACATTAAGTTTCCACAAAGTTTGTTAATTGGGGTTTTCTGTCCTTGGGGCGTTACACTATCCCCCCCCCCAAAAAAAAAAAAAAAAAAAAAAACAAGTGTAACTACTGTAGACACATAGATTAAGAGGAGTTTAAAGGATTTATTAGTGGCCAGCTTCTTCTAATCCATTGACAAATATCGTGGCACAACCACTGATGCATATATTATTAACAGGATTACATAATGTGAAAGTAATATTGCTTTCACTTAACTTCAGCACAGTAATGTGACCATTGTAAGGAACATTGTAAACTGGTTCTTTTATTGGTGCTAACCTACAATAACCTAGGAATTATCTTATACTCTTTGGCATGTATTCATTTCCATGTTGATAATATAGTTTGATGTTAGTTTGTAGATTAAATTATTTTTGATGTTTTTGACTTATTCCCAACATCCTTGAGAATCATTTTCATTAGTATCTGTTAGAAGGAACATTGACATGTTTGTTCTTTTGTGAACATGTGCTACTTAAGTTTTGTTTTTGGCATGTTCCACAACCTAAAGTATTTCTTCAGCATGGGTATGTAGAATGAACAATGTATCTCATCTAGTCTAATCATTTATCATAGAAACTACTGTTTCCAAATTTATCTACCTTTTATGATGCAGTACATCTTATTTCAGGTTGTATGTTTTTTGTTACTTTTAAGATACACGAAACAACAAGAGAAACCCTTGTTTTATTAATGTGAATTTTAAGTTTGCAGTTCCTCATGGATGAAATGGATGAGAAACGTAAAAGGCCACCCTTGTTTGAAGTATCACTAGAGTTACAGGAACCAGACCTTGTATTTGTTCCTTCACTGGATGTAAATGACCCTAAAAGTTTCTATTCTCTTATCCAGAGCATTATAAATGACATTACATACATGGCTACTATTATTCCTCGTGTAGCTCCGAACCCTGGACAAATTGATTATAAGGTATATCTAAAATTTAATGATAAAGAACTGTTATATTTAAAGTTATTATTACTTACATTAACAAACAATTTCTGATATACTTGTTGTCATTATATTCCAAATTAGGAAGAAATGGAGTCAAATGCAGACTTAATTGAAATGAAAGAAGAAACACTGACACGTGTTCAGCAAGTAATAGATCAAGTAAGTGGCAAAATAATAAATAACCTTGGTATTATTTATTTCCTTATAAATGTAACTAATGCCTGTAGAATGTCAATGGTTATGGTGTGGTGGATACACTGGTTCCTGTCAGATCAGGAAATTAAGCACCGGTAGGGCATGGTCAGTGCTTGAATAGGTGATTGTCTTGATAAATGGTGTGCTGTTGACAATTGTCCCTTAACCTTTACCACAGAGGGGACAGGATGGGTGGTGGCATGAAGTTCCTGATTGGCACTCTTTGTGCCAATGTCCTGGATTCAATTCCAAACTTCTCCACAGGGTCTCATGAAGTGAGGACAGTTGATACTGTTGATGGTGATCTGTCCATTGGATGGGTATGTTGAGTTCAGGGTCCCCTTTTGGTGTGCATCGGGAAGAGTAGCCTATGTGCTGGCAGTAGGTTTCACTCTTCCTTTCTGTGATCATCTCCAACATGAACATGACATGACACTACACACACACACACACACACATCATTAGTCATTTTCACTTCACAGATACACCTCCTCAATCAACTCTCATACTTCATCTAGGGAAGGTGCCTTTGGGCATGGAGGATATGGGAATCTTTCCAATTAGACGGCTGAACCTGCCCTTCTGCTATAAGACTTTTACTTTTTACCTGTAGACTACATTTGTGTATTATCCTATAAATGTTCAGTATTATGTGCTTCAGATGGCGAAATTTATGTGTAATTTCAATCATATGTTGTTAAATTAACTCTTTAACATAATATCCTGGCTGATTTCTGTAGTATGAAATAAACACATCTAAATGCTGGTTATGACTACGAGTATATAAATACTGGTTATGACTATGACTGTGGAAAAACCAGAAAAGTAGAGGGTTGAAACTTTTGATATGTGGTGTCACAGAAGGCTGATAAAAATTATGTGGGCTGATAAGATAATAAATGAGGGAAAACATTAACCAAAAGAATGGACAGGATAGTAGGAAATGTGTTGAGACATCAAGGGATAGCTTTCATGGTGCTACATGCAATAAATCAATACAATACACTAGTGTTATCAATATAATAGAAGGAAACATTCCACGTGGGAAAAATTATATATAAAAACAAAGATGAGGTGACTTACCGAACGAAAGCGCTGGCAGGTCGATAGACACACAAACAAACACAAACATACACACAAAATTCAAGCTTTCGCAACAAACTGTTGCCACATCAGGAATGAGGCAACAGTTTGTTGCGAAAGCTTGAATTTTGTTTGTATGTTTGTGTTTGTTTGTGTGTCTATCGACCTGCCAGCGCTTTCGTTCGGTAAGTCACCTCATCTTTGTTTTTATATACAATACAATAGTGTCTTGTTTCATTTCTTTTATGAAGCGCTGTGCAAATTCTGCAAGGTTGGCTGGATATTTCTTTTTTCCACTCCCCACAATAGTCCGAATAGTATGTTGTTGTGGATCCTTAGCAGGTGCTCATTTGTAGGTTGGATTGCTTCAGTTTCCTCAACAGTTGCTGCACCAACTTGTTGATCACTTGTTACAGGCTCTTGCAACTTCTGTAGGAAGATTTTATATATATATATATATATATTTGTATATCTGGATTTAGGTTTCTGTACACCTTGTATGTGTTAAACAAAGCACAATTTATTAGAAACAAAGCTATTTTCTTTGTCCCTTATTGGTTTTCATTACTATCTCACAATACGAAAGATATTGATCATCTTTGTCCACACCTTTCATAAATTTATTGAACATATATCATGCTATATTTTGGTTTCTGTGTGGTTTCGTCATGTTGAGTTACTTTGTCCCCATCCCTGTCGCAACAATGGACCCATCGTGAATTGTTGTTTTCAATCTCACCTCCCATTCATCTTTCCATACCTGCAGCAAAATGCCACATTGTCTTTGAAATGCAGTGTCACCATTCTCTCGAGATTTGTGTTCTGTTTGTAGATGCTGAGGGAGACCTCTCTTGATTCATATTATGCACAAACTCTAGTTTTACTTTCTAGAAATGTTTTGGCAATAGCTGTACTGTTGTAATAATTGTCTCAATAAACATGGTGCCACATGCCAAGGTGAGGTGAAAGTACAGAGAGAATAGCGTCTTGAAGCTTTTTTTGTTCTCCAGTGTATATTTCTAAATTGGAGAGGTGTCCACTTAAACTTTTGCAAACCATATGAAAAAGCAAACAACATTTGATACGTTTTCCAGGATTATATGGCCAGAAACTATTGATCTCACTGGGAAGGGTTTCTACACCTGGAATTCCTTTAAATGCTCCTAAAATAATGGTCTTATCCTTCTTCAGCCAACTTTCACTATTAGAAGGTTTGTCATCTAAATCATTCACAATTATCTCACTTTGGTTGATTATAGACATGTTGTACTCTTCTTCATTTCCATTACCACTATCAGTAACATCATCTATATCGTTTACAATTATTTCAGTTTGGTTGATTATAGCTGTGTTGTGTACTCTTCTTCACTTCCATTACCACTATCAGTAACATCATCTAAATCACTTGGCACATCACAACAATTCTTTGCAAACAGTTCGGCAAGAACCTCGTCAACTGTTTTAGTACCGTACTGCACAAGGGAACACCTACAGTATTGAATGTTTTGTGATACTGATTGTTGGTGGTAAAACGAAAGATAAAAATAAGTTCATACTGATGTTCACTGCACTGATCCCTCTATTCATATATAACCTTTTCTTAAATTGAAATAGTTACTGGCATGAGCAACAGGTCTCAGAAAAGTGCCCAGAACAAAAAACGCAAATTTATTTGATCCGTCCACAACAGTTGGATGTGGAAATATGTAAATCTGCATGAGCCATACGTGTTGTGTTAACCTTCATACATGCTACTAGTTAAATATTGATAACATTGGGAAAAAGTGCCAATTTGAAAATCGTATGCAAAAGTTAGCAAAAATTCATTGCTTAATGAGGTATTTTGACAATCAACAGAAAAAAAACAGTATTCCAGAAAGTTCATTAGTTTTCAAGGCACATTGTGATATGTTTGAAGCTGTTTAACAATAGGAAAATTTCACCTACTTAAAAAAAATTAACGTACTTTGGTCCTAATATGAATTAAGAACAGATTTTTTTACATACTCTATAGAAATCCATACTATATGCAAATACCAGAGCTCTTATATGATTTTTGCAGGAAATAGAGACTTCAAAGCAATTTTCTATTACCATGGGGAGCAGTGGCAGTTGGTACTAGTTGGTACAATGTTGCAGCTTTGGACCTTAAATCTCAGATGACAACTAATAGTGAGAACCATAGAGGGCGAAAACAGCAGGGAAATAGAGATTGAGACACATGAGTATGTTCAGTGTTTTAAGTGCTACTCCCACTTGGAAAAATTGTTGCAGGAGAAGAAATTATTGTAGGCTACATCAAAGAATTCAGAAAATGGACCCGGGGGGGGGGGAGTATAAATTAGCTTGCTGTTGGAGAAAGTATGTTGCAACATAATTTTAGTTGATGATTGTTTCACCACGTGAATTTATTCTCTTTCTCTGTAAGTGCCAGTGCCTCATAAATTCCTATGCCTCATTATCCACTAGAGCAAAAACTGAATTAAATTTTTATTTACTTTGTTCTTGCATTAATTTGTTCCTTGTGTTTTGCTTTCCTTTTCCCATTCCGGAGTGTCTCTGAGTACACATTTTTTACCTTTACTCTCTTTTCTTTTATCGACTTTTGTACCTACATTGTTGCTTGTCATCTTTCCATCCTTACTCCAGTCCTCCTTGGTTTGTGATTGTTACTCATTAATCAAATAACTCATATATTTAAACAAGCTTTTTTTGTATTTTGGCCCCCCACACTTTGTTTAGTCCATTCTTTATTACCAGTACCTACATTTCATGATTATGTTTCATCGTTGATGTATGCCATTTAATTACTTTCAGTTGCTTTGTGTCTCTTTACACTTTCCTTGCTGTTACTGGTGCTTAAAATCAATAGAAATCACAGAATATATACAGTATGTAATTTTTCCTTAAGCACACAGGTCTCCAGTTCTGAATCTAATAAGGAGTAAAACTTAAGCTTGTAGCATTTACTGTTCACACATTGTGTTACAAAAACTATAGGAAATAATGTAGATGAATGTAAATAAATCTAAACCGCTCTACATGGTGTCACTGTTGCTTAGAACATATTACAGAAACTTATTGTTCAAACCCATATTCAGCTATTCTGATTTAGGTTTTCTGTGGTTTCCCTAAATCACTTCAGGCAAATGCTGGGATGGTTCCTTTGAAAGGGCACAGCTGACTCACTTCCGCATCCTTCCCTAATCCGATGGTACTGATGACACCACTGTTTGGTGGTTCATCCCCCCCCCCTCCCCCCCCTCCCCAATCAACCAACCAGAAACTTACAGCTTACTATTTATGGTTTTTCTTTAACACTCACCTTGATCAGGATGAATCATCAGATTTTAGAACATTTTGAGTGGAAAGTGTATTTGTCAGCTTCTGGGATAAAATAAAAGCTGGGCAGAGAACAACCAATTCACTGTTGTTGAATTTTCATTCTTCTCCTCCCCCCCCCCCCCCCCCTCCCCCTCCACCATCACCCACCCTCTCTCTCTTTTTTTCTCTGTGCCAAAATAAATACTGAAGTGGTTTCTTCTTGATTAATAGTGTCACCTATAACTTATATGTAGGGATAGAAAAAATTGTTTCGTTTTGTGATCAGTTTTGGTGTTATTTCTTGTCAGTTGTGTTATTTTATGACAACATTGGTGCTAATTAGTGATGACTTGTTTTAAAAATACCATGTTTTTTATTTAATTTAATTGTTTTCAGTGCTGTGTGGAAAACGAAGGTATATCTACCAATTACATTATATATATTGACATCACACATCATATTTATTTAATTATTGAGTGGGGGTGAGGGGGTAGTACATTAAACTTTTTAAATCAAACTGCGGAAAATCTGGGCTACACCTACATATACATCTACATGGATACTCTGCAAATCACACTTAAGTGCCTGACAGAGGATCATCAAACCACTTTCACAATAATTCCCTATTATTCTACTCTTGAACAGCGCCCAAAGTAGACGAACACTTATATACTTCTGTGTAAGCTCTGATTTCCCTTATTTTATTATGATGATCATTGCTCTCAATGTAGGTTGGTGTCAATAAAATATTATCGCATTCGGAGCGGAAGTCTGTGATTGAAATTGCGTAAGAAGATCCTGCCACAATGAGAAACACATTTGTTGTACTGATGTCCACTCTAAATCCTGTATCATGTCCATGACACTTTCTGCCCTATTTCTTGACAATATGAAACGTGTTCTCCTTCTTAACTTTCTGAATGTGCTCCTTTAACTGTGTCTGGTAAGGATGGTAGCTTTTTCTTTGCCTCTGACTCATAGCGCAGCTGACGCTACTAGCTGTGAGAACGCTCTGAAGTAACATTCAGTCGGTACGCAAATTCATACCCCCCACAAATCTAAATAAACCATAGTAATTATCATCCAATTTTGTTCAAACTTGGTACGCAATCTTTTGTTATCAAAGAAGGGATCCTGTCAAAATTTCAGATTTTTATCTATTATAGTTATGGAGATCGAGAAAATTATTTAAATGTCCTATAAACGACACTTACGTTTCAAAACTCAGTTAGGAACAATAACAAGACGTCTTTTATTATCATCTGAAGTCATAATAAAGCTCACAATATATAAAATCACTGAATCGGAATTTTCTTTTCAAAACTTTAATTACTGTATGTTACATAGTATAAAAATCATTCAGAATTATTATTTGCTTATTATTTTGTTGTGTAAATACATGGGAATGAATGAGAGAGTGTATGCAGGACATATGTTAAAGCTTAATGTCATTTTATGTAAAACCTTATAAAACTGAACTGTGGGAAAAGGGAAAATTGTGTTGCAACCACGATGCTGATGACGTATGTCGATGTGTGCTTGCTTTTGTAAGAGAGCAGCCAGAATAAAAATCTGAAGCGGAAAAAGTTTCTATATTAATTTAAAGAATATTTTGCATTACATGCTATTTTATTAAACAATATATTAGAAATTGAAATTGAAATGACGTAAATGACTATCTGATTAGTGGTTGGCTAAGGCAAGTTTTGCCGCAAGAATGATCTGGAAGGATCATTCTGATTGGTCCTTCAGATCAATAGCTAATTAAAATTGAGTGGTTCCTGCCCACAGGTAATTAGATAGGCATAGAGGAGAGGAGCATTGAGATAGTCGCTCACTAACCTGCTTCCGAGTAACACTAAGATAGATGTCTCTGTGAAAATAGTATGTAAAATGAAGAGCTAGTGAGATCATTTCAGATAGAACGTGTTGTGACTAAAGCGGTTTAAGTTACGAACATTTTGAGGAAAGTGTGATGTTTCGGAACTAATTAGTTGAAGTCTTATAAACGTGTGATCTTTTGGTCGTAGAGACAATTCCGCGTGGCATATTCCGTGTTCCTTATGGAATACTTTGGCGAGCAGTTCTAACATAGAAGACCACTGAAATGACCAAATGTTTAACTCTCTAATAGTGGAGGGTCAGTGACTGTTAGATCGCAAAATTAATCGGGTCAGACTTGCCGGAATTCTGGCTGCTTATCTGGAAACCCAGAATCTACTCTGTAGGAATCAGCATGGATTCCGGAAATGGTGATTGTGTTAGACCCAACTCCCTTTATTAGTTCATGAGACCCAGAAAATATTAGGTACGGGCTCCCAGGTGGATGCCATTTTCCTTGGCTTCCATAAGGCGTTTGATACAGTTCCGCACTGTCACCTGATAAAGAGCCTACGGAATATCAGATCAGCTGTGTGGCTGGATTGAAGGGTTTTTAGCAAACAGAACACAGCATGTTGTTCTCAATGTAGAGGCATCTACAGACGTTAAAGTAACGTCTGGTGTGCCACAGGGGAGTGTTATGGGACCATTGCTTTTCACAATATATATAAATGACCTAGTAGATAGTGTCGGAAGTTCCATGCAGCTTTTCACGGACGATGCTGTAGCATACAGAGAAGTTGCAGCATTAGAAAATTGCAGCGAAATGCAGGAAGATCTGCAGCGAATAGGCACTTGGTGCAGAGTGTGGCAACTGACCCTTAACATAGACAAATGTAATGTATTGTGAATACATAGAAAGAAGGATCTTTTATTGTATGATTATATGATAGCGGAACAAACACTGGTATTAGTTACTTCTGTAAAATATCTGGGAGTATGCGTGTGGAACGATTTGAAGTGGAATGATCATATAAAATTAATTGTTGGTAAGGCGGGTGCCTGGTTGAGATTCATTGGGAGAGTTCTTAGAAAATGTAGTCCATCAACAAAGGAGGTGGCTTACAAAACATTTGTTTGACCTATACTTGAGTATTGCTCATCAGTGTGGGATCTGTACCAGGTCTGGATGACAGAGGAGATAGAGAAGATCCAAAGATGAGCGGTGGATTTGGTCACAGGGTTATTTGGTATGTGTGATAGCGTTATGGAGATATTTAGCAAACTCAAGTGGCAGACTCTGCAAGAGAGGCGCTTTGCGTCGCGGTGTAGCTTGCTGTCCAGGTTTCGAGAGGGTGTGTTTCTGGATGAGGTATTGAATATATTGCTACCCCTTACTTGTACCTCCCAAGGAGATCACGAATGTAAAATTAGAGAGATTCGAGTGCGCACGGAGGCTTTCCGGCAGTCGTTCTTCCCGTGAACCATACGTGACTGGAACAGGAAAGGGAGTTAATGACAGTGGCACATAAAGTGCCCTCCGCCACACACCATTGGCTGGCTTGTGGAGTATAAATGTAAATGTAGATGTAGATGTAAATGAAATATGTTGGATAAACAGTGAACTTGGAATGATAGAGCAGT
This sequence comes from Schistocerca americana, assembly GCF_021461395.2. Classification (NCBI taxonomy): domain Eukaryota; kingdom Metazoa; phylum Arthropoda; class Insecta; order Orthoptera; family Acrididae; genus Schistocerca; species Schistocerca americana. Next base: position 279,322,716 of record NC_060120.1, read on the forward strand.
TGCATTATTAAATACGGACTTGATAGCCATTTCATGTGCTTCCTTTTGAATAAAAAGACGTCAATAGAATTTTCAAATGCTTACTGCAATTAAATTGCATTTTCCTACCACCCGAAATTTGTGAAAATGAACTTACAGGAACTTGATTTACGCGGCCTCTTTGTGGTAGGTATTTGATGGTGGCTTCATCAATGCTGCTTTACACTGCCTAGCGTGTATTTACTACTGCAGAGTGAAGGGACGCCGGAAGGAAGAAATATAGAGGTAGGTGAACTGTTCAATGAAAGTGACACAGAGAGAGAGAGAGTAAGGAGACAAAACGAAAGAACGACAGAACAATCCCGCCCTACTGCAAGTCTCTTTAGTAGATCTGTTGCTCTTCTAAGTCTTCTGCCAATAAAACACAGTCTTTGGTTTGCCTTCTTCACAGCATTTTCTATCTGTTCTAGAATAACAACAATATGGATTAGGACAGGTTGCTACTCACAACATAGAGGGATATTGAGGAGCACATAGGCACATTTAAAAGCACAGTACATTTAACAATAGAAAAACACACACACACACACACACACACACACACACACACACACCAGACACCCACATGGCCATTGTCATCTTCAGAGTCAGGCTTCAGCATCCTAAGATGACATAGGCCATGTCTGTATGACTTGTATGTTAGGATGTCCCTTATTTTTTCCTAAACATTTTACTCACATCCCTAAAATGTTTTCTGTTTGATTAGATTTACTAGAAAAAAATTTCATCTCAATACCATGACATTAACCTGTGCTGACTAGAGCAAAAAACTTTAATGTTGGGAATTTTAGGTTCTGTCATTTTTAGTCAGCGTAAAAGTTATTGATGACTGCATAAAGTCAAAATTAAATATATTTTTGCTTTTTAAGATGCAATTAGTATTTGGAAATACTTTTTTTCAGTGTTTCTTTCTTGTAATCAGGATACAGTCTGCAGTGTTCTTGAACACAGCGCTATATAAATTCCTTTTGCTCCTCATCTATGTTTGGAAATCCATTAAAAGTCTTGCATTAATTTAGCAGAGATTTGAACATAGTCATTAACAACTTCCAACTTCTTAACGATTCTTTTAACATCTAGATATGAATTGTTGCTTGTCCGCATTGAAGAGCTTTCTAAAATAAAAGTAGTTTCCATAATATTTAGGCAAGAGAACAGATCTCTGTTCTTACTTGACTATTCCAATAAACGCCTTTATGTGACCACTTTTGCCAACCTGGTCAATTTTGTCTTTTGTTCTCTCCTGGTTTACCTTTGGAGCTACAGCAAATTCTTTATCAGATGATGGGTAAGTATAAAAACTCCATTTTAATAATATCATGCATATTGTCACTTCAGTTGTGGTGTTGGTATAAAACAAATCAGTTCTGAGGGAATATACAAAGTGTGCACAATGAATTTTTAAGTACCAACCATATGATGGTAAACCTGCATTCATTTTAATTATTGCTTAGAGAAAAATATAATATTTTCCAGACAGTAAATTTAATTTTTTACTGTTTCTGTCTGAATCATCATCTGTTTGCAATGGAGTCGCTGTGTTCAACAATAGAATTGACATAATGAATTTATAGGATAAATACTTCCATCAAAATCCTGAATTGCAAATGCATTGTCCAAAGTACAAAAGCTTTTTTTGTGAATTCGCCCTGACTTCTTCATTAAAATAGAAAGAATATTTGCTTTTCATGTTATACACCCATTACACTCAATGTAAAGATTTGAAAAGAATGTTGTTGTAATGACTTTGACAAGTATGTTACATTGAACCCCAAAAATACAGAATTATTTCTCTAAGATTGTTTTTTCCTGTCGATCAATACCATCATATTATACAATACACACATATGAACATTTAATGTCACCAGCATCATCATCATCATTGTTTTCCTACTCGCAGTTTCCCAGGTGTGGTGTGCAAGCACTTACCATCAAACTGTATTTTGTTATAAGAAATGAAAACTGAATTCAATAAATTGTAAATAATTTATTTGTTTACAGGCTATATCTTATTGCGAAAATTTTGAAGAACATTCATATCTGTGGTTGGATGACCGTGAAGCATTTCTTGAACAGTTTTTGGAATATGGTCCCCAGCTGACATGTGAAGAAGTTGACACTACAAACACTGGTACGGAAGAGCAACAAGAAGTTGACACGAAACCTACTCTGCAGCACTTCAAAGAGCAGGTTTGTTTGCTGAAATCAACAGTTTGGTTGTTGTTATTAATTTTTCACATGCATTAAAATTATTAGCTGATAAGAAACCCCTTTATTGCGATGTCGCAAGTTTAATCTTTGCTAAGGTTCATTTGAAAGTGTTGTGTTAACAATTATGACAGGAAAAATAATAGCTGCTATTGATTCACCACATGCGTAAGAAGGGTGACAGAAAATGATTGTCTGGAAGGTGCAGAGATCAACCATGTATGGCATTTATGTATTATACTTCACAAAATGGATATTGTCGACATTCAAGAGATGTTCAGAATAAACTCTTAACTTATACCATGAACAACAGAAGAAATATGGTGCCGCATAGCAATCACAAAAGGTTCACAGCATCAGGATCGAAGGCAAACTCCTTGTGAGTTACAACCTGTGCAGGATGTGAAGTTCGGTATCCTCTCTAAAAGAATGCATATGGAATCATATTGGTGTAATGGGGTGATGAGAAGTGATGGAATGTGATGGCATGCAACGAAATGCGAAACAGTCTCTCATGGAGCTTATTGTGAAAATGGCTGCCCTTTAAGGCGTAGTTGCAGACAGAGTGATTGTATGATTTATAGGCATGGTAAAAACCATCCAGAGGCTGAATTTGTCCAGTTGTTCTAGGTGGTATGAATTGTAGTGTCGCACACTTTTCAGGAGGGGTAGTTCGCAGTAAAGGAGTATGATTTTTATATGCAGACCAGGAATCAAGCAAAAGCAACTTATTTTGACCCACTATTTGCCAAAAGCAGTTCTCTCACGCCCATTGTCCCACTCTGGCTTGCAGTGTTGTAAGTATTCCCTTCTGCCCTTGCTATGTCATTCACACATGAGAAAGAATCATAGGGGGCAGCAATTTCTCACACCACAATAAATAACTTTCCAGCCAATTTACCATCCAGACCAGCAGTCTGCATAAATGTTTACAAACACATTAAGGCATTGATGTTAGTTGATCTTGATACAACTCTCTTGGTAGCTCTAATTTTTAGGGTTCCTTACTTATTCATTTCCTCTTCAAACCCTGACCAGTTGGAGTTACAAACAAATTACTACTGAATGATTTTTTTTTATCTCACCTGCAAATTTTTGGGCTGGTTCTGCAGTTTGCTGTGCATCCTCAAGTTGACGCTATGTTGGAAATTTTGTTATCTTACATCTTCCAATTCCGTGGCACTAATATAACAACAAAAATAATCAATTTTTGACAATACAGTGTAATTGGATAAATAAAAAATCAACTCACCAAGTTGCGGCAGGAGAAAACACACACACCGACACCGTCACCCAGAACTCTGGATCAGGAGAGACGCACCAGACAGGATGGGAAGGAAGAGTCTTTCCTTCTCATCCCATCCAGTAATTCTCCTCTGACCTGGGGTTCTGGGTGACTTTTCTGAAGTGCACCCCTTTTCCTTCACCCCTCATCTTCCCCTTCAACCCTTCTACCGGAAGGAGCCACTAGCTCTGAAAGCTTTTTATAAGTAAAACCTTTTTTTTATATGTGTGTTCTCCTGGTGCCATTTGGTGAGAAGATTTTTATCTCTCCAGTTTCAGTAAATTCTGTAGTACTGTTTGGAGTTATGCAACCATCCACTGCTTCCCTTGGAATCACTGTAATCTATGTCACGTGCAATTTGATTTGCATAATGTAGTGGATTAGTATCATGCACATCCAGCAAATTGTATTGAGCATCCTTGAAATGCACAAATACCAGTTTTTGTATCAAGTGTGCCTTTTTGTGCCTTGGATATCCATAATTTTGCTTATACATGATCGTACTGCTGCTGAATTATTTGAAATCTGTCCATAATTTTTTTAATTATTTATTTATTTATTTATTTATTTTTTATGCTGCAGATGATCTTCCATGAGTGTAGTTACCTTTAGTACCCACTCCTTGGACAATAATTGTACTTTATTATGTTTCACTGGAGACGGGCATCATGGCTCCCTGTTGGACAAGGATGGAGATACATGGCTCGACACCTGTTTTAGTGTCTTTTTCACTTGTCAAGCATGTATTGTCATCACTGTACTGCTCATGCCCATTGTCTTCACAGCCGAGGGTGTACGACACCACACATTCCACTGAATCATCTTGCAGAAACACTAATAGTTCATGCTCCACTTCTTTCTCACTTTGCAAAATGTCAACTTTGGCAGCTATTGTTGTAGATACAATGCAATGTTTACTTTGTGTATTGTTGTGAGTTAGTCATCGAGTAAGCATTTCAACTACGCTCCATACCTCAAGCTGTGCTTGCCATTGGATACCTTCAATTCCAGCCCCGGTTGCCATTAGCAGCCAATATTGTGATTGCATGGTAGACAGTGTGTGGTGTGTAAAATGCCGTAAACATCATTGGCCTTTTGTGATCTCGCACTTAAGGGGTTCCTTGTGAGATAGGAGCCAAGTTTGTAAAACTATTGAAACATATTTTTCATTTCTGTGTAACTCTACTGTAATAACGTGTTATTTCAAATTCGATGAATATTTTGTATAAGGTTAGCAAATGTGATATCTGAATCAACATTCAGACATGAAGGTATGAAAGTTGTTGCTCTGTTAAAATATGAAACTTTTTAAAATTTAAATGTTGTTGTTGTTGTTGTTGTTGTTGTGGTCTTCAGTCCTGAGACTGGTTTGATGCAGCTCTCCATCCTACTCTATCCTGTGCAAGCTTCTTCATCTCCCAGTACCTACTGCAACCTACATCCTTCTGAATCTGTTTGGTGTATTCATCTCTTGGTCTCCCTCTACCATTTTTACCCTCCACACTGCCCTCCAATACTAAATTGGTGATCCCTTGATGCCTCAGAACATGTCCTACCAACCGATCCCTTCTACTAGTCAAGTTGTGCCACAAACTTCTCTTCTCCCCAATCCTATTCAATACCTCCTCATTAGTTATGTGATATACCCATCTAATCTTCAGCATTCTTCTGTAGCACCACATTTAGAAAGCTTCTATTCTCTTCTTGTCTAAACTATTTATCATCCATGTTTCACTTCCATACATGGCTACACTCCATACAAACACCGGTACTTTCAGAAACGACTTCCTGACACCTAAATCTATACTCGATGTTAACAAATTTCTCTTCTTCAGAAAGGCTTTCCTTGCCATTGCCAGTCTATATTTTATATCCTCTCTACTTTGTCCATCATCAGTTATTTTGTTCCCCAAATAGCAAAACTCCTTTACTACTTTAAGTGTCTCATTTGCTCCCTCAGCATCACCCGACATAATTCGACTGCATTCCATTATCCTTGTTTTGCTTTTGTTGATGTTCATCTTATATCCTCCCTTCAAGACACTGTCCATTCCGTTCAACAGCTCTTCCAAGTCCTTTGCTGTCTCTGACAGAATTACAATGTCATCGGCGAACCTCAAAGTTTCTATTTCTTCTCCAAGGATTTTAATACCTACTCTGAATTTTTCTTTTGTTTCCTTCACTGCTTGCTCAATATACAGATTGAATAACATAGGGGAAAGGCTACAACCCTGTCTCACTCCCTTCCCAACCACTGCTTCCGTTTCATGTCCCTCGACTCTTATAACTGCCATCTGGTTTCTGTACAAATTGTAAATAGCCCTTCGCTCGCTGTATTTTACCCCTGCCAACTTCTGAATTTGAAAGAGAGTATTCCAGTCAATATTGTCAAAATCTTTCTCGAAGTCTACAAATGCTAGAAACGTAGGTTTGCCTTTCCTTAATCTAGCTTCTAAGATAAGTCGTAGGGTCAGTATTGCCTCACGTGTTCCAATATTTTTGTGGAATGCAAACTGATCTTCCCCAAGGTCGGCTTCTACTAGTTTTTCCATTCGTCTGTAAAGAATTCGCGTTAGTGTTTTGCAGCCGTGACTTATTAAACTGATAGTTCGCTAATTTTCACATTTGTCAACACCTGCTTTTTTGGGATTGGAATTATTATATTCTTCTTGAAGTCTGAGGGTATTTTGCCTGTCTCATATGTTTTGCTCACCAGATGGTAGAGTTTTGTCAGGGCTGGCCCTCCCAAGACTGTCAGTAGATCTAATGGAATGTTGTCTACTCCTGGGGCCTTGTTTCGACATAGGCCTTTCAGTGCTCTGTCAAACTCTTCACACAGAATCATATCTCCCATTTCATCTTCATCTACATCCTCTTCCATTTCCATAATATTGTCCTCAAGTACATCGCCCCTGTATAGACCCTCTATATACTCCTTCCACTTTTCTGCTTTCCCTTCTTTGCTTAGAACTGGGTTTCCATCTGAGCTCTTGATATTCATACAAGTGGTTCTCTTTTCTCCAAAGGTCTCTTTAATTTTCCTGTAGGCAGTATCTATCTTACCCCCGGTGAGATCAGCCTCTACATCCTTACATTTGTCCTCTACGCCACCCCTGCTTAGCCATTTTGCACTTCCTGTCGATCTCATTTTTGAGATGTTTGTATTCCTTTTTGCCTGCTTCATTTACTGCATTTTTACATTTTCTCCTTTCTTCAATTAAATTCAATATTTCTTCTGTTACCCAAGGACTTCTACTAGCCCTCGTCTTTTTACCTACTTGATCCTCTGCTGCCTTCACTACTTCATCCCTCAAAGCTACCCATTCTTCTTCTAGTATCTCCAGGCTTCTTCCATGTATACAACCTTCTTTCATGATTCTTGAACCAAGTGTTGTTTTATGGATGAATTAAATTTCCTGAAGATTCTTCCAATGAATCTCAGCCTGGAATCTGGTTTCCTTACAGCTCGCTTTATGTAGTGATTCCTCTTTAGGGCACTCTGGATGGTTAGTGCTTCATATTTTATGGTAGTTGCTGTTTCCAGTTGCCATTGCTACTGCAATCAAACATTAGTTGAAGTCATATTTAAGCTCAATATGCTACATTTATTTACTTTCAGGGTCAACTTTATTTATATCTTTACAATATCATTGCTTGGAGCCATAACAAAGATGGCTTTTGTAAACGTCAGAAATTATGGTATGACAATAATGACACGTAGAAATGTGTTATAAGCTGCAGTTGTTGCATCTTTTATCTACAGGGTGTTTCAAAATGAATATACACACTTTATCTCTTTGTAGCATGTAATATATTCAACTTACAACTATAAATTGTGCATAAAATGAAGGAGCAACTCAAACAGTTTTGTTTGTATATCTTTGTGCAGAGGGAAGAGTATGGAATAACCAAGAGTAATGGAAGAATACATTCAATGAGTGAGAGTCTCCAGAATGAAATTTTCACTCTGCAGCAGAGTGTGCACTAATATGAAACATCCTGGCAGATTAAAACTGTGTGCTGGACCGAGACTTAAACTCGAGACCTTTTGCAATTTGCGGGCAAGTGCTCTGCCAACTGAGCTACCCAAGCATGACTCACAACCCATCCTCACAGCTTTAATTCTGCCAGTACCTCGTCTCCTACCTTCCAAACTTCTCAGAAGCTCTCCTGCGAACCTCGTAGAACTAGCACTCATTGAAGAAAGGACATTGTGGAGACTTGGCTTTGCCACAGCGTGGGGTATGTTTCCAGAGTGAAGTTTTCACTCTGCAGCGAAGTGTGTGCTCTGTAGGCTGAGATGAAGGTGAAGTTTGGAAGGTAGGAGACGAGGTAATGGCAGAATTAAAGCTGTGAGGACGGCTCATGAGCTGTGCTTGGGTAGCTCGGTTGGTAGAGCACTTGCCCTCGAATGGCAAATGGCCCGAGTTCGAGTTTTGGTCCAGCACACAGTTTTAATCTGCCAGGAAGTTTCGAGTGAGAGTCTTTCATGCGGATTCCCATGAAGCCCCTTTGGAAGGCTAGTTGTGAATTAGCAATTCCAGTGAGTCTGTGTGGAAACTTTTAATGAGACACTTAAACTACGTCCTTGTGATTATCAGTTCTTACAAGTTCTAAAGCCTGCAGATGATAGTTTATGTGCCAACGTTGCAAACAAAATGTTGCTGCATGATGATGAAGATCTTCTGGATCGTATCGTCTTCAGTGATGAATCGACACTTCGCCTAAGTGGAGTTGGAGAAACATACACAATGTGTGCAACTGGGGGTCACCAGTCTGTACTCTGTAGGCTTTAGAACTTGTAAGAACTGGAAACGATAAGGACTTAGTGTAAGAGTCTCATTAAAAGTTTCCACACAGACTCACTGGAATTGCTAATTCACGACTAGCCTTCTGTAAGGGTTTCTTGAGTTTCCTCATGAAAGACTCTCACTCGTTCAACGCATTCTTCCGTTACTCTTGGTTATTCCATTCTCTTCCCTTTGCGCAAAGATATACAAACAAAACTGTTTGAGTTGCTCTTTCATTTGATATACAATTTATACTTGTAAGTCGAAAATAATAAATGCTACAAAGTGATTAAACCCGTTTTTGTGTGCACAAACACTTCACAGCGTTCAACGCATTCTTCCGTTTCTCTTGGTTATTCCATACTCTTCCCTTTGCGCAAAGATATACAAACAAAACTGTTTGAGTTGCTCTTTCATTTGATATACAATTTATACTTGTAAGTTGAAAATAATAAATGCTACAAAGTGATTAAACCCATTTTTGTGTGCACAAACACTTCACAGCATGAACCTCTGTGGTCCATCCCATATATAAATCTTATTGCTCTAATCTGTCACAGCTGTATTCTTTCATAGTGTACATCAGCTGCACGGTCCCATAGCTCAATCTTATAATTGAGGATGGCGGTAAATTGTTCCATAATATATTATTTTCATTGTTTGGTTAGGAACTATCTTGGTGAACTGGCTTAGGTGATATAAGGGGCTACTGACTTTTCCGCATACAAAATTAATGTGGTTTGTACTCCACAAATTTTCATCAAACATACACAATCAGAAATTTACAGCTCCCAGATTTTGTCGCTGAGATGTTACATGCATTACTTACATTGTTGAGGTGAGAACTGCTCACTTTACTGGTGGATTGAAAGTTCATCATCGTATAAGTTTATATTAGATTAGAAATATTTTTTGTTCCAATTGATCGATAGTGAGAAGATTCCCCAGGATACACCATATTTACCTGATTATAAGATGAGGTATTTTCCCAGACTCATCATTTGAAAAATTTGGGGTCACCTTAAATTTGCCAGTTAAATTTTTCCTGCTGAGGTTGATGTTTTTACATCATTTAATAGATTAATATAGGGGTCATTTTTCATTTACCGATGAAGCTTTGGCTTCTGGGGGTTCAATAAATTTATTTTGAAGAGCAAACAATGCTTTCAATTGAATAGACTCGAGATTTCCCGATATGCCGAAGCACTCAATGCAGTATCGACCTTGTTCGAACAGTCATTCGACTCATGGTAGTAGTGTACGGGAGATGGGAGACACTTGAACTGTCCACTTCAATACTCTAATGCTCTGCATAAAAATTGATGATTTTGTGAAACACAAGAGAAAATAGCAGCAAATTATCCTCTTAAAATTTAGTTATATTTGAACAGGTTTGCAATAAAAGTTCTCGTAGATGTCTGGCTACTGTATACGTACGTTAATGCGACTTTTTAAGGAAAGATAACATACATCTTGTTTTTCAAAATCATTTACCATGTCAATTTTCTGTTTCATTATGAGAAAATAATGGTTTACCAAATGGCTTGTAAATGGGAAATTCGCTTACTGTTCATGTAGTAGAATTCTGGTGGAAAATGTCACCAGCTTGTGAACAGGATGGTGACATGAAGATGAAACAAAGAAGAAAATTAACCCAAAATTAAATGCCTAACAAATGAAATAAATAAAATTAAACTGACTGCAGTTGTTATCTCAAGAATAAATTACAATACAAACACACATTTTTGAGGTAGTGCCAACAGATGTCACTAAATCACAGGACAAGCAAAAGCATGAAAATTGGTCTGAATTGTGATTTTTGTCCTTTATTTAAGTATTAGTTTTGTTGTTACATATGACCTGCACCCAAGGAGATATTGCTGTCTGTACTTCAGTATTGTTCAAGCACAGCAGTAAGGTTGGAGAGGGAACTGCAATGAGTGCAATGAGGGGAGTAGTGAGCAGGCAGCAGATATCTTTGTACTGCAAACTGTACTGCGTACTTTTGACTTTTTATGAACATCTGCCATGTTTAAGCTGCAGTTTGCCTGAATCCATTTGTACTCAGAATCAAATAATTGACTTTAAAATTGTACAAATACACAGTAGCAAGAAATGTTGAAAGGCTATGTACTTCATGCATCAATGTTGTCGACGCTTTCTATGAGGTATGACGCAAATGATAGGGGATGTGTCAGCTGCTGTTTCTACAAAGCCAATGAGAGAGCAACGGATAGATGGTATGGTCAGGAACAAGAGACATTGTAACATCCTTACCAGTATAGAAATGAAATCCGGGATGTGTTCGGAAAGAAACAGCTATGTTCTCGGGTTTCACTGTGACCAGAACCTCAGAAATCACAACATATTCGGAGAAAATGGCATGTAGGAGATAATGAAAGAAATTTCTGATTTATCTCAAATATGAATGATCAGCTCTGTCATAGAGCACAGGAAATAATTTACTAAGCATCAAAATACTTGCGAGGAGCATCAATACATATATACTCAACACACCTTGAAGAAGCCATGAATACATCTCAAAGAAGTCCATACACAGTCATTTTACTGCATACACAGTCATTTTACTGGAGTTGATCGATTAGTCGATATTGTGGTGAACACAGAAGCTCCCATCCATTGAAAACCTGTACAGCCTACAGCTTGAGTCGATGGTATGTTGTGCCTCATCTGACTTCTATCCTCCCTGAGGACTTGGGAGCAGGTAACCAACTCATGAGTGGGGTAGGCCACCTGATTGCAGGCATGGCAGGGCTGTTTCTTGACAGACATGGAAACTGCAGGAGCTGTAGTGAGCACCTGGGTATAAGTCGGCACACAGGGTCACAGTGCCTCAGAGTTTTGGAGAGTGAAACCACCTCACCCCTTTGGGAGGACGACGGTTCAATCCTGCGTCCGGCCAGCCTGATTTAGGTTTTCTGTGATTTCCCTAAATCGCTCCAGGCAAATGCCGGGATGGTTCCTTTGAAAGGGCACGGCCGGCTTCCTTCCCCATCCTTCCCTAATCCGATGAGACCGATTACCTCGCTGTTTGGTCTCTTCCCCCAAACAACCCAACCCACCTCACCCCATCCTTTACTATGCACACAATATCCTGGTGCACTAGGAGTCTCCAAGAATTTGCATTTTGTTTGTCTTCCAGTGTGAGGGAATAGTTGTGTAGCAGGGACAGGGGTGTCTGTATCCCCAGACGAGCATGTCACTCAAGACGTAATGGAGAGGGGTGTGGTCGCAGGGAAGTGTGGTGCAGCTGTCAGTACAGGTAGGTTACATGTTAGTTAATCTTAGGGAGGAGCAATGAAGGCAGGTTTGAGTCTTTCTATTGATACTGTCTCAGTACCTGCTCCCTTGCGGATGATGAACGTGTTAGGTTCCCTCGAGAGCACTTCATATGGACCAGAGTATGGGGAAGTGAGAGGCAGCCGAACCGCATCATCAGACAGCCATACATGTGTTGATGTGTGTAGTTCTTTGTAGATGAACTGGTCACATTGATTGTGGCATTGTGGGTTTGCTGGGCATAGACAATTGATGTGTTACTCCAATTTTTTAAGAAAATTCAACTGGTTCCTGGAAATCTGTGCTGGTGAAGGTACAGTGAAGTCACTCGACACACACAGTTGTTCACTGAAGACTAGTTATGCTGCAGAGCAGGACAAATCTTCTTTTAATGCTGTTCAGAGGCCGAGCAGTGCCCAGGGCACAGTATCAGTCCATAACTCTTTGTGGCACATGATGATAGATTTGAATGACTGATGCTTGCGTTCAACCATGCCATTGTTAGCAAGATGATAGCTTGTAGTACGAAGCTGATGGTACCACAAAAGTTGAATAGGTGGTTGAATAGCAATGCCTTAAACTGATGGCCACAGTCAATTTTGAAGGTGAGAGGAATGCCGTGTGGAGAAAACCATATGTTGATCAGTGCTGTGGCAACAGATTGAGCGGTAATGTTAGCAAGAGATGTGGCCTCAGACCACCTGGTTTTGCAGTCAACAATGGTTAGGAATTAATCGACTGTTAATGCATGGTAGTGGACCAACCAAATCTATGGATGTGGACAAAGTGTGCCGATATTAGAGGAAAATCCTGAGTAGTGGTATGCTCATGCCATGAGATTTTGTATTGTAGGCTTGCTGGCCGGGAACTTGCCCACGTATGACTGTCGTTTTTGACCCCACACCAGACAACCTTGCTCATCACCGATTTGACCAATGCATTGATACTGGGATGTGACATGTCATGAATTGCATTGAAGAGCCCTTGACGGTGTTCTTGCGGGATGAGCAAATGCAGTTGGTTGCCACCACTGTCCCACTACATTCGTATTCATATTAGGAAACATCAGCTGATATGCACGCCAGACAAAGTGAGGCAAACTTTGCATTGTGGACGTACTGTTGAATAAAGGTGTCTGTGCACTGGCTATCTGCAGTCTTTTCCCATTTCATCACAGTAATAAATGACACCGCTTACAAGAGGCTGTCAGCAACAGTGTTATCTTTGCCATTGATGTGATGAATGTCTATTGTGAATTGAGCCATGAAGTCTGTATGTCTGGTTTGACATGGTGAGGCATGTTCCATTGGCCACTGGAGAATAGACATGAGATGCTGATGATCAGTAGACACTGCGAAGTGTTGACCTTCTAGTGTAGGTCAGAAGTGTTTGATGGCAAGATACATATCCAGCAGATCTCTGTCTATGGAACTCCATTTTATTTGTACTTCTTTCAGACACTTGGAGAAGAATGCTAAGGGTTGCCATGAACTGTGTACTTGTGTTAGAGGTTGCACCCACCTCTGCCTGACAGGCATCAACAAAGAGATCAATCGGCACCCAGGCTTTGGATGTGTTAGCGGTGTAGCCTTAAATAGTGCTGTTTTTAGATTTTCAGCTGCTTCCACATTCCATTGAACCTTCCTGTTGCCAGAGATATTTTTTCCCAAGAGGAGTCGATCAAGAGGCTGCTGTGTCACTGCCACTTTCAGTAGACGATGAAGATAGTAATTTATCATTCCGATGAATCATCAGAGTTCTTTGTATGTTGTGAGGTGTGGCATACCTTGACAGCAGAAATCTTTTCCTGCAGTGGAGCTAGGTCAGAATGGGAAATTTTGTAGCCCAAAAAGAAAACATCCTCAAGATGTTGAAAGAGTTGACAGATATGTTGAAAATGATTTTGCAGGGATTTGGAAACGATCAAAATGTCACTGACTTAACAGAAGACGAATGAGAGATCGCATCAAAAACAATGTGTAAACCTTTGTCATGTTTGTCTGGAATTATGTAATCCATACAACATTATGTTGTACTAGTATAGTCCAAACTCTGTTATGATGGTTGTTTTTTATTTCCTCTTTGGCCATAGGGATTTGGGAGAATGCATTGGCACAATCAAGAGCACTGAATACAGATGCATCACAAAGCGTGTAGGTGAAGGATGCTGTGTTGGGGATCGGGTAATGGTCTGGTATGGTACGAGCATTTAGAACTCAGCAGTTACCACATATCCTCCATGAACCATCTTTCTTTTTTGCCATCTGGGATGGCGACGCCCAATCACTGTCTGACATAGATACAATGCCCTCTGTTAACATTTTGTTCATTGCTGGTTGTGCCACTTTGGATTTGCCTGCTGGTAGGCGACATGCATGGAAGAAGATGGGCTGTTCATGCATTCTTTTGATATGACATTGTGTGATGTGCAAATGTTTTTTTACATGCTATGGCAGGGTCTGTCAGAGCGGGAAATTGACACAATTAATGAGAACCAATAGTGTGATTGGTGATGGAGTAGAGTTTATTGCCTTGCACAGGTACAGTATTGGTTGTTTTCAGGTGTGTTTCATTTGGATGACATGCGGGAGCACTCACTGGTGTTCATCGCCTGCATTTGGATGTACACATGATGCAGAACATTTTTTTGCATTAGTGCCAAACTTTTTGTGAAACCAACACCAAGTGGAAGAGTCACTTGTGTTACTGGTGAAATTTGTTTTTTGGGTCATAGAGATTTGAGGAACAATATGAAATAACATTGACTTTCAGCACGGACATCATTTGCATGTTGTGGTGGAGCACACATCAGGGCCAGCTTTGTTGATTGTAGTCATGCACACTATAGGGCTGCTAGTGGTTACATTGCAGGGCATGCACGGTCCAGAGACGCTCTCATATGGACACAGTAACTGATCACAACGAATTCTGTCTTCAAGGTAAGTAGCCATAGTGTCCACCTTTTTAGCTAAATCTGAGAGTGTCAGATTAGTTTCAGCAGCTAACACAGGGTGTAACTTAGTGGGAAGCTTTTTGAGCATATAAGGCATAAAAAAGTCTCAGTCAACAAGTCTTTGCAAGCAAATGAACGTAATTCCTGTAGCAGTTCTGAAGGCTTCAAATGAATGTATATTTGTTATGAGAGCATGTTTTAAAATGTTCATGGAGCGGTAGAGAATAATGTTCAATTAGAGCCTGTTTTAGGTGGGCACACGATTGTTCATGTTGAACATGCTCCATATTTTTGATGTGATTAGGGTCTAGTTGCACTAACATAAAGGATATTTGTCAAAGGAACAAAGCACTTGGTGATTTTAAAATGTTTCTTCCTTTTGAGTTAATCACAGTTCACTATTTGTTGACCAAAATGGCAGCAGTTTCATATTACCAGTGTCAGGCATAGACAAAGCATGATACAGATCCAGAATGGCTTGATGACGTATTTACTCAGTTGTGGTCAAAGTAGAAGCCATTGGTGTAGAAACTGGTGTATGTTCTTGTGTGATTGATGTTGGAAATGGCTCTAAAGTAGGATGCAACAGTGATGAATCTGACTCTGTTGTCAATGGTTTATCTATGTTCTAGTCAGTGGCCACGCCTTACACTTGCGGAAATAGGGTACAACATGTCATAAAAACAGGAATACATATGCAATAAATATTTACAGTGAAAAACACATGTGCTAATGTACCTTCCACAGATTCCAAGGGAAATGATCATCATGGGTGAAGAATGAATAAAAAAACTGTAAACAAATTTTCATTTAAAAGGTAATAAATACTAAATATTGCATTTTATAATTTTGTGAAGACAGAAGGGGTGAAAAAAAATTTGTGCTTTATGTTTTTAAATGTTTTTGTTACACATTACAACTTGGCATGAGGTCCAACTTAAAAAGAACATGTTTCATAACAAAAATATTTTTTAAGACATGAAGATGAGAGCAAAGTCTGCCAAAACTGGTTGTTTTAAATAAAGACAGACATATATAATATTGGCTTTAGAAATCTTTTAGCAAATACTAAACAGAAAAAAAATCTTACAACACTTATTTACAAACTAGTTGATAAACCCAGCATTGCCTGGTTATTTATTTATAGCTGAAACTGTGATGTTGTATCTGTGGAATTTATTTTTGACTTATAAAATTTATTTGCATACAACATTTGAAGTAGCATGATAGGGGACATGAAACAAGTGCTTGTTTGCTTCACTAACATGGCAGGGAGACATGTAGAGTTGGCCGTGCAAAAAGTAACTAACACTAAGATTATTTGAGGTCATGGCATAACAAGAGCTCACTGGAAATTTGAACATGTTTAATGTGAAATGGTTAATTGTTAGAGTCCTAACAATTAACCATCGAGGTATAAAAACTAGCTAACGTGTGCCACTTCCCACCAGAATTTTCACTTCTGTGATGTGACGTTGAAGAGAAGTAAACATTGTGTCTTGCTTTTGGAAGGCGTTTCCAAAGAGCAAGTTACAGCCTGATGTTCTTGTGCTACAGCAAGTCTCACCTCACGATATTCTTTTGGCTCTTGAGACCACATAGTCCTCAGTCTTTCAGCTTTTCTGGTGTATTCAGGAAGACTCATCCACTTTCTATGCATTTTTATTTGCAAACAAAACAAAATAGAAACGTAATGAGTAGGCACCCAATCACAGAGAAAAATTAATAAAATTGATTTTCCTAGGAAAGAATACAAATAAAACCTATTGAAAGAAGTAAAGCAATGTCTTTGATACACAAAGGGAATCCAGTAACTCCATATATCCTAACCAAGTAAATTCGCTGTTAATGCCTGTGTCACCTAGGATGGCGCTTCCGCACGTACAGGCAGAATGGAGTAAGTAAATGCGGAGGGATGAGAACTGCGCATGCGTGGCTGCAAAGAGCAGGCAAACAAAATCCATGTTGCCAAACTGTGTTGCTGCTGAAAACAATCAGGTTCACTTGCTACGGTACATCATATTATACATTGAAATCTATGAGGGGAATGATAAATTTTAAAACCAATTTTGATCAATCATCATGAGAGAAATATTAATTAACGTCTTGACAACGTTATGTTCACTGCTGCACAGATTTAATCTGCTTGACATCAAGAAGCAAGAACAGCTGACACGAGCTTTGTGAAGCACAATTTTTCTCGAAATGACAATAGTCTAATGACAAGTTCATTGAAACTGCTTGCAGTAATGATCATTTATTGTGATTTGTAGCGTATTATAAGTAAAAATACAATAAATAAAAAAATTAACTTCAAGCACAAATCAAAATCATAATATTTGCTTGACAACTGCTACTATTCAACAGAATTTTTAAAAATGTGTATAAGGTGTGTGTCTGGCTGTGTTTGACTGTAGTTAAGTGTAATCACTGTGTGTAAAAAAGAACTACTGGTAGAAAAGACTAATGTAAAAGACTATCATAAAAATGATCAGTAAGTTGTCAGTTCTTCACTGTCAATGGGTATTATGAGTGTAAACTAACTCTTTCGACATTGCAGTGAGAGATTGCATTTATAATTCATTGAAAAAGCAAACAATTAACCAACATCTGCGAATAACTTCAGGGAATGCTGACTGATAACATCAGAAACGACTGATATTTCAAGTAACAGTTACTGTCAGTTTAAGGCATTTTCCACTTCATGTTTTGACAGGGGTGTACATGTGGAAATGTCGGGTGATGCTGAGGGAATTACATTAGGAAATGAGACACTTAAAGTAGTAAAGGAGTTTTGCTATTTGGGGAGCAAAATAACTGATGATGGTCGAAGTAGAGAGGATATAAAATGTAGACTGGCAATGGCAAGGAAAGCGTTTCTGAAGAAGAGAAATTTGTTAACATCGAGTATAGATTTAAGTGTCAGGAAGTCATTTCTGAAAGTATTTGTATGGAGTGTAGCCATGTATGGAAGTGAAACATGGACGATAAATAGTTTAGACAAGAAGAGAATAGAAGCTTTCGAAATGTGGTGCTACAGAAGAATGCTGAAGATTAGATGGGTAGATCACATAACTAATGAGGAAGTATTGAATAGGATTGGGGAGAAGAGAAGTTTGTGGCACAACTTGACCAGAAGAAGGGATCAGTTGGTAGGACATGTTCTGAGGCATCAAGGGATCACCAATTTAGTATTGGAGGGCAGCGTAGAGGGTAAAAATCGTAGAGGGAGACCAAGAGATGAATACACTAAGCAGATTCAGAAGGATGTAGGTTGCAGTAGGTACTGGGAGATGAAAAAGCGTGCACAGGATAGAGTAGCATGGAGAGCAGCATCAAACCAGTCTCAGGACTGAAGACCACAACAACAACAACAACATGTGGAAATATTGGACTTTTGACGAATTTATCTGGTCGCATTCTCGTGTGTTATTAGAGCATACAGCATGCTGGGAGAACCTTAATTTCTCCTTGGGCAATATGTTGAACGTTATAGTCTGCATAATTCATAGGATACGAAGTCCTAATCAGTAAAGGCTAGGAAGATTTCATTATTATGTGTGCAACTGATATGTTGAGAAACACATTTTTTAAGCCACAAGTCTTTAAAACTAAGGAATGTTATTAGTTTACTTTGTGCCAAAATCTACGTCGTAATATCATTGTCACTGCTGTTTGATTCTGTTTCTGAATCATCTGATTGTAAATTTACATTGATAGGTTCAAGGCTTATATCCACCATCACTTCCCTTTAAAAATTTTCTTTCTGAAGCTTTTCAGCGTGCTGGACAGACTATGCCCATGCTAAAGAGGGATGTTGTCAATTGCCTCATGCGCAAATGATTCAGTGTCTGTTATCTTGAATGATTTGTCTTTTTTTTTTGGTCAGGTCTGTATAGTCTGTTGCATGACGTGTATAATTTAATTAGCTGCAGGAGATTGGTATGAGTCTGGTTTATACTGTGTGAAATATTTTTATTTTTAAGCCAGAGAAAAATACCCTCTTTTCTGATGTCTGGTCATGATGTTTTCTCTGTAACAGTTGAGTTATAACTAGCAATGACCAACTCCGAAGCAAGGTATGACAAGAATTGTAAACCACGCCATAAAACTGACAGCATTCATTTCTGAATGGTAGTCACTGCTGTTTTTCTTACACTTAAATACAACTTTACCCTAAGAAAGAAAACCAGAAGAAGAGCCAGCATGCAGAATAATTATCTGAGAACATATTCTACATCTGCATCTGCATCTGCACAGAACTTAACAAGCCAATGGCAGAGGGTACTCTGTACCACCAATAGTTATTTTCTTTCGTGTTCCACTAGCAAATAGAGCAAGGGAAAAACCATTGTCTATATGCCTCTGTATGAGACCTAATTTCTTGTATATTATCTTCGTGGTCCTTATATGCAGCATATGCTGACAGCAGTAGAATCATTCGGCAGTCACCTTCAAATGGTGGTTCTCTAAATTTTCTCAATAATATTTCTCAAAAAGAATGTCGACTTCCCTCCAGAAATTCCTATTTTATTTCTTGGAGCATCTCCATAACTCTTACCTGTTGTTCTAACCTGCCAGTAACAAATCCAGTAGTTTGCCTCTGTACTGTTTCATTGTCTCCCTTCAATCTGACCTGATACAGAATCCAAACACTCAAGCAGTACTCAAGAATAGGTCACATACTATATATGGTCTCCTTTACAGATAAACCATTTGAACCACTCTTTCCTAAAATTCTGCCAATAAACTGAAGTTAGTCATTCGCCTTCCCTACCACAGTTCTCACATGCTCGTTCGATCTCATATCACTTTGCAACATTGTGCCCAGTTTTATAAATGACGTGACTTTGTCAACATTAATAATACTGTATCTGAACATTACAGGTTTGACCTTCCTGCTCACCCTCATTAACTTACATTTTTCCACATTTAGGGCTAGCTGTCATTGATCTCACCAACTGGAAATTTTGTCTAAGTCGTATCTTCCTACAGTCACTCAACTCCGACACCTTACTGTACACCATTACATCATCAACAAACAACTGCAGACTGCTGCCCACCCTGTCCACCAAATCATTTACTTATATAGAGAGCAATAGTGGTCCTGTCACACTTCCCTGGGGTACTCCTAATGATGCCCGTGTCTCTGATGAACACTCACTGCTGAGGACAACATACTGGGTTTATTTATTTATTTATTTATCCTTTGACAAAGTACATTGTATGGATCAAGATATATTTTCATTTCATGCACCTACAAGTACATAGTATTTACTGTCTCCTGTTTAACAAAAATATAATTTATTACAAAATTATTCTAGGACTATTTCATATTACATTAGGTTTTGTACAATTTTTCTTTTGATACAATAATCATATTGCAATTGTTTTGAACTTTAGTGCACATAAATTCATTTACACTATAATAATAGTTTTCTATTAGAAAATTTTTGAGAAATTTTTTGAAAATATTTTTATTGTTTATTTCTCTTAAAGAATTAAGGGGTTTTTTTCAAGGGCTTTTGGTCCAGCGTATGCTGGCTTTTTTTTTGTATTTTGTGGTGTTGTGTGTAGGTTCATGGAAGAGGTTCCATTTTCTTGTGTCATGGTTGTGTTGTGTGTTGTTATCTCTAGTATTGGGAGGATATTTGAATTTTGTCCAGCAGAGGAGTTCATATAGGTATATATCAGGAAATGTTAGTATTTTGAGAGCTTTAAATGCTGGTTTACACGAATCTTTCCATTTAAGGTTGGCTATCATTCTTATGGCTCTTTTTTATAATTTAAATATTTTGTTAATGTATGTTTAATAGGTACCTCCCCACAAAGTTATGCCGTAACTTAATGTCATATGAATTAATGCATAGTATATTGTTTTCATAATGCCTATATCTTTTAGATAGCTGAGTTTGTGCTGCACATATAGGTTTTCCTTGAGTTTCCCCCTTATATATTCTATATGCTTATCCCGGTTTGCATTTCCAGCGATAATTATCCCAAGGAATTTTGTATATTTGGTGTTCTCTGCTATAAACTCATCTATGCATACATTGATATCCTCACCGTGAAAGTTTCGAAGTCTGAAGTTTACACAAAGTGTTTTAGTAATACTGTTGTGCAGGTTTAATTCAGTAACTCTTTGGATGGCATTATTTACTTCTACATTGGCTTTTATTTCTAGCTCTTCTGTGTCTTTTATCTGTGAACAGTAGAGTTGTGTCATATAACTATACTACCATACCTAATCATATTTGGGATGTGATTTGTGTACAGAATGAAGAATATTGGGCCAAGAATGGAACCTTGTGGCACAGAGAAGTGTAAAATTCTTGCTTTAGATCTTATTTTTTCACCAGTAGTTTTTGTAAGTTCATTGTATTGGCTCCTGTTTGTCAGGTGTGAGAGAATCCAGTCTCCTGCATTTCCTCTTGTGCCATATACTCCTAATATTTGTACTAAACTTTTGTGGTCTACGCATTCGAATGGCTTTGTTAGATCCATAAATACTCCTACACATTTATTTTTAGTGTCCAAGTTTGTTATGACATTTTCGATGAGATCTGTTTCTGCATCTATGGTGCATTTATCTTTCTGGAAGCCAAACCGATTCTTGTTGATTATTTCATATTTAATTAGAAAAGCAACGAGTCTCTGTGCATAAGCTCGTTCAAATATTTTTGATATGACTGGTAAAAGAGCTATAGGCCTATAATTTTCTGGACTGTGTCCATGCCCCTTTTTATGTATTGGTTTTATCAGTGCTGTCTTTAAGCACTTTGGAAAAGTTCCTTCCAGGAATGATGAATTGATTAGTTGTGTAAGAGGTTTCTTGAGTTCCTGCATACAGTGTTTAATTTCTATACTTGATATTCCATCAATTCAAACATAACTTTGTTAGTTTTAGGTTTTTTATTGTCTTTAATGTTTCTTCTTCTGTCTCTAGGAAAAGCGCCATTGTTTTTCCCTAGGCATTAATAAATGTTTTCCAGGTGTTATTGTGTTTTTTATTATTTGTTTTTTCTTTTAGTTTTTGGCCTACTGTGGCAAAATAGTCATTGAAGAGATTTATGATTTTATTCTGTTCAGTTATAGTTTTTTTGCTGATCATGAACTGTATTTTGCTATGTTCCTGTGAATTGGAGGGTTTGCGAATTGTGGTTATAATAGACCAGCAAGCCTTGCTTTTATTAGCAGCACTATTTATGTACTTTTTTGCTTCTAGTCATTTGGCTGCTTGCAGCACTTTAGCATAGATTCGTTTATATTTTCTGTAGTACTCTTTAAAATTTTCATCAATGCTAGTTTAATATACACTCCTGGAAATTGAAATAAGAACACCGTGACTTCATTGTCCCAGGAAGGGGAAACTTTATTAACACATTCCTGGGGTCAGATACATCACATGATCACACTGACAGAACCACAGGCACATAGACACAGGCAACAGAGCAAGCACAATGTCGGCACTAGTACAGTGTATATCCACCTTTCGCAGCAATGCAGGCTGCTATTCTCCCATGGAGACAATCGTAGAGATGCTGGATGTAGTCCTGTGGAACGGCTTGCCATGCCATTTCCACCTGGCGCCTCAGTTGGACCAGCGTTCGTGCTGGACATGCAGACCGCGTGAGACGACACTTCATCCAGTCCCAAACATGCTCAATGGGGGACAGATCCGGAGATCTTGCTGGCCAGGGTAGTTGGCTTACACCTTCTAGAGCACGTTGGGTGGCACAGGATACATGCGGACGTGCATTGTCCTGTTGGAACAGCAAGTTCCCTTGCCGGTCTAGGAATGGTAGAACGATGGGTTCGATGACGGTTTGGATGTACCGTGCACTATTCAGTGTCCCCTCGACGATCACCAGTGGTGTACGGCCAGTGTAGGAGATCGCTCCCCACACCATGATGCCGGCTGTTGGCCCTGTGTGCCTCGGTCGTATGCAGTCCTGATTGTGGCGCTCACCTGCACGGCGCCAAACACGCATACGACCATCATTGGCACCAAGGCAGAATCGACTCTCATCGCTGAAGACGACACGTCTCCATTCGTCCCTCCATTCACGCCTGTCGCGACACCACTGGAGGCGGGCTGCACGATGTTGGGGCGTGAGCGGAAGACGGCCTAACGGTGTGCGGGACCGTAGCCCAGCTTCATGGGGACAGTTGCGAATGGTCCTCGCCGATACCCCGGGAGCAACAGTGTCCCTAATTTGCTGGGAAGTGGCGGTGCGGTCCCCTACGGCACTGCGTAGGATCCTACTGTCTTGGAGTGCATCCGTGCGTCGCTGCGGTCCGGTCCCAGGTCGACGGGCACGTGCACCTTCCGCCGACCACTGGCGACAACATCGATGTACTGTGGAGACCTCACGCCCCACGTGTTGAGCAATTCGGCGGTACGTCCACCCGGCCTCCCGCATGCCCACTATACGCCCTCGCTCAAAGTCCGTCAACTGCACATACGGTTCACGTCCACGCTGTCGCGGCATGCTACCAGTGTTAAAGACTGCGATGGAGCTCCGTATGCCACGGCAAACTGGCTGACACTGACGGCGGCGGTGCACAAATGCTGCGCAGCTAGCGCCATTCGACGGCCAACACCGCGGTTCCTGGTGTGTCCGCTGTGCCGTGCGTGTGATCATTGCTTGTACAGCCCTCTCGCAGTGTCCGGAGCAAGTATGGTGGGTCTGACACACCGGTGTCAATGTGTTCTTTTTTCCATTTCCAGGAGTGTATTTTGTGTATCGTTTTTATCTTGTTCCTAAAGACCAAAATTCCTTTTGTTATCCATTTTTTGTTTGTTATTTGTGGTTTTGGCTGTAGTTTTTATTACTGGGCATGTTATATTGAGATGGTAGGAAAGTGTGTCAATAAAATGAGTCACTTTATGATTCACTGATGGAGAGTCTTTTTCCAGTATTTCCCATCCTTCTTATTCAAGTTTTATCCTAAGAGCTGTTAAGTTTTGTTCATTTAAACTTCTTTTTTTTTCCATATTTTTTGTTTCTTTTCATTTGTGGTGATATGATTTAGACATATTTTTTATTGCATCATGGTCTGACAGGGCCGTTTCTATAACTTCACTTTTGTACTGAAAGCCCCTTAAATTTGTGAAGATGTGATATCTTTGATACAGGAGTTTGTAGTTATACGTGTTGGAGTAGCTATTGCATTGTATAAGCCATATGTTTTCATTGTGTTTAGGAGCTCCCTACAGTCATTTGTGTCTTGCAATGTGTTTATGTTTACGTCACCTAGTAGTACAAGTGCACAATTCTTGCTTGGGATGATATGTAAGAACTCTCCTATGTTTTCAGTGAACGTTTCTATGCACCCATTTGGCGGTCTGTAGATGTTTAAGATGTACAATGAGGAACCACTTAGAACTATTTTTTGGCCTGTTACTTCGACAACATTTTCAATGTTATATTGTTTACTTAAGTCAAGGCTGTTTATATGGTTTCTGCTTACATTGTTATGGGTTGGTATAGCAGCTCCACCTCCCTTACTATACCTCCTGCATGAACTGGCTGTTACGTTGTAATTTGCAACAGTACGTTTTAAAATTTCATGCTCATTTAAACCATGTTCTGTCAGAAATAGAGTGTCAGGAGTTTCCTCATTTAGCATTATTTCTAATTGGGTTGCCTTATTTTTTAAGTATTTTATATTCTGGTGCATTATTTTTATAACTGAATATCCTGATTCTATGTTTGTTTTTGTCCTATATTCTTTTTTGTTATCTCTGCTTTTTGTGGATATCAGATTTCTTGGTTTTTCACCCCTACTATACAGTGTTAGTTTCCCTTGTTTCTAATGATTTTACAAACATCTGCATACATTCTGCTGAGTGTAACCGAACCTAATCTATTTAAATGTGTGCCATCCTTCCCCAGACAATTTTCACACAGGAATTTGTTTGAGTCTACGAGGATAGCACCAAGACAATCACACTCTTGTTTGATGACACTGTTTATTTTGAATATGTATTTGTCACTCACTGACCTCCTTTTTATGATTCCGCTAAGTATGAGCCTGGATCCTTCATAAACACTTCTTGCTGGACGGATCATGTTTCTTGTTTCATTCACTAATTCATCTTTGCTGCTGCTTTTAAGCGAGTTTGTTCCAACATGTATAAAAATACCTTTGTAATTTCATTTGTGTTTTCTGTCCTGTTCTGTAGCTGCTTGTTTTGCAATATTATCCCACGTCGCACATCGATTTTGCGGTTGGGGACAGTGATATTTTTCAAGAGCGAATGTCCTATTACTGGAAGCTCGCAATCTTGTACAGCTGTGGGGTTGTTTCTTCTTTTGGTGTATGTCACCGTCTTCCACTTATATTTTTATATGCTGATGTTAGACCTATTGACTTTTTCGTGTCTTCATTGGAGGCACTGGGTATATTTTTCTTTTTGAAGTTCGAGCCTGCATATGGAGCACGGGATATGTTATTGTTTCTTGAGTTCATAATTTCGTGGTCTTCTATTTGTTTTTGGTGGTTTTCATTCTCACGGCACTGCCTTTCTTGTATTAGTGTATCATTTTCTTTCCTTGCTTCGAATAGTTCAGTTTTTACAATGTCAATGTTGTCTTGTAGCCTCTTTATAGTTTCGTTTTCTGATGCTTGTGATCCAGTTTGGTGTATTTCACACACGCAGAGCTGCTTTTCACATATTAATCTATTATTTTCTTTCTTTATGTTTATATTTTCTGTTTTTAGCGCTTCAATATCCTCTTGTAGCAATTTTATAACTTTATTTTTCGAGTCTGTTGTATTTAAAAGTTCGGTTGTTTCAGCACGTAAACAAACTTGGCATGTCCTTGAAATATCACCACTGATGAACTTCATGTTTACCTCCACATGCTTTTCATGTAGCCAGTAGTTGCACTTTATACACAATATACCTTTCATCACTCGCTTTTTGCATTCTCTACACGAATAACTGTTTTTTGCCTTTTTGATGAGAGCGAAGTGTCACTACAGTTTCCTAATGATGCCATATTACTTGTTCTGTTATGAAGGAGTGTTTGAGCCACCCACATATCTGTGAACTTATTCCAAATGCTCATACCTTCGTTAATAGCGTGCAGTGGGGCACCGTGTCAAATGCTTTCTGGAAATCTAGAACTTTAAAACCGCCAGTATGATTACTTACTTTCCAGCAGGTTTCCCTGGAATGCTTCCAGGAACTGTTGACTGACCTCCTCTTCTTGTATTATAAATCTTTACATGGAATGTAGTTCTTGCGGCACCTATGCTACTTCTTTGAACTAAAAACTCTCTTCTTAATGTATTTGGAACCAATGTCTTTTAAAATTCTGTACATTGATGAAGCGATTACCTTTGAAGCCAATTTTTTCCCGCATAACACTAACAAGTTTTTGTGATGTCGGGTATTCACCATTCACCTGGAGCACTTTAAAACATCGTTGTTAAAATCATCCATTTGTGTTACAGGTTTCTTGTAATTTCGATGCTTTCCAGATGACACAAAACCAACTTTTTCTGTGGTTCCTACAGCTCTGACACTTTCGTTTACAATTCTCTTTGCAGTTTTCTTGCCGACACCATACATTTCTATAGTCCGTTCTTGTGTCTTCCAATGTCAACAGTAGGAGATCTGCTATTAAATTCAAGTTTGAAAAACTTATAAATACAGTAAATATTCCCCCTTGCCAGCTTCTGAAGCAATTCATGTTTATTGTCATCACCTGACTTCTTTTTAATTGCACTAAAACATTTACGGATGCACATTCACACATTCACAGCTACACGCTCACACACACACACACACACACACACACACACACACACACACACACACAAAAAGACCCTGACAGTTCACTGAATAATTTGGGCAACAGTGCAGCATGCAGGAATGAGATTCTCACCGTCTAGCTCTAACTCGCTGCTAGCCACTTGGCTGCCAGTGGCTAATGGAGGGTGAGGTGCAGAATGTTAGAAAATTTGGCCGTCTTCCTACATGATGTCAACTTTAGTGTGTATTCATAAAGATAAGATTGCAGCACTTAACTCTGTCACTTACGTAACCTGAAAATATGCATGTCACTGAGTTACAAAAAAGTAACAATGCCATCTATTGGTTCTGCGGTGTACTATGAAATTAACAGCATCATCTATTGCTTCTTTGATGTGCGACTCCATGATGATAAATGAACTTCTCCTCTGGCCCCCCACATCTTTCTCTCTCTTCCCCCCCTCTCCCTCTCCACCACCCCCATCTCCAACCCCTTGTAAGGCATATATGTTGCCCTATGCTAAGCTCAAGTTACCTGTGAAAACCCCATGAAAATTTGTCTTAATTGTTTTGCAGATTAGTTTGCTTAAACAGACAGATACGGCAGTTTTAGATAAAACTTTAAATTTCAATGTCTCTTTCTTTCCATGATCTGATTTTGGTGAAATAAAGCCTATATGTCGCCCCAAGTTGCGCTCAAGTTACCTGTGAAAATCCATGAAAATTCATCTAGTAATTTTGGAGATTAGTGTGTTCAAACAGACAGACATGACAGTTTTGCAATTTTGTTATTAGTATAGATGAAATTACTGCACTGAATGTGTACAGAAGTCAGATTGTACTAATTTTCACATTATTTGATATTATTAATAACACATATGCATTATTTGGTTCTACTAAGAAATTCATTAATGTAGTAGGAGGTGTTGGCTACCAATAAATTGTTTAGGCACCTCTTAATCTGAACTTATTGATAGTTGAACTTTTCATGGCTGCTGGCTGGTTATTGAAAATGTGTGTTCCAGAATTACAGGCACGTCTTTGGGCCAAAGCAAGTGACTTTAAATCTTTGTGAAGAGTATTCTTTTTTTTTTTTTGTTGACTCCATGAACTGAGCTCTTTGAGAAAGAGATATATTTTTAATGACAAATTTCAACTCTTTGCCTTTACATATGTCTGCTTGTGTCTGTATATGTGCGGGGACCTGTCCCTTCCCCCCCCCCCCCCCCCCCCCCCCCCCCTCAAGGTAAGTCTTTCCACTCCCGGGATTGGAATGACTCCTTACCCTCTCCCTTAAAACCCACATCCTGATGAAGCAACCATGGGTTGGGAAAGCTTGAATTTTGTGTGTGTGTGTTTGTGTTTGTTAGTGTCTC
Organism: Schistocerca americana; assembly: GCF_021461395.2. NCBI lineage: Eukaryota > Metazoa > Arthropoda > Insecta > Orthoptera > Acrididae > Schistocerca > Schistocerca americana. Next base: position 279,350,434 of record NC_060120.1, read on the forward strand.
TATCAACATAGCAACGCTTTCGTTTGGTAAGTTACATCATCTTTGTTTTTAGATATATTTTTCCCATGTGGAATGTTTCCCTCTATTATATTCATATCATTAATTTGATTACACAGATAGCTTAATATATTACTTAACTTAGAATTGTATTCTTTAATTAACTTTGTTGAGATTTTATCGTGGCCACTAGAATTATTTTTGTTTGGAAAGATTTTATTGTGGACATTGGGGCAGTGAGGGTCATATTCATTTTTGTGAAGTTATGTGTAATGACTGGTCTGAGGTACTCGATGGCAGCATCTGCTGAATCTGACAACCCCATCTTTTCAATAAGTCATGATATGCTTGTTAAAAAGTTCTGCAACACTGTACACATCTGTTACCAGTGTATCGTATACTCTCAATGTTGTCTGCTCCTCTTCAAGTCCGGTTACACTCATCTCTTTCTATATTGTTGCTGTTTTGTTATCTGACATGTTTATCTTTTTCTAGTAACGTATTTGCTTTAATGTTGATATTTCCATCATTAACATTTTGCAATATGCCTTATAATGTGCTGTAGCATCAACATCAGAGCTGTTTCTGAGTGATACAGTCTCATTTTTGTTTTACAAGATATGTTTATTCCTTGAGTATTCCATGGCTTCTTTGTAGACTTTGTTCTTATGTGGCAAAGTTTTGGGGGCATAACAGTATTTAAATAAAATAAGTACTTCATTGATAAAAGTGTTGTATTTTTCATTCATGCTGCGGGCACTCTGTACATATTTTTCATTAATGCTGTGGGCACTCTATACATCATCGTAAACAGTTTTTTTGAGGAATGTCCTAAGATAGTGAGTTTTCAGTTTATTGACTACCCTCTTGAGTTTATATTCTATTAAGTATTAAAAAGAAACTGCATGTTAAAGGCCCTAAGACTCAAAGCCTGTGTGACTGATTAGTTCATTGCCTACAGTCCAATAGGTATGTGGGTAGAAGATAAATGGATGGGTCCCCAATGTGATATGACTTAATCTCTCTCTCTCTCTCTCTACTTATTTCTTTTTTTTCTTTTTACAAAAGGAAAAACCAAATAAGTAACCTATGATTTACTGTGTCAAAAGCTTTGGCAGGTCTAAATACGTAGCTGCAGTTTGCATCCTCTGATCCAGCAGACAACTTCATGGAAGAACTGTGAACCTGCTGTAGTTGTGCTTAGCATGTTTCTGAAGTCAAACTGAGAATAGACAAGCAGTGTGTGCTTTGTGAAAAAGACACTTGGTTGGGATATGATAATGCTTTTGAATATCTTACTAAAAGCAGGAATAAATGATTTTGGTCTATAGTTGGAGACATTTGCCATACTTCCCTTTTTATACACTGGTTTCACTACACCCATTTTTAGAATGTTGGATACGTGTTCTTTCTAATGCTGCAATTAATCAGGTAGGTAAGAACTTTAGAGATTCATTTCAAGTGCCTCTTAGTTATTTCACTGGATATGCCATCCAGATGATTTTTTTTCCTTTAGGAAGCATTCTTGCCTTGCGTACTTCCTGCTCATTCATTCTGCAAATTCAAACTCTCTACACTGATTGAGGTGACATTTGGTCTCTGTGTGTGCATCTATAATATGGATTGACTGGTCAACAAAAATGAAGTAATTATTAAAATATTTTATATAGTATTTGGAAAATAGTTTTTCAAAATATAATGTAACTGGATGGATAAAAATATCTACTCACTAAGCAGTGGCAGGAGGACACACATATAAAAGTATTAAGGTTTGCAAGCTTTTGGAGCCAGTGGCTCCTTCTTCTGGCAGAAAAGTTGGGGAAGGAAGAGGTCGAAGGAAAAGGACTGGTGAGGTTTGTGAAAAGGGGTAGAGTTCAGAAAATTCGCCCAGAACCTCTGGTCAGCGGACACCAACTAGACAGGATGAGAAGGAAAGACTGATTGTTAGGGGTCTGCATTGGATGAGATTTGAAAACTTGAAAGATGGAATATATGGTAATACACAAGGCAGAGATTACTTCCAAAACAATGTGCATGAGTTAATAAGAGCAGAAAGCTAACTGCGTTGTGTGTGTAGAGGTGGGGGGGGTGATGAAAAATAGACAGGTCAGAAAATAGAAGATAAAGAAAACTACAAGGGAGTGAAGAAAATAGTTACTGTGAAGAAATGCTGAGATCAAAGAACTTAACATAGATCAATTGCACGTGAGTGGTGAGAACTGAGGACATATTGCAATGCCAGTTCGCATCTGTCAAGTTCTTGGAAAATGTTGTCTGAGGGAAGAATCCAGATGGCATGTTTGGTGAAAAGCAACCGAGGTCATGACTGCCATGTTGGAAAGTATGCTTTGCTACAGTATATTGTGTGTTGCCAGAATATATCTTCTGCCTATGCCCAGTCATCCTAACTAATAACTTGTTGGTAGTCATGCCAGTGTAAGAGACCGAAGAGTTTTTCATAACAACTCATATCTAACACTTACCATTTCACAGGTGGCTCTTCCTTTGATAGTATGTTTTGCCAGTTGCAGGGCTGGTATAGGTGGGGTAGGAGGGTGCATAGGGAAAGTCTTACAGCGGTGAGGCTCACAGGGGTGGGAGCCATAAGCTCTCTATATAGATAAAAAATGTATTCACCAAGCAGTGACAGAACACATTTATAAAGATATTAAAGTTTTCAGGACCAGTGGCTGCTGATCCCTCCAAAAAACAATCAGGAGCACACAATATGTTACTCAGTATTATCCTGGTCTTGAGTGTATTAATTAGCTTACCATGCTGATACACAGTTCTTCCACATTATTATGAGTCTGTATATGCAGAAGAGGCATAGCGTCTGTCAAGGATATTGCAGAGATTGTGAGGGCGACAAAAAGCTGTTCTCGGTGAGGTGAGCAAAATGTTAGAATGGATCTCATTTCAGGGTATGATTTTAGGAAGTCACAGTCTTGTCAAAGTAGTTGATTAATACATTCAAGACCAGGATAATACTGAGTGACAAGTTGTGTACTCCTGATTGTTTTTTGAAGGGATCAGCAGCCACTGGTTCTGAAAACTTTGATATCTTTATAAATGCATTCTGTCACTGGTTGGTGAGTAGATTTTTTATCTATCCAGTTACTTTATGTTTTCAAAAATTGATTACTTTTGTTGATGTATTAGCACGTGTGGCCATCATTGCTCCTTATATGACCCTCTTGTCAGTTTTTGTTGTCATTTATCTTGTTCAAATTGTCATCTTCGTTTCTATCTTATGTGCGAGTCCACTTGTTTTTGTATCTGGACCATCCATATCAACCAACATCTTTCCATTCCATGTCTTCTAGTATCTTTCCCTTCCATGTCTTCTAGTATCTTTCCCTTCCATGTCTTCTATTAATTATTTCCGTGCACGTAGATGGGTCCAACGTTATTCACGAATTTGTATATAACAATTTGTTTACAGTTTACTAGACTGCACAGTCTTCTCCCATTCGTCTTTTGCCAATTTATGTGCAAATTTGATCCTAATTTTCTTTTCCAGCTTCCACTTGCCATGATGATACACAGTTCTTTCACATTGTTATGAGTCTATTTTTTGGCAAACCACTGTGACTGACATTCACTGCCATCTCCTACGTTACGTTATTTGCTGAACATGCAAGATTGAATTTTCTCCAATGACTTCCTCTTGCTGTTTGCTCAGTTTTTAAAATTTTGTCAATTTTCATGACTTTCCCAATCAAAAAGTATGTTTTCTCTTCCAATCATAATTTTTTCGCATAATATAGGTCACTTGTCAGGTGGAAAAATCTTGCCCACCCATTACCTTTTGGTAACCTTAGTCTGCCTCGTGATTTTCGTACAAATTTTTCTGATTTTTACTATCTTTTTCCTTGTGTTTCTTCCATTTTTCTATCTTTTTCCATCCCCTGCTTCTCTTTTGCCTCTCCCACCATCTCTAACACTTCAAATCATCCTCTCTTGTCATGATGAATCCCATCAGTCATTTCATCCGTTCCTTTCAAAAACATGCTTTTGCACTATAAAAACTAAGATCCCACATTCTGTTTCTTGAAACCTGTTTATTGCTTAGAGTTATCCCAAAAGGCCTAACATTGAAAGTACCTGTTTCTGGATGTAATCCAACTCTACACCAGGCTGTTTTACAGTTTCAAATACAGCAATCTCTTGCTCTTAAGTGGCTAACCTGTGGCCTGAATGGTGCATTTGACAATTTCCACTCCACCAGACATCTCTCCTTCCACAAAATCCTGCAGTTATCTGCCCCTCATGTTTCCTCATATGGTATCAACCACCACTCCTCTCCTAGAAACTGAGCTTGGCCAATCTCCTTAACATCCTCCAGCCATCACCATTGCCTCCCAGACCAACAGTAACTCGTAATCACAAGAACCAGTCACAACAGTATAGTGTTCTCAACTTCTCGTCTAAAACACTCCCCCCTCCTGAATTATCTCTACCATCCAGTGGTTTCACTTGCAGCCCTAAACTTGCATTTAATCATGCTGCTTTGGTGAAGGACCTATTTTCCTGCACACATAAGGTCAACTGGAAATATCACTTTGCAACCCAATCCTAAAACCTTTCAAATAGCTTACCTGACACTGAACCCTGCCTTGAACATATCTGACCATGATCCCAACTTAATTCATCACCACTATCACAAAATCATTCCTTACAGACCTTCCAAAGATGCCTCACATCCAGAATTCCTTCACAGCTCTATAAAGCTACTCTAAGCGATCCTCTACAAAACTCCAGGCTCTTCATTCCCTAAAATCTGATTGCTCCATCATTATCCTCCCAACAGACAAGGGATCTACCATTGTGGTACTTGACTGATGCGAGTACGTATGTGAAGATCTACACCAGCTGTCTGACATCTCTACATCCACCATCAAGATCCCATTCCTGTGATTCAAAGTGACCTACAGTCCCTCCTTAAAACCTCAGGCCCTTCACAAGGACTAACACCTCTTACCCCACCCAAACCTTGCACCTCGACCTTTTACCTTCTTCCTAAGATCTGCAAACCCAATCACCCTAGCAATCTCTTAGTTTTTGGTTTCAAGGCACCTACCAAATGCACATCTGGCAATGCACCCACCCATCTTTCCCCACTCCTCCCCTTTTTCACTCCATTTTCCCCACCTCCATACCCCACAACCTCCTGATGCTGTGCCTGTTTGCATTCTAGTCCATGCACACTCTGCCAGTCAGAGCTCTTTTCTCCCCCCATCTGTACACTGCTATCTTTCCCCCTTCCCTCTCCCTCCAGATTGCTGCTTCTGTCCCATGTGATAGTCGCTTTCTGACCCAAGCTGAAGAGTTTGCAGTCATGTGTGTGTGTGAGGTGTGCTTGCTTGTGTGAATGAATGGTGTGTGTTTCTCTTTTTCTTATAAAGATTTTGTGTAAGTGTCTTTGAATTATGTCTGTCTCATCTTTATGGTAAGTACTTATATTTTGATGGTTGCCGTTGTTTCCATGTCACATGTTCCCTCCCATCTCAGGCTATTATGTCCAATCCTGGTACTGCTGATACCCCCAAAAAGCAACTGAGGAGTACACCACTCTTCACTCAGTGTTATCCTGGTCTTTAATGTATTAATCAGCTACCTCAACAATGAGATCCATTCTGTCTAACATTTTGCCTACCACACCTAGACTAGCTTTTCATGATTCTCCCAATCTCCACAATATCCCTGTCAGACCCTAAGCTCCTTCCGCACCCATCTCCCTACCATATGGCTCCTACCACTGTGACAGTCTCTGCTGCAAGATTTGCCCTAACCACCCTCCTGCTACTGCCTATACCAGCTGTGTAACTGGCAAAATATATGGTATCAAAGGGGTGGGGGGGGGGGGGGGGCCACATGGAAAATCACAAATGTCATATGCCAGCTGTTATGTAAACACTATTCAACTTTTTACATTGGCATGACTACCACCAAGTTATCAGTTAGGATGAATGGACATAGGCAGAGTTTGTATACTGGAAACACACAATATCCTGAAGCAGAGCAAGCTCTACAACATGACAGTAGTGACATTGGTGCCTGTTTCACTTTACGTGGCATCTGGATTCTTGCCCCAGACACGTTTCTCAGAAATCTGCTGGTGGGAACTGGTGCAACAATATGTCCTTCCACTCTTATTAAATTGTGCACAGTATTTTGGTAGTAATCTCTGTGTTGCATATTATCCTATCTTCCACCTTTAAGCTCTCAGGTTTACAATTGTCTTGCGGTAAAGTCCGCAAAAATCAGTCGTTACATCCCCTCCCATCCAGTAAGTCTTCCCTGACTTGGGATTTTGGGTGACTTTTTTGCACTCTACCCCTTTTCCCAAACCTAACTAGTCCTTTTCATTCACCTCCCTCCTTCTCCTTCAACCCTCTCTGCAAAGAGAAGGAGCCACTGGCTCCAAAAGCTTGCATACTTTAATACTTTCTATAAGTGTGTTCTGCTGCTGTCACTTGGTTATTAGAGTTTTTTTATTCATCCAGTTACATTACTTATAGTATTTGTTTTTTTTTAATAATGTTACCATCATGTGTTATGCTAAATTGTTCCATGTTCATCTTCTTGGAATCTTTGTGGTATTTATCTGTTAGCTGCCAAAGTGATTTACTTTTGTTGTCAGACTGTTCTATTGCTTTGCTGTTGATCTGCTTCCTTGGGTTAGCAATTTCAGTTTTAAAAGTTTTCTTTGCCTGATTGCATTTGTCCTTAAAAACCTGCAGATAGTGACTTTAGTATATACTCTGCCTAGGATTACTTTCATTTTGGAAATGTTTAACTACCTTCTGGATTTATCTGATGACAGCGATATTCATAATGATTCACAATGTTAAGTAGAACTCATTCCATTTGATATAGATCCTTTCAGATTGTGCACGGAATACCATTTCTCATTTGCTATTTTGTATTTAAGGACGCTAATGTTTAATGTATTCGCAGTTAGTTTCTGTAGAACAGTTTTTGTTATTCTTGGCACAACTGAATTTAGGTACTCGTCTCACCTGACAAAACTCTAAGCTACTATAATTTACCATATCTATAAAAATTTTGTTGCTTATAACATAATATATTCTTGTGGAGGATGTGTTCATGAGTCTAATGCCAGAACTTACTAAATTTAAAAGATTATATGACCTTAATACATCACTGAATTTCATGTTTACTGTACTGTTTGAATTTGCATCTGTATTAAAGTTGCCTAATATAGTGAGATTGTTAGGACCAGTCTCACCAAGAACACTACTAAATTCATTTGTACTCAACACTACATCAGCATTTGGTAGCTGATATACCCCAATCACTTTATGCTTCACTAACTGATGATTATTATTGTGGAGTGCAACACCTGTGATTTTGACTGATCCTTCTTGGGTGTGGTGTCCTAGAAAGGATTTTTTTAAAAACTGCTGTATTCTTAATAATATAAATTAACACACCACAACCTTTGTGGTTTTGCCTACAATAACTGTTTGCTAGTAAGTAACTCTCTAACCTATAATACATTATTTCACTGGATTTTAGTCCATTATTTACTCTTGTATCATAAATATACATATTGTATACACAGTTATGACTACATTACTTTTGCTGAAATCTTGGCCACTTACAACGCATTCTCTGCACCTTGATGAAGTTCACTTTCTGTGCAAGAGGCTGGAAACAATTGGCATTGAAGCAAATGATGAACAGTCTGGTCTTCTCTACAGTCACACTGATCATCATCTTGATCAGTGTAGCCCTGTCTTGCTAATTAACCTTTTGATCTTCCAACTCCAGATTTTAATTTGTCAAGGGACCTCCAAGTCATCTGTTTCTCATTGTAGCTAGGGGGCAGAGTTTCCGAAATTCTGTTTCAGCCAGGGGGGATGGTAAGTCACAGCCTTCCATAGTTGTAACCTATCTTTTTTGGCTCCAAGTACCGTCGATGTTCTCCTTGACTTCTGTCATTGCAGCCCATTCACGCCCATAGAGAAGACGCATTCTCTCCTGCTCCACTTTCTTTCTTTCCACATTTGTGGCTATTTCTTTTCAAACAGGAGATGGTGCTATTGCTGTGAAGTGGTAAAGTCATTTCACTGGAGTGAATTTCAAGTAACCCGTTACGATTCTGCAGGTGTGATTGAAACCTATTTCCATTTGTTTAGCATGTCTTGAATTGTGCCAAACAGGATATGTATACTCTGCTGCAGAATAACATAGTGCTGTTACATAGGCACATAGAGTTTCAGGTTGACTACCTCATTTTTATCGATCTGGCCAGTTTCCATGGGAGACTATTTCTGATGGAAATTTTGACTTTCAGTTCATGCAGTGCTTCTTGAAAGTAAGAACTCTATTACAAACATGTCACTTCTAGATATGTAGGGAACTCAGTGTTCCAATTCAACACTGACCGTACTATCTTTAATCTGTGATCAGCTTCCCAGTTTCTCAGGTGAAAAGCACGTACTTATGTCTTTGTGGGATTTGGTTTATATTGTAGTAGCTGGAGAGTTGGTTGAGGGAATTTGTGAGTGTGTTCTCTGGTGATTCAAAATTCTTGGCCATGTTCAGTTTTTATTAATACATGTGGCAAGTGCTCCTGTATTAATATTTGCAACATGTCTAGTTTGTTTCCGATATATTGCTCATTTAAGTGCATCAGTTTTAAGGTTGTTATCTCTTCTTGATGATTTAGCGCCTTCAATGAATCACATTTATTGAAATTACTTTTTTTTACAATAACCTATTGCAAAAAACTGGGTTTTTAGGACTGTCCTTCAATGATTGATCACTTGTTTCAAACCCTTGGCTTTTCTTTGAGTGAATGGGATTTAGGCACTTCCAAACTACATCTTTGACATTAGCATAAGGTCCTTTATCCTAAAAAAGTCTCGTGGTTGTAGTCCAGAACAAGTGCATTCTCTTCCTTATTATTTTTGTTGCACAGTTCACTTATGCGGAAAAGTAGCTTGGCCTTTCTCTTTTGGTTTATGTGGCTTCCATGTCTTGGATGTCCATCACAGTTCATTTGACGTATGCCTAGCAAATGTACATGGCTAAACTTATCACACAGTTTCTTTAGCTCAGAATTGTAGTATCAAACCTCTTTATTTACACATGACCAATGTAGCAAATCATGTTGCTCTGCCAACATCTGCACCAGCCATCGATTCTCTGCAGGTCTTCCTGCATTTCATTACAGTCTTCTAGCATTTTGAACCTTCCTGTAAACAACAGTGTACAGTCTCATGGTTTTGTGTTATAGTATTCCTGAAATGATCTTTATATCTGTTTGTTGATTGTATTCCATTAAGAAGATGCATTGAGTTCTATATGCAAAAAAGTCCTGAATCCAGTCACAAATATGGTAAGATACTTGGTAAACTTGTATTTTGTTCACTAAGTGAATGCCTTCTGGACGATGAGAAACATAGCATCAACCTGGGTGCTGTTGTCTATGCTACTCTTGATTCCTTGTACAAACAGAGTTCTGCAGTTGAGCAGTTTTAGTTGATTTTCTAATTTCCAACACTTATCTCAGTATCTGGCATTTCAGTATTCATGCCATGATTGAAAAGAGGTATTGTATTACGATCTTGCATAGTGAAACAATTTCAGAAGACCAGATTCAGTATGTTGGCATACTCCAGTCATCTCCATTTTTAATGCTTTATTTTGTATGATAGTATCCTCATGCATGAATATATTTAGAATGTAGAATTTAGTATTTTAGCTTTCTGTCTGTTGTCTTAAATTTCAATACTAAACTAATCCATAATAAATTAGATTGAAGGTAGGGATCCAGTCATTGACTTAACACATGAACAGAACTTTCTAGGGTTTCCTGATGGACCCCTCACCAAAAACTGACAGTGGAAATTAATGTAAACTTTCTGCATAGGCCTGCTCTGATAATTGCACATATTACCATTAAGTTTTTCAATTAGTTTCCCTGCATTCCCTTTTTAGTGAGAATATAGTAGCCTTATTTTGGAGTATTCTCCGAAAGCTACCATTAAACCAGGGTAAGACTTCCGCTTCTTTTAGTGCTTCACTTGGTACATGTTTATGTATACTGCATTTTGTAATGATGTTTGGCTTTAACTACAGTTGTTCTGCACATGTCAAGCTTGAACTACATGTTCTCAATTCATTTTTAAGTTGTTATTAGTGACTGTCTACCAATCTGACCAAACACAAATAATGCATGTCTCTTGATGACTGTTGTCCCTGCAATAGCATTATGATCGATACTCCCTCTGTCAGTGGTGACACACACATACAAAAAAATTGAGTATGTTTGTAGTGTAGTGGTCTAAAATATTTCTTTCACAGCTCAGCTGTCTGACTAGTTGTTCAACACACTTGTGTGACAATAAGTTAAATATTACTTAACTAGATGCTCTGCCTTCACCACTGATAATGTATTTGTAGATTTCCCACTCAGTTCTAGGCAGATTAAACTCACCATTTACTCCTACCATAGGGTCAGGTTATTTTCTTTTTACTGGGTTTAATCTTTCTTTGAATGACTCTATGGACTGAAGAAGTGTCTGAATCTAGTGAGTATCATAAATATTTCACTGTAAATCTAAGTCTGCCAGCCGTGGGTAATATTGTGCACAGGAGTTTTGACTGAAATTCATCTTAGACCTCATTAGACTTGTTACTTTTTTGTGGAAGAACACTCCAGAAGAACTGTATGATTTATTCAAGAGAAAGAGCTTCACAAATTGAACAAGTCAATAAAGTGTTTGTTACTATTTTTTTTTTTTAAAGGACGTTCAATCTGTCCAATAAATGGGGTGTTTCAGAAGTGATGGTCGATAATTCACTCTTGGGAAGTACAAAAGTAGGTACAAAGATCAAATAAACATAGATCCACACATCAACTTTTGTTGAGATACAACACATTTTCTGTTGCTGTTCACCAGTGTCTAGGAACACATGGCATCTCTAAACATTAAAGTAGGCATTTGAAATGTTGTCCATGCATCTGAATGCAACATTGAACTCGTCTCTGAAATGAGTTGTGAACCATCTCAGGCAGACGTGGGGAATTCTGTAAATGCTGGAAGGCTGCTTCAATCTGCAAGTGTAATTCCTCAAGAGAGTTGACCCTTAGTAGCATAGACCAGGCTTTTGACATGAACACACACACACACACACACACACACACACACACACACACACACACACACACACACACACACAGAGAGAGAGAGAGAGAGAGAGAGAGAGAGAGAGAGAAATACATGAGATTTAAATCTGGATACCTTGGAGGCCATGGCACAGGCCCTCATTTTCCTATCCAATGTTGACCATATGTTCGAGTTAGAAGCCGGCACACTCGTAAAAGAAAATGTGTGCTGGAGCACCATCATGCATGAAGTTGCTGCATTAGAAAATTGTAGCGAAATACAGGAAGATCTGCAGCGGATAGGCACTTGGTGCAGGGAGTGGCAACTGACCCTTAACATAGACAAATGTAATGTATTGCGAATACATAGAAAGAAGGATCCTTTATTGTATGATTATATGATAGCGGAACAAACACTGGTAGCAGTTACTTCTGTAAAATATCTGGGAGTATGCGTACGGAACGATTTGAAGTGGAATGATCATATAAAACTAATTGTTGGTAAGGCGGGTACCAGGTTGAGATTCATTGGGAGAGTGCTTAGAAAATGTAGTCCATCAACAAAGGAGGTGGCTTACAAAACACTCGTTCGACCTATACTTGAGTATTGCTCATCAGTGTGGGATCCGTACCAGGTCGGGTTGACGGAGGAGATAGAAAAGATCCAAAGAAGAGCGGCGCGTTTCGTCACTGGGTTATTTGGTAACCGTGATGGCGTTACGGAGATGTTTAATAAACTCAAGTGGCAGACTCTGCAAGAGAGGCGCTCTGCATCGCGGTGTAGCTTGCTGTCCAGGTTTCAAGAGGGTGCGTTTCTGGATGAGGTATCGAATATATTGCTTCCCCCTACTTATACTTCCCGAGGAGATCACAAATGTAAAATTAGAGAGATTAGAGCGCGCACGGAGGCTTTCAGACAGTCGTTCTTCCCGCGAACCATATGCGACTGGAACAGGAAAGGGAGGTAATGACAGTGGCACGTAAAGTGCCCTCCGCCACACACCGTTGGGTGGCTTGCGGAGTATCAATGTAGATGTAGATGAACCACATGTTGAGGCATTGGTTCAGTGGGACATCATCATGTGCATCTGGAAGCACAGTCCACAGAAACCACATGTACTGCTGTCCGATTAGTTTCTGTAGTGGGAAGTGTGGTCCAATTATGTGGTCTCCAAGCAGTCCTGCTGAGACATTCAACAAATAATGTTGTTGTTGTCATAATACGTGTGCTGCATTGGGATTAACATTGACCCAGATGTGACAGTTATGTTGTTAAAATACTGTCATGGGTAAATCTAGCCTCATCCATGAATCGAATATTGCTTACAAACAGGGAATTCAGAGTACATTGTTGTTGCACTCATTGGCAGAAATTCTCTCTAGGAGAGAAGTCTGCAGTTTTGAGGCCTTGCACTCACTGGACACTGGAGACGGTATGGGTGGAGTACGTGCCAATATAAAATCCACCACACACTACTGTGACTCAGGACATAGTCTTGGGTAGCAAACCTCCATGTTGAAGTACTCGGACATCCGTGGACAATGTGTAACACCCTTTCTTCAACATTGGGTATTATGGATGTCGGTCGACCTTCTCATACCTGGTGTCCAAAGCTCCCAGTTTCTCTAAGGTGCTGATGTAACTGGCTAAATGTACGGCTGTCGGGTTGCTTGCAGAGAGGAAAAGCTTCTTCTACTCTTCATTGGTGTAACCTCTGTCCATAGTGCCTTCATGTTCATAACTGAGTGTGAGGCTGGTACATCACAGTGCACAGAGGGGAAAAGGCAAGTAATTGTGCGTGCATAAATAAACAGATAGTTGAACCCGAAACTTGAAATACCAAAGTAATATCCAGGGTGTTTACTGTTGATTCCCAACTCGAATTAATGTGATACCTCAGCAACGGTTGATTTGCAGACCCATGATCATTACAGCTTTTTAGCTACTTTTGGCCTTTACTTTCCATATGTGAATTATTGACTATCACTTCTAAACACCTGTATATTCACCTTTTGTCAAAAAATTCCCTACTCCGTGCTATGGGTTTCAACTAACTCTTAGTTCCTTATATGATATGGAGACAACTTCTTTCTAAAAGGCTTGGATTCTGGAACTATACTGTGAATAAGTCAGCCTTTAACAACTAAGTTCTTAAGAATATCACTCGCTGCACTCCCTGTCAGGTCTGTTGTAGTAATTTGTTTACTTTATTAATGTTTTAGGTTTTTTATTATTAGAATAAGCAATGCAACAAAATATTCTTCAGTAAGTCAAGTCACTGTGTTACAGTTAATTAAAATAAAATGTTGAACTTAAAATTATTTCCACGTTACAGAAACCACCATCCATGATACCCATGGAATACAACAAATGTAACGTAATGACAAGGATTTCATATGGGGTTGTCAAAATTTGGTGCCAACACGGATGATGATCTAGAACTGATTGCGGCTTCCTTCTGAGACACACACTGAGTGCACATTTGGTTTTCTCCTGCACAGGATGCCATTTCAATGGTGGGGGCCACCACACACCTAACACATAAAGTGCTTCGTTTTTCCTTTCTGTGGTGGCTCATATATGTTGGAGGAGCGATGTTTGTTTGAATGGAAAGGTGAGACCTTTTTGCTGTGTCTTATTATCAGCAGAAGGCAATGCCTGTTTGTTAGGTACATGGGACTAACCTCTCAGCTATTTGCTGCGTACATTGTTGCCTGTGAAATATCTCCAGATCTAAGTATGACCTGCCAGTCAGTATCACGTGTCTGCTTAGTGCTAGATCAGGGTTCTAACTATGTTGGCCACAGGAGTAACTGGCAATCTCCAGGATGTTTTTACAACTACAGGAGACTGCCTTATCACTGCATCACTGGCACAATTAGCAAAGGTCCCATGCCAGCCTCTTGAGCAGTGCATAAATGCTGCAGTTTACATCCATTTGAACCTGTTGACTGTACTTGAGTCTTGGCCTCCTTCTAAAAATTCCCCCCCCCCCCTCCCCCTTGGGTTGTGTCAAACAACATGGCCCAAAGCTCCAAAATTTATTGTCCCTAAATAGAAAATGGAAGCAGCATTTGTGTTCCTAGGACCTTTGTTGTTGTGCTTTAGCCAGATTTCATTTTGCATGGTGTGGACACAGAAGTTGCTTGGCTTGCCCCATGGGCTGCAGCCATTGACTGATTGTGCCCAGTTTACTATTCCCAACATTCATTCACCGAGGTTGCAATACTGATGCTCTAGGCACCTGCATTAGTCATTAGGGCCTCTTGACAAAACTACCCATTGAACACAATCCTTTCAGACCATTAAGGGTTTGATAAGACACATGAACAACACTAAGCCTGGGCAGAGATGTGTTCACAGCAGTCTCAGCACAGTGCCTCTGAATCTCGAGACCTGGGATCAGCAGGACAGTTTCTTGTAGTGATCACATGGCGGCAGGCCCCTTAACCCAATTTTATCATCCAGCTGTCATTCAGTATTTGTGTGACTATTTATTTAATCTGGAGGGCTGCTAATATTGACTCATCATGCAGTGAGCAGTGAGGGTTTGTGAACAGCCATACATTCATTCACAAATCCTTCCTTTAAAGTCTTCCCTATAGTGTAGGTTTGTGACAGTATGAAGTAATTGGATAGATAAAAATCTTCTCACCAAGTGACAGCAGAGGAATACACAAATAAAAAAAGGTTTTACCTATTCAAGCTTTTGGAGCTAGTGGCTCCTTCTTCCAGCAGAAGGGTTGAAGTGGAAGGAAGAGGGGTGAAGGGAAAGGAACTGAAGGAGTTTAGGGGTAGAGTTTGGAAAAGTCACCCAGAACCCCAGGTCGTGGGAGACCAACCTGACAACAGAGAGGATGTGTTGAACAGCAGACAGTTACATTAATAGTAGGCTTTTAGAGTTTTAGCTGTTGGACAAAGTACTTTTTCAGGTAGAGAAACACATGCAGGCACAAACATGGCTATAGTTGCCTCCAGACATGCATAATAAACGTTATGAACTAGTTCTAGAGGAATTTTGTCTCTTTTGTGTTCTAGTAAAGTTCATCAGTTTTATTCATCATATAGTGGAGATGCTGAGTCACAGAAAGGCACAACAAAAAGACTGTCGGAAAGTTAGCTTTTGGCCAACAAGGCCTTTGTCAAAAGTAGACAGCATCCACTCCATTCCCCCCCCCCCCCCCCCCCCCCCCCACCACCACCAAACACACACACATTTGACAGTCTTTTTGTTGTGCCTTTCTGCGATTCAGCATGTCTACTATATGGTGAGTGGCAACTGTCCTGTTCATACATTGTTACATTCCACCCTGGATTTTCCATTGTTTGATTATTTTGCCATCAGTTTTTTTTATTATTTATTTTTAATTTTTTTTATTAAATGTTGTATGTATGTTTGTGTGTGTGTGTGGGGGGGGGGGGGGGGCTAATTGTTCTAGAGTATCTGTTCTAAAACCAACAGAAATCCATTCTGCCTAATAGACATGTAAACATGGTATTATTATCCAAAACATAGATATCAATGACATTACTTGCTCTATGTGCAGACACCTGAGTAGCATAAAAGATATGGAAAGAACTGCTCATCACTCATTGTAGAGACTGGCATGTGGCCGTCAGTATAGCCAAATGTGAGGCAGTTGTATAAATTGATCAAAAAGATTTTTATGTTGGTTAACTGTACCATTGCTGTTCAACAAATTGGGCTGAGTCTCAGTTGTGTATTTCATAATTGTATTTATCTAGAATGATTTAGGATGAACATAAAAATCTGGATTTGGTATCATCCACAAAAGAGATCATGAAGTATGAAAGAAAAACGTATTGTCTTGACAGTTCCTTACTAGTGCCCATCCTGTGTGATTATGTGTGACATTAAATTGGTGGAAGAGATGGAAAAAATTGAAAGAAGATCTGTATGAGGTGTCAGAGGATAGTTTAATCAGTTTGACAGAACCACAGAAGTGCTCAACATGAGGTATTCTACGAGAAAGATGTTGTGCTTGACATAAAGATATATGTTATGAATTCAGGTTAATTAATTAGTTTCATATTCCATGGCTCATTTTGTTCTGTAAATTGTAATGATGTGGAATGAGTCATTTTACATTCACATCATCAATTAATTTGTAAACATGGCTGCATGCTGAACATCTTGAAGTTGTGTGTGTGTGTGTGTGTGTGTGAGAGAGAGAGAGAGAGAGAGAGAGAGAGAGAGAGAGTGAGTTTGTAATTCTTATACACCCTCCTTTTACACATTACAGTGGAGCTCATCTACAGAATAGGAGGACTTGTCAACGAGAAACTTTTTCAGTTTGTTTTCAGATTTTACTTTGCTGTCAGACATTTTGTATCACTAAGTAAGTAATCAAAAAATTTTGTTACCACATTGTGCACCCATTTTTTTTGCTAAAGACAACCTTAACGTGGAGCAATGAATGTCATTTTTTCATCTGGTATTGTAATTATGTACATCATAGCTCCTTTTGAGCTGTATAGAGTGGTGTTTGTTCCAGTACAAGTCAATGGGATAGAATGATACTTATGTAACTGTCTCCATGTACAATATTATTACCAACAGAGTGCATATATAGGTGTACGTAAATCTGACCTGCTGTCAGGTAAATACAGGATACAGTTGGAAGCAACTGTTGGGTGACTCCTCAGGCCTTGTTGGTCTTAGCACGATCTACAGTGTGCTAGCAAATGCATTATTTGGTGATTCTCAAATGGTTGTCTTGTGTAATCAATATCAGACTTTGTTTGAGAAACGTGCATTTCCCTGGTGATAGTGATTTTGTAATTTTTGAAAGTGCTTTTCCCTTTTTCAGCAGCCAGAGTATTATCAACTTCTTGTCACAGAATTCTGTATCATCTTTCTAGAAATAGTGGGGCTGTCACGTGTTTAGGCAATACAACTTTATCTCTGTTACATTTTAGATTCTACTGTGCTTTTCCTGTAAATTGCTGATTGGAATTGTTCTATTTCAGATCGATCATTATGAAAATCTATATATGGAGATAGAAAGGATGGATACAGAAAAAATATTTTCTAGTTGGTTTCGTGTAAACTTGCGTCCATTTAAACAAGCTTTACTTAACACAGTATGCAAATGGAGCAATATGCTAAAGCAGTATTTAGCAGTACACGTCAAAAACAGGTATGATATTGGGTGCGTTATGTATTAGTGTGATGGTTCTTTTGTACTTGGAATATTTCAGTCACAGCACATACATTCTGGCTGCACATCAAACAGAATACCAACTCATACTGTGGGGAATCACTTTTGTCATCAGCAGTTTGACAATGAAGTTGTGAAGCAGTGGCCTAGTTTCTGCAATCACCATGTTGCATAGTATCTTTTTTGGTTCAGTTTCAGGCTTTAGTACACTGTCTTGGAAAGTGAAGTGATAAGGGGATATTGATTAAAATTCAACTATTGGATGAGGGTGTGCTTAGTGATCCCTTTAATTTCCAGCAGAAATGAATTTCATGATTGCTTTCGGTTTCACCTATCTTTTACACTTATTTTAATTTCAAATCATAATTACACAAACAACATGAAGTATGGGGGTGAGGGAGGATTATAAAGTTTTAACGAAGTTACATATTTTATTTTTGTGTAATGTTACATGTCTGCACTCATAGCAATGCTGAAATCAATGAGCCACAGTATTATAGCCCTCCTCTGTAGGAGCCAAAGCAAAATGGCCGTGCCCGTCTCCATCTCAGCTCTGCCCATCTCCATCTTATCAGAGGGCTGTGCCCTTCTATTTTGGCTACTCTTAACGGCATGCTGTGGTGCTACTGCTCAGTGATTTCAATGTGTACCAGGTCTGCAGATATGTAACTGAAACAAACAAAAAGTTGAATATTTAACTTAATTTTTTTGTAGGTGATAATTAAAACTTTATGGCGACCCCTCATATGTAAGGACAGATGTCTGTTGCCACTATAGTGGTAAACATTAATCATAAAGCACTGTTACAGTTATGTTTTGCACTCATGCATAACATGACACATTTCAGGAATTTATTTACATTATCAAGAGCAACTATTTGCATTGGTATTTTATGTGATGTTTGTGTGTGTTTTGTTCTACCCTGTCTTGCCATGCAGTTGTCTTTTAGCACTTCTACTGCATTCAGACAAAACATAAAATAATAATATTGTGACATGCGTCATGCTACATACAAGGACAAAAACGTGACCAGTGCTGTGTTTTATTATGAAATCTTTAATAACACAGTTACAGGTTTTCTAAAAACATTGATTATGATGAATGAATTAAACTCCCATCCTTCCCTTGCAGCCATCCACGCACAAAGCACTGCCTTAGCATAATATAAAATTGTATACTATTTCATTACTTCTATTTATACTGAATCAGGGATGTAACATGAATGATGTATGAATAGGGGCTGCTTCTTTAAGTGTGAAGGGAGTTCTTATAGAACTCTTGTTAGCTAAAAATCTTTCTTAGAAACGAAAGTGGATATTACAAGTTGCCCATAACTTTACAGATTTTTGAGTTCTAGTAAACCTATTATTCATTGGCGTATTGTTTCTGGTAGGAATAGACTGTACACTTACTTTTATACATTTGTATTCAGTGTTAAAGTGGTTGAATTCCAGACTGAACCTTGTTATAAAAATTTAAATGAACTACTTGTGTAAAAAAAGGAAAAATAGATGCAATCTAAGTTTATATTTCATATATGATTATCCTGAAGCTAGATATAAAGGTTTACATCAAATACAAGAAGAAGAGGGGATTGGGTGAATCGGAATTTTATTACCTAACTACATACATACATATTTTATTTATTCAGCTATTGGGTTTAATTGTGCAGAAGACTCATCAGTATAAGTAAAATAATTGAGACACATACAGTGTGTGAAAATAATACTGAAATTAGTCTTAATTTACAACCATCAGTACAAGTTTATTATGTTACTCTACAAAGAAAATTTTAACACCATTTAAAAGTTTTGTGACTGAATAATATAACTTTTTGCACAAGTATAGGATGTATTTTCTTTTCAGAAAATCTGGTTCTATACTCTGAAGGTTTTTGGTTTTCACTTCTAATTTATCGTAAATGTTCATAACAATGTGTCTAGGAGTCTGGGAGTAGAGTTTTAATCTATAAGATGTTAAGCACGGAATTACTTTTGTTTCTAGTATCATACTTGTGCTGAAAATATTTTATTGTAATTAATTCTGGATTGTTATGTATAAAAACAATCAATTAATAAATGTTAATACACAGAGTAGTTAAAAAAATTAGGAATGAAGCTACCTTTGTTTCTAGAATCATACATGTGTTGAAAATAATGTCCTACAAATAATTCTGTATTGTTATTGCTATAATCGTGTACACAATACTTGAATATGTGCCGTGGCACCAGACCGCTGGTGCGCTATACTTCATGTATCCTGCAAATGGCATCTGCACGGGCCGGCCACCAGAAGCCATCTGCGGTGGGCCTGGTGACTTTTGCACAAGGCATAGCATTCTCTGTGCTGTGTACCAGAGCTCTCCTCTTTATAAGTGCAGTGCAACAGGCACCTGGTCTCATATTCTGATCTTACTTATTGTCAGCCACTGCTTATATCAGTACGTGGATTGTTTCTATGTTAGAGACTGTGTTCTTGATTGTTGTTCACTTGTATGTGGAAGAAGAATAAACTTCTATTCATTGTATCCATGCTGTTGTTTGTGTCTTACAGCACGATGCAATTGGTGATGAGTGTGATGTTCACTTTTGTGTGCTCAGTCTATGTGGTTGTTCCTTCAGTTCTCCTGTCGCTGGAGGCAGTGCTCCAGTCTCTAATCAAGCAGAGCAGCTAGTTGTTGTGGTTGCTGTCATGAGTTTGTCGGCCATGTTAACTATGCAGACTTCCATGCCAACAGTGTACCTGCCGCCCTTTCCCACCTACGATGATAGAGTCGAAGATTGGGAGGTTTAGGAGAAACAGCTTCAGCAACACTTCCTCGCTTTTGGTGCCAGTGATGCTATCATCTACAAGGCTTTTTCCTTTCTTGGCTTTCTCTTCAGACGTACCAGCTGTTGTGGCATTTAGCCCTGTTCTAGGAACATACATTTTATGTTGTCAGAGTATCACTGTAAACACATGCATGTGATTGCAGCACATGTGGAGTTCTATTGTTGTTGTAAACAGCCTCACCGGGCCTTCCAGACCTGAGTGGCCGTTTCTGGTCATCGATTGTCAGTCAGTTATTGGCCAAACATAAAAAGCCACCACAACCACAACAGTGGTAGTGCTCTGGGCTTCCATCTTGCCCACACTGTTGCATACAACATTACAGGGTCACGTGCTCTAAGCACAGGACAACTTGCGACAGCTGTAGGAAAAAAAGAAGGACATATAGTGTCTGTGTGTGGTTCTGAGTGCCCTCCTGCAGTGATGGACATCGATGTTAATTGTGTGTCTTCGTTGCTTACAAATCATAACAAACTGTTAATCGAAGTTTGAGTGATGGACAAAGTGCTCAGACTACAAGTAGACATGGTTGCAGCAATGACCTTATTGAACTCACAAACTTACATGGATTTGGGATCTCCGCCATTGTCTCTGGTTACTCAATGTTTGGTGAATTGCAACAAGTAGTATATTCCAAATTTGGAACAATTCGTGATTTCCGTTCTATGTAAATCTTTGTTTAGTTCTTTGACTTTTTTGCTAGTGCATGATATGATACTGTCACCGATAATTTGTTTGGTCTGTATGCTTTCGGTGCTTTTGGTTTTTCCTTTTCTGATATGGTGCACCTCGTTTCCAGCTAGCTCCCTTACCAGTAGTTAATTTCCCCATGTTCCGAGTTCTTGTCTCTTTTCTTGAATTGATTAAGTTGTGCCACTAATTTTGTGTCCCATATTACCCTCAAGCCTACAGTACGGCCTCGTTTTACTATTCACACCCTTTGCTTGATAAAGAGGAATCAGAATTGGACAGGCTGACATTGCTGTGGATCATACAGCCCATTACATTGAGTTAGTGGTCTATCCCCCCTTGTGACTGTTAGTAACAGGGTGACTAAAAACCAGTAATACTGGAAATTATCAGAAAATGTCCTGGATGTCGGAAATATCATGGAAATGTCAAGGAATTTCATAAAGTTATCGTAGAATTTTTTGCGTTTACACAATATTTTATTATTTATTTATTTTTAAATTACCACATAGAGGGGTTGCTTTGAGCGAGCATGATCTTTGATCATAGCACGCCATCTATGGACTGCAGCTGGAAGCATACTGTGCATTACTGTTTGTAACAAAGTCATAATTGTTGAAACCTATATTAATGCTTATTGTTCTGTATTACAAAGTGTGGAAACCTGAGTTGTTGAACTTTCTATGTGCATACAGTAGTGTTCTCTTACTAATACAGGTACTATACTTCATTTTTTATGTAGAATAAATTGCTTCAACACTCAAAATCCTAGTACATGCTATATATATAACACGTCTTGAGGTATCTTGACTGTATAGACCCACTAGTTTAATTTCAAATTTTGTATCACAAGTAAGTACAGTTTCTAAGAAGGACCACCTGTATAATGCTCTTTTGAAAAACCTTGCTACTTCTATGCGTCATTTATACCATCATTTGTGTCTTTAGGTAAATACGGTAACAGTAAAGATATCAAATCATAAATTGGGTGTAATAACTGTCAAAAGTCACACTAAAGGATTAAAATATATTAGCAAATTTAAAATCTACTAGAAAATCAACTGCAAACTCAGAAATCACAAAATACTGTCAGCTCCTTTCTTCTCTTTGAAGAAGTAACCTGAGCAGAAGTACTCTGATGTATTTAGACACTGATGACTCACAAGTCAATGCACTCAGCTGGAAGTGGTGTACATTTATTTTTAAAAATATTTCCAACGATAGTAAAATATTCAGAAGAATCCAGCTGCAGCAAACTAAAATTGTGTACTCAGTTCTTTGTGCAACTGCTGCCTATAATAAAGATAGATGGAAGGAATCTATTACTTCTTGTAATCATATTGTTATAGGATTTGATGGGTCACTGAATAAAGTTTGTCAAGAAATTAAAATGGATATGAATGTCAGAGTTTGGTGCAATGAAAAAAATGAAGTTTGAACACAATACTTAACATTCTTTTTTTTTATTGTACAAGAGCTTCTGATCTTCTCCTTTCATTCAAGGACATGCTTCTGCTTTTTATGAGCCTTAATAAATTTTTACACATCTCAGTGGATGGACCAAATCATAAATTTTTCAGAGCCACAGTCTACTAAAGAAGTCGATGATCCAATGATACATGATATAAGCAGCTGCGGTCTTCATGTCATGTGTGGTGCATTTAAATTTGGAATTGGAACATTGTTCAATATTTGAGGTCAGTTTATTATCTGTTTATAGGTGTACTGACTCTTCGTCCTCAATTATGATGTATACAGGATTAAACCTACATCCTAAAAAAAATTGTGCAGTCTGTTGGGTAGAAAATGAAAGTGTTGCTACAAGTGCTATTGAAATTATAAGAATCTTAAAAAAATGGCAGAGGCCTTACCCTGTAACAAAAAAGAACTGACTAACACCGTCTACAATGTTGTAAATGGTGCTCTTTCAGATCCTTTACTGCCAGGAAAATTAGAGTTCTTTAGTCATTACCAGCTGAGTCACAACTATTCCTACAAGAATATCAAATTATCTATATCTAAAAACAAAGATGAGGTGACTTACCGAACAAAAGTGCTGGCAGGTCGATAGACACACAAACAAACACAAACATACACACAAAATTCAAGCTTTCGCAACAAACTGTTGCCTCATCAGGAAAGAGGGAAGGAGAGGGGAAGACGAAAGGAAGTGGGTTTTAAAGGAGAGGGTAAGGAGTCATTCCAATCCCGGGAGCGGAAAGACTTACCTTAGGGGGAAAAAAGGACAGGTATACACTTGCACACACGCACATATCCATCCACACATACAGACACAAGCAGCAATGATGTCTGCTTGTGTCTGTATGTGTGGATGGATATGTGCGTGTGTGCAAGTGTATACCTGTCCTTTTTTCCCCCTAAGGTAAGTCTTTCCGCTCCCGGGATTGGAATGACTCCTTACCCTCTCCTTTAAAACCCACTTCCTTTCGTCTTCCCCTCTCCTTCCCTCTTTCCTGATGAGGCAACAGTTTGTTGCAAAAGCTTGAATTTTGTGTGTATGTTTGTGTTTGTTTGTGTGTCTATCGACCTGCCAGCGCTTTTGTTCGGTAAGTCACCTCATCTTTGTTTTTATATATAATTTTTCCCACGTGGAATGTTTCCTTCCATTATATTGAAATTATCTATATCTACGTACATCTACATCTACATCTATACTCTGCAAACCATGGGGTGCATGGCAGAGGATACGTCCCATTGTACCGGTTATAAGGGTTTCTTCCTGTTCCATTCACATACGGAGCATGGGAAGAATGATTGTTTGAATGCCTTTGTGCATGCAGTAATTATTCCGACCCTATCCTCATAATCCCTTTATTGAACGACATGTAGGTGGTTGTAGTATATCCTTAGAACAGTCATTGAAAGCCAGTTCTTGAAACTGACTTTCTCAGGATAGAAGAATCTGCCATTTCAGTTCCTTCAGTATCTCTGCAATTAAACAGACCTGTGACAGTTCAGGCTGCCCTTCTCTGTCTATGTCCAATGTCCCATATTAGTCCCATCTGGTATGGGTCTCTCACACTTGAGCACTATTTTAGGATGGGTCACACAAGTGATTTGTAAGCAGTCATTTGTAGACTGATTGCACTACCCCAGTATTCTAGACATTTAGACCAAGTTGCCAATCTCTGCCCTGAGAATTCTTATCACGATCTGACTGAATATTTATGCAGCCTCTCTCAGATGGTACCAAGTTATAGATAACTGCATCATCAGCAAAAAGCCTGATTTTACTGTTAATGTTGTCTGCAGGTCATTAATATATAACATGAGCAGCACGGGTCCCAACACACTTCTCTGGGGCACACCCGAAATTACTTCTAAATCTGATGATGACTCTCCATCCAAAACAACATGCTGTGTTCTCCCTACCAAAACGTCCTCAATCCAGTCACTAATTTCACTTGATAGCCCATATGATAGACTTTTGACAATAAGCATAGGTGCAGTACTGAGTCAAATGCTTTTCGGAAATGGAGAAAGACTGCATGTACCTGGTTGGCTTGATCCAATGTTATCAGTATGTCATGTGAGAAAAGTGCGAGCTGGGTTTCACATGATCAATATTTTCGAAAACAATGTTGGTTGGCATGGAGGAGGTCATTCTGCTCAAGATACCTCATTATATTTGAGCTCTGAATATGTTCTAAAATCGTACAACAAATCTATGTTGTGGATCACTTCTACTACCCTTCTTGTAGACAAGTGTGACCTATGCATTTTTCCAAGAACGGAACACGGTTGTATTTTCGAGGGATCTATGATAGATTATTGTGAGAAGAGGGGCAAACTTGGCCTCAAATCCACTATAGAAACTGAGTGGGATTTTATCGGGGCTGGAGCTTTGTTCAGTTTTATTGATTTCAACTGTTTCTCAACTCCACTGACACTAATATTTATTTCATTCAGCTTTTTAGTGGTACGAGGATTGAACTGGGGCAATTCTCCTGGGTTTTCTTATGTAAAGGAACATTTAAAAATGGAGTTAAGCATTTCAGCTTTTGCTTTGCTACCCTCGGTTTCAGTTCCGGTCTCATTCACTAGGGACTGCACACTAAGTTTGGTGCCACTAACAGCCTTTACATATGGCCAGAATTTCTTTGGATTTTGTGAAATATCATTTGTCAATATTGTGCCAGAGTAGTCACTGAAGGCATCACGCACTCCTCTCTTGACACCCAAACTGTTTCATTCAGCATCTCTCTATCTATAGCCCTAAGCTTTTTTACATATATTATGTAGTAATCTCTGCTTCCTTAGAAGTTTCTTTACAGTGACTGTACACCATGGAGGTTCCCTCCCATCATGAATTGTTCTGCTGGGTACATATCTGTCCTGTGCATGGTCAACTATTGCTTTAAACGTGAACCATAGTTCCTTTACATGCTCCTGACCTGTGCAGAATATTTCAAGTACCTCATTGAGATATGACATTACTGATTTTTTATCTAGTTTACTGAACTTATACATCTGTCTGCTTGTTTTAGTTTTCCTTTGTAGTTTGATAATCATTGTTGCCACAACTGTGTCATTGTTACTGATACCAGTTTTGATGTGGACATCCTCAAAGAGGTCAGGTCTATTTGTTGCCATTAGATCCAATATATTTCCGTCATGAGTAGGGTTCCTGACTATCTGTTCTAGGTAATTTTCAGACCAGGAATTTGGTACAGTTTCATGTGATGTCTTATCAAACCCACCACTAACAAAATTGTAATTTTTCCAATTAATTGTCAGATAATTAAAATGTCCACTGATGATTACAGTATGACTTCTGATACTGAGTCTTGCCCAAACAATCTCTTGTAGCTTCAGTTTCTATCTCGATATTTTTGAGTTTCTTGTCTACTGCAACAAATGCACCACCTCCATTTCCCATTTGCCCATACTTTTCACATACACTTAAATTTTCCCCAAAAATCTCATTGCTATCAGTTTCAGGTTTCAACCAGCTTTCTGTACCTAGTATTATGTCAGCTCCAGTGCTTTTTGTGAGTGCTTCAAACTCTCTCACAATGTTGCTACTGCTTTGGTAGTTTACCATTAGGATTTTAGTACTCTCACCTATGGGAAATACATAATATAATGAAACAATTTATCAAAGCAGATGTACTGAAGTCTGTTGACTCCTTATCAGATATAGACTTAACTGAAAAACAATTTGCTTCTGTACAATCAAGTAGACTTAGGATGTGGTGCTAAAAAAGCTATCAAAGAATTAAAAAATAACAAAAAAAGTCTACAATCTTATGATTTCACAATTTAGAAAAGATGCCACAACTGCTCTCACACCTTTTACAGAAAAATTAGTGATGCAATCACCCTTTTTATATAAGCTTATTAAAGCCATCTCATGGTTTGATTCAAATGTTGTACATTTTCCTAAAGTCAGAAGTGGGAGATTCAGAAGTCTACACACTGTTTTGAATGGAAATAATTTCACCAGTGGTTTTGTGGCTGATGAAATTACTCGGGATTTCAACAATTTATGTTTTCAACCTTCGGCACAATGACTTTTCAGAAGTTATTCAAGGGGCAACAAATGATTAAATTGTTTTTGGAATGAATTAATTCTTACACAGATCAATCTACAATCATTAGTAAAACTGTTAAAGATCGTTATGATTTTATCTCATGGCAATGCTAATATTGAAAGAGATTTTTCTGTCAGTTCTGAGTACTTAGTTGAGAATATGAGAACTGAAACTTTAATTGCTCAGCAATTAATATATGTCTTTATCCTAGTGAAACAAGTAGAGATGTTGCAACTCTTAATGTTCGAAAACATTTAATTCAGTTTTACTGGAACTCACATTCAGAATTGTCAGGAGAAACTCAACATTGGAAAAAGGAAGCTACAATACTGAATTAGAAGATTTGAAAAGGAAGTGTGTAGTAAATGAAAAGGATTTGATCTCAAAAAAGGTAAACTTTTAGCTGAGATTCAAGTGAATGATGAGCAATGTAAAAATCTTCAATAATTAGATCTAGCAAATCTCAGGATTTTAATTTGAACAAAGTTCATACTACAAGTCATTAGCTTATTTTTGTGCTACTCATTTTGAATTGTATACATTTTATAAGATTGTTTAGTTTACTAATAATATACCAATTGTGGCAATGTACTAAAAACGAATAAAATAAAAAATAAACTATTTGAATAAACACAGTTAAATATGTCTTCTTAATTCTTGTGAGTTTTGTACCAGATTTAACTATTGGCAATTACAAAACAATTCAAAACTTCAATTGTCTTTATAATACGAATAAAATTTCAA
Organism: Schistocerca americana; assembly: GCF_021461395.2. NCBI lineage: Eukaryota > Metazoa > Arthropoda > Insecta > Orthoptera > Acrididae > Schistocerca > Schistocerca americana. The sequence continues at coordinate 279,377,578 of NC_060120.1, forward strand.
AATCAGGGAAAGGTATTACAAACTTTACTGGAAAACCTGGAAATATGAGGGAATCATTTCCGTGTGCCCACTCGTCTCATCAGCTTTGTCCTTTGTGTCAACTACAAAGTTTCAGTTAAAGCTCAGTCTGCCATTGAACCAACTCTTTGCCCCATCTGGATGAGTTATTGGCTTAATAGCACAGCTTGTCTGTGGTCTTACATACTGCAGGCTTGTAATGCAAGTTGGCCAAATCACAATTTTTTCAAGAATCTCATTGTGTATTTGAGGTATGAGGTCTCTTGAGATTGTGTTAAGCCTTTATGTCATCATGTTGCTGCTATCACAGCGTTGCTTTGCTTAAAAATTTCAAAGAGCTCCAAGGATTTTAGATAAAATAAGTATCACAAATTTATACCAGGTGCAGCCGCGTTGGCCTGTACCCTCCGCAAGTTCCTCCACAAGAATGTTTCTTTTCAGTGGACGCTGGCTTGCAAGTGCTTGTTCATACTTTTGAAATTTAAATTACATTCTCCTCCTGACCACCACCTGGTTTTGGCGACAGACACCCCGCAGTACACTGGACTCGCATTCGGGAGGACGACGGTTCGAACCTGTGATTTCCCTAAATTGCTTCAGGCAAATGCTGGGATGGTTCCCTTGAAAGGGCATGGCCAACTTCCCCATACTTCCCTAATCCAATGGGACTGTTGACCTTGCTGTTTGGTCTTGGTCCCCTCCCCCAAATCAACCAACCTCTCAGTATGGACTCTGGTAGGACCACTCTCGCATATCGATATGAGGAGGGTTCTGAACATCTGATAGCTTATGCATCGGAAATGCTCACTTTGCTCAGTAGTGCTGCTCCCAAGTTGGAAAGGAAGTGCTTTTCCTCAAAAATTTTAATGTGTTCCTGTATGTGTCTTAAGTTCCACCTCATTACTGACCACAAGCCCTTGGTTTCATTGTAAATCTTTCTGTGTCATTACCTGACAAAGCAGCACGTTGCTTCCAGGTTTATGCCTTGTTTCTGTCTCACTACAACTATGAAGCAGGTTTTCGGCCTACCATACAGCATGCCAGTGCAGATACTCTGACCCAGATCCTGATGGGGGAGGAGCCTATTTTTGATCAGGGTAAACTCTTTGTTTACACTTAGATGTTGAGGCACAACATATGATGGATGGTTTTTGTATTACTGGCTCCCATATCACAGCTGCTGTCGCTTCTGATCTGGTTTTGCGTCAAGGTCGTCATCTCATTCAGAATGATTGTCTGGATAGGCCTCCGGGCAGGGCTTCTGATCCTTTGCAAAACTGTTTTACCCTCACCACTGGCTTTCAGTGGTTAACGATGTTGTTCTCTTAACTATAGACAGATTGTCACCCAGCGTTGTAATCCTAGCTGCTGTACTGCGGAACGTGCTCCATCTACTACACCAGGGACATTTGGGGAGGGGGGGTCTTGCATACCAAGTTACTGACCTGTTGGCAAGTGCAGTGGCCCAGTGTCAACAGTGATGTTGTGCATGTTGTGGTGGCCTGCTCTTTGTGTGCTACCCAACAGGCAGTGCTGGGGGCGATACTTTCTCTGTGGTCCGCACCATAGAGTTCAAGGGAATGCGCCCATGTTGATTTCAAGGGAATCTTACTGATTGTAGGTTGTCAATGCTTTCTCTAAATATCCATATTTCATCCCCCGTCCTTCAACATCTGCCATGGCTGTGATTCAGGCCCCTCTCCAAAAGTTTTTCTATTGAAGGATTACCTTATACGCTTGTAATGGATAACCTTCCACAGTTTGGGTCACAAATCTTCCATAATTTCGGCACCCATCAAGGCATTTGCCATGTGAGTGCTCCTCCTTTCTTTCCCCAATCTAACGGGGAGGCAGAATGTCTCATCCGCATGTTCAATGCTCCAATGAAGAAGTACGTTGTGGACTCCTCCATGGATGATGCCCTGATGTGCATCTTGAGTTCCAATAGGTTTACGCAAGTGGGAGATAGGAGGCCAGCCAAGATGTTCCATGGTCACCAGTCCTGCATCCTCCTTCATCTGCTCATGCCAGTTCACCAACACCCGTTGGCATAGCCCTTGACTTGGTTCACTCCTGCCTCCACGATTTGGACTCTGGATGTTTGGACACTGACCAAAGTGGATTCTGGCAATGGTCCACAACTGCCAAGGCTTCTGCCTCACTATGGTGTGCACAAATTATGGGCTGGTGATGCACAACCACAGCCAGCTGTGTCCTCCTGCCACTGTGAGGGCCACAGGTCCACCGCCTCCACCTCCTTCTACACACCTGTCCTGGCCTTACTGCAAGACAGATCTGCCATCATTGAGGATGTCACCGCCTCCTGCCTCTCCTCCGTGGTCCAGCCCCCCTTTGGTGATTCTGCCGCCAGCTCGGCCGGCACCTCCAGTCCTTCAATACCACCATCCCCATCACCCCGGACTGAGCGGCCTGTGCCTTCACCATCAGCACAGTTCCAACACATTGATGAACTGGATGTCGAGTGCAACCACCACTTCGCAGGGGATCGGCTGCCGCATTAGTCCACATCCGTGCCATGCCACACCCGCCCCTACTCACTGGTTACAGCCAAGAATCTCCTTCTGCCACCAGCATGATGGCTTGTGGCATCTGCTGCAGGGGCCATGATGTTTCAACAGTAGATATGATGCCCTTAGTGGTGAAGCGCCCATCCCCCAAGGCATGAGGGGTGCTATAAAACTTTACATAATACTTGGATACGTGCTGCAGCACCAGGCCACTAGCATGGCACACTTTGACTATTCAGGCAGCAGCATCTGCATGGCCCCCTTGCAGTGCAACACATGACTCATGCATACGGCAAGGCATCTGCTGTGTTGTCTACTGGAGCCCTCTTCGGTATAAGCCCAGAGCAGCAAGCACTCCCTCTTATATTGTGTTCATACTTATTGTCAGCAACTGCTTGTATCAGTACCTGGATTGCCTCTATGTTTGTGTCTGTGTTCTCATCTGTTGTTTGCTTGTATGTAGAAGAAGAATAAAGTTAGGTTCATTATGGCCATGTTGCTTGTGTTTACGGCATGTATAAAGCTAACCAGTTCATAAATATAAATGCACAAAGTGGTTAAAAAAATGTAAATCCATAAATAATTAATCACACATCGATCCATTGTGCAGTCGGTGAATAGTTACTGTTCCCATATTTTATATATTGCTCTATCATTGAGTTTTACATTATTGTTATAAATTTAGATAAAATATCCTTGAGCAAACAAGCGTCATAATACAAAGCAAACTATTGAGCCATAATTCCAAACAGTAATAACATTTCCCTTCCATTTTCAAGTGTTATTCCATCTAGTGTGCATGTGTGAATTCGCACAAGGATTATCCCGCGTGTGTTGTGTAATCGGTCAACATGAACCAGTTTGCAGTTCCAAACATCTACACTTGGGGTGCACCCCAGGTGTATCATGTAATAGGGGCACAGTGTTAAATATATTGTGCAGGTGTTCGCCATTTTCTCATGCAAAAAACAAAAACGAGGCAAATAATGCATGATGTGCGACACGTCTCAACTGTCTCGGGCACTCGCTGACTTGTGACTTGTGCTGAATATGACCTTTTGGAGCCTCTGCAGAATGATAAATGAAGCATCTACACCAGTGGATTAAACACTATAAAGAGGGAACTAATTGATTAGGGTTCCAAAAATATGAGCATTACATGGAGGAATTTTTTGTATAGAGGAAATGTACTAAAGAGGAATCTTTAGCGTTGTGCATATGGGCTTTTGGTTGAGACCAGAAAAATGGAAATAACATAGAGGGAAGCGTTATAAAGAGGAATGCTATAAAGAAGTTACACTGTAGTTGGTTTTGTTCAGGTTTACTGTTAGTGATTTTACTTTGAAGCAGATTAAGAGTTCTGAAAGTAATTTGTTGGTCTCAGCCTCGGTGTTGGTGGACTGTTTGTTGTTCATCACAATGCTAGCATCACCAGCAAACACAGTAAACTTGCAGGTTTTATATGACAAAGGTAGATCAGTTATGTAAATCAGAAACAACAGTGGACCAAAGACTGATCCCTGAGAGACTCCATGGAGTACAGTGGCTCAGTCAGACTCCACCACCTCCCCTGCTATGCTGCTCTTATCAAAAGCTACCTTCTGACTCCTATCATTTAGGTAAGATTATAGCAAGTTTGCCACTGCCCCTCTGATGCCATAGTGGCTCACTTTGTTGACAAGTATTTTGTGATCCACGTAGTCGAAACCCTTAGAGATATCACAAGATATCACAGAAGATACCGACTGCTACATTTTTTTTTTTTTTTCCCCCTAGGGGATTCCAATATGGTGTTTCTGAATGATTTTTTTTTTTTTTTTTTTTTTTTTTTTTTTTTTTTTTTTTTTTTTTTTTTTTTTTTCCTAGGGGATTCCAATATGGTGTTTCTGAATGAAAATATTGCTTCAGTAGTGGACATACCTTTTTGGAAACCAAACTGTTTATTGCTGACAATGTTAAAATTTTCAAGGTGCCTCACAGTTCTGGAATGCAGTAATTTTTCATGGACTTTTGCAAAAGTGGTCAGAACAGGAATTGGATGATAGTTAGTGACATGTGTTGTATCTTCCTTTTTGTGGAGTGGCTTCACTATAGCCAGCTTCATTCAATCTGGGAAGACACCCGGATATGTAGAGGCATTAAATACATGAACTAAAACTTTGGAGAGTTGATCAGATCAGACTTTTAGTAGTATACTGGAAATATTATCTACAGCTGATGATCCTTTGCTTTTTAAAGATGTAATTGTTTTCTTTTCTTCATTTCTGGTCATGACGGATACACGTATTTCACATACTGAATTGGGAAAATGGTGTTGTGGTGTACTTTCTAAAGAGCCATTACAGCCTATTTGTCCAGTAGCACTTATGAAGTGGTCATTCAAGGTTTTTTCTGCTATCTCTTGATTGTGTCAAATATTGATAATAAACATATAAGCAAAGTCAACATGTTTATTAGCACTGTTGACACATGTCTCACTCCTGATTATGTTCCAGATTGTTTTGAGTTTATTACAGGATTAGTTGATTTTGGTGTTAAAATATGAACTTTTTGGGAGTTTAATTACTTTGTTGAATATTTTACGTTACTTTTTATCATGATTTATTTGGGTAGGATTTCATGAATGTTTTATTGTGATGCACAATTCATGTTGTGTTTGCAGGATATCTGTATCCCCTAGGCAATCCATGGTTTTCTTGTGATTTCTTTGGGTCGATTTTTTTAAACCTTATGTAGGAAGGAAACTTAAAATAATGATGCAATTTCATTGTGAAACAAATTATATTTGGAATTGACATCTGTTTCATAGTATCTGTGATTCCAATTTACATTTTGGAGGCATAACTTAAAGGCCGTATTGTTTCATCACTTATGGGCCTGACTACCTTTCACAGGGGCTCAGGTATATTCTGGCAAGTAATCATGTTATGAATGGTAAGTCTCTCTCCATTGTGATCAGAAAGGCCATTCAATATTTTACTAACAGTGATACTGCCCAAATTCCCGTGGTATATAAACACGTTGTCAATTAGGGTGCTTGAATTAGAAGTTAGTTTGGTGGGAAAATTGACCACTGGGACACGGTTGTAGATGTCCATCAAATTTTCCAGATCTGACTTTCCACTATTGTGTGTTAGGAAGTTGATATTGAAATCTCTAAGCACTGTGACTTCTCTTTTAGAATTAAATATATGAAGTAAGAAGGAGTCAAGCTGCTTCAAAAATAGGTCAAGATTGCTTGGCAGTGCCCTATATATTGATACATTAAGTGGGTTGAGTTATTACAGACTACTCAATAGCACATGCTTCAAAATGTTGCTCTAAGGAAAACTTGTGGACATCAATTGCTTTACAGTTGACACAGTTCTTTACCAAAATAGCAGCATCACCTTCTTTTCTTTGTTTGCTTCAGTACAAAGATATAAGATTGTATTCAAGTATTATGAGTCTTTCTATTCCTGAACAGATGTGATGCTCAGGAAAGCACAATATGTGGTCATTAGCTATACTTCCGCTGTCCTGCACATTGACCAAGAGTGCATTTAGTTTAATACACAAGTCTGTAATATTCTGGTGAAAGGTTGTCAGTTGATGATTTTCAGTGCTAGTTAAAACATTTTGTCTAAAAAAGAATTCTGACACAGTAAGTTCAGGGATGCTTTCTTGATCTGTGAGCTCGGAAACCATTCATTTAACGTGGCTGTCTGTATGCACTACCTTTTGTAGAGTCAAATTGCATTTAGACAGGCACATATTGCATTTTTTCCTAATCTGTTTAGGTGCATTCCATGGATTGTAAACAACGCTCTACTAAAACTGCTGACGTCTGTAACATGAGTGTTGCTGAAAAGTTTGCAAGTCTTTGCTAGTTTAAAGTTGGTTTGTGAGATGGCTTTGTTTACACAGGACTATGGGGTTAAATCACGTCTCTTGGGGATGATCATAAGCAAAATCTTGGATCGATGAAGTGCCAAGAATTTCTCTTTCAGTGTTTGTATTACATCATAACCTTCATTGCAGACCTGGTTGTTTGAACCACCTACTAATATCACATAGTCATTTTTTTATGTTTTTGGGATCACAGCCTGAAACTACTTCCTGGGTTTTAGCAGCAGGTCGCACTATTCTACATAACTCGACATTTCGGAGATTGCTTTTTATAATTTCGGTAATAACACTCCCATGACTGCAAAAATATGTACTCATTTTGTGGCAGATTTTTCTGAGCTTATGCCGTTTGTTACAGGAACATGCACTTGTTGCTTTTGAAGATTTGGGTTTCAGCATATTGCAAGTAATTTTCTTTTTCTGGTGACTTTCATTTTTTGACAATTTAAGACACTACTTAAGCTTAGGTTTGGAGCCACACGTTAGTATACTGCTACTGCACGTAAGGACTTTCTGTATCACTTTTGACAAGACTGGAAGAAAAAAAATAGGACGATCGTCCTCCATGTCTTCCCTCAACCCTTTCTTGAACAGAGGTCTGACTTTGGCTTACTGCAACACATCAGGAAAGCGTCCCTGTTTAAATGACTGATTGACTGTTTTTGTTAGAGTGGGTGCTATTATGTCACACACTGCTTTAATCACTTTAGTGTGTATCCATCCCACCCAGCAGAATGTTTTTGTTTTTTAATGATAATATAACATTTTCCACATCTATTATTGCGACTTTTTTAAAATCTGTGCAATACTCAGCTTCTTGGTGTAGTCCAAAGGGATTTCCTGTAGTCTGGCACACTGCTACGTTGACATCTGACTTTGCCACATTTATGAAGAATTCATTTGAACACTATGATATTTAAGCTAGTTTTACAATAAGGCTATCACCTACTTTAATCCTATGTTTTTCATTACTACTAACTCTAACACCTAATGCTAGTTTGATGACGGACAACACGGCTTTTGTCTTACTTTGTGTTCTACAGTGAACTTGCTGTTTGCCATTTGTTTGGCTGCCTTCACAACTTTTTTAAATATAACTTTACAATGCCAAACATAGTCAGTAAAATGACTGTTTTTATTATATTTCAGTCCATTGTGGAGCTGCCCTTTCTGGCAGTAGAAATTTTTAGATCCTCAGTTATCTATTTAAGTTCACTAGTCATTTTGTTTCATATGGTTATAAGTGGAAAATTGTCATTAAACATTTCAAGAAAGCCATTTAAAAATTTGTCAAAGTTACTACTCGTAGTTGAAATACCCATATAGTTGAATTTTTTCATTAAGAAATTTCTTTATTAATTTGTGGTGGTTCAATGAATAATGGAGATTGGTCAAAGGTTCCTAAATCTTCTTCAAACACATAATTTGTTGAGTATCATCAACATAGGTCACTGACTGTGCATTTACTCTAGTGGTTTGCCTGAAGTTTGTTTTAAAGTCGAAGTTTTTATTAAGTCAGTGAATTTGGACATACCATCACTTCCAACTATGATATTAATGTTAAAGCCAGCAGCTGTTACAGTCTTTTTTTTCTTTTTGAGATTTTCAAGCAGGCACTGCAAACCGACAAGAAAAGCTTCAATTGTAGCTTTCTCTGGTACTCTGTAAATAGGAACTACTATGACGTGTAGTTCCCTTAATTCGGTGCAGCAGCTTTCAGATATACACTTTTCATTCAAATATCATTTCTTGTTTCATATTTTATATCAGAATGAGTAAGTATGCAAGAGCCTACCTATGATTTCTCTTGCCCACAAAAGCTGTTGACTACTTTGAAATTTTCAATTTTATTAAGAATTTTAATATTATCAAATGTAAACCAATGTTCATTGAGGCAAATAGCTGTGATATTCTTACATTCAGAAAGAATAATTTGTAATTTGTCAACTTTATGACTTTTGCTTGAAAAGTCAGCACTTATATCATTTACATTCCAGTGCATTATGCAGCGACATTCATGTTTATTTATGGTTTCAAGCTCATTTTTTCTTGGTTACTGTTTTGGTCTTGCCATTTTTGTTATTAAACATTGTTTCTCATCCCTGCCATTTCTTATAAGTTTCCTCTGGTATTCAGAATTATACATGTATCAGCGACCATTTTGCTAAGAATTTTGTATCCTAACCTTTTTAAATGAAGACTGAATTTGCACAAGCATTTACAGGTTAAAAATGTAATGGATTTGTAAACACAGCTTGTAGATCATTACAGTTTTTGTTTAAATGATAGGCTATTTTCTCTACATATCAATCACTGATGGATCTTCTTTAGGCAGTACCACCAATCACAGTTCTTGACTTTGTAGAGGTTACTGGCAGATTGAATTAAATTTCTTGTTCCACTTACAATTTCCTTTTCAGTGTTGCTTCTAATAGAATTTGGATCTACGGGATGAAGACTCCTGTGTAATTCTTCCGAGATGGATCTGCTGAACCATCCTGTGAGTTATATGTTTTGCTTAAGTGTTTCTTCAACTGGTGGATCTTGATTCCTGGGTGAACATTTGTTGCAGAATTTGGCACTGGCACATTTTTGAACAAAGATTTGCCTGTAACAAGCAATTCTTGTCCACTTATATTTATTTTTGGAATTTGAGACTTCTGCATGAGTTTCTTTCATAGGCGCAACAGACTCATTGTTTTAGCAAACAGATGTATCATTCCACCTGTTTTTATGTTATTTTCAACTGTCACCTCAATAGTGGTACAAAAACATTTTTTCTCATGTTTCTGGTCACAATATTTTTCTCTTCTGCACTGATAATTCTGCTTTTAGAGATTGCTGTCACTATGTATCACTGAGCCACTTGATTACTTTATGTCATTTCTGTCAAATAGGCACAAAGATTCCTCGTTAAAAACATTGTACTTGTACAAGAAAAAAACTGATGTTTTCTGTTGACTGTGGGTGGAGCATGAAATGAGATGAGCAGTATTTGTTTGGGCTGGCCCCATCCAAACATTACAAATATCTGCTGAAACACCAGAGAAAATGAGCCTGATGGCATTTAAGAAAGACACCACCAATGCTTCTATTTCTTCATCTTTCTTGTCTTTTCTTTATTGGCACTGTAGATAAGTCGTCATATGTTGATCCCTGATAGTTGCAGTGGACCAGGCGTGGCAGCTTTGCAAGCCTACTTTGACCAATAATGTAATGTGATTTTGTAAATGTCTCTATGGTAACACCTCAGTGTTAATCGCAGCTCTGTTTTTGTCTGTAGCCATTAGCACTTCACAGCTGAAAGGTAGCAACAGAGCCACGAGCTGTCGAGCATCTTCTTTTACCTCTCAACTTAAGAGCTGTGAGGAAGCCATGCTCTCACAAACAATCAGTTTGTATTAATCTGTGGATTAGATTAGATCAGACTAATACTTGTTCCATAGATCATGATTACAGCACTTTGTAATAATGTGGAACATAACGTTTAACTAAAGTTTCTTTACATGTTGTAATTCAACCACTGTTGCTTTTTCTCCTCACCACGTTAGCATTCTACCTGCTAGTGCACAGCCCTGTGGTGTACTTAATGACATGGGATTTCCTGCATGCAATTGCACAGCCACCTGTTGCTCAGCAGTGCTAATCCTCTTTCAGCATACATTTCAGTTACCTTAAACATAGACATCTCACTTGCCACCTGTATGTCACTCAACCCAGCCTTACTCTCCTTGATAAATTTATGTGTGGCATAGTCCATACCAATTCAGGCAGGCTAGGAAAAAATCTTACTTTCATAGTCTTGGATGTTATTAAATTTAGCATATGTTAAAATGAAGGACTAAGGAAGGAAAATATATTTCTTTGTTTTCTCCAAAAAAATATCTGCTCAGAGATACATCCCTCCAAAGATGACACTGCGCATACCATTTTGAAGATGCAAATTTTGGAAAAAATTTTAAAATGCTTTATCTCTGGAACAGTTCTAAATATTTTGTTGTTTTTTTAATTTTAAAGATAATTGCTTTATGATTATAAAGAAATCCTCCATTTGGACTTAATCTGTCAAAGTTCTTTTACTATAGCATTCGGAACTTTTATTAATATATTAATGGAAAAAAACTTTTTTTTAAATAAAAAATGCCAGTCCCTAAAATTTTGATTTTTTTTCTGTTGGTTAGTATCATATAGTTCTACATTACCTGAAAAGGAGAGCTTCCACTTTTATGTTGGACAGGTTTTATAAACAATTGAAAATTTTGCCATACATAAAACGTGGTTTATTACCACATTATCACAAAACAGGCTCATAAAAATCAAAACCTAGCCTTATTTAACATAATTTTAGTTTTGAAGGATGAGTAAGAGACTCATTTTTCAAGCATTTTAAATGGTTCCAAAATGTTTGTGAAAGGTCCAAAGACATAAAGTTTTCAATTTTTACAACTTCTGTGCACTCTGTTTTATACTGAAATTAGCCAGTCAATAAACTAAAAATGTGTTCCACTGCTTCAGTATCTTCCTTTGATTTAGAGTGATGCCTTCCTGTTAATAAATAGGGACTGGAGCACTTATAATCTTCAAAACATTTGGAACAGGGAGTGAGCACTGATGGCATTGTTGCTATCCTTCAGTTGGAAACCTATATCCAGCAGCTGGTCCATGTGACAGCATAAAGTTCACTACACTTTGGTATCTATAATCTCTGCAATCCACCAGTCACAGTCATACACATATCCCACAAACTTCCCCTTTCTCAGGTTGTGAATCTGAATACAGAGTCTGCCAGAAAAATGTATACACACTTTAAGGAATGAAAAGTATTACTTATGTGTTATTTTACATTTAATAATTGATCACACATGTGGTACAACCTTTAGTTTAGCACATGGTTACTTTAAATGTCCAAAATGTTCACCATTGGTGACTATACACATAACAGAACGACGAGCGGCCACCGCAACTATGTCAGTTAACACTACAGTGGAGATCATTGCACATGTTGCTGTAACTTCTTGGCGAAGTTCCTCCAGCGTGCATCGCTTACATCGATAAATGTTATCTTTCACAGTTCCCCACAAGTAAAAGCCCATAAGTGTTAGATGTGGCAACTATGAAGGGAACTCAGTGGGCCCTCTACCTTGAAGAGTGTGGTCAGTTTTGCTGTAGTGTATTCATCCATAGCATTAGTGATTTCTCTGTGCTTTCTTGATGCATAGATCTTATGACTTGACTTCACTGACCACGGTTTCTTAACAGGACTAACACCTACCTCTGTAGTTGACTGATACAGGGTATTTAATTATTCCTCTATTGAAGCAAAATCTACATTTATTTATTTATTTAATTATTCTCCATGAACAAATACAAGGATTTGTTTTGGATAGTTTACATATTGATCATTTCCCCTTATAACATTGTGGGAAACAATTATATACAAAAGGTCTAACAGATAAAAAATTATGTTGCTATTTTTTTTGTACATGTAAATACTATTTATACAAATGAAAGTGTTCTACTCCTCTGAGAGGAAATCCTTAATACTATAAAACCACCGTGTGAGGTTGATAGATCCTCCATCGGGCGCCTCCCCAGGTGGCGGATAGGGGAAAGCCTCCCAGATATGGGTGGCACCGAGGAAATCAAATACTCGGGGCGGACCAAAACTATCACATCCTCGAGGATAAGTACCCGGAGTAAAAACCGGCGAAACGAAGAAAACTAACACAAAAGCCCAGACACGTCTATGTGGTAACCACCGGTACTCTGGCCAGCGTCTGTCACCAATGGTGCGGCTGATACGAGCTCCAGGAACTGAAAATCCCTGGTTCTACCAAACTGGCGCAAGCCAGACGAATTACAAGCATAATGGCAAGTACACCTAAAAACAACATTACCCCAGGTGGACGATCCACCCGTCGCAAGACGGCAACCAGGCACTCGGATTCTGGGGGACCTGGAGATGTACTAAAGGGCGAGTCGGAGCGCTCTGGCAAACTACCCAAGAAAACACACACATACTTTGGCACCTTCAACATACAGACACTAATACAAACGGGAAAATTACACAATCTAACAACTGAACTCACCAGTCAAAAGATCTCGATCCTAGCGCTACAAGAAACAAGATACACGGATTCAGACACAATAGACTACGGAAACTACAGATTCTTCAAGAGTGGAACCAACAGGAAAATCGGCAAAGGAGGAGCACTCCTCGGCATGGCCTTCGCAGTAAACAAAAACATCCTAGACTCAGTAAAAGAAGTCAACGCGATCAACAACAGGCTCATGACCATGCGAATCAAACACGCCAACAAGAACTACACCCTCATCAACGTACATGCCCCCACGAACGCAGACAACAAGGACAAACCAGAAGAAACAGACAAATTCTGGGACGAACTCGAAACCACCCTGGCAAAAATACCCCAAGACAACGCGAAAATTCTACTAGGCGATTTCAATGCACAAATCGGCAGAGAAAAACGCTACAGAAAAACAGTAGGAAATTTCCCTGCACACAAATTCACCAACAAAAACGGCACCAGACTGATCGAACTCTGCCAGCAAAACAACCTCAAAATCATGTCAACCTCCCTGATGAAAAAGCCCAAGAAACAAAAGACGTGGCGATCACCAGTCCACTCACTAGGCGAATTCCAGATAGATCACGTGGCAATCTCCTATGAATACCAGAAAGAAATCCACGACGTCCAAGTGAGAAAAGGCGCCAACATAGATTCGGACCACTACCTAACAAGAATCAAAATCAAACTCACACCAAGAAGACAACACAAAAAGAAATTGACCTCACCGAAATTTGATACAAGAAAGATCAGAGAATCGAACATCACAGAACACTGGGAAAAACAAGAGGCGAAAGATTGGACCAGCTTTAAACAAAAAATTGTGAACACAGCCAAAGAACTGATCCCGCTGACTAGAAAACCCAGGCACCCTTGGTGGAACACTACCTGCGAAATCGCCCTACAAAATCGAAGAACAGCTTTCACAAACTACAACAGCAACAAAACACAAGAAACACGGGACAACTTCTATGAAATTCGAAGGCAAACATTGAAAACAATAAGACAAGAGAAACGCAAATACATAAACGATCAGCTAAACTCCATCGAAGAAGACTTCAGAAATTTCAACACACGGGATTTCTACAGGACGTTCGCCAACCAAGCCAAAGGATACTCACCACAGAACCTCTGCTTCAGAAAAGAAGACGGAAAACTGGCACTTACCAACAAAGAAAACTGTGAAGAGCTCGCGAAGTACTTTTCAAAATTACTAAATTGCCCGGAACCTAACTCAACCTTCGAACCCCGAGAACCGGCCAACGCACCGGAAGACTCACCATCACCAACAAAAGAAGAAATCCTCCACTGCATAAAGAAACTGAAAAACAACAAGGCAGCCGGTGAAGACGGAATAACGGCAGAACCGCTGAAGAACCTAGGACCAAACTCGCTAAACGAAATCACACAAATCATACAGAACACCTGGACAACCGAAATCATACCTGACGACTGGAAGACCGCACTCATTCACCCGCTACACAAGAAAGGTGACAGGACAGACACAAACAATTATAGAGGAATTTCCCTGCTACCGGTCATCTACAAAATTCTATCAACCTGCCTTCTCACCAGAACGCAAGGACAACTGGAACCCGCCATCTCGGAATACCAAGCGGGTTTCAGACCCAACAGAGCCTGCCCCGAACAAATCTTCAACCTGAAATCAATCATAAAATCCCACATGACAAGCCCCAAAAAAATCATCTGCACTTTCGTCGACTTCAAAAAGGCTTACGACTCGATCGACAGAAAGTCCCTCATCCAAATCCTCAGAGAAAAAGGCCTAGACCAAAAGACCCGAAGACTAATCGAACAGACACTAACCAATACAAAATCCAAAGTCAAATTCATGGGCGAAATCTCGGACCCCTTTGAAATCCACACTGGCCTAAGACAAGGAGATGGACTATCCCCGCTATTGTTCAACATCGTCCTGGACAAAGTAATGAGCGAATGGGAAGCTGAAGTCAGGAGACAAAACACCTGGAGACCAGTCACATTAGGAAGAAAAAGACTGGAAATCCCTTACCTAGCATTCGCAGACGACCTAGCGATACTGACCTATGACCCAACATCAGCAAAAGCACAGATCGAAATCCTGAAAGAATGCGCCGAGAAAGTCGGCCTACAAATCTCTTTTGAAAAAACGCAAGTCCTAACAAGAGAAGGCGACGACATCACAACCAAGTACGGCAAAATTAAAGGGGTCACACACTTCAGATACCTAGGCGAAATCATCGAACCGACCGGAACAGAGAAACTGGCTTACGAAGACAGACAACAGAAGACACGGAAATCACTAGGCATGGTACGAAACGTCTACAACAAACAATGCATTTCCAGAAACACCAAGATCAGACACTATAACACAGTGATCAAACCCACAGTACTGTATGCCAGCGAAACACTAGCACTCAACAGGAAAATCAAAATTGAAGAAATCAAAAAAGAAGAACGCAAAATCATGAGGAAAATTTTAGGAGGAAGACCCACACCAGATGGCTACAGACTACAGAAGAACTCAACAGTAGAAGCATATTCGAACATCGAGAACGATATGAGAAAAAGGCGCCTTAAATTCTACGGACATTTAGATAGACTCCCTGAAACAAGACTCACCAAGAAAATTCTAGAACACATCAAGACACTTAAAGTCTCGACACCCTGGACGGAAGGAGTCCGAAAAGACCTACAAGCAGTTGGCACCACAAACACCACAGACAGAAGCACCTTCCGAAAACACATAGACAATTGGGAAGTAAAGTCAGAAGCGCTAAAACAGCGGACCAAACAAGAATGGTCTGAGGAGAGAAAAGAGGCCCTCTCCAAGAGAATGAAGGAGTACTGGAAGGACAAGAAGAACAAGCCTTCAAAGTCATAAGCTTAACGATTTCCTTTTAGGGAAAATTCGCCAACAATAATAATAATAATAAAACCACTTATTGCTGAGGAACTCCTTCAAGGCAATTTCAAGGCAGCTTCCACTTAAGCTTTTTAATTTTTTTGGAAGTTTGTTATAAAATTTGATCCCCATGTAATAGGGGCTCTTGTCTGCACTTTTTGTATTATTTCTTTCCAGGTGATAATCATCGTCCCTCTTAGTATTGTACATGTGCACTTCTCTATTTAGATGATTATACTGCTTGTATTTTAGCATCAGCTGAACAGTTTTATAAATATATAGTGTTGGGGTGTTAGTAGTTTCTTAATTTTAAAAATTGCTTTGCAAGACTCATTATATCTAAGCTTACACATGACCCTAACTGCCTTTTTTTGAAGGATGAATACCCTGTTTACATGCTTGGCAGCAGCACATCCCCATACAATTCCATATGTGAGGTATGGATACACTAGAGCACAGTAGATTATACTCATTTGCTCATATTTAAGAAATTATGACATTGTCCACATTGCATAAATTGATTTGCTAAGTTTTTGGCATAAGAAATCGATATGATGCTCCCAAGAGAGATATCGATCTAACATTACGCCAAGGAAGGAAGTTTTATCTTTCAGTTTTATTTCTGAACCATCATCAGACTGCATCATGGGAGGTGTCACCTTGTTCAGATACTATCATTGTTATTATTATGTCAAAACAGCTAGAATACAAAAAGTTATCACTGGAAACATCTTCACTTTGAAAGAGTCTTCACATGAGAACACTTATTCCCAACCTGAACAAAGTCTGTTTTTTTGTTTGTCTTATATATCACTCTTTTATGGATAAGCAAATAGTCAGCACACTTCACTCTCCTGTGGCCCCAGTCAGAAGAAATTTCAAACCGTCCTTTTCACAAAACACACTGCATCTGTGTCAACTGGCAAATTCCTCATGAAAACACAGAACTCATTGGATGGTCTCAGATTTCTTAGAAGGCTCGTCAGTAAACAAATTAGCACTGAACAACAACAATAGACATACATTTCCATTGGGGGGGGGGGGGGGGGGGGAAGATTTTTTAAAATAAAACATGTCCAACATAAAAGTGGAATGGAAGCTCTCCTTTACAGAGGATGTAGTACTGCATGGCACTAATCAACATAAAAAAATCTAACTTTTCTGGATTGTCATTTTCGAAAAGAAATTTTTTTTCTGTAAATTATAAAAAAAAATTCAAAAGGCAACAGTAAAAGAACTTTGACAGATATGTCCAAACAGAGGATACCATTGTAATCGTAAATAAAAAAACTCTAACAAAATATCAAAATTTGCATCTTTGAAATGATGTTCGCAGTGCCATCTTTGGAGGCCTGTATCTCGGGGCAGGAAGTTTTTGGAGAAAACAAAAAAATATGTGTGTCTTACTTACTCCTGAATTTTAACATAAGCTAAATGCAATAACATGTGAGACTATGATGGTAACCCGCCTGCCTGAAATGAATACGGATTATGCTGTGTCTAAAACTCATAGCTTTTAGTGTTACACATAAGGTAATTATATCTTATTATACTGTTGTCTCCCACATAAGTCCATATATTTTCCACAGAATTTTATGTGTAAATGATCTTAAACAACTGTTTTTTTGTCATGGTTCACTTTCCTGGGTCATGTGCTGCCTAGCAAGTAGGATTTTTCCCCCATCTTTGTTGGATTCAGCCAGTTTTTTTTTCTGGCTTGGATAACTTTTTAGTTATATAATTTCCCCAGAGTGTTAGTACAGAATTTAGAAAAGCTGGTGGCAAGTTAAAGCTTTGAGTTATCCCATGAAATGACTTTAGGTGCCTCAATTGCTCAGAAAGTAAGCTGCCTGTGTTCTAGATTTGGTCCTGCACATATACTGTCCTTAAAAAACATTCCAAAACTGATTTTATTCAAGGTGTTTAAGCTACGTTAGCACAGTATCTATGGTGGCAGCTTGAACTAACAACTGTAAACAACAGATTTTACAGTCAGTTGTGAGCAGGCAGTGTTAAGTAGCTGACATGCAGCCATAGTGTGTCAGTGTTGTTGTGTCCCAAATCACGCTGAAGGAACACCTAATCAAATGTATAAGACATTCGTCAGAATGTTTCAAAGAAGAGAAAAGTGTGTACAAAATTTGTCCCACATACCTTGACTCCTTAATAAAAATAATGATGCGTGTTTGCTTGCTGTGACTTCAGTGGAATGCAAAAGTGGACAACTCTTTTCTGGAGAAAATCATCGCAGGTCAGTGACACTTGGTGTTACTGATTCCAGCCTACAACACAATGACATAGTACAGTAATTGAACTGAAGGACTGACTCTTTGACAAAATAAGCCAATTTGACATGCCAGTTGAACAGACTTCTCTGACAGTTTGAAATGGTTGTATGAAGGTTCTGTGCATTGTCCTCGAGTGGGGTGGGGGGCAATTTATAACACCTGTGGCATGAAAACTACCATCTTATCTTTTTATTCACTCAGTCTTGAAACTTTTTGGGCTGGCGGGATAGCTTTAAAATGTCACAAATGCTCATTTGTAATGGATATAGAAATTTTGATGTGTAGTACATCACAATTATCATTGTGTGTTCTGTCACAAGGCAGGTCTTTGATACTAAGTTAATCATTTTTCATTTTTTCCCTTCTCTGTAATCCTTTTCAATTTTCATTATATCAAATCTGTCTCAAAGTCATCAGCTAGATGATATTTTCTCAGTTCTTTTGTGTCGAGTCCAATCACTTTCCTTCTAAAGCATTCTTTATACGCAGTCTGTTGTTATATGCCACGGGGCCAATGTCTTTTTCTACTCTTGATTGTCCTTTTTAACTCACCTTCTTCAGCACCCTTTTAAGTACCTCCAAATACCTTATTTTACCTTTCCAGTTGCCACTGTCTTCCTCTAGATTCATCTCCACACAAAACACTTCACTAACCTTTCACTTAGCTACTTATAAAAGGACCCACGAAAAATTTTCTTTTCTCTGTAAAATTTGGTAAATTTGTAAAATTTGTAAATTTTGGTATTGCTATGCTTGTTTTTTTCCATAATTTTAGCATGGTATACCATCTATCCTAATAAAATCAAAAATATGAAGCTCAGTATGGCAAATATAAAGGTAATGTTTATGTTAAACTGTGTGAAACATTAGTCCTTCCTCAAACTGTATCTGTAAGTCACAAGGATTAACTAAGTGTGTGGCTAATTTCTGAAGTTCATTTACTTTGCATATGTATAGGGAACGGCCACACACCTGTCGCATTACCCTGTTACTGTTCTGGTAACTTTGTATAGCTTGATTAAATTGCAGATAGGGTTATGGTTTGTGAAATAAATAAATATCCTTAACACAAGCTGAGCCCTGGTTAGTAATAAATATGTTTTTCAGTCCATACTTAAAACAGTGGGAGCAACGGCAGCTTGACTCACCAGCTTGGTCAAAACTAAGTCTGGCACACCACACTGCTGTCCAAAATTAAAGTAAAAATTCAGTTCTGAATAACTCCTCAAAATCTACAAACCTATGCTGAAGAGTCACATGTCTCTAAAGACAACACTCCCGTTCTGAGTCCATAAACCTATTCAGAAATTCCATAGTTCATACACTGCTCTGCTGTCTTTTCATAGTTAAAGAATGCAAGTGCAACTTTTGAAAATTTCTATAAGTTACTGAACTCACACAGAAATTCTACAGCCACTAATCTTGTTGCCTGATGAATTTTAAAAGCTTCAATCATGTCTGACATGCCACTAAGTAGGACGCATTGATAATCGCTGACCTTTCATTGCGAACTACGTCAGGCTAACATGGCCACTGCCCTTGTATTGACTTGATCTGTCATTGCAAAACCCACAGAATTAGATTAGATTAGATTAATTATTCATTCCATAGAGCCATAAAAGAGGGAATCCTCCAGGGTGTGGAACATGTCAGATAAACACATTACAAAAATGTAATTAGAAAAACTTGAGTTTCATTAATTTTAATGATCCTCAGTCAATAAACAGTAAAATTATGTACATGAATTAAATTTAAACTTTTAATATTTACAGGTTTAATACTTACATCTGCTTTCATTAAACCTATCATTCAGACATTTGCTAGTTTCTTGGCTATTACAACCAAGTATTGTCAAAAATTAAGGTAAATTATTCATTTCAGTGATCCTCAGTGAAGAACAGTCAGATTATGTACAACATTTATTTAAAACTTCCACTATTTACTGACTTAAGACCTACATCTGCTTTCCATACATCCATCATTCACACAGTAGGTAGTTACTTGGCTGTTACAACCAAGTATTGTCAAAAAATTAAAGTATAATAAATTTTCATTAAAATGGTCTACTGCACTTGTTGAGAAACTCATGGATGGAGTAAAAGGAGTTGGCCACCAAAAATTCTTTTAAATTATATTTAAATTGTGCCTTGTCTGAAACTAAACTCTTAATGGTTGCTTGTAACTTATTGAAAATATGCGTTGCTGAATACTGGACTCGTTTCTGTGCAAGAGTAAGTGATTTTAAATTTTATGTATATTGTTCTTATTTCTAGTATTGATACTGTGTACTAAGCAGCTAGTTGGAGAAAGATATGTATTTTTTACAACAAACTTCATTAAGGAATAAATATACTGAGAAGCTGTTGTTAATATGCCCAATTCTTTGAATATGTTTCGACATGATGGTCTTGGATTTACACTACTCATTACTCTTATTATACACTTCTATACTCTAAAAAATTTTTCTCTGTTTGTGGAGTTACCCCAAAATATGATACCATATGACATAATGGAGTGAAAATAAGCAAAATATGCCAGTTTTTTTATATTTATATCTCCTATGTCTGACATCATTCGCATTGCAACCACAGACTTGTTTAGGCGCTTTAGCAGTTCGTTAGTATGTTGCTCCTAACTGAATTCATTATCAAGTTGTAATCCCAAGAATTTTACACTCTCAACTTCTCCTATTTCCATGTCATCATATTTAATACACACACCAGAAGAAAATCTCTTGGAAGTTCTGAACTGCATATAGTGGGTCTTTTCAAAGTTTAATGACAGTGAATTGGCTATGAATCACTTATTGATGTCAGCAAAAATTTGATTAGCTGCCCTTTCTAAATTTATATTTCATTTACTATTTATTTCAATGTTTGTATCATCTGCAAATAAGACAAACTTGGCATCTGGTAATGTAACAGGCGACAGGTCATTAATATACACAAGAAACAGTAGTGGACCTAGTATGGAACCTTGGGGAACACCACAAGTAATTTCTTCCTAGTCAGACGATGTCTGATTGCCTACTGCTGAAGTGTTACATAATGACACCCTTTATTTTCTGTTGGTAAGATATGACTGAAATCAATTTGCAGCACTACCAGTGACTCCATAACATTTTAATTTACTTAAAAGAATGCTGTGATTCACACAGTCAAATGCTTTTGACAGGTCACAGAATATGCCAGTTGCCTCTAATTTGTTGTCCAATGAATGGACATTTTCGCTGTAGGTGTAAATACCTTTCTCAATATCAGAACCCCTAAGGAATCCCAGACTGTGACTTTGACAATATGTCATTTTCACTAAGCTGCTTAAGTAGACGCTTGAACATAACCTTTTCAAAGATTTTTGAAAAATCTGGCAAAAGTGAGACCAGTCGGCAATTTGATGGCATTTCTTTGTCCCCTTTCTTGTGGAGAGGTATAACTTAGCATATTTAAGCCAGTCCAGGAATGTTCTTGTGACAGGTGATTGATTACACAAATAACTTAAGATATGACTAAGTTCACATGAACACTGTTTTATTAACTTTGTTGATATGTTATCATAACCACTAGAATGCTTTGATTTCAAGGACTTTATGATGGATTCTATTTCTTTGGGTGAAGTAAGTGTCAATTCCATTTTACTGAGATTGCTTGTGTGCACTGGTCTCAGATATTCCATTGCATTATTTACTGAACCTGACAACTCCATACTATCAGTAACAGAGACAAAATACTTGTTTAAATGGTTTGCAACATAACATGCATGTGTACCAGGGTTTCATTAATTTTTAGAGCTATTTGTTCCTCCTCATTTCTGGTCCTACTTGTCTCTGACTTAACTATATCCCATATTGTTTTTATTTTATTGCTGGATGTATTTATCTTCTTCTCATAATGCAGGTGTTTAGATTTCTGGATAACCTTCTTCAATATTTTGCAGTAATTTTTGTAATGAGCTATAATGCTAGTATCAAAGGTGTCTCTACGTATCAGATAGAGTTTCCTTTTTGTCTCACATGATATCTTTATCCCTTGTGTGATCCATGGTTTCTTATTAGACTTTTTTTTAATTTGAGTTACCTTCAGGGGAAAACAATTTACAAATAAGGTGCTAACTTTATTAATGAATGTTTTGTATTTTCCATTTGTGTCTTGGATGCTGTAAACATCCATCCAATTAATTTCTCTGAGCATCTCCTAAATTTCTCAGTTTTTGACTGTTTTTATTGGCCCTCTGTACTCAGTTCTGATAGATGTTTTACCCTGACAATTTTCAAAATTTAATGTTAGGTGTTGCATGTCATGGTCAGATAGCCCATTTACTATTGGTTTTGTAATGTGGCTTAGTTGCCTAGAATCGTGTATAAATATATTATCAATGGCAGTCTTAGAACATTTGTATACCCTAGTTGGGAAATTTACAGTAGAAATTAAATTGAATGACAATGTAACTGATTTCAGTAACTGTTCACTGACAGTGTTTTTCAGGACATCTATATTAAAATCACCAGCAACCACTAGTTCTTTGTTTTTTAATTTTAGATGAGATAATAAATCTTCAAGACCGTTTATAAACAGGTTGAAATTTCCTGAACGTGCTCTGTATATGGCTACCATTATAAAGGACCTATTATGAAATTCTATTTACATTGCACATGCTTGTAAGTGCTGCTCTAAGCAAAATTTATTAATGTCAGTTTTCTTAAATTTAAAACTGTTTTTAACAAATGTGGCAACTCCTCCTTTCTCCATCTTTTGTCTACAGAAGTAGGAGGCTAACTTAAATTCTGTAAGGTTTAACATATCTATACCAGTGGTCACATGATGTTCAGAGAGGCAGATTATATCAACTGGGTTTGATGACTCTAATTCATCAATGCACATAAGTAGTTCATTAATTTTACTTCTAAGCCCTCGAATATTTTGATGCACTAAAGATAATTGGCATTTCACATTT
Source organism: Schistocerca americana (assembly GCF_021461395.2). Classification (NCBI taxonomy): domain Eukaryota; kingdom Metazoa; phylum Arthropoda; class Insecta; order Orthoptera; family Acrididae; genus Schistocerca; species Schistocerca americana. Next base: position 279,400,244 of record NC_060120.1, read on the forward strand.
ACCAAGATGAAATCGCGTGGAAATAAAATTTCTGCTGATTGCTGTAAATTTTTAACCAACAGCTGTGTTCGCTGATCCAATGTGCCAGGACTATGCTGTTTGATTACACATACTGTACATATTATGATAAAAATTACACATGTAAATACTTTAGATGATCTCCACGTGCATACTGATTCCTTAGGGCTGTTAAAACATATCTGTTCTGTTGCCTCTTTATCAAAAAATCCGTCATAATGTCTTTCATTGGTTGCATATTAACCTTAAATGTTATACATGAGTTAGGGTTAGAATTTCAATGGTTTCTCCATAATGACATTAGTTTTTTTGCTAGGGTCCTCAGTGTTTGTGCTGTTTGCTTCTTATTCAGTGAAATATTTAACATTAACATTACAGTACTTAATATTAAATATTGTCTGTATTAAATCTAATGATAATTAAATGTCTACAGATATTTATTGCAGCCTAATATTGGCTCTACATTTATTGTTTTGCAGTTGATTTTGTACTAAAATGCATTTGTAATCCTTGGAATCAGGATTCTGGCTTGTAACTCAAATTGTATTGTTTGAATAGAAATTCTGAAGCTGGTTTTTCAATATTTCTCGTCAATCACTATCTTTCGACACGTCATTGCTGAAAGAGTTTAGAAGTTATTAATTTTCAGAGATATTAGGTGGATTTATCTCTTTCAACATCAATGTATAAAGCACTCTTGTATCTACAAAGTGGGTGTTTAGACATGCTTCCATGCTTCGTTTCTCTCATTCATGTGTGGCACCATTACCTATTCTCTGTAATTATTAATAAGGATTTTATTCATGTGGTCACCGTGAAATATATGCAGCTTCTGAGTTTGTGCCATGGTGGCATCCTTACATCATGTGCAGGCCAGCAACAGACATTTGCCTGGGAAAAACCAGTTGCAGTAACACTTCAGACTACCTGCTGCACTTATCAGAGCCAGCTTACTTTGTTGTACCCATATTGTGCCAACACACAGCAGGCACCTCCTGCCACCTCCTCATGAGCTTGCTCACCTGTGTCAGGACTCACGCCATGCCATCACCTGTCAAACAAATGCACAATCAACTGCATCTGCCCAGTCATCTCTGAACTGTTAATTATGGTCAATATTAGGAGAAAGGTACGATGGTAGTTTCTTGGTTATGACTGGTGCTACAGATTCCCAGTGATATATTTGATTTACTCTAAATACTATAAAACATACTAAGAGTTAAATGGAATCATTTTACATATAGTACATGAACTTAATATTGTAATTACCAACAGTAAAATTATGCAGTGCTGTTATTCTTGCTTACTGAGTGAGATGACACTTATTAGGGTTGTTGAGTTCCAGAGGAGCAGGAGTCACATCTTATCTTGTCATCCAGATTAATTTTTTTCTGTAATTTACATACATTGATAAAGATAAATGCCTGGGTGCTTTTTGGTGAAAGGACATCACTAATAATGTCCCCTATCCCTGTCCTGTCAAAGCTATTGCTCTACTCTAAAGACCTTTTCACCAAAAGGACATTGAGCAACACTTTAATTATTTTCATTATATTTATCATGTAAATAAGAAAATATCTGTATTGCACAAAAGTTCAGTTGCAAAAGATGGAATTTATCTACATGATAAATAAATTTGAAATAGCAGCTAAGGAAGAACAGCCACTAACAATATTCCTAATTTCCTGTTATGCCGTCTTTCCTTCAAGAAAATAAAAGTTAAGTTTGTCTGCTGTCTGGAAAACTTTTTCTTTTAAACATTTTAATTTTATGAACAGAAAAGTCCAGTCAGGCGAAAAAAAAAAAAAATAAATAAATAAAATAAAATAAAATGAGACATATTTGGTGGCCACTAATTACTATCAGAAGACAGATACCTCCCAGCACTACTAATAGACATATGTAAAAGTACATGACACAATCCTAGCTTTCTGAATAATTAGGTCCTCTCCTGGGGGTGGGGATGAGAATCAGAGTGGGATGGGCTGGGGGAGGTTAAAAAAGAAGGGCGAGTCTCTCAGACCCCAGGATGAGAGAGACCCAGCTGTAATGAGGATGAGGCTAGCCAAAGATGAAAAAGGAGATGTCTATCAGCAGTACTAGGGAATTTTGCCTGCTGAAGGTAGGTACCGCCCAACAGTTCTGTCTCAATATGCCATGACTTGGACATCTTAATGTACATATTTTGTGGTTACTCAGCCCACTGTTGTTTATGTACACATGTCAAAAAAAGTTTTGCATCACCTCAGTTCCAAGAGTTCCGCAACCTGAACAAAAAATTGGAATAGAGATCAACATAAACATTTCCGCCCTTTTTATTGCTAATGAAAACCACACATTGCATGTTGTACCACCATACAGCGAGACCTTCAGAGGTGGTGGTCGAGATTGCTGTACACACTGGTACCTCTGATACCCAGTAGCACATCCTCTTGCATTGATGCATACCTGTATTTGTTGTGGCATACTATCGACAAGTTCATCAAGGCATTCTTGGTCCAAATTGTCCCACTCCTCAATGGCGACTCGGCGTAGATCCCTCAGAGAGGTTGGTGGGTCAGGTCACATTGTCCACAAACATCCCTTTTCAATCTATCCCAGGCATGTTCAATAGGATTCATATCTGGAGAACATGCTGGCCACTAGTCGTGCAACAGCATTATCCTGAACGAAGTCATTCACAAGATGTGCATGATGGGGTTGCGAATTGTCGTACATGAAGACAAATGCCTCACCAATATGCTGCCGATTTGGTTGCACTATCGGTCAGCGGATGGCATTCATGTGTCGTACAGCCATTATGGCACCTTCCATGACCACCAGCGGCATATGTCGGCCCCACATAATGCCACCCCAAAACAGCAGGGAACCTCCACCTTGCTGCACTTGCTGGACAGTGTGTCTAAGGCATTCAGCATGACTGGGTTGCCTCCAAACATGTCTCTGGCGATTGTCTGGTTGAAGGCATATGCAACACTCATCGGTGAAGAGATCGTGCTGCCAATCCTGATCGTTCTATTCGGCATGGTGTTGGGCCCAACTGTACTGCGCTGCATAGTTTCGTGGTTGCAAGGATGGACCTCACCATGGATGTTGGGAGTGAAGTTGCACGTCATGCAGCCTATTGCGCACAGTTTGAGTCATAACACGACGTCCTGTGGCTGCACGAAAAGCATTATTCAGCATAGTGGCTGTGCTCTCAGTGCTCTACTGAGCCATAATCCATAGGTAGCAGCCATCCACTGCAATAGTAGCCCTTGGGCGGCCTGAGTGAGGCATGTCATTGAAAGTTCCTGTCTCTCTGTATCTCCTCCATGTCCAAACAGCATCACTTTGGTTCTCTCTAGGATGCCTGGACACTTCCCATGTTGAGAGCCCTTCCAGGCACAAAATAACAATGCGGACGTGATTGAATGTCTAGGCATGGTTGAACTAGAGACAACACGAGCCGTGTACCTCCTTCTTGGTGGAATGACTGGAACTGATCGACTGTCAGACCATTTCTGTCTAATAGGCGCTGCTCAAGCATGGTTGTTTACATCTTTGGGTGGGTTTAGTGACATCTCAAAACAGTCAAAGGGACTGTCTGTGATACAGTATCCACAGTCAACATTTATCTTTAGGAGTTCTGGGAACTGGGGTGATGCAAAACTTTTTTTGATGTGTGTACATTGCTGGTTGCTCGAATCTTACAAGATAATTATAATTCTTATTTACATTTTGAACTAGTGTGGTTCACACAATGTACAAATTATTTGTTGCATATTTTCAGCCTTCAAGAGCTAAATGACTTTATTGATGAAGCAGATAATGGTCTCCTGCAGCCAGTTTTGGAAGGGGACTATGATGGCCTTCTGAAAGTAATGGGGTACCTGTTTCATGTAAAGGAAAGGACACCAAAAACAGATGAAATGTTTGAGCCTATTAAGGAAATGATTGATCTGCTAAAGACATATGATGTTGAATTTTCAGAAGAAGTGTACTTACAGCTACAGGTAGGTTTTCTGTAGATCACTTGATATTATAGCCTACAAAATTAAAAACTGAAAACTTCATTATTTAGACAGATAATAATATCATTCTAAGAAACAACAAAAATATCAAAATGAGAAGTTCGGCATGTGACTCAGTTTGAAGAAGTTTTTTGGCAGAAGTCATTGATAGAAGTTGTAGAATAATAGGGTCTCTGAGGAAGTTTTTAGAGTAACTGGGTGGTAGTCCCTTTACTACTTCCAAAAGAGTTGTGCAGTAACAGCATCCAATCCAATTTATTGTTGCATAAATTGTGCAAAAATTGTAAATTAGTCAGGTGAGTGGCCAATAATGAGAGATTTTTGCTCTAATGTGATCTGCTGTTTAAACTGAAGCTTGAAAATTCTTCCTGTTTAATGAGACAACAGGTATTGTGCTGTCCCTTCAATAACTTGTGTGTCAGTTGAACTATTACACTTTAATTAAGCAGTTTGGCTTCATGAGGCAGTGGTCAACACCCAAAAAACAAATCAGGAATCTTTTTGTCAATAGCCAGTGGTGCTAACCAGTAGACCACATAGTTAACTGTAAATTAGTAAAATCCTTCGATTATCATGCCAGTGACATAGGAGAAATAAAAACTGGTACAATTAATAACTTTTCAAAATTCATTTAAAAAAGCTCTTAGTGTTAGTGCGCTCTTTCTAAATACTGAAGAACAAAGTGGCTTAAATGAAATAAAAATGCCGAAGAGTGTGGACCTCAGTTTATGCCTTGGAAGGAAAAGATCCCTGTCAGATCTGATATCACTGCCATTTTTAATTCCCTTCAAAAGAAAAGAGGGAAACTAACTGAATACAGTCCTGCAAGCACATCACATGTGTCAGGAAATGTGTTGTGTGAGAACAAGCCATGAATGCGCTCAACATCTTAGAAATATTAATATTGTCCTCTAGAACAAAGATCTTCCACCTTTGGCATTTATAACTATAATACTTCCATTTCATCTCTTGTCAACTGATACAATAAAAAACAACTTGCAGTGACACACAGTTTATCTTGCAGGGTGAAAATAGTTAATTCAGATGTTAACATTACTATTTAGATACCTTTCATTCTGAGATAAGTAAGAAGACATATTAACTATGTGGTGCTAGAACGTTTGAGAACATTTATTTCTATAAATCACTTAGGGAATACATTTTTGATAAAAACTTACAAATAAAAGGTGTAAAACTTTGCTTCCGCCATTTGCCGATAGGTGGTGACAACGATAAGAAACAGATCGCAGACGTCAGGCAGTTAGCTTGGACCTCGGTCAACATACCGGTAACCTCATTCAGTTGATTCGTGAATGCATCATAAAGTTGTTCTTGATTGAAAATGTCAGTTTATGAGCCTATTTGTCGGCATTTGCAGGAGGTGTTAACTGTTTTGTTTCAGTATGAAGAAAGAAGTGGCTGAGTCTCATCCACTGCTCTCAATTACATATGGTAAGGACATTATTAGTGAATGAATCATGAGTGGTTTCAACGCTTCAAGAACGGTAATTTTAATGAAGTAGACCGGCATAGTGGTGGAAGAGAGAATGTCTTCGAAGATGCATAATTGGAGACATTGCTGAGTGAAGACTAGCGTCAAACTCAAGAAAAATTTACACAATTAGTGGGAGTGACACAGCAAGCCATTTCAAAATGTCTCAAGACTATGGGCATGATTCAGAACGAAGGAACTTGGGTCCCATGTTAGCTGAAACCAAGAGACGTTCAGTGGTGTTTGTGTGTTTGTAAACAGTTGTTTCAGAGACAAAACAGAAGGGATTTCTGCATTGCAATGTGACTGGGGAAGAAAAATGGGTTCATTACGATAACACTAAACGCAAAAAATCATGGGGATATCCCAGCCATGCTTCCACATCGACAGCCAAACCTAATATTCACTGCTCCAAGATCATGCTACATCTATATCTACATTTATACTCCGCAAGCCATCCAACGGTGTGTGGCGGAGGGCACTTTACGTGCCACGTCATTACCTCCCTCTCCTGTTCCAGTCGCATATGGTTCGCAGGAAGAACGACTGTCTGAAAGCCTCTGTGCGCGCTCTAATCTCTCTAATTTTACATTCGTGATCTCCTCGGGAGGTATAAGTAGGAGGAAGCAATATATTCGATACCTCATCCAGAAACGCACCCTCTCGAAACCTGGCGAGCAAGCTACACCGCGATGCAGAGCGCCTCTCTTGCAGAGTCTGCCACTTGAGTTTGTTAAACATCTCCGTAACGCTATCACGGTTACCAAATAACCCCGTGACGAAACGCGCCGCTCTTCTTTAGATCTTCTCTATCTCCTCCGTCAACCCGATCTGGTACAGATCCCACACTGATGAGCAATACTCAAGTATAGGTCGAACGAGTGTTTTGTAAGCCACCTCCTTTGTTGATGGACTACATTTTCTAAGGACTCTCCCAATGAATCTCAACCTGGTACCCGCCTTACCAACAATTAATTTTATATGATCATTCCACTTCAAATCGTTCCGTACGCATACTCCCAGATATTTTACAGAAGTAACTGCTACCAGTGTTTGTTCCGCTATCATATAATCATACAATAAAGGATCCTTCTTTCTATGTATTCGCAATACATTACATTTGTCTATGTTAAGGGTCAGTTGCCACTCCCTGCACCAAGTGCCTATCCGCTGCAGATCTTCCTGCATTTCGCTACAATTTTCTAATGCTGCAACTTCTCTGTATACTACAGCATCATCCGCGAAAAGCTCCGCATTTGGTGGGACCAGCTCAGTGTTGGGGTACTATGAGGTGTTAAAACCAAGTGAACAATGACAGGTGCTCATTGTCGAATGCAATTAATGCGTTTGAGCAGAGCGTTAAAAGACAAATGGCTGCAATACTGCGAGAGGCACATTAAAGTGATTTTGCAGCACGACAATGCTCGATCCCACGTTGCAAAAGAGGTCAAAATGTACTGGGAAATTTTAAAATGAGAAGTCCTACCCGACCCGTCATATTCTCCAGACATTGCTCCCTCTGAATATCACCTATTTAGATCAATGACGCATGGCCTGGCTGACCAACACTTCCGATCTCACGAAGAAGTCACAAATTGGATCAATTCATGGACTGCTTCAAAAGATGAACAATTTTTTCAACACGGAATCCGTACACTGCCCGAAAGATGGGAGAAAGTAGTGGCCCGGGATGGAAAATACTTTGAATGATACGTGTATAATCTATTTGTTTCACTGAAGCCTCAAATGATGGGGAAAAAACAGCGGAAGCAAGGCTGTACACCTTGTAACAGACAAATTATTAAGTTGCAAAGGGGTATGTAGGTGGCATTTTTCTACTGAGTAGAGGTTGACTGTTCCACTGACAGGGACACTAATAAACACAACTACAGCAATTATCAGTAACTCCTCATGCCATCTGGCTCACCACATAAGCACGTTTCTGTACTAAGATTGATAGAATCTTCAAATTTTCATTATGTACTTATAAAATAATAAGGAAAATTAAATATGTTAAGAGAGAAAGCAATAGTTATGGATTCCTTTTAGAATCATCTCTCTTTGCAAGCAAAGTAAAGTATATGTGCTTTGTTCATATTATATGCATTAAAGTATGGTGCTTTGGAAAACTGGACTATTGAATATCAAATACATTAGGAAGAAAGATAATGTATAAAATTAATACCAAAGATAATAGAAAATTAACAGCAAGTATCTACAAAATATGGTGTAATATCTGTATTTATCCTCACAAGTATTTTCTTTGCTCACATGATAATTTTTCCTAGTTAGAAACCTTGCATCATTGACTGTAGTGTCTTCTACCTTTTTTCCCATGCTCAGATTTACAGTTTTAGTACTATTCATTTACCATCATTGAAGTGTTGGTAACACTTTTAGTTCCTCTTGGTAAATTGCTTTTAACCAATGTTAATATAGTCTAATGAAATTGTTCTGAATGTTACCCATTTATACTAGAATGAATTGTCTGCAGTTCTGTCAGTATTAATAATTCTGCAATCTAAGGTATTTATTCAGTGACTTGACTCAAGATCTGCTGCTATTGTTGCACTTATGAAAATGGTAAGTAGTTTAACCATACAAAAAAACAAGAATTCTATGATCATGTTATTCCTCAGTAATTATTGTTCTATAATTTGTGTAGGACAATATATTTTTTTGTTTCTGATTTTTAGGAACTGCCTGAACGATGGAATGCTACAAAGAAGACTGCTGTAACTGTGAAACAGCAAGTTACTCCACTTATGGCTGCTGAGGTTACGCTTATCAGGAAGCGAATAAACTTATTTGACCTGAGACAAAACCAGTATCGAGAATATTTTCGAAAACTGGATTTATTCAAGTAATTTCTTACCTGAAAAATATATGGTTGTCTTACTGCCACTCACATTTTAGTCTGAGATTTATGATTCAGTTAATTTCACCTCTTTTCAAGTTGAGAGAATAACGCTAATGAAACAATGTACAGAAAGGGAGGAGAGGTTAAAGGGACAGGGGTGGAAAAAGAGGAAGAAGGATGGAAAAGGGGGAGGGGAAGAGAGAGAGAGAGAGAGAGAGAGAGAGAGAGAGAGAGAGAGAGAGAGAGAAAGTGGCCACAGGGAGACTTTAATCATCCAACAATTAATTGGGATAATTACAATTTTGTTAGTTGTGGGCATGATACGACATCATGTGAAACTGTACTATATGCCTTCTCTGGAAACTGCCTAGAACAGTTAGTCAGGAACCATACTCATGACGGAAATATATTGGATCGAATGGCAACAAATAGTCCTGACCTCTTTGAGGATGCCCACATCAAAACTGGTATCGGTGATGATGGTGTGGTTGTGGCAACAATTATTTCCAAACTACAAAGGAAACTGAAACAAGCAGATAGAGATATAAGTTCAGTAAAGTAGATAAAAAATCAGTAATGTCATATTTCAGTGAGGAACTTGAAACATTCTACACAGGTCAGGAACATGTAGAGGAACTCTGGCTCAAGTTCAAAAGAATAGTTGACCACACACTGGATCGATATGTACCCAGTAGAAAAGTTCATAATGGGAGGGAACCTCCGTGGTGCACTGTCACTGTAAAGAAACTTCTAAAGAAACAGAGTGTGCTGCATAATAGGTGTAAAACAAAGCATAGGGCTATAGATAGAGAGATGCTGAATGAAACATGTTTGGCTGTCAAGAGAGCAATGTGTGATGCTGTCAGTGACTATCATAGCAGAATTTTGTCAAATGACATTTTACAAAATCCAAAGTTATTCTGGTCGTATGTAAAGACTGTTTAATGGCACCAAAGTTAGTGTCCAGTCCCTACTGAATGGACAGGAACTAAAATTGAGGATAGTGAAGCAAAAGCTGAAATGCTTAACTCTGTCTTCAAATGTTCCTTTACAAGGAAAAACCCAGGAGAATTGCCCCAATTTAATCTTAGTACCATTTAATAGATGAATGAAATAAGTATTAGTGTCAGTGGTGTTGAGAAACAGCTGAAATAGTTAAAACTGAACAGAGCTGCAGGCCCCAATGGAATCTCTGTCAGCTTCTATACTGAATTTGCGGCCGAAGTAGCCCCTCTTCTCACAATAAACTATTGTAGATCCCTTGAAATAACAACTGCATCCCATTCTTGGAAAAAGGCATAGGTCACATCTGTCTACAGAAGGGTAGTAGAAGTGATCCACAAAATTACTGTCCCATATCCTCGACATCGATTTGTTGTAGAATCTTAGAACATACTCTGAGCTCAAACATAATGAGATATCTTGAAGAGAGTGACCTCCTCAGTGTCAACTGTGTTGGGACCCTTGCTGTTCATGTTGCGTATTAATGACCTTGCAGACAATATTATTAGTAAAATCAGGATTTTTGCAGATGATGAAGTTATCTATATTGAAGTACTACATAGAGAAGCTGCTTAAATATTCAGTCAGATCTTGATAATATTTCAACGTGGTGCAGAAACTGTCAACTTGCTCTAAATGTTCTGAAATGAAAAATTTTGCACTTTACAAAACGAAAAAAACATGGCGTCCTATGACTATAATACCAATGAGCCACTGTTGGATTGGCCAACTGATATAAATACCTGGATGCAGCACACTATTGGGATAAGAAATGCAGTGATCACGTAGGTTCAGTTGTGGGTAAAGCAGGTGGATCACTTAGTTACGGTTGTGGGTAAAGCAGATGGTAGACTTCGGTTTATTGGTAGAATGCTGGTGAAATGCAATCATTATACTAAAGACACTGCTTACAAATCACTTGTGTGACCTATCTTAGAATATTGCTCAAGTGCTTGGGACCTGAACAGGCAGCACTGACGTGGGATATTGAAAGTATACAGAGATGGGCAGCATCAATGGTCACAAGTATGGTTAATCCTTGGGGGTATGTCACTGTGATACAGAAGTGAACTAGAAGTGTTATTAACGACATATAACTTGGAATCACTGATCAACTTCCCTAAACGTATGGCTCAAGACAGTAGCACTCTAATAGATAACGTATTTGTGTAACAAGAGGATGTAAAAATAACACCTGCTTTCCCTGTGATAAGTGGATTATCTGATAAATGGCTTATCAGAGCATGATGCACAATTAATTAACTTACAAAACCTATTAGCTTGTACAGTTCAGAAACTATTAAGTAAAAGTGTAAGGCTGGTCAACCCTGTATCTATAGAGCACTTCAGAGAAAGTTTAAGAAATATTAATTGGGAATACATATATAATTAGCTAAATGCTAATGATAAGTGCAACATATTTCTTGATAAATTTATATCCCTTTTTAACATTGTTGCCTAAAAAAAAATCACTAAATGTAACACCAAACAGTTTTCAAAGAAACCTTGGATTAATACAGGTATTAAAGTGTCTTCAGAAAGAAAAAAGAAAATTATGTGAGCCAGCAATAATTAGTAAAGGCCCAGAAGTAATTTTACACTATACATAATTATTGTAACATACTGAGAAAGGTTGTCAGAAAATCAAGAAAACATGTGTGTTAGAAATGAAATCAACAACTCGGGCAATAAAATCAAATCACTATGGAATGTTGTTAGAAGAGAGACAGGAAAAGTAATCACTGGGGTAGCTAATATTACTATTAAAGAGAATGAGACCATCTTAACCAACAATACACAAGTAGCTAATGTATTTCACAACCATTTCTTAAGTGTAGGTGAAAAGGTTGGTGAGAATAGTACAAAAGAAAAAGCCAAGCAGTACATGGTAGTCAGCTTTGATAAATCCCTTTCAGATTAAATTTCATCTAACAACCTCTTGTTAAATAAGGAAAATTATTAAATCTTTGAAAAATTAATGTTCTATTGGAGTAGATGACATCTCTAACAAGATATTAAACAATGTGGAGCAGTTACAGCTGATGTTCTGAGTCACATAAGTAATGCATCACTAACTCAAAGTATTTTCCCAGAAAGGTTAAAATATGCCATTTTCAAGCCTCTCTACAATAAAGGGGACACCACAGATGTCAGTAATTACTGTCCAGTATCCTTGCTCACAGCATTTTCAAAAATCGTCAAGGAAACAGTGTACTCAATTGTGGTTAGCCATCTCAACGGTAATGGGATACTTAGCAAATCAAAGTTTGGATGTCAAAAATGCTGTTCTACTGAAACAGCAGTATACAGTTTCACTGCCCACATAATAGAGTCTTTAAATAGTAAAATGTCACAATACGAATTTTCTGTTTCTTATCCAAAGCATTTTATTGTGTGAACCATGACATTATGTTACAGAAAATACAATTCAGTGGTATAAATGGAACAGCATATGAGTGGTTTAAGACATATGTACAGAACAGGAAGCAAAACGTTTCTTTTTATCAATTAAGTGATTTAAGGATATTTCTCACTTTATCTATCTGGGGTGAAATTACATGAGGCGTTCCACAGGGTTCGATCATGGGTCCCCTTCTGTTGTTGGTATATGTGAAAGACCTCCCTACTTATCTAAAACAAGAAGCTAAGCTGACACTGTTTGCTGATGATACAAGTGCCATTACTAATCCAGTAAAAGAAACTCGAATACAAAATGATTCCAATAATGTCTTTGGAAAAGTTATTGATCGGTTTTCTGTGAATGGGCTTGCTCTGAACTTTGAAAAAACACAGTACATCCAATTTTCTACTGCAAAGAGTACAGTTCCTTCTATAAATATAACACATCAACAAAAGTCACTAGCCAGGGTAGAGCAACTAATTTTTTGGGTGTATCTTCATTGGAAAATTCATATTTTGGCTCTCGTAAAGCGATTGGTTCAGCAACTTTTGCAATCAGTATAACTGCTAATTTTGAGGCTATAGAAATTAGCAAGCTAACATACTTTACATACTTTCACTCTCTGACGTCATACGGAATAATATTTTGGTGTAACTCAACACTTAGGCAAAAGGTATTCACTGCTCAAAAGAAAGTAGTTAGAATAATGCGTGGGGGCTCATAGTCGCACATGTTGTAGGCATCTGTTTGTAAGGTTAGAAATTCTCACAACAGCATCACAGTACATTTACTCAGTAATGAAATTTGTTCTCAACAACATGGACCAGTGTAAAAACAACAGTGACATTCATGATTATAATACCAGAAGAAAGAAAGACTTACAGTATCCTCTACTTAACCTGTCTTTGGCGCAGAAAGGGGTAAAACATGCTGCTGTAGAACTTTTCAATAAATTACTGGATTAAATAAAATGTCTGACAGACAGAAGTAATAGTTTCAAAAATAATTCGAAATCATATCTCCTTGACAACTCCTTCTATACCACAGATCCATAGATGAATTCTTGAATAGGAATAAATAAATCTACAGGTATAATATATGCATTTTGTGCCATTTAAGGGAGTGGGGTAATCTTTTTTCTTTTTTTTAATCAGTGAGTCATGTGTGCGTTTCTTATACATTTGACTTATTCCTTATCATAATGATGGTTTTCGTGAGATTGATCAATGGAACACGTATCTAAATAACTAACTGGAATGGCAGATTCTTGAAGACAGGCGTAAACTATCCATAGAAAGTCTATTAACAAAGTTTCAAGAATCAGCTTTAAATGATTACTCTAGGGATATACTACAACCCCCTACATATCACTCACACAGGGATCCTGAGGATAAAATAAGAATAGTTCCTGCACACAAAGAGGCATTCAAACTATCATTCTTCCCACACTCCATACATTAATGGAACAGGAATGAATCCTAATAACTGGTACAATGGGATATACACTCTGCCATGAACCTCATGGTGGTTTCCAGAGTATAGATGTAGATGTAAATGTAGATCATGTAAGGTGGCCCAGCAGCAGCACACAAAGGCAAATCCCTTTAGTTATTGAGGTCACGTGAGACATTGACATTAAGTCAAATTCAGAATTCAGACAGACTGCATCAAAGGAAATTAAATTGACACAGACTTCCAGTTTATCTTATAATAATAGAGAAAAAAGTTAAGTCAATAATAGAGTTTCTGCCCGATCAACGTGCTTCATCAGACTATTGGGGGAGAAAACCATTGCAGTGCCATCTAACAGCTACTGCTTAAGTAGTTACTCCTCCTAAACAGCATCCCATATGAGCAAACCATTGCATTTTTACCTGCTGTTATTCGTACTTTGCCAACTGCCTTGCCACAGTGGTCACACTCGTTCCTGTCAGATCATCGATGTTAAGCGCCATTGGGCTGGGCTAGCACATGGATGGGTGACCATCCGGCCTGCTGAGTGCTGTTGGCAAGCAGGGCACACTCAGCCCTTGTGAGGCAAACTGAGGAGCTACTTGATTGAGAAGTAGCAGCTTCAGTCTCGTAAACTGACATACGGCTGGAAGAGCTGTGTGCTGACCACATGCCCCTCCATATCCACATCCAATGACGCCTGTGGGCTGAGGATGACATGGCGGCCAGTCAGAACTGTTGGGCCTTCCAAGGCCTGTTCAGACAGAATTTAGTTATTCGTACTTTAGGTATTTGGTGTAGGCACGGCTGTGTTTAAAAAGAGTAGCTTGATGTAGTTATAGGGTTGAGCCTTGCACATCTGCTTTCATGCCTGCAGATAATTCACTGTAGCTGTGTTCCTTCAGTCAGTGGTCTATGCATTGGCTAGAATTGCAAGTTAATTAAATACACAGAAATACAAAATTAAAGTAAAATGAATAACAGTGGTTCTGTTCTAATATCTGTAATTGATGTAGACAACAGAGAATTATGTTGAATGATGTTTATTCAAGGAATGACATCTCAAATAAATGGGAAGTGGTTCTGCAATATTCAGTTAAAATGCAGACAGAAAATACTCTTATTGCATGCAGTAAAGTTATGTTGAAAATGATATGAGAATGGTAGCAAAAGTCCCCAAATTAAATAGTCATCAAAGACTCACACAAAATTAAGTCAATTTCTTTAACAAAAGATTCACCAGCTCAAAATAGTTCAAAGTTTAACATGCTGATTAACAAATTAACACACACAATATGAAGAATGGTAACTGATACCATGTCTTTTTCTCAGTTCTGTAAATCAAGTGGCAAAGGTTAGTGTCCTACTCTGGAGCACATTCAAACCTCTTGAAATATAAAGTCCCTTCAGAAGTTAAAGTTTGATAGCAGTCGTTCACAGCCCATAAACAAGCACCTATACGACTGAATCACGTATGTTACTCTAGACAGGTCTTCCTTCTTCCAGAACTTGCCACAAAGTGACCAGCATTGCACGCTTGTACTCTTCCCTCAAAAAGTCCCACTCTGAACTTGACTCTTGCAGTATTCCGGCACTGTCCAACTCTCATTGGCTAAAGGCCATCCCCACCAAAAATACATCATTCTGAGGCTCTAAAGACATGATTTGACTCAACATGATCACTTCCCAGACTGAACTAATATATTACAACAATACTTAAATAAAGAAATGTTATAAACATTCTGTCACACTCAGATTACTTACAATAATTAAAAGTAAATGTTTGTCCATAAGTAAATATGCTAGTACTCTTGCACAAGTGTGCTTATGATAAATGACAACAGATTGTCATTAAATATTTTTTAAGCAATTATGAGGGTTGGAACTTAAATAGTGGCAACTATTTATTCACAACCGATACAAAAGAGTTACATGTTTTCACGTGTTACTGTCCTTCAGAGTAGACACCAGTGTTGTGTAGAACCCATTGCCAGCGATGTGGAAGGCATAATATACCGTTAGCAGAGCCTGTTCTGTTGATGGTGCAAATGGAATGGTCTAAGCCTTTCAAATCTCTGGAACAGTTCTGTAGCGAATGCCACGAAGTGGGTCCTTCATCTTCGGAATCAAATCAAAGTCAAAAGGACATAAGTCCAGGGAGTATGGTGGGTGGTACAGTACTTCACAGTCCCATTGACCGAACAGAGCAGCCACAGCTTGCTCTGTATGCACCCGCGCATTGTCGTGCAAAATGATGGGTGGATTGCACAGAAAGTGTTACCGCTTCTTTTTCAAAGTTGGTCGCAGGTGATGCTCCAAAAATGAACAGTAATATTGTGCACTGACGGTCTGCGGTGGAGGAACGTAATGCGTTATTATAACCCCATCACAGCCGTACATGAGAATCACCTGAACTTGAGACCGCTCCATTCGCACCATCAACAGAACAGGCTCTGCTAATGGTATACAACGCCTTCCACATCAGTGGTGACTACTTTGAAGGTCAGTAACAGGTGCAAACATGCAACTATTTTGTACCAACTGTGAATAAATAGTTGCCACTATTTATGCTTTCTTGACACAGGAACCTTTTGATTCTCTTTTTAATTGTGGTGACCTCTAACACATGCAATTGACCCGGGACAACCGGGAGATCCGGGAAAAACCCGAGAATTTTTTCATCCGGAAAGAAAAGCGGGAAAAACCCGGGAATTGTTTAGAATTCCGGGAATTTTTCATCGTTTTAGTTTTCAGTTAAATTTTTGTGACTTTGACTGGTATGAACCAGTACTCTAACAAAGAATATTACCGCATCTCGCTACTGCAGAATAATACTGCAGCAATAAAAAAACGAACGAGAGGGAAAAAAACGAAAATAAAACTTAAGTAGCAAAGGAAATGCACCATATATAACAACAAAACACGGTGCTTATACAAGTGTCTGCCAACAGCAAAATGTGTCAAAGGCTTTAGGAAGACTGATGTTTCTTAAAGTGTAACACGCGCAAAATAGATAAACATTGTGTGAAACCTTAGCTTCTCTTGCAGCTTATTAATCTTAGAGTCCAATATTATACGTAAAAGCTTTTCTTTTCTTGTAGCAACACTATGTATTCTAATTTAAACCATTACCTTTTCCTATTTGTGTGTTCGTGCTACTTAACAGTGATGTTGCTATTGGCTGACTACATCACGTGGCTGTTATCGGCTGGTGAGATCGCTTGACATGAGCTACAACTGGCTTACAAAAGCGCATCGCAGTCTCGATTTCAATCCTTCGGTAAGTAACATGCGATGTGTGGTGGAATTCGAATTTATACTTCCGTAATACGAAAATATGGGGTGCTGATGACCTCGATGTTGAGCGCCCATAAACCCATACACACACACACACACACGAAAATATGCAGTGTACATGTTGCTGCACATCAGACATCTTTCGAAAACGTGTTTTCTAAAGTGCCGGGAAATTCTATGCCGGTGTATAAAACCACAACCGTTGAAAGGATTGATAAGTTTAACAGTTCTGAGGAAAAGTATACTGTTATTAAACACAGAAAAAGTGTATTTTCATCCGGGAGAAAGTGTATTTTTAACCGGGAAATCTGGCAAAAATCCGGGAATTTTTTTTCCTCGTCCACGTATGCACCCTGAATTAGCTGTTTTTTAATAGCTC
The DNA here is from genome assembly GCF_021461395.2 of Schistocerca americana. Lineage (NCBI taxonomy): Eukaryota > Metazoa > Arthropoda > Insecta > Orthoptera > Acrididae > Schistocerca > Schistocerca americana. The sequence continues at coordinate 279,417,158 of NC_060120.1, forward strand.
TTGCCGTTGACATTTAAATGAAGTTAAAAGCAAAGGTATGACAAAATATGAGGTACTCATGCTACATTCATTTGCTGTAAATGTGGAGAATTCAATGTTCTGACAAACATTTGGATGATAAAAAAGATATAAAGACACAATAAATCAATAAATAAAATAGATACAGATACATAGCTTTCAGGCATGGTATAACAACGAAAATAATCAATTATTGACAAAATTATTTAATTAAATGTATAAAAAATGTACTCAGCAAGCGGCAACAGAACACACACATAAAAGACAGTTATAACTGGCAAGCTTTCGGAACCAGTGGCTCCTTCTTCATGCAGAAGAGTTGAAGGGGAAGGAAGAGGGGCGAAGGAAAAGTACTGGAGAGGTCTAGAAAAATCCGAAATCTACCCCTTTTTCTAGACCTCTCCAGTACTTTTCCTTCACCCCTCTCCCTCCCCCATCAATCCTTCTGCCTGAAGAAGGAGCCACTGCCTCTGAAAGCTTGCCAGTTACAACCATCTTTTATGTGTGAGTTCTGCTGTGTCTTGGTGAGTAGATCTTCAGGGATGATAGCTATAGTGCAATGCTATCATCTAAGATATCATATGTTGACATAGCGTGAACGTTCAAAAGTTGTTATTTTTAGTTTCATTGTGTAAATTTTTATTCACTATGAAATATTAACTTCTGTCTCAAAGATACTGAAATGTCGTTGTGTCATTGGATGTGCCTCATGTATCTGAAATCGCTGATGTATTCAGATTTGCATTAATGTTTGATACGAGTTATTGTCGAATGTCAAAGAGATGTAATCTGGTCATCTTTAAGTGTGTCTGACACTCTACCATTTCTGGTAGCACATTCTGCACAAAGGCAAAATGAGCATCAGCTGTCCAAATTCCTAGCTCTGGAATTTACCCGTTTTCAGTCACACACTCACTGTCTCTGCACCTGAGCTTGCCTGGGGCGGAAATGGACAACTAGCCAGGCTGGCCATGGCACGCTCTGTGTCCTGGGCCCACTAGTGTCCAGCTGTGCAACAAATTCATATCTCCTCAGTATCAGGCCCAGATGGACAAATAACTTGCCCACATACTTGCAAAATTACAATGTAAGTAAATAAGTAAATAGTTTGTGTGCAAGATCTTAGCAGGCAGAAAGAAATTGATGCCATTTGTCTATCTGCACATCATATAACCACAGGGATACATACATGGACAACTTAAACAAGTAGAGAGGTATGGATAGTCAGTAACGTAGACAAAAACAGTAGTTACACTATGAAAGAGGTAGTTACTACTCACCATATAGCGGACATATTGAGTCGCAGGTAGGCACAGCAAAATGACTGTCACAAAATGAGTTTTTGGCCAACAAACCCTGTGTCAAAAATAGACAACAGAACACAGACACACACACACAAATACAACTCACACACACATGACCACAGTCTCTGGCAGCTGAACCCAGACTACGAGCAGCAGCACATAATGGGAGAGGCAACCAGGTGGCGGTAAGGAGGAGGCTGTGGCAGGGAAGGAAAGGGATAGCAGTGTGGTGACAGTAAAGTGCTGTTAGTGGGAGCATGCAGTTATGAGGTGGCCTCAGCCTTCGTTAGTGATTGTCCTTACCTATGTAGCCCATTCCATGTTCCCACTCCAGCACTACACAGCTCTCTACTCCACCAATGCACCCAGTCTTTTTACTTCTCTCCTTTTGCACTACCTCCCTCTCTCCTCCACCCTCGGTCTAACTTCCCGACTGTACCTAGCTGCCCTACCCACTCCACCTCAAGCCTGCACAATCTCAGTAGCAGCACTTAACCATCGCCCACCCCTATCCTGCACTATTCTTTATCCTCCCTGCTGCAGTCTCCTCCCTCCCACCACCCAGTTGCCTCCCCCATCTTACACTGCTGCTTGTAGTCTGCCTTCAGCTGCCAGAGACTGTGGTCAAATGTGTGAGAGTTGCTTTTATGTGTGTGTGTGTGTGTGTGTGTGTGTGTGTGTGTGTGTCGCCAATTTTTGACAAAGGCCTTGTTGTCCAAAACTTCATTTTGTGACAGTCTTCTTGTTGCGCCTATCGGCAACTCAGCATCTCTGCTATATGGTGAGTAGCAATTATCCTTTTCATAATACTGTTATATTCCATCCTGGATTTTCTATTGTTTAAAAAACAGTAATGTCATATCTAAATGAGGAACTTGAAATTTTCAGCACAGGGCAGGAGCATGTAAAGGAACGATGGCTCAGGTTTAAAAGAATAATTCACCATGCACTGGATAGATACATACACAGCAGAAAAGTTCATAATGGAGAGACACTCTGTTGTATAAAGTCACTGTAATGAAATTTCTAAAGAAAGAGAGACTGTTACATAATATGCGTGAAACAAACCATAAGGCAATATATAAGAGAGTGTTGAATGAAATGTGATTGGCTGTCAAGAGAGCTATGTGTGAAGCTTTCAGTGATTCTGAAGGAGAATATTCTCAAATTATCTTTCACAAAACCCAGAGAAATTCTGATTATATGTAAAGACTGTTTATGGCACCAAAGTTGGTGTTCAGTAATACACAAATGAGACAGGAACTGAACTTGAGCATAGCAAAGGAAAAGCTGATATACTGTACTCTGTTTTCAAATGTTCCCATACAAAGGAAACCCTGGAGCATTGCCGCAGTTTAATTGTCTTATCACTGAGAAGATGAGTGAAATATGTGTTAGTGTCGGTGTTGTTGAGAAACAGCCAAAATTGTTAAAATTGAACAAATCTCCAGGGCCCGATGGAATCCCTGTCAGTTTCTGTATTGAATCTGTGGTTGAGTTAGCCCCTGTTCTAACTATAATCTATTACAGATCCCTCAAACAAAAACTGTGCCCAGGTCACACCCATTTACAAGATGAATGGTATAAGTGATCCACAAAACAACTACTTAGTATCCTTGACATTGATTTGTTGTAGGATCTTAGTACATACTCTGAACCCAAACGTAATGAGGCATCGTAAATAGAATGATCTCCTCCAAAAGAACCAGCATCAATTCCAAAAACATTGATCATGCATAATCCATCTCACACTTTTATCACATTACATTCTAAAATCCATGGATCAAGGCAGTCAGGTAGATGCATAAAAAGCATTTGACTCAGTATGACACCTATGCTTATTGTCAAAAGTATGATCATATGGAGTATCAAATGAAATAAGTGACTGGAATGAAGATTTATTGGTAGGGAAGATGAAGCATGTTTTCTTGGAGGAAGAGTCATCAACAGATGTAGAAGTAACTTCGGATGTACTACAGGGAAGCGTGTTGGGTCCCGTGTTGTGTTTTAATGACCTTGTGGACAATATTAGTAGTTACCTTAGACTTTTTGCAGATGATGCAAATATCTACAATGAAATAACAGTCTGAAAAAAGCTCCACAAATATTGAGTCAGACGTTGACAAGATTTCAAAGTGGTGCAATGATTGGCAGCTTGCTTTAAATGTTCAGAAACGTAAAATTGTGCACTTCGCAAAACAAAAACAAAAAACTACATAGTACACTGTGAATATAATATTAGTGAGTCACAGTTAGAATCTGTAAATGTACAAATGCTTGTATGTAACACTTAATAGTGACATGAAGTGGAATGATCACATAGGCTCAGTCATGGGTAAATCAGGTAGCAGACTGGTTTATTAGTAAAATACTAGGGAAATACAATCAGTCTACAAATGTGACTGCTTATAAATCCTACAGTATCGATCAAGTGAGTGGACTCTAACAAATAGGACTAAGAGGGGATTTTGAACATATACATGTACAGAGAAGGGCAGCATGAATGGTCACACGTTTGTTTGATCAGTGAGAGGGTTTCACAGAGATATTGAAAGAATTGAACTGACAGACTCTTGAAAATGTTGCAAAACTATCCAAGAAGGTGTGCTAATGATGTTTCGAGAACTGGCTTTAAATGATCACACTGGATATAAACTAAAACCCTCTACATGTTGCTCCCACAGTGATTTTGGGGATAATATTAGAATAATTTCAGCAGAAACAGAGGCATTTAAATAGTCATTTTTCCCACAATCCATACGTGGAAGGAATGGAAAAAGTCCTAGTAACTTGTACATTGGAATGTACCATCTGCTATGCACTTCACAGTGGTTCGAAAAGTTTAGATGTAGATGCAGAAATGGACTAGCTTTAATCTGAAAAAAAAAAAAGGAAAAGTAGTGCATTCAGTTTTGTACCGTCAGAAATATTCCACCTCCTTTAACATAGTATAGCAGCAAGAAGTAATAAAATGGTAGAAAATAGTAAGTTCATAGCTGTGCATATTGATGAAAACTTACAAGGTGTACAATTTTGCTTCCACCGTTTTTTCTCGCAACATTTGAGGCTTTAACAAAACAAATTGGTTACACATATATCATTCAAAGTATTTTCCATCACTGGCCACTACTTTCTCCCATCTTTCGGGCAGTGTACAAATCCCGCGTCGAAAAAATTGTTCATCTTTTGAAGTGATCCACAAATCGATCCAATTTGTGACTTCTTCATTAGTTCGGAAGTGTTAGTCAGCCAGGCTATGTGACATTGATATTCAGAGGGAGCAATGTCTGGAGAATACAACGTGTGGGGTAGGACTTCCCATTTTAATGTTTCCAAGTACATTTTGACCTCTTTTCAACGTGGGTTCGAGCGTTGTCGTGCTGCAAAATCACTTTATCGTGCCTCTCGCTGTATTGCAGCCATTTATCTTTTAATGCTCTTCTCAGATACATTAATTGCATTTGATAATGAGCACCTGTGATTGTTTCACTTGGTTTTAACACCTCATAGTACACGACGCTGAGCTGGTCCCACCAAATGTAGAGCATGATCTTGGAGCCATGAACATTCGGTTCTGCTGTTGATGTGGAAGCGTGGCCGAGATATCCCCATGATTTTTAGCATTTAGGGTTATCGTAATGAACCCATTTTTCTTCCCTGGTCACAGTGCGATGCAGAAATCCCTTTCATTTTTGCCTCTGAATCAGCTGTTCACAAACACACAAACACCGTTGAACATCTCTTTGTTTCAGCTCACATGGGGCCAAGTTCCTTCTTTCTGAATCATGCCCATAGTCTTGAGACGTTTTGAAATAGCTTGCTGTGTCACTCCCACTAATTGTGCCAATTATTCCTGAGTTTGACGTGAGTCTTCATTCAGCAATGTCTCCAACTCTGCATCTTCAAAAACATTCTCTCTTCCACCACTATGCTGGTTTACAACATTAAAATTACCGTTCTTGAAGCGTTGAAACCACTCACGACACAGTCTTTTAGTAACAGTGTCCTTATCATACGTACTTGAGAGAATTCAATGAGACTCAACCACTGTTTTCTTCACATTGAAACTAAACAGTAACACCTCCTGCAAATGATGATAATTAGGCTCGTAAACTGACATTTTCAATCAAGAACAACTTTATGATGCATTCACAAATCAACTAATGTTTGAATGAGGTTGTGTTGACCAAGGTCCAAGCTAACCGCCTGACTTCTGCGATGTGTTTCTTTCAACCGCTACTTACCGTTGTCGCCACCTATTGGCAATCGACAGAAGCATAGTTGTACACCTAGTAAATTGGGACAATGTAATAGACCTGCTAAAATGTTTAGGTGCAGGTACTTTGGCCATAAGAAGAATTACATCTTTGGGCAACATAGAAGTCAGTAAGTTAATGTATTATGCAGATTTTCAATCATTGATGTCGTATGAGAATGTTGTTGTTGTTGTTGTTGTGGTCTTCAGTCCTGAGACTGGTTTGATGCAGCTCTCCATGCTACTCTATCCTATGCAAGTTTCTTCATCTCCCAGTACCTACTGCAACCTACATCCTTCTGAATCTGCTTAGTGTATTCATCTCTTGGTCTCCCTCTACGATTTTTACCCTCCATGCTGCCCTCCAATGCTAAATTTGTGATCCCTTGATGCCTCAAAACATGCCCTACCAACCGATCCCTTCTTCTAGTCAAGTTGTGTCACAAACTTCTCTTCTCCCCAATCCTATTCAATACCTCCTCATTAGTTACGTGATCTACCCACCTTATCTTCAGCATTCTTCTGTAGCACCACATTTCGAAAGCTTCTATTCTCTTCTTGTCCAAACTAGTTATCGTCCATGTTTCACTTCCATACATGGCTACACTCCATACAAATACTTTCAGAAACGACTTCCTGACACTTAAATCTATACTCGATGTTAACAAATTTCTCTTCTTCAGAAATGATTTCCTTGCCATTGCCAGTCTACATTTTATATCCTCTCTACTTCGACCATCATCAGTTATTTTACTCCCTAAATAGCAAAACTCTTTTACTACTTTAAGTGTCTCATTTTCTAATCTAATTCCCTCAGCATCACCCGATTTAATTTGACTACATTCCATTATCCTCGTTTTGCTTTTGTTGATGTTCATCTTATATCCTCCTTTCAAGACACTGTCCATTCCGTTGAACTGCTCTTCCAAGTCCTTTGCTGTCTCTGACAGAATTACAATGTCATCGGCGAACCTCAAAGTTTTTACTTCTTCTCCATGAATTTTAATACCTACTCCTAATTTTTCTTTTGTTTCCTTTACTGCTTGCTCAATATACAGATTGAATAACATCGGGGAGAGGCTACAACCCTGTCTCACTCCTTTCCCAACCACTGCTTCCCTTTCATGCCCCTCGACTCTTATAACTGCCATCTGATTTCTGTACAAATTGTAAATAGCCTTTCGCTCCCTGTATTTTATACCTGCCACCTTCAGAATTTGAAAGAGAGTATTCCAGTTAACATTGTCAAAAGCTTTCTCTAAGTCTACAAATGCTAGAAACGTAGGTTTGCCTTTTCTTAATCTTTCTTCTAAGATAAGTCGTAAGGTTAGTATTGCCTCACGTGTTCCAACATTTCTACGGAATCCAAACTGATCTTCCCCGAGGTCCGCTTCTACCAGTTTTTCCATTCGTCTGTAACGAATTCGCGTTAGTATTTTGCAGCTGTGACTTATTAAACTGATAGTTCGGTAATTTTCACATCTGTCAACACCTGCTTTCTTTGGGATTGGAATTATTATATTCTTCATGAAGTCTGAGGGTATTTCGCCTGTCTCATACATCTTGCTCACCAGATGGTAGAGTTTTGTCATGACTGGCTCTCCCAAGGCCATCAGTAGTTCTAATGGAATGTTGTCTACTCCCAGGGCCTTGTTTCGACTCAGGTCTTTCAGTGCTCTGTCGAATTCTTCACGCAGTATCTTATCTCCCATTTCGTCTTCATCTACATCCTCTTCCATTTCCATAATATTGTCCTCAAGTACATCACCCTTGTATAAACCCTCTATATACTCCTTCCACCTTTCTGCCTTCCCTTCTTTGCTTAGAACTGGGTTGCTATCTGAGCTCTTGATATTCATACAAGTGGTTCTCTGCTCTCCAAAGGTCTCTTTAATTTTCCTGTAGGCAGTATCTATCTTACCCCTAGTGAGACAAGCCTCTACATCCTTACGTTTGTCCTCCAGCCATCCCTGCTTAGCCATTTTGCACTTCCTGTCGATCTCATTTTTGAGACGTTTGTATTCCTTTTTGCCTGCTTCATTTACTGCATTTTTACATTTTCTCCTTTCATCAATTAAATTCAATATTTCTTCTGTTACCCAAGGATTTCTACTAGCCCTCGTCTTTTTACCTATTTGATCCTCTGCTGCCTTTACTACTTCATCCCTCAAAGCTACCCATTCTTCTTCTACTGTATTTCTTTCCCCCATTCCTGTCAGTTGTTCCCTTATGCTCTCCCTGAAACTCTCTACAACCTCTGGTTCTTTCAGTTTATCCAGGTCCCATCTCCTTAGATTCCCACCTTTTTGCAGTATTTTCAGTTTCAATCTGCAGTTCATAACCAATAGATTGTGGTCAGAATCCACATCTGCCCCTGGAAATGTCTTACAGTTTAAAACCTGGTTCCTAAATCTCTGTCTTACCATTATATAATCTATCTGATACCTTTTAGTATCGCCAGGATTCTTCCAGGTATACAACCTTCTTTTATGATTCTTGAACCAAGTGTTAGCTATGATTAAGTTATGCTCTGTGCAAAATTCTACAAGGCAGCTTCCTCTTTCATTTCTCCCCCCAATCCATATTCACCTACTATGTTTCCTTCTCTCCCTTTTCCTACTGACGAATTCCAGTCACCCATGACTATTAAATTTTCGTCTCCCTTCACTACCTGAATAATTTCTTTTATCTCGTCATACATTTCATCTATTTCTTCATCATCTGCAGAGCTAGTTGGCATATAAACTTGTACTACTGTAGTAGGCATGGGCTTTGTGTCTATCTTGGCCACAATAATGCGTTCACTATGCTGTTTGTAGTAGCTAACCCGCACTCCTATTTTTTTTATTTATTATTAAACCTACTCCTGCATTACCCCTATTTGATTTTGTATTTATAACCCTGTAATCACCTGACCAAAAGTCTTGCTCCTCCTGCCACTGAACTTCACTAATTCCCACTATATCTAACTTTAACTTATCCATTTCCCTTTTTAAATTTTCTAACCTACCTGCACGATTAAGGGATCTGACATTCCACGCTCCGATCCGTAGAACGCCAGTTTTCTTTCTCCTGATAATATTCTGCAATAACTCCTCATGTTGGCAAGATGTATTCATTGCACAAAAGAAAATAGAGGTAATTAGAATCATGTATGCGGTTCACGTATGTATGTCTCGCAGGTATCTCTTTAAGCTGCAGGGAATGTTAACCACAGCCTCACAGTATGTTTATTCAGGTATGAAATTTGTTGTCAGTATTCCATCTAAATTTGAGAGCAACAGAGACCTCCAGAATTACAACATTAGAAGAAAAATGCTCTGCATTACCCTTTAATGCACCTTACTTGGGTACAGAAAGGGATCAAATATGCAGCTATAAAAGTCTTTGACAATCTACGTATGGGAGTAAAATGTCTGACAGATGGCAGACGTGTTTTCAAATATAGATCGAAGATGTTTCTCTGTAACGACTCCTCCTATACCTTAAAGAAGTTCTTGAAGAGAGATAATTAATCATTAAAAAAAAATCGATCTGTAAATGACCAGCATGTCATGGTATAATTTTTTTTTATTTTTTATTTCTATTTATTTTTTTTTGTATATTTTTTTGAAAGTTGTATGTAAGTGTGCTATGTTTGTTCTGTTGACATATTCCATATCATGATATATTGTGAATTTAATCTGTGAAACACTTAACTAACTCACCATTGTCATGTTAAACTGCTAAATGGAGTAAGATATATTTTACACAGAGATACTCATTTACATTGTAAATGATTTTAGGTATGGCTGTGATGATGCATACACTTTAATGGATGTTACACATACCATAATTACAGAAATGGAAGAGCAAATGACAGTGCTCCAGGAACAGGCATCATTATTTGAAGTGACAGTCCCTGAATACAAGCAACTTAGGACATGTTGCAAAGAAATAAAAATGTTAAAGGTGTGTGTGTGGTTTTTATGTTAATCATAACACGTTATCATATAAAAAGTATCACTGATTACTACTCAGAAACATTCATATTTTATTAGATAAGTTAAATCCAGTACATTGCTTTACCATTGTGTAATATATTTTAAAGTTTGCTGTATATCTTGTACAGTATTATGATAATATCCTGTAAGTATTTCAGATTGCATAGTAAATTTCTACAAGTAGAAAATTTGCTTGGGAATGACAATGCCATTATAGTGCATGTTCTTTTTATTGCCCATTGTATCTTGAGCAACACGTAATTCCACTTGGCACCTGTGGAGGGTACATTAGCTTATTTGTTTTAGTTGTAAATATTTGTCATGTATTATTGTTTTTCTGACATGTTCCACATCCTGGATGACCTCCTCAGTACGGATCAGTTGGAATGAAAGTAAATCTAATCTAATCTAGTACAATAACATCTTTGAAAATCTAATCAAACAATGTAAACTCCAGGTAGAAATATCAACAATGTAGGGACAGATAGATCGCTACTTACTGTAAAGAACATGCATCAAGTTGCAGACTGGCATGATTAAAAGACACCCACATATAGTTTTCAGCCACAGCCTTTGTCACTAAAGACACACACACACACACACACACACACACACACACACACACACACACACACACACACACAAGCAAGCACACCTCACACACACATATGACTACCAACTTCAGGATCCCGGACTGGCATTCTGGCCCAAGATGCTGGAATTGGTCATCATGTGTGCATCAGATGTGCTTGCTTATGCGGGGGTGTTGTGTGTGTGTGTATTTAATCGTGCCTGTCAGCAACTTGACGTGTCTTCTCTGTGAAAACTTTGTCACATACCAACACATTTTTGGATAATGTTGGAAATATGGCTCAACTGAGATTTTCTCTGTGGATTTTCTTTCTCTTAGTTTACCTGGGGATAGGACACTAATCGCTAGTTACACGACAGTCTCGCAAGCAAGAAATTCATCTATGGCAGTTTGTTGTCCACTGATACTCTGTTGTCTACAGAAAAATATCAGCAGTGGGCAATAGTAAGGAAGTGCACAAAGACTCAGACAAAATTTCCACTTGGTGAAATCAATATGTGACTATCACACTCTGCACACAATGAGCATTGGATGTTAAAATGGATTAATGAAGTGTGTGGCTCATTTTAAAGTTAGTTGGCTACATTGGTGAGTAGAGGGAGACCCCGTACCAGTCATCAGACCCACTAACTTCCTGATAATTGATTTGATTGCAGGAAATATATGGCTAGCAAAATATAAATGTCTTTAACACAGTGTGGATACTGTTTGGTTAGTAAAAATGTTTATTTTACATTTGCTTAAATGCTGTGCATGCAATGACAGAGGGATCTGTGAACTCATTCAAGAATTTAATAAATTCTGAACATCACATTGCATTTCAAAGCTGAATTCTGTGAATTCTGAAAAAATATACAGTAGAAAACCATTCTTCCAAGTCCATGAAATCTTACAGAAATTTTAAAAGTCCTTAACCTGTTGCATGTGAAAACTTTTGAGGAACTTTCAATGGTGACTGAAATGCCACATATCTGCACAGGTCGTGCCTGTGTGAGTTCATACAACCAATGACCAACATGGTCACTGCCTTTAAAAAGCCACCTGCGTGTGGCAGCAGATTAAATTACAAAACTAGTATTAAAGTAAAACCAATTTCCTTATAGACTATGCATTTATATCTGGGACTCAGTAGGGAGATTTATATTCTGCTGCAAAGTTCTATAACCTGCAAACATCAGGCAGGAAATTGGAAAATTCTTCCTTTTTTCTAAAATTATCAAATAATCCTTGTTGTTAATATGTTGTGTCCATTATTTCAACAACTTCAGAAAATATAGGAACCAGCAAAGGTTCTGGTTCATCCTCATTTTCACTTTCTTCATCTTTCTCTGTCATCTGTTTCTACAAGACTTCATCAGTTTTCATTGACTAACAGATGGCAGCAACTTAATCACATTCAGCATCGAAGCTAAGGTAATCAGTGTTTTCTTCTTGCCTCATTATTTGCTCACCTGCAATTTCTTCATTTTCTGCCATGATGTCTTTTGTAAGTATTTGATGAAAGCCAGCCTTCTTGAAACGCTTTGAGATTGTACTTTCTTTGTAACTTTTCTCAACATAGCATGAAGACAGGCCAGTGTCTTCTATACAAGCATCTTCCTGTATTCTTGTTTCAGGTCTTTTACAATGCCTTGGTCAAGTTGCTGAAGGTGGTTTGTACAATTGGGAGGGAAGAAAAAACAATACATTTGTATTAACAACGTAGGAAGAGACAGATTGCTACTTACTGTAAAGAAGACACATCAAGTTGCAGACAGGCATAATTAAAAGACACCCACATATAGTTTTCAGCCACAGCCATCATCAGTAAAACACACACACACACACACACACACACACACACACACACCATTCTCTCTCTCTCTCTCTCTCTCTCTCTCTCTCTCTCTCTCTCTCACACACACACACACACACACACACTCAAGGAAGCACACATCATGCACACATGACCACCAACTCCAAAGTTTCAGCCCAGAATGCAGCATCACGTGACATGCAAGCAGCAATCTGGAGAGGGTGGGGAAGGGGAAGGGGAAGGGATAGTAGTGTATGGGAGGGAAGAGGGAACATACATTGTCTGGTGAAGTGTGCAGGGACTAGAGTGCCAACAGGCGCAGTGTCAGGAGATTGTGAGGCAAGGAGGTGCAGAAAAAAGGAGCAAAAAAGAAGAGGAGTGGGGAAAGACTGGTGGGTGTATTGGCAGAGGGCTGCAAATAAACAGGGTGGGAGATGAGAATGGGGAGGAGATGATAGAACAGAGGGGGTGGAAACTGTCAGGTAGAGGGTGGGGGGACAATATGTTACCATAGGTTGAGACCTCGTCTCTGTCACCACCCATACACTACTGTCCCTTCCCTTCCCACGTGTGAGTGAGGTGTGTGTGTGTGTGTGTGTGTGTGTGTGTGTGTGTGTGTCTTTCAGTGACGAAGGCTGTGGGCGAAAACTATATGTGAGTGTCTTTTAATTGTGCCTGTCTGCAACTTAACATGTCTTCTATACGGTAAGTAGTATTCTAACTTTTCCTTCATTGTTGATATGTTGCATTTAAATGATTTCAGTAGGCCTACTATATTCTGTGGTTTCTGCTAGCCAAGTTTAGTGTTGTTAACTGTACTTACCTGCAAATTGTATTAAGTTTGATCTTTGTATCATAATTGTTGATTAGATATTTAGAGCTAATTAAAATATTATTCATTCAAACAGACTTTATGGGACTATATATACATTGTGAGATCATACATAGATGACTGGAAGACTACACCATGGAAGAAAATTGATGTAGAAAACATGGATCAGGAATGCAAAAAGTTTGGTAAAGAAATCCGAGGTGAGTAACATTCTTACAAAAATTCTTTGTCATGAATTTAAATAATTTGGCTATTCCAAGAGTTATAAGCCTTAACTTACATGCCAACTATTTCTTCACTCCTGTATAAATTTTTAGCAGGTTTCATAGACAGATCATTTGTTTCATGATCATATTTTTAATTTTTGTGTATTTCTGTCTTTTGCTGTCTATTTGTTGTACTTTTCATTCTTTCTTCATACTCATCTGTACAGTAAGTAAACTGTACATGTACTTCACTACAAAGCACTACAAAAAAGAGAACTATAAAACATTTCATTACAGACCACTACAAAACATTTCACAAAAGATCACTCTGAAAAATTGCTGTGACCTGCAAATTTGGCTATCTTTATTTTGAACAGTAACTAATGCTGTTAATACACTGATGTGCAAAACCTAAGGACAGAAGTAACTTTTGCATGATGTGTCACTGCCAAGTAATATAGCGCAACGAAACTTCATACCATATGTAGAACAAACTGCTAAAGGTAACTGAAAGAAATATGGAATAAGACAAACAGAAATGACACTTTTATACAAAGACAATAATCATACTGAAGTCACTGTGATTTATGGTGGTCCCTTTGACATTGTAAAAGGTTCAGACATGGTTTTTAATAGGGTGTGTGATCACCATGGACAGCAATGCTTGCTCTGTAACATTCTGCCATACTGTCCACAGGGATGGTAAGGGTTTTTGTAGTAGGGTGTTCCATTCCTCCACCAGCGTAGTCGACAACTACTTGGTGATGGTTGTTGGTGCATATGGATGAGCTACAATATGTCTCCCCAATGCATACCACATGTGCTTGGTGGGATTTGAGTTGGGGAGAATGGACAGGCCATTACATTTGCCAAGTATCCTCCCATTCCAAGAATTCCTCTACCTGTGATGCTCAATGTGGTTGCACATTTTCATCCATAAAAATAAAATCATAACCAGATGCAAGCCTGAAAAGAAACAAATGGGGAAGGAGTATTGTGTCACAATAACATTGACCAGTGAGTATCATGTACGAAGATTTGGAGGTCAGTACGCCCATGCAGCTTACACCTCCCCACACCTTAACACCTGAACCACCAAAACGATCATGTTTGACAATGCTGGATATTCCCTCATATTGCAAGAGGTACGATGTAATGCACCCAAGAACAATGTCGAACATGATCATTCTGGTGGTCCAGGTGGTTTGTTGTGGTGAGTCACGATGTTGCATCGGTATACTGGCCTCCACGTCTTTGAAAATGGTACTCTTACTGGTCAACATTGTTTTGACACTTTACTCCTTCCCAATTTTTGCCTTTTCATGGGTTCATTCAGCAATGACCTAATTTTTATGGGTTATATTTCACCACCATATTGAACAGTGCAGGTGGAGGAGCTCTTTAAATGAGATGATGTTTGGCAAATTGACTCCTCTGCATGTTCCCCTGACTTAAATCCCATCACGCAAGTGTGGGAAGCAGTTGGGAGATGTGCAGCAAGTCCACATGCGCCAACAACCATCCAGCAGCTGTCTACCACACTGGTGAAGGACTGGAACATCCTAAAACAGCAACTTCCTACCAATCTTGCAGCCATCATGGAAGCATATTACCGAAAATGCATTTCGATCTGTGGTGATCACACACCCTGTTGAGAGCTGTGTCCTGTCTCTTGTAGTGACTTCAATGTAATTGTTGTCTTTGAATAAAAGTGTCATTTCTCTTCATCTCATTGCATATTTCTTTCAGTTACTTTCTATACTATACTATAGCAGTTCTTTCCTTGTATGATCCAAGTTTCATCGAGCTACTTATTTGCAGTGACACATCATTCGAAAATTACTTTCATCCTTAAGTCTTGCACAGCATGTATATTGTTATTACTTTGCCCGTTTTTGTGGATTGCCATAGAAGAAAATAGTCAACAAACATAAATGACGTAAGAATACAAATTATACAGTTGTATCCTGATTGAAATAGGGAAGAAAACTTTGATCAAATAGTAATTGAAATTTTGATTTTTTTTTTTTTTCCTATAGATTATCCTGTTGCCTTTTTCTGGATATTCTTAGCCACCACCACTTCCTTTACCTCTCTTGCTGTAACTAATGTCTACTATCCACTCAAACTAACCATGTTACTTATTTTCAAATTTGTTTATGGGAATAGTCTAAGTCTTTTTGCTATGGTGGTAAGAAGCCAACTATTTTCCATTTCCATTTTGCTCGAATTGGTCACAATCTCCTGTACAACCCTACAAGAAATTAATGTGAAACCATTTTTAAAAGCATTTTACACATGAAACTTTATTATTTTTGGTGTATGAAACCTTCAAACAATTTAAGAGAATTCAACCTGATTACATCTTTGACAACCATCAATATTTTGACCAGTGAACACTCTGTCATTTTCAAGGTACAAATGCAACGTCAGACCACTGGATAAGGAAATATAAGACCTCAGTAGGTGGGGCTATGTCGAACAAGAACCACACTGGACATATGCAAATAGACAACTCACACACCTAAACAAGTAATGCCACCCACACAACCAAATGTGACCAATTTTTGACACACTGGAACATGCTGTTAATAGGATCCCAACTCCCACTGATGTGTTTCTTGAGGCTGAAACTTAAACCATCCAGGTCAGCATGAAGGTGTCTGCATACCTTGGTTAATAGGACCCATACCATCTCAGACCCTGGTAGTTTGTCAGCTGAATTAGCACACCTTGAAATCAACTTTTGGTAGACAGGTTATAGTTGTGCTGCTCAGTCAATAACTCAGGAATCAAGTGAATGATGAAAATAATGAAGTGGCAACTTAATCTATGACCTTTCTGCCTTAAGCAGCTAGCATCTCCTACAGAATTGGTCACATTCTGTAGAAACATAATGTGAAGTGTGTTTTTTGACCACCATCTAAGATTAATGTCTTTATAGGACGTGTAAAGCATGATCTAGGTTTGTGTAAGGCAGGAGTTTACATCTACATCACTACTCTGTAATTCACAGTTGAGTGATTTGCAGATGCTTCATTAAACCACCTTCAGATTACTTGTCTACTGTTCCACACTTGAATAGCACATGGGACAAATGAACACTTAAATCTTCCGTGCTAACGGTGATTTCTTTATTTTATTGCGATAATCATTTGCCTCTCTGTAGGTGAGCACCAATAAAATATTTACACATTTGGAGGAGAAAGTTGGTGATTGAAATCTGGTGAAGAGATCTCACTTCAATGGAAAATGCCAGTGTTAGTGATTGCCACCCCAACTTATGTATCAGACCCATTATGCTCTTTCCCTTGTCCCATACCATACAGCAATACACCAAAAGAGGACAGACAAGCATAATGTAGGCAGTCTCTTTAATAAATTTCTTGCATCTTCTAAGTGTTCTGCCAATAAAACACAGATTGGTTCACCTACCACACAACATTCTCTGCTTGATCATTTCAGTTTAAGGTTTTTGTGATTTGAATCCCTAGATATTCAATTTAATTGACAGCCTTTAGATTTGTGTGTTTTATTGTGTGTCATAAATTTAAAGGATCCCTTTTAGGTAGTCAGGTGGATGACCTCACTCGCTTCATTATTTAGAGGCAATTGGCACTTTTTGGACCCTACAGATATTTTGACGAATTCATTTTGCAATTGGGGTTTGGATCTTTTGATGATTTTACTAGTTGGTATACGACAGTATTATCTCCAAACAGTCTAAGAAGGTTGCTCAGATTGCCTCCTAAATCGTTTTTGTAGAACAGGAACAGCAGAGTTCCTATAACACTTATTTGGAGAATGCCAGATATCACTTTGCTTTACTTGATGACTTTACATCAGTTACTATGAACTGCAACCTTTCTGACAAGAAGTCATGAATCCAGTTCCACAGCTGAGACAATACTTCATATGCACACAATTTGGATAGAAATCACTTGTGAGGAGCAGTGTTAAAATCCACACAAAATCTAGGAAAATAAAGACAGAACCACTGTAGTGTGGTGTCCTGACAATTCCATGCCCGAGCCATAGGCTGTGTTGGAGCTACGTGATGGGAATCGGTGCCTTGGAAAAATTAGTGCACATCAACCCCATATAGACACCCCTGACTTTTAAATAAATGCATGAAGTCTGGGAGCTGCTAGCTTCAAGGAGAGGTTCATGTCAGAATATGAGTTGATATGAATTTACAAGCTGCCATCAAGAGACATGGCTCCACAACCTTCTGCTGACTAACCAGAGTCTGATGTTGTGAACTTAGCACCTTCCAGCCAGTAGACAACGTCGTGGTATACTTCCAGTCACTGCCAGCCTCCTACCTTGGAGGACTGCTGTTCAAAACTGGGGCAGTGCAGCCACCCAACCACCTTCTCTTGTGCCGGTATACCGTCTCTGTCTACCTCCACTTGCAAGGTCGAGCACTACTGCTGAGAGCTGTCTTCCTTGCGGGGTCCACAATGGAATCTGGTGCCAGTTGGTGCACCCTGTGTGGTGGCTCAGCTCACCACACTTAACTTATGTCACATTCTTGCTGAATTGCTGGCATCACCATTTCCATAGGTGAGTGACACAGCAAGCTTCCTGGTACCACAGGCTACCTGCTTACCTCATTGCCTCCACATCCATTGTCTTCAACAGACTTGACATCTTGGAGAGCATTGCCACCACAGAGTGTCGTTATGATTGTTGTAGTGTATTCACTAATAAAATGTATGTTTGGTTAGTGATGTTTTCTTGTTGAGACATCTAGCAGCTGACAGGCCATTACAAGTGATGTCAGATGCAGTATTGATGTCTATAGCTGGATCCAGGCCCACATGTCTAACTACAATTTGCAGCATCAAAATGCAGTCGGGTTATTATGCTGAGTGATTCCTGCAAGTATCATGTTGATTCACTACATCTTCTACCAGGTTTTTAATTGTGTTTACATTCACAAAGGGCAGAAAGTAAACTCCGACAGTGTTCTGAGGATGTGGAAATACAGTGCCGGTGGCGTGGAGGAGGGGGGAATAAATAAATTGCAACACCAAGAAGGAGTTGTGTGGCATAATGAAAGATTTTAGGATGTTTCTAGGTCTAAAAAATAATTTCTATTCAGATTTCATGCCAGTCATGTACAACGCTAGTAGGGCAACTGTGGGGATGAAAATCAGGTTTGCTTAAAATACACGCTATAATGGTCATGAGCATTAGATACGTTTGAGATTGAACATGGTGAGTTGATGTTAGTCAAGAATGCCCTTAAGACAACAAAGATGCCATTTGTCAACACCTCACTGAATCTGAACAAGGTTGTGTAATATCACTACAATTAGCTGGATGTTCCTACTGCAGTATTTCAGAAAGACTTGGCAGGAATGTAGCCACTGTACATGATCATTGGCAGCAGTGGTCATGAGAATGTTAACTAATTAATTAATTAATTTAGTCCATCATATTCTACATGTAACAATATTCCAAGAACGAAAGTTGCTACTCACCACATAGAGGAGATACTGACTCCCAGATAGGCACAACAAAAAGATTTTCACACTTAAAGCATTTGGCCAATGGACTACCCTGTTGCTGAACATGCTGCCAAACATGATATCATTAATTTCAATTACTGCCTCACAGCCTGTACCATATGTATACTTCCCATCAACACCAGCTCTTCAGAATTGTGCTGGTGGAACTTTCCCTGCAATACATCCTATGTTCTCGTAACCCTACTGGCCTCAAACTTCTTTGTTAGTCACTGTCTTCACCCATCCAGCCCCTTCCCTGCTCCCATTCCAGCACTACACAACCATCATTCCACCACCACACCCAGTCTTTTTAATTTATTTTATTTTTCTATTTATTTCTCTCTATTTCTTTTCCACTACTCCCTACCCCCTCCCCACCTCTCCCCTCCTCTGTCCCAGACCCAGTCATCCCTCCCATCATGCACTGGTGTTGCTGCTCACAATGTGGTTTCAGTTGCCTGAGACGGCAGTTGTGTGTGTTAAGTTGCATTTGCGTGAGTGTGTGTGTGTGAATGTATGTGTGTCTGTTGTTGACAAAGGCCATTGGCCGAAAGCTTTATGTGTGGAAATCTTTTTGTTGTGCCTATCTGTGACTCAGCATTTCCATTATATGGTGAGTAGCAAATTTCCTTCTCAGAATATTGTTACGTTACATCCTGGATTTTCCATTGTTTCAAATTCTACATGTACAAGATATACAAGCATATTGGACAAACTTAAAATTTTTAGAACAAAACTTCAATTCTTGATATGTGACACAAATTTTAATGCATAAATTATACAACACTGCTGAACAGATTAGCTTAATTGTGAATTACACTAATAACTGAGCACAGACAGCTCATCAGACTGGATCACAGTTAAGAAACTTAGTCGACTGTACATGAATAATTCTAAAAATTAAAAATAAAACACAACAGCACATTCAAATCAATTATATACTATTAAAGTAATCTTATACATACTATGGTACAGCCACATTGTAGACTAAGAGCACAAGAACTCTTAGGAGAAATTCAATTGTAGATATTCATCAGCTAAATAAGAAAAATGCTTAAGTAAGATACTTTTTACTTTGTTCTTAAATACATTTCTATTTTCCCTAATTGATGGTGGTAGTTCGTTGTGAACCACACTGTCCATATTTCTAACACCAAGCAAACTTTTGGTCAGTCTTTGAATATTTACGTGAATTTCTACACTAGTACAAGTATTATGGTAATGAATAGATTTATTTGTCTGAAACAAATGCAAATTCTTATTAACAAAGGTCACAGTTTCAAATACACTCCTGGAAATTGAAATAAGAACACCGTGAATTCATTGTCCCAGGAAGGGGAAACTTTATTGACACATTCCTGGGGTCAGATACATCACATGATCACACTGACAGAACCACAGGCACATAGACACAGGCAACAGAGCATGCACAATGTCGGCACTAGTACAGTGTATATCCACCTTTCGCAGCAATGCAGGCTGCTATTCTCCCATGGAGACGATCGTAGAGATGCTGGATGTAGTCCTGTGGAACGGCTTGCCATGCCATTTCCACCTGGCGCCTCAGTTGGACCAACGTTCGGGCTGGACGTGCAGACCGCATGAGACGACGCTTCATCCAGTCCCAAACATTCTCAAGGGGGACAGATCCGGAGATCTTGCTGGCCAGGGTAGTTGACTTACACCTTCTAGAGCACGTTGGGTGGCACGGGATACATGCGGACGTGCATTGTCCTGTTGGAACAGCAAGTTCCCTTGTCGGTCTAGGAATGGTAGAACGATGGGTTCGATGACGGTTTGGATGTACCGTGCACTATTCAGTGTCCCCTCGACGATCACCAGTGGTGTACGGCCAGTGTAGGAGATCGCTCCCCACACCATGATGCCGGGTGTTGGCCCTGTATGTCTCGGTCGTATGCAGTCCTGATTGTGGCCCTCACCTGCACGGCGCCAAACACGCATACGACCATCATTGGCACCAAGGCAGAAGCAACTCTCATCGCTGAAGACGACACGTCTCCATTCGTCCCTCCATTCACGCCTGTTGGGACACCACTGGAGGCGGGCTGCACGATGTTGGGGGCGTGAGC
Organism: Schistocerca americana; assembly: GCF_021461395.2. Lineage (NCBI taxonomy): Eukaryota > Metazoa > Arthropoda > Insecta > Orthoptera > Acrididae > Schistocerca > Schistocerca americana. The sequence goes on from NC_060120.1 coordinate 279,437,749, forward strand.
GGAAGACGGCCTAACGGTGTGCGGGACCGTAGCCCAGCTTCATGGAGACGGTTGCGAATGGTCCTCGCCGATACCCCGGGAGCAACAGTGTCCCTAATTTGCTGGGAAGTGGCGGTGCAGTCCCCTACGGCACTGCGTAGGATCCTACGGTCTTGGCGTGCATCCGTGCGTCGCTGCGGTCCGGTCCCAGGTCGACGGGCACGTGCACCTTCCGCCGACCACTGGCGACAACATCGATGTACTGTGGAGACCTCACGCCCCACGTGTTAAGCAATTCGGCGGTACGTCCACCCGGCCTCCCGCATGCCCACTATACGCCCTCGCTCAAAGTCTGTCAACTGCACATACGGTTCACGTCCACGCTGTCGCGGCATGCTACCAGTGTTAAAGACTGCGATGGAGCTCCGTATGCCACGGCAAACTGGCTGACACTGACGGCGGCGGTGCACAAATGCTGCGCAGCTAGCGCCATTCGACGGCCAACACCGCGGTTCCTGGTGTGTCCGCTGTGCCGTGCGCGTGATCATTGCTTGTACAGCCCTCTCGCAGTGTCCGGAGCAAGTATGGTGGGTCTGACACACCGGTGTCAATGTGTTCTTTTTTCGATTTCCAGGAGTGTATATAAATCCAGGGAACAGGTAGTATTTTGAATTCTGTGAAAAGAGGCTTAGAGGACGTATGTTGAGAAACCTGTTTCATTATTTTCAAGAGCCTCTTTTGCATCTCAAAAATTTTTCCAACACTGACCCCCAAAACGGGATATCATATGAGAGAACTGAGTTTACTAAAGCAAAATGAACTGTTTTTAGTGTGGAGATATCACAGGACTAACTAAGAATACGAAAGAAAAGCATAGCATAGACTACTCAGTTTTGTGAGTAGCTTTTCTCTGAATATTCCACTGTAAGTTATTGTCTATCCACACACCAAGAAATTTGAACTCATTGACTTGCTGTATTGTTTCATTGTCAATTAGTATGGGTTCAATGTAGGTAGGATGTTTTCTGCAGGCACTGAAAAGCATGCAAGCAGTTTTGCTTTTGTTTAGTAGGAGTTTGTTATTGCGTACCCAAAAAATTAATCTGTTGATAGAATATTCTTAACAACCTGGAGAAACAGATTATGAAAAAGGAGATTTGTGTCATCTGCAGACAATACAGGTAAGGCAGTAGGCAGATTGCAGCGCAGGACATTGATAAATAGCAGGAAAGGTAAAGGCTTTAGGACTGAACCTTGAGGGACACATCGGTTGACTGTAGTTTCGTTGGACAGAACTCAAATGCCATCCTTTTTTGAGAATTCAATCACCTGCCTCCTGTTACAGATGTATGACTGAAACCATGTATTGCAAGTTCCTCTGATACCAAGAATTCTAGTTTTTCAAGCAAGAGTGAGTGAGTGACTAAGTCGAAGGCTTTAGTCAGGTCTACAAGAAGACCAGAGACAGAATGTTTATCATTAAAAGCACTTGTAACTTGATCAGTAAAAGTAAATAAAGCTTCATTTATGGATGTGTTCTTGCGAAAACCAAACTGTTATTCTCTGTGTAGGTATTATTTATCAAGGAATGAAATTGCATGGGAATATGTCACTTTTCCTAGGATCTTCAATATGGCAGAAAGAATAGAGATTGCTCAATAATTGTTGACTTGATTTATGTCTTCTTTCTTAAACAAAGGAATAACTCCAGTAGTTTTGAAAACATCTGGGGGACAGCTTGTAATTAAGGAACAGTTAATTACATCACAATGTGGAATTACAGTATCTAGAGCAATAGTTTTTAACAAAAAGTCAGACATGTCATCAATACAGTATGAATATGAGTTGCTACTTCTACTGATAATATTCAGCATTTTGTCTTGAGTTACTATTACAATGATTTGCTGGATTTTATAAACTCAGTAGGAAAAGACAATTCAGGTGAAATAATCTGTGATGCAAGATTAGAAACAGTACTTGAGAAATGCTTTTTAAAAATTTCATATATCTCCTTTACATCATATATTTTACTTCCATTGTTTATGAGGTGATCTGGACCTTCTTTAAAACCTGTAGTTCGAAGGGCACCTTTAACAACATCCCAGGTTGTCTTACTTTTGTTCTTAGAGTTTTTATATAATTTTACTAGCCATTTTCTTAGCCGTACTTATAACTTGCCCAAGTACTTACGAAATATAAGTGCATTTCCAAGAAGACGGGCTCTGGGTGGCTATGTGGCACTACTGAGATGGAAGACTATCGTGTTTGTGTATGGCTCTGGTGTATTGTACTACATCTGCAGCAACAATTTGACCAACAGTTGGCACTACAGTGACACAACGGACTATTACTTCCAGGACAACTCTGAACCAGATGCCCTGTAGCATGCATTCCACTGACCGCAAATGACCGCCATTTGCAACTTCAGTGATTTCAGATGAGAGTTCATTGGAGGGCAAGGTGGAGCTCTGTTGTGTTTTCTGATGAAAGATGGTTGTGCCCCAGTGCCAGTGATGACCATGTGATGGTTAGAAAGAGGCCAGGTGAGGGCCTGCAACCAACCTGTCTGCGAGCTAGACACTCTGCACCTACACCTGGACTTATGGTCTGGGGTGTGATTTTGTATGACAGCAGGAACGCTCTTGTGGTTATCCCACACACCCTGACTGCAAATTTGTGTGCCAGTCTGGTGATTCAACCTGTTGTGCTGCCATTCATGAACAGCACTCCAGAGGTGTTCTCCAACAGGGTAATGCTTGTCTATGTACCACTGTTTTTACACAATGTGCTCTACAGAGTGTTGACATGTTGCCTTTGCCCTGTTGGATCACCAAATCTGTCACCAATGGAGAACATCGGGACATCATCAGATGACAACTTCAGTGTCATCCATAAGCAGCATTAACTGTCCATGTATTGACTGACCAAGTGCAATGGGCGTGGAACTTGATTCCACATCCGGCAGCTGTGCAACACAATACATGCACATTTGCATGCTTGCATTCAACACTCTGACAGTTACACTGGTCATTGATGTACCAGCACTTCACATTTGCAATGGCTTATCTCGTGCTTACATTAAACAGTGATCTTGCAATGGGCAGTATGTCTCATCATGAGCAAGAGGTATGCCTCGTTATCCTTTAAGTATATAATGTTTTTAACTATCTGTAGAGCTTCAGGAGGTGAAAACAAATTTTGTCAAGAAATATTGTGATAGTGTTACATGTAAGTGTCCTTCCATTCATTTGATTTTGTTTCTGTTGCTGTTTTGTTGCCTTTATTGAATAGTCTTCACAATGTCAGAGCCTGAGGCACAGTGTGTTTTCGAGAAGAAAGCGATTAGATCCTTGTGGGAGTGTGCTGTTTATTAAGGGCAGTTTATTTAATTCTGAGCTGGCTCATTGTTTTCATTCTGTGAATTAGTAATTATGAGCAGCCACTCAAGCAGACAAGTTAAGTTACATTAAGAAGTGTTGTGATAGTATTATGTTGAAGTGTCCTTGTTGTTTGTGTTTTGTTTGCTCGATATAGGGTTACTCATGTCATTATAGATAAGATAGGGGGTTATCCTGTGGAAAACGTGAATTTTACCAGCTGAATTAGGTGAATTGTGAGCAGACAGTGCAAATATGTGAAAGGAAATAGCGTTTATGGGAACAGACCAGTCAGATATAATGAAGAAAATAAATGTTCGTGAGAAGAACGCAGCTTTGTACAGTTGAGCTACTCCAGAGCATGCAGAAAAGAGGCAGAAAGAATTTGATACATAGTTGGCTAAAAATGAGCACTGGTATGTTTCTCTGGCAAAAAAGATCATGTGGCTTTTGGAGAGGCTAGAGAGAAGGGAATACAGTAACAGCTGGGCAGAAGCAGAAAGTAAGGAGAAAGAAGTTTATAGCAAAGTTTAGTTGATGTGCAAAGTACTGACATTGTACAATTTGTGGGGAATTATTTAGAATTATCTTCTCCAATCTCTTGTCAAAATGTGAAGTCTAAGTCATCTGTAGTGCTGGATGAGGTGAGTGTGTGCTGAATGAGTGGCAACTTACTGATTTAGATGTAGTAGTACCTATGTTGTTGAGTGGTAACAGTTGTTGTTTTGAGGCCATAGAGCCTGGGCCATATGTAAAAGTAAGTAATTGTGTTTTGCAGAGAGGAACTACAGTTCATAATTTTTTGCTGATACTGTGGAGGATGCACAGGGAGCTATTCATAATGATAATTGTGTTGTAGATGTTGTGGTTGATGAAGTGGTACAGACACATTTATTTCCAAAAGATACAGATTTATTGCCACCAGTGGAATGTCTTCCTCAGAAGCAGGGTGGGAGATGGAGAAGATGATAAAAAGTGCTTTTGATACCACTCATGAGGTTGACAAGGCTAAATCTTTTCTGGAAGAGGGAAATTAGTGGTACTACCTATCGACATATCGTGTCAGTGTGTCAGCGTGTCAGTGTATTTTCGGGGTGCCTTTTCTGGGAAGACATAAGAGAGACTCCTGTTGCATGGACAAAATTCAGAGAGATGTTCCAAAGCAACAAGTTAGTTTTTGCATGTCTTGTATGGGCAGTATGTCTTATCATGAGCAAGAGGTATCCCTGGGTAGATGAAAAGAAGTGCTGAATGTAAGACATGAGTTAAGTAGTTCCAGTTGCTGTAAAAAGGTAATTTATAAGACAAAGAGTTTTCTCATATTATTGTGAGTTTGTTGCCTGATGGTTTAGTTCAGTAATATTTATTAGTGAAAAGTAAGGTAAGTTTAATGAACTTAAAGATGCATGAGATGGGCTGGATTACAGGTCACTAATAAGGAATAGTTAAGTGAAATTTAATGTAGATACAAGGAATTTATTGAGTGAATATAAGGGGAAAGCTGACTGTGCTGTACACAATTACCAGTTTGTAGGATGTTTGTCAAGATTTTGCAGAATTACCATGAGCTGAGATCTGGATGCTGACGACACTGCCATGGATAGAGCAAGAGCCCATGGAAGTGGGTCAGACCGGAGTTGAACAATTGCTGTTACATCAGGGGCAGTCTGATTATTCAAAAAGAACTGCCACTATCACACCCGGCAGCTGCCACATCACCAGGCCTAATGAGGGACCAGCATTGTAATCATGACACAGCAGACAGCCTGAGCCACTGCGACATGATTACTTCATGCCCCAGCTGTAGGCTCTATTGGGGCTAGCTGATGGGAGTCAATGCCATGGCAAAGGAAGTACCCCTCATTTTTAGATAGATGCCTGCAGTCTGACAACCATAAGCTTGAGAAAAGGTCCACACCAGCCTACATGTCAACATTAATGAGATGCTACCACGAGGCTTGGCTTCCACTAACTGTAGGTCTACTGCTGACTTCAAGCCTGATGTGGACTCGGCACCTTCCAGCCTGTTGACTACCTGTGGGCCTGCTTCCAGTCACTGCCAGCCTCCTATCAAGAAGGGTTACTGTGCGAGACTGGGGCAGTGTAGCGGTCCAACCGCGTTCTCATTTGCATGCATGCTGTCGGTGTTTGCCTCTGCTTGCAAGTGTGGGCATTACTGCTAAGAGCTGCCCTGCTCTGTAGGGTCCGTGTCAGGACCAGCACCTTCTGTTTCGTCCTGCCTTGAGTTTTGAAGCTTCATCCAGTCACTGCACCTGCTGTTCTATCTACCATACACACCTTGTGTCAGCATTTCAATGGAGCCATTTCCCCTGGAGAGTGACACAGACGACTTCCAGGAACTTGAACCTCTTTTGTTTTGATATCCTCTATGATTACCAATTTATATAGGCATGTCAGCTCCCTTAACACATAAATACATAAGTTCTCCTTCATGACAAAGTGCTTGCTTTAAGCACTTAGTCCCATTATTGTCATCAGTATCTACCCAGTGTTTAGCTTGTGAAGCATGCACATGCAGCTCGACGTCTGTTACCGTTCCTACTCGGTTTCACATATTTCATACAAAGTCAGAGTGCCCATGTCATATGTCCACATAGTCTTTACTGCACAAATTCATGAAGCTCATTTTCAGTGGCATAATCCTTTGTGAAATCTTTTACGTGGTGATAACTGGTTTCCACATGAGCGGCCCAAGGAAAGTATTTCACCTCGTCGCTCACACTTATTCAGTTGGGATTACAGCCGTACATCCAACATCCGCCAACAGGGTAAGTTTCTTGCCACTTCTGCGACACTGTTGAGCACAGAAAATTCATGTTTTTACAACGTTGTCAAGCACAGAAAGTTCATGTTTTTACAACGTTGTCGTTCACAGAAAATTCATGTTTGTACAACGTTGTTGATCACAGAAAATTCGTGTTACATGAACTATTGTCATTTTTTAGTTCATCACATGCGCACCCACATATCTCACGTGCACACTTAACACTTTGCAGGCAGGTTTCATGTGTTTTTGCACTTTGTTTTTGAGCTTCTTTCATACTGTGGCATTACACAAAGTTTTTGTAGTGCCATTTCCATATTTTTTTTATATATATATATATATATATATATATATATATATATATATATATATATATATATATATATATATATATATATATATATAAATGTCTGCTTGTGCCTGTGTATGTGCGGATGGATATGTGTGTGTGTGTGCAAGTGTATACCTGTCCTTTTTTCCCCCTAAGGTAAGTCTTTCCGCTCCCGGGATTGGAATGACTCCTTACCCTCTCCCTTAAAACCCACATCGTTTCGTCTTTCCCTCTCCTTCCTTCTTTCCTGATGAAGCAACTGTTGGTTGCGAAAGCTTGAATTTTGTGTGTGTGTTTGTGTTTGTTTGTGTGTCTATCAGCCTGCCAGCACTTTCGTTTGGTAAGTCACATCATCTTTGTTTTTAGATATATTTTTCCCACGTGGAATGTTTCCCTCTATAAAGATGATGTAACTTACCAAACGATAGTGCTGGCATGTTGATAGACAAACAAACAAACACAAACATACACACAAAATTCAAGCTTTCGCAACCAACGGTTGCTTCATCAGGAAAGAGGGAAGGAGAGGGAAAGACGAAAGGATGTGGGTTTTAAGGGAGAGGGTAAGGAGTCATTCCAATCCTGGGAGCGGAAAGACTTACCTTAGGGGGAAAAAAGGACAGGTATACATTCGCGCACACACACACACACACACACACACACACACACACACACACATATCCATCCGCATGTACACAGACACAAGCAGACATTTGTAAAGGCAAAGAGTTTGGGCAGAGATGTCAGTCGAGGCGGAAGTTCAGAGGCAAAGATGATGTTGAATGACAGGTGAGGTGTGAGCGGCGGCAACTTGAAATTAGCGCAGGTTGAGGCCTGGTGGGTAACAAGAAGAGAGGATATACTGAAGGGCAAGTTCCCATCTCCGGAGTTCTGACAGGTTGGTGTTAGTGGGAAGTATCCAGATAACCCGGATGGTGTAACACTGTGCCAAGATGTACTGGCCATGCACCAAGGCATGTTTAGGCACAGGGTGATTCTCAGTACCAACAAACACTGTCTGCCTGTGTCCATTCACGCGAATGGACAGTTTGTTGCTGGTCATTCCCACATAGAAACCTTCACAGTGTAGGCAGGTCAGTTGGTAAATCACGTGGGTGCTTTCACACGTGGCTCTGCCTTTGATCGTGTATACCTTCCGGGTTACAGGACTGGAGTAGGTGGTGGTGGGAGGGTGCATGGGAGAGGTTTTACACCAGGGGCAGTTACAAGGGTAGAAGCCAGAGAGTAGGGAAGGTGGTTTGGGGATTTCATAGGGATGTACCAAGAGGTTACGAAGGTTAGGTGGACGGCGGAAAGACACTCTTGGTGGAGTGGGGAGGATTTCATGAACGATGGATCTCATTTCAGGGCAGGATTTGAGGAAGTCGTATCCCTGCTGGAGAGCCACTTTCAGAGCCTGATCCAGTCCCGGAAAGTATACTGTCACAAGTGGGGCACTTTTGGGGTTCTTCTGTGGGAGGTTCTAGGTTTGAGGGGATGAGGAAGTGGCTCTGGTAATTTGCTTCTGTACCAGGTTGGGAGGGTAGTTGTGGGATGCGAAAGCTGTTTTCAGGTTGTTGGTGTAATGGTTGAGGGTTTCCGGACTGGAGCAGATTCGTTTGCCACGAAGACCTAGGCTGTAGGGAAGGGACCGTTTTATGTGGAATGGGTGGCAACTGTCATAATGGAGGTACTGTTGCTTGTTGGTGGGTTTGATGTGGACGGATGTGTGAAGCTGGCCATTGGACAGATGGAGGTTGTACTGGTTGTTACCTATCTCATTTCTTGATAACTGAATGATGTGGAATCTTACGCGGTATATTGTGGTAGGACCACATTCGCACCAAGTGTTTGTAATTGTTAATAATACTAGTAGTTCCAGCACAATTTCAGCAAGGCTTATTTATTAGTAGCTGCTGAAAGATTACACACTGCAGATCTCGTTTGTCTAGGGGTATTGTCTGCAAAACATTACTCTAACAACCATGGCCTGGGTTTTCTTCTTGTTTGAAATAAACACTACCGGATTCGAATTACTTTCGGCTAAAAATAATATTTATTCGTACTCTTTGTTTAGTAACTACAATATTTTCACTTCGAACATTGATACCCTAAAAATGCATTATACTGTACTGGTCACTTAAACACGTCCATCTCCCTCCAATACCGACAAAGAAGTGGCGGGCAAGCCAACATGTGCCCGGAAGTTGCAGACATTCCTGCATTCCAGATTCTTTGGTCTTCTGACCTTAATACACTCCAAAGACACATATAAATAAATATATATAAATATACAACATTTAACATCTCAAACAAATCCATTATTTATCATAAAAGAAAATATTCATAAATAAATAAATTAAACACATTGTATGGCAACATAATGAAGTTACCTTAACTCTCTACTGTGGGCATCGTACTTTTCGCATGAGATAAACTTTATCTCTGACAGTTAATTACATTACAATAGCCCACCAGGACTTACAAGTGTACCTTGGTCCACTTGTCAGTCCGATACAGAAATTGCATCATTGTCTTGTATACAACTTTTTATCACAACTGTAGTAAACTGTTTATTCTTTCATCAACCCTTGACTTCCTCCTTTGTCTCACAACATAGATTACATACATACGTATGTCAATTTGTTGCCCAGAAATTTACTATAAAATAATACTAAAGTTAAAACATTTTCTCATATTAGAACAAACATAGTACCAACTCCTATATCATCAGTGAGGTTGCAAAAGTATTTCAATTCAACAACACTATTCTCTCATGAGCCTTGTAAATTATGTGATATCAAAATTAAGAGACAAAATAAGCCAACAAATTATCTGTGTTGTGTTATAAACAGAGCTGAATAAAAACAGTTATGGTGAGCATGATGTAAAACAAAAGCACACTTGCACATACAAGAAAATATATTCTATTAACTATACAATTTTTTTAAGCATTATGGTCTATTTAAGTGAATGAACAAGATTTCAAAATTTATAAGATTTGCTATTCTCAAACTGTGAGGGTGGGTGACATGTCTCGTCTCCTAGCATCATCAGTAAAATAAAATCCCTTATTTATCAAGTTTACATATTTTGCAATTCATTAAATACTGTAAAATTACTTAAAAAAACACATAGGAATCATGACATCTAATCTTATAATAGAATTATGTGACAATCAGTCTAGATACAACATCATTTTGCATGAGATGTATTACATGGCATAGTGTGGTGACTGCATTTTTTTTTTTTTCCTTCCAGTAAAATTCTTTCCAGATAAAGGCATGTTTGTAGGCTCAGTTTGCTCTTTTCTCAATATAAGGCTTCAAAGAAACAACATTCCTAAGACCAAACAGCTTTCTCGACTTGGGATATACTAATCGGTACGCATTTGGATGGGGGTTCTCAATAATCTCAAATGGCCCAATGTAAATGTCAAAGAACTTCTTGAGTTCTGCTGTTAGTAACTTTGATCGTTCGTGGGATTTCACTAAGACATGGTCACCTACTCTGAATGTGGTAGCCTTTATTTTCCTATTATGTCTGTTTTTCCTAGCTTCACCTAGTTTCTTCATGGTTTTCTTTACAATCTCTTCACGTTCTTTCATTGATATTAAGCTACATTGTGGAAAGTCTATTAATTCAGAAATAAGATTTGCTGGTCTGAGGTGAAACATAATTTCATATGGTGAAAACCCAGTAGAGCTATGCTGCAAGCTGTTCATGATATCCTCGAAGTTGTTTACATGGTCGGACCAACTAGGGTGTTTGTGACTACAATACGTCCTACAAAGTCTCCCTATTTCTCTCAGGTACCTTTCTGCTGGGTTTGAAGATGGGTTGTACACGGATATCAAGATATGTTTTGTGTTAGTTTTTTCCATGAATGCTTTCCAGTTTTTTGAAACAAATTGTGAACCATTATCCGATAGTATAGCTTTAGGTTTCCCTACACTCTTGAAGTAATCTCTCTTAATTTTTGTAATGATCTCTTTACTTGTAGATTTTTGCACAGAATAAAGTTTAATTAGTTTGGAAAATACATCAATCATGACGAATATAAAACAATGGCCACCTTTGCTTTTAGGTAAAGGTCCATAAAAGTCTACAGCTACTAAATCTAATGGCTTATCTGGAATGATGTTCTGCATTTCTCCCTGACATGTTCTGTTGCTTACTTTTACTCTTTGACATTTGTCACATGTTGATATTTCGTTCCTCACCTTCTTTACCATGTTATAAAAGTAGATATTTTCTTGTAACTTTTTTACACATTTCTGTATTCCACAGTGACCATAACTCTCATGGGTGTACTTTATTAATTTGTCTGCCTCGCACTCTGGCCAACATAGCTTCCAATTGTCAGAGTCCACATCTGTTCTTCTAAAGAGTGTTCCCTTAAAGACCTTATAGTACTTGTCAAGTTTATCATACCCTCTTTTGCCTAAACAGTCCTTAACCAATTTCCAATTAAGATCGTTATTCTGTCCCCTCCTGATGTTATTGCAAAGTGTCTTTATGAGCTTTTCATCTTGGTTTCCCTTCATGTATCTTATTTTAAATTCCTTTTCTTCCTCTTGATCAAACATTTCCTGATCTCCTCCTACTGGTAACCTGGATAAAGCATCAGCTACTACATTTTCTGATCCCTTAATATACACAATTTCGTAATCAAACTGTTGCATGAACATTGCCCACCTGGTTAATCTACTGTGATATAGTCTACACTCCTGCAAGTAACTTAAAGCTTTGTGGTCTGAATAGACTTTTATCTTGTGTCGTAACAGGTATGTTTTAAATTTTGTAAACGCCCAGTGTACTGCGAGTAATTCTTTTTCTGTGACAGTGTATGTTCTCTCATGTTTAAGTAACATTCTGCTGGCAAATGCAATGGTACAATGAAGATTTTTTTCATTCACAACTTTCTCCTGAAATAGTTCTGCTCCTAGTCCATAATCACTACTGTCAGTGTGAAGACAAAATGGCAAACTAAAATCTGGTCTCTGTAAAAGACTGTTCTTACAAAGTTCATTCTTAATTTTATCGAATGCTTTCTGGCACTCTTCAGACCAATTCCATGGACTATTTTTTCTAAGTAAGTTGCTTAAACATGTTACATTAAGGCATTGTCCATTTACATATTTTCGATAGAATCCACAGAGTCCGTAGAAAGACTTTAATTGTTTCCGGTTTCTAGGTGATGGAAAGTTTACGATAGATTTTATTTTCTCCGGATCTGCACAAAGTGCCAATATTGTTTGGCAAACTATTGGTGACCATATTGTTACTAACACATTCAAGTTTCTTAGTGATGTCATTAATACTACTTTCTAAACTCTTGACTTCGTTTTTGTTTATCTGATTATTTACATCTATTTTTTCAGTAATAATTCCTATCTTTTGTTCAAATTTGCTTTCTACTTTAACAATTTTATCGTCTACAAGAGAAATACGATCAGATACTGTTTCTTCTACATGTTTGATATCTGAATGCACAACTTTAAACGCATTATGGATTTTCTCTCTACCTGTAGTAACTTCAGTTTTCAGATTTTTTACTTTTGCATCTACATTTTTAACTTTTCTCCCGACATAATTGACCTTACCCGTGATCTTAACCATATTACGACTCAAACTGGAAATTTTTGCTTCTACTTTTTGAAAGTGATCGTCATTTTTCTTTTCATATTCTTTGAACTGTTTTTCAAATTTATCACTCATGAGCTTAAGAGTCTGGTCTAACTGAGCAGCGTTGTTTTGCTCCATTTGATCCAAACGAATCTCATTAGCATCGAGTCTGTCTTTAATATTTCCTAACCACTGTCCGTTTTGTCTGTTAGTGTCATCAATTGCCTTAAATTTTCCCTCCATATAATTCATTATTTTTGATAGCATGTCTTTAACTTCATTCTGTCTTTCCGTATGAGTTTCAACTTTGTCTACAGGATTCGGACTATTACTGTTGCATTCACTTTCGTATGATAAATTTACATCTGTACTAGCGTTGGCGACACCATCGTCAATACCTTCCTCTTTTGCAATAGTCATCTTTTTACCAGGAATAAACAAAACACAACAAATGTATCTTTTCTAAAGGATACTAAACTATCTTACTCACAGTTTACTGGTTTTCTTATCTTATAACGTCTTCTTTGTTAATTGGTGCGTGATGGAATTCACAACACTGAAACACTACACTTTATGAATATTGCTTTTTTTTTGTTGCACAACACTTTACACTTTTTTTCTTCTTTCTTGACTTATTGCGCCGTTATTCTTGCTCCAGTAACTGCATTCCGATGTCTTGAAGGTACCAGCATACGATTTCCTTTGTCTTGAAGGTATCAGCATACGACTTCCTTGAACATTTTCATCCAGGATGTACGAATTCTGTCGTTTTCTTCGCAATCTCGGTGGTAGTTTATTTCGGTAACATTTTCAATAATCCCGGACGACGCCACCATATTGTACTGGTTGTTACCTATCTCGTTTCTTGATAACTGAATGATGTGGAATCTTACGCGGTATATTGTGGTAGGACCACATTCGCACCACGTGTTTGTAATTGATAATAATACGAGTAGTTCCAGCACAATTTCAGCAAGGCTTATTTATTAGTAGCTGCTGAAAGATTACACACTGCAGATCTCGTTTGTCTAGGGGTATTGTCTGCAAAACATTACTCTAACAAGCATGGCCTGGGTTTTCTTCTTGTTTGAAATAAACACTACCGGATTCGAATTACTTTCAGCTAAAAATAATATTTATTCGTACTCTTTGTTTAGTAACTACAATATTGTCACTTCGAACATTGATACCCTAAAATACGTCCATCTCCCTCCAATACCGACAAAGAAGTGGCGGGCAAGCCAACATGTGCCCGGAAGTTGCAGACATTCCTGCATTCCAGATTCTTTGGTCTTCTGACCTTAATACACTCCAAAGACACATATAAATAAATATATATAAATATACAACATTTAACATCTCAAACAAATCCATTATTTATCATAAAAGAAAATATTCATAAATAAATAAATTAAACACATTGTATGGCAACATAATGAAGTTACCTTAACTCTCTACTGTGGGCATCGTACTTTTCGCATGAGATAAACTTTATCTCTGACAGTTAATTACATTACAAGGTCAACGTCAAGGAAAGTGGCATGGGATTGGGAGTAGGACCAGGTGAATCTGATGGAACCAAAGGAGTTGAGGTTGGAGAGGAAATTCTGGAGTTCTTCTTCACTGTGAGTCCAGATCATGAAGATGTCATCAATAAATCTGTACCAAACTGTGGGTTGGCAGGCCTGGGTAACCAAGAAGGCTTCCTCTAAGTGACCCATAAATAGGTTGGCATACGAGGGGGCCATCCTGGTACCCATGGCTGTTCCCTTTAATTGTTGGTATGTCTGGCCTTCAAAAGTGAAGAAGTTGTGAGTCAGGATGAAGCTGGCTAAGGTAATGAGGAAAGAGGTTTTAGGTAGGGTGGCAGGTGATCGGCGTGAAAGGAAGTGCTCCATCGGAGTGAGGCCCTGGACGTGCGGGATATTTGTGTATAGGGAAGTGGCATCAATGGTTACGAGGATGGTTTCCAGGGGTAACAGATTGGGTAAGGATTCCAGGCGTTCGAGAAAGTGGTTGGTGTCTTTGATGAAGGATGGGAGACTGCATGTAATGGGTTGAAGGTGTTGATCTACGTAGCCAGAGATACATTCTGTGGGGGTTTGGTAACCAGCTACAATGGAGCGGCCGGGTTGATTGGGTTAGTGAATTTTAGGAAGTAGGTAGAAGGTAGGGGTGCGGGGTGTCGGTGGGGTCAGAAGTTTGATGGAGTCAGGTGGAAGGTTTTGTAGGGGGCCTAAGGTTCTGAGGATTCCTCGAAGCTCGGCCTGGACATCAGGAATGGGATTACCTTGGCAAACTTTGTATGTAGTGTTGTCTGAAAGCTGACGCAGTCCCTCAGCCACATACTCCCGACGATAGAGTACTACGGTTGTGGAACCGTTGTCTGCCGGAAGAATGACGATGGATCGGTCAGCCTTCAGATCACGGATAGCCTGGGCTTCAGCAGTGGTGATGTTGCGAGTAGGACTAAGGTTTTTTAAGAAGGATTGAGAGGCAAGGCTAGAGGTGAGAAATTCCTGGAAGGTTTGGAGAGGGTGATTTTGAGGAAGAGAAGGTGGGCCCCGCTGTGACAGAGGACGGAACTGTTCCAGGCAGGGTTCAATTTGGATAATGTCTTGGGGAGTTGGATCATTAGGAGTAGGATTAGGATCATTTTTCTTCGTGGCAAAGTGATATTTCCAGCAGAGGGTATGAGTGTAGGACATAAATCTTTGACGAGGGCTGTTTGGTTTAATCTGGGAGTAGGGCTGAAGGTGAGGCCTTTGGATAGGACAGAGGTTTCGGATTGGGAGAGAGGTTTGGAGGAAAGGTTAACTACTGAATTAGGGTGTTGTGGTTCCAGATTGTGTTGATTAGAATTTTGAGGTTTTGGGGGGAGTGGAGCTGGAAGTGGGAGATTGAGTAGATGGGAGAGACTGGGTCTGTGTGCAATGAGAGGAGGTTGAGGTTTGCTGGAAAGGTTGTGAAGGATGAGTGAGTTGCCTTTCCGGAGGTGGGAAACCAGGAGATTGGGTAGTTTTTTGAGGTGGAGGGTGGCATGCTGTTCTAATTTGCGGTTGGGCTGTAGGAGGATGCTCTGAACAGCTGGTGTGGATGTGGGAGAGGAAAGATGGAGGACTTTTATTATGGATAGGAGTTGATGGGTGTGTTCATTGGCTGAGTTGATGTGTAGGTGAAGGATTAGGTGGGCGAGGGCAATGGATTGTTCAGTTTGGAACTGGTATAGGGAATTTCCATCATGCCTTGGTGCACGGCCAGCACATCTTGGCACAGTGTTACACCATCCGGGTTATGTGGATACTTCCCACTAACACCAACCTGTCAGAACTCCGGTGATGGGAACTTGCCCTCCAGTATATCCTCTCTTCTCGTTACCCACCAGGCCTCAACCTCCGCTAATTTCAAGTTGCCACCGCTCACACCTCACCTGTCATTCAACAACGTCTTTGCCTCTGTACTTCTGCCTCGACTGACATCTCCGCCCAAACTCTTTGCCTATACAAATGTCTGCTTATGTCTGTGTACGTGCGGATGGATATGTGTGAGTGTGTGTGTGCGAATGTATACCTGTCCTTTTTTCCCCCTAAGGTAAGTCTTTCCGCTCCCGGGATTGGAATGACTCCTTACCCTCTCCCTTAAAACCCACATCCTTTCGTCTTTCCCTCTCCTCCCCTCTTTCCTGATGAAGCAACCGTTGGTCGCGAAAGCTTGAATTTTGTGTGTATGTTTGTGTTTGTTTGTTTGTCTATCAACATGCCAGCGCTTTCGTTTGGTAAGTTACATCATCTTTATAGAGGGAAACATTCCACATGGGAAAAATATATCGAAAAACAAAGATGATGTGACTTACCAAACGAAAGCCCTGGCAGGCTGATAGACACACAAACAAACACAAACATACACACAAAATTCAAGCTTTCGCAACCAACAGTTGCTTCATCAGGAAACACTTACCTTAGGGGGAAAAAAGGACAGGTATACACTCGCACACACACACACACACACACACACACATATCCATCCGCACATACACAGACACAAGCAGACATTTGTAAAGGCAAAGAGTTTGGGCAGAGAGGTCAGTCGAGGCAAAAGTAGAGAGGCAAGATGTTGTTGAATGACAGGTGAGGTATGAGCGGCGGCAACTATATACAAGGTGCATTCAAGTTCTAAGGCCTCCGATTTTTTTTAAATTAACTACTCACCCCAAATCGATGAAACTGGCATTACTTCTTGACGTAATCGCCCTGCAGACATACACATTTTTCACAACACTGACTCCATGATTCCATGGCAGCAGTGAAGGCTTCTTTGGGAGTCTGTTTTGACCACTGGAAAGTCGCTGAGGCAATAGCAGCACGGCTGGTGAATGTGCGGCCACGGAGAGTGTCTTTCATTGTTGGAAAAAGCCAAAAGTCACTAGGAGCCTGGTCAGGTGAGTAGGGAGCATGAGGAATCACTTCAAAGTTGTTATCACGAAGAAACTGTTGCGTAACGTTAGCTCGATGTGCGGGTGCGTTGTCTTCGTGAAACAGCACACGTGCAACCCTTCCCGAACGATTTTGTTCCAGTACAGGAAGGAATTTGTTCTTCAAAACATTTTCGTAGGATGCACCTGTTACCGTAGTGCCCTTTGGAACGCAATGGGTAAGGATTACGCCCTCGCTGTCCCAGAACATGGACACCATCATTTTTTCAGCACTGGCGGTTACCCGAAATTTTGTTGGTGGCGGTGAATCTGTGTGCTTCCATTGAGCTGACTGGCGCTTTGTTTCTGGATTGAAAAATGGCATCCGTGTTTCATCCATTGTCACAACCGACGAAAAGAAAGTCCCATTCATGCTGTCGTTGCGCGTCAGCATTGCTTGGCAACATGCCACACGGGCAGCCATGTGGTCGTCCATCAGCATTCGTGGCACCCACCTGGATGACGTTTTTCGCATTTTCAGGTCGTCATGCAGTATTGTGTGCACACAACCCACAGAAATGCCAACTCTGGAGGCGATCTGTTCAACAGTCATTCGGCGATCCCCCAAAACAATTCTCTCCACTTTCTTGATCATGTCGTCAGACCGGCTTGTGCGAGCCCGAGGTTGTTTCGGTTTTGTTGTCACACGATGTTCTGCCTTCATTAAACTGTCGCACCCATGAACGCACTTTCGGCACATCCATAACTCCGTCACCACATGTCTCCTTCAACTGTTGATGAATTTCAATTGGTTTCACACCACGCAAATTCAGAAAACGAATGATTGCACGCTGTTCAAGTAAGGAAAGCGTTGCCATTTTAAGTATTTAAAACAGTTCTCATTCTCGCCTTTTTTATATATATATATATATATATATATATATATATATATATATATATATATATATATAATGGAAGGAAACATTCCACGTGGGAAAAATTATATATAAAAACAAAGATGAGGTGACTTACCGAACAAAAGTGCTGGCAGGTCGATAGACACACAAACAAACACATACACAAACACAAACATACACACAAAATTCAAGCTTTCGCAACAAACTGTTGCCTCATCAGGAAAGAGGGAAGGAGAGGGGAAGACGAAAGGAAGTGGGTATTAAGGGAGAGGGTAAGGAGTCATTCCAATCCCGGGAGCGGAAAGACTTACCTTAGGGGGAAAAAAGGACAGGTATACACTCGCACACACGCACATATCCATCCACACATACAGACACAAGCAGACATATTTGTGTTTGTGTATGTGTTTGTTTGTGTGTCTATCGACCTGCCAGCGCTTTTGTTCGGTAAGTCACCTCATCTTTGTTTTTTTTATATATATATATATATATATATATATATATATATATATATATATATATATATATATATATATAGCTACAAGAATAAATTTATCCTATTCACTTGCTGACATGCCATTTTTGCTACTTACATTCATTACAGTCTGATTATCATTTTGCTTTAGGACAGTTTGTTAAATTATAATTTCATTACATTGCTCAATTCCAATTGTACGAGTACCCTTTTTGCTCTTGTTTGATTTTACATTCTTTTTGTAACATTCATACAATAACAGATTTGTTTTTCGTTTATGGCATAAACTGACATACATTTCGTTTCAATTTACTGTGACTTCTTGTTGGGGCATATTTATCAAGTTCAAAGAATTGAAAAAGTAAACAATAGTCCCTACAACAGATTCTACACTCTGCTTATATAACTACGCATGGCCCACCCTCTCTGGCATTCTCCAGGAAGGATCTACACACAACGGGGTTCAGGAAATTTCACGAAAAGGCATTTATGTTCTCAGTTACGTCTCGTTGCTGGTCCTAACTGTGTTCCCAAGAACAAAATAGTTTGTTATTTATAAACATAATGCAAACCTGATGATACCATTCATAACGAGTACTTATTCAGTGTTTAAAGTGCACCTTAATATTTACTTGCTATGTTCATCGTATAAAGGATAACCATTTCATATACCGAGATATACAGAGTTGTATCATCAGTACTATATGTCATGTACAATGAGTGTAAAATAGTGTTTGTATAAGTAACAAACGGGAAAAAAAAGTTCAATGTACATAAGGTGTTTGATGCTTTCATGAGTAGTCGACGCTCACAATAGTTATGTTTCAACCCCTTGATTATTTGGTAGTGCTGCATGTTTGTTCAGCCTCATCATATGCAACATACTGCAAACTTCTACACATATTTTCACACTGTCACATTCATACATATCATAAACTTACAACTATATTTACTTGTGGTGCAGTCCTTTCTTATGTTTATGTGGTATGTAACACTCAACAAGCATTTATCCTTCTTCACTTTTAGGATGTGTTGATGCATCCTTCTCTGGAAAAAAAACTTAATACAAACTTAAAAATAAATCTTCATAGATAAGTATACAGTGGCTCAATGGTCAGTAATACCTCTTTTATATATTCAATCATATATTCATTTACTTCAGTGTGCAGTCGTGCTATCACAAACTCTTTTAATGTCATGTGTGCATCTCTACTTACTTTATACGAGGTGCGACAATAAAGTAATGAGACTGATTTTCTTTGCAAGATGTGGCAACCTTGCAGGCTTGTGTAGGCACAATATCTTTGATCTTGATCTATAAGCTGCTTCTAGTCCAAGTGGCACATCGATGAAACTGCTCAGTCGTGAGTTGTGTTGTAGTAAGTTAACACGTGTTTGTGTCTCTCGTCATGGAAATGGAACTGCATAACATTGCGCAACGGTATGCCATTTCTTTTTGCGTTGAATTGGGTGAAAACGTGTTGACAACTTACGATAAGCTTCAGAAGGCTTTTGGAGAGGAGGTTACGTCAAGGGCTCAAGTTTTTCATTGGCATAAAATGTTTAGTGAAAGCAGAACGAATATTGAAGATGAAGACCGCAGTGGACGACCATCAACCTCATTGACGGATGTCAACTTGACCAGGGTGCGTGAACTCGTACGACCTGATTGAAGATTATCTGTGAAAATGATTGCAGAAGAACTGAACATCAATCGAGAAATGGTTCATCTAATAATAACTGAAGATCTTGGTATGAGAAAGATTTGTGCAAAAATGGTCCCCAAAAATCTCACACCACAACAGCGAGAAACATGGAAAAATGTGGCAGCTGATCTGTTAGAGCAAAAGGAAATCAATTCAGAACTGTTGAGCCATGTTATCACTGGTGATGAAAGTTGTTTTTTTCAGTACAATCCAGAGACAAAACACCAAAGTTCACAACGGTGCTCAAAGAGATCACCCAGACCAAAAAGAGCTCACTTATCAAAGTCGAAAGTGAAATGCATGCTTGTGTGCTTCTTTGGTTCCAAGGGAATTGTTCATAAGGAGTGGGTGCCTCCTGGACAAACAGTTAACCAATATTACTACAAAGAAATTTTGGAAAGACTTCGTAAAAGAGTTCTTTGTGTCCGTGCCAACATTGCTGATAATTGGATTCTGCATCACAATAACGCGCAATCCCATACCGCTCTGTCAGTACAGCAATTTTTAACCTCAAAACAAATTTCAGTTCTACCACAGCCTCCTTATTCACCAGATATTGCTCTGTGCGACTTTTTTCTATTTGCAAGAGGACACCATTTTCAAACACCACAAGATGTCCAAAAAGCTGTGAAAAGGGTCTTGGAGGATATTACAGAAGATGAATTCCAGAAATGTTACCATCAGTGGCAGAAGTGCTGGAAAAAGTGTGTGAAATCAGAAGGGAACTATTTTGAAGGAGACAACGCTAAACTTGACTAAAACAACAACATTTTTTTTCACGTCAGTCTCGTTACTTTATTGTCGCACCTCATAAATCTGAAAGATAGAGTGTATTATCAGTGCGGTGCAACCTCTTATTCAGTTCACCACTCATATTGTACTCGCTTATTCACCTGCAGTAAGGGTTTTCTGGCCCCTTCATTATAACTAGTGTGTCTACTTTCAATACATAAATTTGTAAATATATAGATATAATGTACATAGTAACGTAACTTCAGCAAATATTTCATAGTTTAAGATCCCTTTGGTGTATATAATCCCTTAGCTTATCTTTGTTTGTGTGTATTGTGTAGATACTCGTGGTATAGACTCTCCCTTAATTTTCTATGTCTCAGTTTATGCAATAGGCTTTACAAGATGCCAGTGCAGGCTGCAGCTCATAGAGTTTGTTTGTTTTGGGTGCTCCAACACCTTCAGCTGTGTCTGGCGCACATGTGCCCGCAGTATTCCTGCCTGTTGTAAGAGGTGACTAAAAGGAGTCTCACACATTTTGGCCTTTATGTGATGGTCCCCTGTAGGGTTTGACCTCCATACATTCAAATTTTTCTGAAGAGCGAGCCAATTGGGGAAGGGTGCCTACATGGTGCATCGTGTCCATCGTGCATTGAGATCTTTAGCCCGCATTGCAGTCCCACCCACTCTCCGTCTCTTGGGCGAGGATACATTCCTGGGGGCAGTTTCTGCCATCTGCTATGCTGTTTCACTTTCTAGGCCAACGACGACCATGGACTTCTTTGCACCTGTTGCCCAGCATGGTAGCCAGTCCGTTGTGGTGGGGTCACCATGTACCCTGTTGGTTGTAGCCCCTGACAACACAGGGATTGCTCTGCTGATGCCTGTGCCGTTAACTCCCCATGTATGGCAAGGAGTAGATGCCTATCTCCCTGGGGCATCAGGACTCCTGGCAATGGCCATCCTGCCAGGTGGCTCTTGCTGCAGCTGGGTGGTGCCTGTGGGGAGGGCCCTTGGTCGGAGAGGGTGGCATCAGGGCGGATGATGCGCAATGAAGCGTGGCACATCTTCTCTTGCTGGTGGCCAGCCGTCAGCAGTCTCTAACCATTCTAGGGCTCAATTTAATGCAAACACATATGACCCAAAATTGTTTCCCTTGCTGGCCACACCATGGGAGGAACGAAAGGCTAAGAATGGCAGCGAAGCTTATTCGCCCCATTATCTAGTATGTACATGAGCTGATGGGGATTCCTTTGTGTCCATGAAGCCTCAGTTCTTTGTAGAACATTTAGAGGACAAGTTTGGGGAGGTGGAGGGCTTGTCCAAAATGCACTCTGGGTCAGTTTTGATAAAAACAGCATCCTCTGCCCAGTCACAGGCATTACTAGCTTGTGACAAGTTGGGGGATGTTTCAGTTACCATCATGCCCCATTAGAATTTAAATATGGTCCAGGGTATTATATTCCACAGGGACTTTCTCTTGCAGTCTTATGATGAGCTGTACGCCAATTTAGAGTGGCGAGGTGTTCATTTTGTCCAGTGCATTCATCAGGGTCCTAGGGATAATCAGGTTGCCACCAGTGCCTTCATCTTGGCCTTCAAGGGTGATACGTTGCCTGAGAAGGTCAAGGCGATGGTATGCCACTGTGACGTCAAGCCCTATATCCCTCCCCCGATGCGGTGCTTTAAGTGCTGGAGTTCGTCCATATGTCTTCCCGCTGTACTTCCAGCCTCACATGTCGACACTGCGGATGCCCATCGCATCCCAATACTCCATGTGCCCCACCTCCCATCTGTGTCAGCTGCACAGAGCATCATTCACCTTGCTTGCCAGACTGCAGGATTTTACAGAAAGAGCGGAAAATCATGGAATATAAGACCCTGGACTGACTGACCAACACTGAGGCTAAGAGGAAATATGAACGACTCCATCCTGTGCAAATGACTTCCTTGTATGCCACCACTACGACAACAGTGATAGCCCCATCATTTCAGCAAATTCCAGTCAGCTCCCCGAGCCATAAGACTACACCTGCCCCCTTGACCGTGGGGAGCACTACTCTCCCTGTTGCTCCTGCGCCACCTACTTCGGGAGCAACACCCCCCCCCCCCCCCCCCACCCCCCACCCATCGGGGACATCTGTCCCCATTTCTAAACCAGAGAAGCGTCCAACTTCTTCAGCTCCTCTCCCTGGGAAGGGGTCCCTTGGGTCCCTCCCTTCCCAGGTTTCTACCAGTGGGATGGATGATGCCTGCCAGTGGCCTAAATGGCCACAAGCAGCTGGTCGTAGGGCTTCATGATCCTCCTCAGTCCGAGAGACTGAATCAGTGAAGCCCAAGGAGCAGTGAGAAAAGTCCAAGAAGAAGACCTCTAAGACCAAGGAACTTGTGGTGGTGCCCATCCCAACGCAACCTATGAGCTCTGCGTCTGAGGATGGGGTGGAGATTCTGGCATCTGCTGAGAACCTAGACCTTGCTGGACTCTCAGACACCATGGAAGTCGATCGCTCGGGCACTCAGTAGGTGGCAGCAGGTGATCCAGCAGCGTAATCTGCCTCCTCAATTCCTTCACGCCTTTTTCAGCTGCTGATAATGTCATCCTCCAGTGGAATTGCAACGGTTTTTTCCACCACTTTGCTGAGCTCTGACAACTTCTCACCCTTTACCCTTTCTTCTGCATTGCTCAACAGGAAACTTGGTTTCCGGTGATGTGAACCCCCACCCTACATGGCTATCGGGGTTATTATAAGAATCGGGCAACTTATGATAGGGTATCTGGTGGAGTCTGTGTCTACATCCATAACTCCGTTTACAGCGAGTGTGTCCCTTTTCAAACACTGTAGAGGCTGTCGCTGTTCAGGTGTGGACGCCTCAGGCTGTTACTGTCTGCAGTCTCTATCTTCCATTGGATGGTGATGTCCCGCAGCATGTATTGGCTGCGCTGATAGCCCAACTGCAGCCACCTTTTCTGTTATTGGGTGACTTTAATGCCAATAACCATTTGTGGGGTAGATTGGTGGCAACAGGCCAAGGCACTGTCGTTGAGCAAGTGTTGGCACAGCTCGACCTTTCTCTTTTAAATAATGGTGCCTCCACACATTTCAGTGCGGCACATGGCACGTACTCAGCATTCGACCTTTTGGTCTGCAGCCCTGGCCTTCTCCCGTTTGTCCAATGGAGTGTGCATGACGACTTGTGTGGTAGTGACCACTTTCCGATCTTTCTGTCACTGCCCCAGCATCACTCACCTGGGCACTTCCCCAGATGGGCTTTGAATAAGGCTGACTGGGACTTATTTGCCTCCATTGCTACTCTTGAGCCTCTTTATCACGGCGCCATTGATGTGATGGTTCACAAGTTCACCACCAGCATCATTTCTGCCATGGAATCTGCAGTTTCCTGTTCTTCTGGATACCCTCAGCGGATGACTGTGTCTTGGTGATCACCGGAGATAGCTGAGGCGATTAGAGATCGCAGGCGGGCCCTCCAGCATCATAATCGGCACCCATCATTGGAAAACCTCATTACCTTTAAACACCTCCGTTCCTGAGCCCAATGCCTTATTCGCCGATGGAAGCAGGTGTGCAGGGAATGGTGTGTCTCCACCTTTGGCACCCTTACCTCTCCATCGCAGGTTTGGTCCAAAATTAGGTGACTCTATGGGTATCAGACACCTGTCAGCATGGGCTTTCCCTGAATGGAGCAGTCCGTACTGAATCAGACACGATTGCAGAACTCTTAGCAGAGCATTATGCTCAGAGTTCCACTTCTACAAATTACCCACAGGCCTTCTGCTCCCTGAAAGAATGGTTGGAAAGTCAGAGCCTTTCATTCCAAACGCACCACCCCGAATCGTACAATAAGTGGGAATTCCACAGTGCCCTAGCCGCTTGCCCTGATATGGCTCCCGGGCCAGATCACAATCCACTATCAGACGCTCAAACACCTCTCGGTGGACTGCCAGCGACACCTCCTTGACCTTTTCAACTGTGTCTGGGTTGAGGGTGAGTTACCCTCTCAATGGCGGGAAAGCATTATCATCCCAGTGTTGAAGCCTGGCATGAACCCCCTGGAGGTGGACAACTACTGCCCCATTAGCCTCACCAAAAGTTATGTGCAAGTTGCTCGAATGCATGGTGAGCCGGAGGTTGTGTTGGTTATTTGAGTCTCGGGGCCTTCTGGCTCCGTCCCAGGGTGGATTCCGTAAGGGCCACTCTGCCACCGATAATCTGGTCTGTCTGGAGTCTGCCATCCGTGTGGCATTTGCGCCATCAGCATCTGGTTGCCGTCTTTTTTGACATGCGGAAGGCATACGATATGACGTAGCGACATCACATCCTCACCACTCTTCATGGGTGGGGTCTTAGGGGCCCACTCCCACTTTTTATTCAAAATTTTCTGTCGATTCGTTCCTTCTGCACGCAAGTTGGTTCCTCCCATAGTTCCTCCTGAGTCCAGGACAATGGAACCCCAAAAGGCTCTGTACTGAGTGTCTACCCCTTTTTAGTTGCTATCAATGGGCTAGCTGCAGCTGTGGGAATGTCTGTATCGACTTATTTGTATGCTGATGACTTTTGCCTGCACTATAGCCCCACTGGCATTGCAGTTACTGAACGGCGGCAACGGCGCAGTCTTGGGCAATCACGCATGGCTTCCAGTTCGTGGCTGCCAACACCTGCATCATGCATTTCTGCCGGCATCACATTGTTCACCCTGAGCCATGGCTTTACCTTGACGGCAAACCTCTTGCCATGTTGGAGATGCGTCGGTTTTTGGGCTTGCTTTTTGATGCCTGGTTGACTTGGCTCCTACATATTCTGCAGCTTAAACAAATGTTGTGGCGCCATCTTAATGCTCTTTGTTGCTTGAGTCACACCAGCTGGGATGCCAATCGGTCTACCCTTCTATGACTGTATCAGGCATTGATTCAGTCCCGTCTCAATTATGGGAGCCTGGCTTATGGTTCAGTGTCACCATCCGCATTGCGGTTGCTTGACCCCACACTTCACTGTGGGATCCGCCTTGCAACTGGAGCTTTCCCCACAAGGCCTGTAAACAGCGTACTTGTGGAAGCTGGTGTCCCTCCATTGTGGATCCGGCACCAATGACTACTGGCCGCTTATGCTGCACATATTTTTAGCTTACTCGCGCATACAAATTACTGTCTCCTGTTCCCCAACTCGCTCGTCCATCTTCCAGAACAGCGACCCCAGTCAGGGTGTATGATTGCGGTTCACGTCTGGGCTCTTCTCTCTGGGCTTGAGTTTTTCCCTCTCCCACCTCTTTTCCGGGCCCATATACGTATACCCCCATGGTGTGTGCCCCGCCCATGCCTTCGGCTGGATTTGGCACAGGGCCTGAAGGACTCAGTCCCTCCTGAGACCCTCTGTCCTGAGACCCTCTGCCTCCGCTTTCTTTCCATCCTTGCCGCTTTTCATGGCTCTGACGTGGTCTATACCGACTGTTCAGTGGTTGCTGGTCGTGTTGGTTATGCTCTTACTCTTGGGGATCATTCTGAACAATGCTCATTGCCGGCTGGCTGCAGTGTTTTCACTGCCGAGCTGGATGCCATCTCTCACCCTAGAGTATATCCGCTCCTGTTCAGGTGTGTCCTTCGTAATCTGTAGTGACTTCCTGAGCAGTTTACGAGCTGTCAACCAGTGTTTTCCTCGCTCTTGTCTGGTGATGGCTATTCAGGAGTCCATCCATACTCTTGCCTGTTTGTTTTTATGTGGACTCTGGGTCATGTTGGCATCCCGGGTAATGAACGTGTTGACATGCTGGCCAAGCTGGCTGTTGGTGCACCGGCATGGAGACTGGCCTTTCGGAGTGTGATCTCCATTCAGTTTTGCAGCAGAAGGTCCTTGGTACGTGGGGTGATGAATGGCACACCATGCCTTCATCTAGCAAACTTCGTATCGTCAAGGAGACTACCGGAGACTACTGGTGCTCCTCCTTGCGGGCCTCTCGCAAGGACT
Organism: Schistocerca americana; assembly: GCF_021461395.2. Lineage (NCBI taxonomy): Eukaryota > Metazoa > Arthropoda > Insecta > Orthoptera > Acrididae > Schistocerca > Schistocerca americana. The sequence goes on from NC_060120.1 coordinate 279,464,068, forward strand.
CTGTTGTACTCTGCCGACTGCGCATTAGCCACACCTGGATGACGCACGGTTATTTATTGCACCGCGAGGACCCACCTCTCTGTCGCTGTGGTTCAGCGTTGACAGTGGTCCACATTTTGTTGGACTGTCCGCTTTTAATTGTGCTCAGGCAGATGTTTGCGCTGCCTGATACGCTCCCTGCACTTTTGACGCATGATACTGCCATGGCAGGCTTAGTTTTGAGTTTTATTCGTGCAGGGGGCTTTCTTTGCTCGATCTGGGGGTTTGTCTCTCTTATTTGTGCTGAGTCTGGCCTTTGGCCTACTGTTTTAGACGGGGCTCTTTAGTGTGTCTCTTGGTGGTTGGCTCTCTTTTTTTTTTTTTTTTTCCATTGTCGGCCAACCACTGTGACACTCTGTGTGTTTTTAATTCCTCTTTTCTGGTCTTTGTCTATGTCATTCTTGTTCTGTGCCATCCCTTTTCATCTCCGTTGCTTGTTTTTGTTCCTTGTGGGTGTTTCATGATCGTGGAAAAAGGGTCTGATGGCCTTTGTAGTCAGGTCCCTTCAACCCCCACAAACCAACCAACCTATTGCATTGTGCATTACTGTGTGTTTCACAAGTTTGTTTATTCACTTACAGCTGGGCTACGTGCAAGGCAAAGCATTGTGAGTAAAGTGTTGTCATCTCTAGAGACGTACAAGTAAAAATCTTCCTTGTTACATCCACTGACTTTATCATTTATACATTTGACATATAAGACAAAACGTAAACAAAAAATTTTCCTTATCAACTAACAACATAAATTCTGGAATGTGATTTTCTAGCTTAATAAATTTAATATTACTATACCTATGTACAACTTAGAGGGTATACAGTCCTTTCTCAGTATATCAACATTCTCAAGTCTTTGTGTGGGTAAAGGCCCTTGTCTTTACCCGTGTTCGCCTGTGCCAATCTGTATGCTCCTGGGTAGGGTATTTTGGTAATATGTATGGTCTAGTGTATAGTAATTGTCACTTACGGCTCAGTTTTCCAGTTTTTGTGGATTCGGGATGTGTTCTAAGTAACACCCTTTGTCCTATGGAAAAAGGTGTCATACATTTCAGCTTTCTGTCATAAATTCTTTTCTTATATGTAGTCCAGGTTTCAAGGTTGATTACTGCTTGTCGTATTTTATCGTCCAATGATAATTCCGGCATCGGATTTTGGGTAAAGGTTTTTCCCATTCGTCTACTTGTTTGCAATTGAACATCAGCTAATTTGGTGTAAATCCAGTGGATGTATGTTAACAACTTGTAAGAAAGAAGTGACATATTCAATCCACTTGGTATGTTTACGAGGTATATATGTCCTCACAAACCTCTTGAATTCCTTAAACACCGAAATTTGGATACTAGAATGTGTTTTATTCGGTTGGAATCTACAAAACTCTTTTCATTTACATCCAACAAAATATGAGGCATTATAACATGACTTCTAGTTCTCCTACTCTTGCAAAATAATCCTCTTTAATTTGTCTTATAATTGAATTGGGTGTAGCTTTCTGTATAGCATACAGTTTTACGTATTTAGTGAAAATATCATACAGGCCTACTATATGTTTTACTCCCCCTTTACCTCTGGGGTAGGATCCAGCTACATCTAACAATACGTTTTCTAGAGGTTTCTTAACCACAATGGGATATAGTTCTATCTGTTCGGAGGTGTTAGAATGTTTTGCTTTCTGGCAAACAATACACTTTCTTACCACCTGTAGTACTCTTCGTCTAAGATTGGGCAAATAACAATATTTAGCTATTTTATCAGTGCATTTTGCAGTGCCATAATGGACCCAACTATTGTGTGTGTATAAGATAAAATCTTCCACATATTCCTCGGGCAAATACATGCATCTTTGCTCTAGTTTGGGAGGGTTCCTATGGAATAAAACACCTTTGTGAATAGTAAAAAACCTTTTTAATTTTTCATGGCCATTATGTGAAAATTTTGCTCTTACCTTACTCCAGCTTGTGTCTTCCTGCTGTAATTGCTCCATATGTTTGCACATGTGGGCATAGTGTGGTCGGAGTGTTTTGGCCTCCATCAACATAGCTCCTATTTCACCTTGCTGCTCTAAAAGATTGTTGATTTTCTCTAAGTCCTGTGGTAGGCAATAAAGATCACCAGCTATTATGTTTTGATTTCCTTTTTGTATACTGTTCAAAGTCAAGTTCTTGAAGATACATACACCATCTGGCTATCCATCAGTGTAGCAACTAAATAGTTAATGAAAATGACAGGGACTGATGGTCACAGTACACTTTTGTGGGTTTACCCCAAAGAAAATATTCAAACTTTTTAAAGGACCAAATTACGACCAAACCCTCTAACTCTGTGACTGAATACCAACATTCAGCTTTGGATAAGGTGCGACTGGCGAAGCTAGTTACTTTAGGGATGATATTTCCTTCTTCTTCTACCATTTGAAAACAGCATGCACCCAGACCATGAGAAGACACGTCGGTGCATAAACAATCTTTTTTCATGTTTGGTTGAGATAAAATATTATAAAGAAAAGAATGAGGGAGAAAAGAATAGAAAGAAAAAATAGTAAAATAATATGTTACATTATAAACTGCAGGCAGTCTTCTTACCTCCATTCTTCCATAACAGCCATCTACAGTAGATGCCCTGGAGGGTATTGCCACCACATGGCATTGTTACGATTGTTGTAGTGTGTCCACTAGTAAAATATATGTTTAATCAGTGATGTTATCATGTTCATATGTCAGTTGGCTACCGAGCTTCCACTCACAGCTCCACTGCTACCCCACCCTGGGTAATGAGCTTCCAGTTCCACATACTAACAACCCAGTTCTGTCACCTGCCATAGTGACCGTCAGCCTCTTGCCATTACACCATGCAGATGTGATGTGTCATACAGTTGTCAGACAATCAATACCAGTGTATGAACCATGAATGTCACACATGCTTGCGACAGCTGAGCAAATGTACTATTGCAGAACACTGTCATGGTGTCAGTCATCCTATGGAATATAACAACACAGAGATTCTGATGCACACTACCAACTGTTAGAATAGTGTTACGAAGGAAGTAGTTGAGATTAAATTAGCAAGTTCTGTTGGTAATGGAGACTGAGGTTTTTGCTTCAGTTCTGATTGGAATCTCCCTCTCTCCCTGTCAAACAACAGAGGTATATAATTAAAAGCTGCATGCTCACCCATGGCTAACTCATGTTCACGTTTGATAACTTCTGACGTTGGTCATCTTTGATTGTGTGGTGATGCTAGTTATTTGTGATGTGTTTGTTGTCTTTCCACATATGTTGAATTATGGTTCTTGGTTGTTGTATCCCCACCTACAGATGGTTTAAATTTCCTTGCACAGTGCTCTCTTGTTGTGTTTGCACTTGAAAATGATGGAGTACTCACCTCTTGAAATACTGGCAGTTGTCAAAGGTGGAACCTTGAGTGCATTACTGTGCATGAGCAATGCATTACATGTTTTGAAGAAGAGTAGAAATAAAGGATTTGCTTTATTGGAGTAATTAGAAACTGAAAATTTAATCACCCTTTTTAACAACAATATGGAGAGGATAGATTGCTACTCACAACATAGAGGAGACGTAAGGTCGTAGACAGACTGAAGAGAGAGAATGCTAGAAATATTTAAGGTTTCAGATAAAGTCCTTCCTCAGAAGTGGGAATCTCACACATTCACACAACAGCAACTCACACACACTTGTCTACTGCCACTGGGGATTATTTGTTGGGGCTTAGCACCCTGATACAGTAGCCACTTGTGTATGAGTTGTTGTGTGGATGTATGAGAGTTCTACTTCTGAAGAAAGACTTTGTCCAAAAGCTTAAATATTTCTAGTATTCTTTATTAGTTCTATCAGTCTGCAACTTAATGTCTCCTCTGTAAGATGAGTAGCACTCTATACTTTCCGCATTGTTGTTTTTCCATCCTGGACTTTCCACTGTTTGATTTAACCACCCTCTTTATTTCATAAAACAGTAATTATCAGTGTATGATACAAACTCAGGGTGCGCTGAGTGTAATACCAGAAGTAATAGGACCTTACTTCATGTCAAGATTTTGAGGCACCAATGGAACAGTCAGCTTAACAGAAGAGACACTGTTGGAGCAACTACTGTTAATCTTTCAGTGTGATATATTATTTTGCTAATATAGCACAATGAAATGTCTTAGCATTTACAGCTAAACTTAACTACACTAACAATTTCTGTTACTCAACATTGTTTTCCTTTTGGTTATTTATTTACGTGTTAATTTTGTGGTATCTCATTTCTGTTTAAAAGAAACACTTATCCTGCCGGAGAAGAAGAAAGGTAAAAAAGGTAACCAGGCAATAAATCTGTTTGTTATGCTTTTGCAGTTGTCCATCTTATACAAAATGTAGAACTCTGTCTTTGCACTTGTGTCTTGTCCTTGTCTATTGGCTTGTGTGTGTCATGTCCTTATATTTGTATAATAATATTTTTGTTTTATGACACTTCTTAAATTTATTAACTAGTAATAATATATGTTTAACTGTTGAATAACTGTAGTACTATTGGTATTGTATATGTAACTTGACTTAATTATGGCTGCAGTATAATATCGTATAAAAGTCATGAGCAAGAAGAGCAGTGTAAAATGCAATAATGAAATGATGGAAGCTATGTTGGATAACATTGTATCTGAATAAAAGTAATTGTGCTTGCAGTAACTTCAACTGAAGGGATAAACATTAGTGTTGAAAGATGATTTCTAATACTGAAGGGTCTTACTTCATGCTGAGTAAGGAAAATGATGAAAATTAAAGGAGTGTTAGAAATTCATTGTGACACCATGGTTGAGGGACTGCCACAGAACATGTACAGGAAGAATTTTGTAGTAGGTACGAATCTGACAAGATAGTGAACACAGTAGATTAGCTCTCAGTGTCACGTTCTTTCTCAGATCACTTATACAAAGGCTGTGTTGTGATGAGGAGGAGTGGTTTTTGTGTGTGTGTGTGTGTGTGTGTGTGTGTGTGTGTGTGTGTGTGTGTGTGTGTGTGTGTCTGTGTGTGTGTGAGAGAGAGAGAGAGAGAGAGAGAGAGAGAGAGAGAGAGAGAGAGAGATAGGGAGGGAGAGAGAAATAAAAAGAAGGGAATCTGTCTGCTGCAGAATGGAAGTTCAACATGCAAGCTACACTCTTCAATGTCATATATGTGTGGCTACGAACTTAATGTTCCCTCCTTTATGAAATATCTTTCATCATATTGTTATTTATATTTCAACCAGAATATTTTGTCGTCATGTTAATCATGAGAAGTATGATTGGTTCAAGAAAAAATGGGAGGCAAAAACTGATGAGGAAAGGTTGTTAATTCATCTTTCTCAATAATTTATGCTTTCTGTCATCATATTTCTATACTGATTACTGTCTTGTTTCAGCGAGAAAAGAATGTAATTATTCTGAGAACATTACATATGCTTTATGTTTTTCAGTGTGCCTTTTAAGCTTATTATATTCAAATAAATTGGAGAAATCTGGCATGATGTATAGGTTATCATTTCTTTCTTTTTTGAAAAAAGTGAAGCTCTTTCCTGTTCTTTTGACATTTTCTCTTTATGAAATCCTATTAATATTGTATGAATTGGACTGTTATTGTAAATGTACTGTCCATTAAATTTCTAGCAGTTCCTGCTCCTGCAGAACTTAGTAGTTTGCTCTGGATATCCAACATCTTCTCTGTGTATTGTAAAACAGCATTTTCTATCAAGGAATAGAACTGCGCAATAAAGTGCCATAGGAGATTAAAGAAATTGCTAAGACGAACTATTTATAAAGGCAGTTGAAAAGTGCCTGTTAAGCAATACATTCAGTACAATGAAGAATTACGCAGTTAACACAGAGTAGGGGTTTGGTAAAAAGTGTAACACTATTAAATAATAATAACAACAACCATTACAAGAAAGGATAGATTGCTATTCACTGTAAAAATGACCTGTTGAGTTGCAGACAGGCACACCGAAAACACTGTAGCACATTATAGCTTTCAGGCAAAGCTTTCTTTGGCAAAGAAAACACACACACATTTGCACAGGAAAGCACATCTCAAGCACATGTGACTGCTACCAACAGTAGCTCTGACTGGAGTGTCATTGGCATTCTGTTTGGAGCAGGTGGTGGTAGCAGTCATGTGTGCATGATATGTGCTTCCTTGTGCAAATATTTGTGTATTTTCTTTGCTGAAGAAAGCTTTGCCTGAAAGCTATAATGTGTAACAGTCATTTTGGTGTGCCTGTCTGCAGCTCAGTGGGTCATCGTTATGGTGAATAGCAGTGTATCCTATTCCCAATGTTGTTGATATATCGACATGGAATTTCCTGCAGATAATATTGTTATTAGTGACTAGTTTTGAACTTCTCATTCATTCTCAAACTATTACCTGTATTAGAAGACACAGTGTTATTAGGAAAACATGAAATACAAAATTTTCAAACATTTTATGTGCACAGATTACAACAGCGCACACATTGTGTGCACAGATTACAACTTTGTGGCATACCTGCATTGAAATACTATGGCCGTATTACCAAAATGTTAGCCACACTTTCCCTAAACTGTACAAAATGGCATTTTGAACCACAGGTCAATTAAGATATAAACTAATACATAAAACTGTAAAAAATGAAAGAAAGTTTGAGGCATGTGTTGTGTATAAGATTACAATGTGGAACATTTGGTTGATTTTATATAAGGCAAACTGATTGTAATTTTGTAACTAGATACAAGTAACATATCAGCCCAAGCAACAAGACTGCTTTTGGCTATCATTTGTGAAGCACAGAATGTACAGTGAGTGGTACTGACAGTACTGTGAAAATTTTACATGTGGCAGCTAAAGGAATGAAGTTAGATATACTTCGAATTTAAATATAACAATTTTTTTTTATACTCTTAAAAATGATTCATGCATCAGTAATTTAAAAACAGTGTGATAATGTCTGGGACTTTTACCAATTCAGCTTCTGTGTATTTTGTTGCAACATCAATGGTCTCTGACAACAGAACATATGGACATAGAATAAACAGCTGAAGACACCTGTCAGAATTTACTAGAACAAGATGCTATGAAATTTTGAATGTATCAAGACAACCATAATACAGTCAAATAACATTTTTATACTGATCTGATATAAAAAATAATGTATTATGTACAGTCAAACACCACTAATGCAGATATGCCACAAAAGATTTATTCCATTGCTGCAATCTGTGCACACAAAATGTTTGAAAATGTTGTATTTTGTGTCTTGTTATTAACATTGTAGCTTGTAATATAGATAAGGGTTGGGAAATGAGCAAAAGATTCATAACTTGTCACTAATGAAAATGTAATTTTCAACTCTGATAGAAGCCTTAATAAATTACAAATATATTGAGCTTACTTTCCCAAAACTGTGCAATGTATCATACTAGCACCTTACCCTCATTCTGAGCTCAATGATTCCCTCATTATAGAGGAATGTGGACTCAGGTTTTCAGGCTAGCAAATAGGAAGTTACACATTCACAAAATCGTCATCTTGACATCAGCTGATATTGTGTGTAGTGTTATGAAACAATGTGTGTATAGTATGTGCAGTGGCTGAGTGTGAGAAATAGGTAACATTAGGCTCTTACGTTATTAAATAATTATTTGTCAAACAATATTGTATAATAGGGACAAACCAAATGATATTGCACTGTTTAAACAGAGGGGCCTCATGTTTCGGAGTGTGAAAGCCCCAGTATTCATCCAGCCAATCTTATTTAACTTTTCTGTAAAGCATTCAATGGTGAAAGTAAAAGACTGTAGTGGCTGCAGTTGCCTGAAACTGCAGTCATGTGAGTGTGAGTTGTGTGTGTGTGTGTGTGTGTGTGTGTGTGTGTGTGTGTGTGTGTGTGTGTGTGCGTGCGCGTGCGTGCATGCGTGTGTGTCTGCCTGTCATCTTATTTTTGACAAAGGACTTATGAGCCCAAAACTTTGTTTGTGACAGTCTTTTTATTGTGCCTACCTGCGACTCAGCATCTCTGCTGTACGGTGAGTGGCAGCTTTCCTTTTCATAATATTGTTGCAGACTATAGTATAGGGATTTAGACAGTGTGACATATGGAAGTTTGGGTCAATTCAGGAGCCATGCATTGGTAGCCTTCTGGGAAGGCAACCATTCGCAATAAGAAGAAAATCCAGGTTCTAGTCTAGGTCGGGCACAGATTCTCATATGTCACCAGCAGGTAGAACATCTTTACCTGATACAGCTGACACCAAATTATTTGCTTTCAGCAATTTTTATCTTTTATCTATTTTCATGGGGCTGTCAATCATCACCAATGTAAATAAAACTACAGCCACTACATTACAGGTCATTCTGTGTCATTTGAATTGGACAGTTGTGTAAATGATTTTGTTGATTGTTTTCTGCACTTTTTTATTTATTTTTTTATTTCTTTATACTGTGTAGTTGTCAAATGGGATTTGTTTGTGATTTACAAGTGATCAGGCAGCAGAAAGGGTAGTTTGAAATTTGTGATTTTCTTTGTGGGTGAATGTATAATGGAATATAAGCTTTATGCCAATGCTCCCACCCATCACAAATGGTTTGCTAATCAGTGCATCATAACCATGAATTTACTCTGCTGATGAGAAAGAAATTCAGTCAGTCCAGATGTATAGTATGTATGTTCACTTGAGAAGGGAACTGCTATGAAAATTCAGGAAAAATGATTGACATGTCTTTTCAGGAAACCATGGGGGGAATTATGCACACATTTTGGCCTTGAGTAAATTCAGAAAAATATGAAGCATTTTGAATTTCTATTTATGTGCTAATTACAAATTTGTAGAGAGAATTTAAAAATAAATTTGATATTTTGAAGAATTATTTTCTTTAAATTGTTCAGTTAAATTTGAAAGAAAATAAACAAAACTGTAGAAAGACCACCACTCACTAGTTACTGACTGATAGTGTGGTGCATAGATGTACTTACTGATAATCTATGCACTTTCTTTTTAAGGAATCTCAAAATTGTCAAAATTTTCATTTCTTGTGATACAGAGAAAAAAGGGTTATAGTAAAAGTTATGGAAAAGTCATATGGAGTTCCATGGAGAATACTGAAGCACTCATAAGTCTACTGCAAAAGACACAGTAGTGCAGAAGGAATTACTGCACAGATAAGGATATGATGAATATCAAAATCATGAACAAAAAGCAAATAGTTGGATTTAAGAAATCGGTTTGCTGATGTTTTGAGGAGAAAGCACTATAACAGCTTTTGATCTGCTTCTCTTTTTGTGGCTTGAGCTAACACTCTGCCTCAAAAAACTATACAGACATCCAAATATGACTGTGTACAGCTGCAGTGACACTCAGTATTGTTTGCTACTAAAGAAATGGTTGTGGCTGCATGTGACCAAAAGTATGCAACAAACAAATAATTTATAATTAATTGACTGCTTACTCCTGTTCAAGAACTCCATTTGATTGGAGGATTTATTAAAATGAAAGAACTTTGATCTTCGTGTGAATTGCTGTTGCTGCCAGTCAGATATTTGATTTACATGACTTATGTCTCACTTTGTGTGCAAAAGTTAAATTTATTTGATGGTAAAAGAAGATAATTCTTTCTTCTGGCATTATATTTGTTAGCATTCCTATTACTTTCAAACAAAAGTAGACTCTTGACAACAAATTTCAGTGTGAATACCTGTACTGTAATGTTGAACAGATGGCTACTAGATCTATTTGAACATACCTCTCTTAATTCTAATTACTTTCTTTTGTGTCTTGAGATGAGCTATTGAATCCAAAGGCCTACTGTCCCCCTCCTAATGCAGAACTATATTTTCCAGGTGTAAGTGCTAAAGTATCACATTTCTCTCAGTTTTTTCCCTTCTTCTTCTTTTTCTTCTTCTTTCTTCTTCCTTCCTTCTTTACTTCTTTCTTTCTTCTTCTTCTTCTTCTTCTTCTTTTTTCTTCTAATGCTCATGTGAAGACGCCATGCAGAAACTGACAAGCTGTGCATTTTTGTTAGGAATCTCAAACTTTTTGAAAATTTTGTTTCTTGTGATACAAATAAAAAAAAATTGTGATCAGTATTATAGGAAAGTTGTGGGCACTGTCATGGAGACTAGTGAATCACTCATAACTCTTCTGCAGATGACACAGAAGTACAGGAGGAATTACTGCACAGCTAAAGATATGATGAACACAGAGATTATGGCTAAAAGGCAAATGGGTAGGTTTTAAGAAAATGAACACAGAGATTATGGCTAAAAGGCAAATGGGTAGGTTTTAAGAAAATGGACTTGCTGCTGCTGCCAGAAGAAAGCACTGAACAAACAAGACATTTAAAGCACAAGCAGGAAATGTAGAATGTGAAGAAAGACAACAACCAGCCAAGATGCACTTTAGATTTGAGCCATCTTCAGTTGCCTTAAAACAGCTACATATTTATAATCAATATGAGTTTGTTCATTGAATTTTGTTGCATCTCTGTGCAACTTGAAAATGTCATTAGTGTGTGTTTGTTTTCTATGTGTATTTAGTTCAAAAAAGAATAACACTGAAAGCTAGCAAATTTTGTTTCCTTTTTTGTGTGTGCCGGTCAGCGATTCAAGGCTTGTGCTTTTCAGTGGGTGGTCTCCTTTACCCCTGAAGTATTTTAATTAGCTGCTATATTTTACCTTGTTGAATACTAAAATCGGCAACAATTAAGCTGCATTAATTGTAAGTTATACATTAGTATGAAGATTGGGGAGAAATAGCAGTTAAATAAATTGTTATTGTGCACAGTGTATGTGCAGCATTTAAAATTCATTTGTTACATTCATACTATTCATAACTATATAACTGAAGATGGATGAAACTAATAGGCATCTTGGCATAAGAAAGTTAAAAGTGTACATGCTCAAGGAATATAATCCATATCCATGAAGCCAAACTGTCATTGTAATGGATTCTAACTAGTATTATGAAATATCATGCAGTTGAGGAAACTAATGTTATTATGTACTCTTGGTACAGTAGACTGCAACATACAGAGGAAATTCATATAGGTGCATACTCAACATAAATTGTTAAGTTTGCGAAACTCTAGATTGAATTTTCTAAAGCGTCATAATAATGACAGGATGCATTAGCTAATATAGAGCTGTGGTCACTGCCTTGTTGGAATAAAAGACCAGGCCAGTTACTAAAGGACACTCGCATAGAGCACAATACTGAGAAACAAATTTGTCTGTGGATGAAGAAGCTTTGCAGGAGGTTGAAAATTTGTGAATATCAGCCAATTGTCCAACTGAAAGTACTTGAGAATCAAACTGAGATGAACTGTTGGTTTGAGATAAAGTGTCAAAATTTTGAAGGCAGTGATCCATTCTGATATTGTGTTTTGTTGAGCTAAAGAGTATGCAGCATTTACGAAGGAAGCTTTCTACAGGATAGGCAGCCAAGTTGCTTAAATCGCTAACTGCGTGAAATGTCTTTAAAGCTCTTCTACTTTTTCAAAACACTTTTCAGCTTTACAGGAATTGTAGCTAGTGGGCTACTTCAATTTTTAATCTGGACATCTAGTAATGATGTGACTACGTTAGCAGAAGTTTTTCCTTTTGCTTATGTTAGTCATGTTGAGTGAACATGGCTGCTCCTCTACACAGCTTTGCAAGCAGTCGTCACTGAAATGTAACAAGAACACAGCTACTGACTGTGGTATTGTCACCCAATCTTTGTTACATATTTATCTTCTCCTACTGTGCTCATTTTGCCCAGTAAGACATTTCTTACAGTAAAAGTTCTAGATTATATGTCTATTTCCTTTTCTTTACTCTTGGCTTTCTCTAAATATAGATAGTCCTCTATTAATTTTTTGTTGTTTATCATTTTATATATTTATTGTTTATCATTTTACGTGTATCACTTTTCTAAATTCTTTTGTGTTAATTACAGTTCATATGTTTTTACAGGTCTTGATTGATTATGTTTCATTGTAATGGTTGCTTGTTGATTATTAAGTCACACAGTTGTGCCAGTCATTTTCCATTTTCTTTGGCCTTTGTCTTTTTGCTCTCATTGGTACATGTTTCTTCTAGATATTAAAACACATGTAACTAAATACAATGTGAAATGTGCAGCTTATATAACATTTTGTTTCTTTTTCTATGTGATGCTTTTCTCACATGATGAAATTGTAATGATTTGTGTTGTTTGAGTGTGATCTGAGTTCTTCAAAAACAAATTACCCTTATTCCTTAGTAGTACAATTCTGTGTTGTTTGTTCTGTTATTGTTGCAATATGTGATTCGTCCTAAATGTTTTGTCTTGGACAATGCACCATACGTAGTCACAGTGCTACAGAGCATTAGTCTAACTGAATTTATAATGCTTTGCATATACTCTTATCAGTAGCTACGTACTGTGGTGTAGTGTAATAATAAGAAAATTTGGTGGTTGAAAATTGAGTATGTTATAAGCTAATGAAAATTTTTCAGGAAAATTAATGTATTTTAGTGGAAAGTTCATTACATTTGTACTGAATGTCTTTGTTTGTTTTTGTATAATTTAATGAACTATCAAATGTGTTAAGTTTATTTAAAAAATTATAAGAAACTTAAAACAGAATAAAAGAGCAGGAGTTACATCCTAGCCAAAATTTAAGTTTCACCAAAATCAGGAATCACAGTCTGATGATTCAGTTAGTAAAAGGATACTCAAGCAAGACAATAAAACTAGAGATTCTGGACCTTTGTGTTTCTTTGTTAGGAACTGACCTGACTTTTTTCTTTTCTTCTTGAGAAGAGGTGTGTTTGTGTCTGTTTGTGTGGAAGGGAGGGGTGGGGGGGGGGGGGGAGCTAGTGGGTGTAAATGCTTATATAATATGTGACAGTGTATGAATGATTGTATTATAAGCTTTTATATACACTTAATACCAATTACCTTATGTAACTTGCTTCTTGGATCTCACTTCTTCAATGGTCTTAATAACTTTCTTCGTAGTTATCATGTTACTTCATTTCTGGGTGGAAACTGTGACACATCATCATCAGCCATTTGACATCCATCACTGGATAAAGATCTCTTACAGATGTCACGGTCCTCGGTGGTACACAATTATGTTAGTTATGCATGCTTTTCTAATGTCGTCCATGAACCCTGTTACATCATAATCTCAGTTTTCTCACGTCTCTCACAACCTGCCAAGGAGCTTCCTTGGTCAACTATCATCCATTCATCTGGCTACATATGTCTTGCAATTCCCATTTCATTTTCATTACCATCATAATTATGTCTTCCTCTCAGTTGGTTTCCCTGTGCCATCTATTTGTTTTCCTCTGTTCCATAGTAATCATTAAAATGAATCACTCCATTGCGTACTGAATTCACATCAGAAGTACATATCTCATGGTCATAAATCATAAAGTGATAGACACTGATTGTAAACTTTCTGCCTCAAGCACATTGTATCCAATGTTTACGTGTCATATAGATGTTTTCTGTATGCTTAAGATCATGCTTCCACTTTAAGACATTTGAGTTCACAGTTGTTAATACTGAAAAAGCATTGTAGGAATATGTTTGTAACTAGTATGAAGCTGCAATTGTGACTGCAATAAAACTTGCTAAATTACTGTTAATGTATAAAAGCTTATCCATCAAAATATTCCTTTTCATAATGTTGTTACAGTCCATCATGGATTTTCCATTGTATGCTTTCTCCATCAAAATATATATTTCTTACAAGCTGAGAATAATAACTGATTTATAGAGAGGAAGGTGCAGTAAGAGACAAACATGCTTCTGCCTCCAAACATTTTAATGGCTTTATCTGAAGTATTAATCATTCCTAATGGATCTGAGTTAATAACTATAATTTATCTTTCCACCTGCAAATGCCTGTCTCACTTCTGCAGATTTCTAAAATCAGAATTCATTGTCATATGACTTCACTTCAATGGTTGGGCATTGTATCTGATCAGCTTTCATTTATTATTTTCTGTCGAAAAAAATATTCACTTACAGATGTAGCCATGATTACCTATAAGTCGAGAAACTGAGAAATTAATTGCTTACAAGAGAATGTAGTCTGAAAAGTAATCACTACATATCTTTCTCTTTAGTGATAAAGCCAGTTGTTCAGTCAGATATTATCTACCTATTGAAATTTTTAGTAACATCAGTTTTGAAATAAGAAAGCAAACTTTTTTAAAAAATATTTCAATCTTATTATTCTTTCATGAACTTACGGTATAAAGTATAAAAATTAAGTTGCCTCCAGATGTTTTCCTCACAATAAGTAACTTATTTTACTATCCTGAAATCTTTATTTATAGATATGACAGATTCATAGAATTTACTGTTTTGTAAAGTTATTTATGGAAAGAAAAATGTTGAATTCTTCTCTTACAAATAATTTCTCTAGTTTTTTGTCTCACATTAACACTTGTTGTAGAGACTTACCATAAAACTGTATACTGGACTGAAACTTAAACCCAGAACAGCGCTATTCATGGGCAGTTTCTCAGAGATTTCATCACTGCCACCCGAAGTTTGTCTTCATCAAATCTGAAAATCGTTAATGTTTCATAGAAGTAGTTTTGAAACTGTAATAATTTTACAATTTTGAACACACTTTTCTTTCATTGTTTTTTATTATTATTCTGTAGAGGGTTATGAACCTATTTACTTATTAAATGATGTGTTTTTCATTTTAATTTATGTCATATACCAAATTTCTCAACTGTAAAACTCATCTAAATGAGTTATTAGATATAACAGTTTTATATCTCACTGAACACATTTCTTTGAATGCCATTACTTTGTATTTCTCTATAGAGTGTTGCTGCTTTATAATTGGCAAGTTGAACTTCATGCCAGCTGCATTGCTGCAAATAAGATGCTGCCTTGGAAGTATTATTACTTTACCTTGTATTATAGGGATTAATTGTAGTAAATTCAGTTTGTACATCAGATTGCACTAACAATTCTAATACCAAGCCCTGTATACACATAGAATAGGAAAAGAAAAGAGAATAATTATATAATAAGGAATTCATGTTTATTTTCCTGTGTGGTATTTTCTCGCAGACACCACCTACTTTCATGTTAAGGTACTGTGATAATTTTTCATATAGGTCTCGATAAGGAAATGCGATCCTGGGATGCCTATGTAGGTCTTGAGGCTACTCTGAAGAATTTGATGACCTCTCTCAGGGCTGTGACAGAATTACAGAATCCCGCAATAAGAGAGCGACACTGGGAACAGCTAATGGCAGCCACAAAGGTCAGTACAAGCTGATTTAAATCCTAATTTGTATTCTCCATTGTGAATAATAATAATAATAATAATAATAATAATAATAATGAAGTTAGTTTATGAGAAACAGCAAAATTTGTGACACAGTGAGGTCAAACTTTCTGAACAGCTGTCTGCTTCATATTTAGTCATTGCAGGAAAAGAAGAGTGAGAAAACTGAATAGGAAAAACAGAAAGTAGACCTGGATACTGCAGGTCTCAAGCAGAAAGGGAACGCTCATTTGCAAGAGAACAAGAAGTATAAATCAGAAAGTGTCCACACTTGAGTTGCAGGATATCAAGAAAAGATTAACACATGTTGTGTCTTTGAACATCACTGTAAATATATTAACAACCTGTGGACATTAATATGTGTACACTGCATATAAAAGAACATTGAAAAAGTATTCAGTATATCATGCTGATTGTAACCAGTGTTTTTCTGTTTCCTAACATTTTCTGTCTTAACAATTGATCAAAAATTATTTTGTTAAATTGCAGCCAAACTGTACTTACAGTGAACTCATGGTAGTTCTTTCACAAAGTATACAATAATATCTTCCTTCTGGTATGCTTCACATAGTTGTATGACCACTTATGTGAGTGTAGTAAGTAGAAATGGCATGGAACAGAAAATATTGATGATAAAAACATACGTATCTTTCATAACATACATTGTACCAACTCAGTTGAATCTCAGTGTAATAATGCATTCCATGGTCTGATATAACATATATTACAACCAAAAAATGCTATCAGAAAATGTTTTGATAATTCATGGCCGTGTTTTATGTTCTTTGGTTTTGACCACAAGATATTATTATGTGGCCACAAACTTTACCTTAAGGCACTCTGAAAAATCATGTATTCAGAGTAAATAAACCAAAAACTACAGAATTGTGTATGACCTGTAACTCTTAACATTGCGCAATAACACTATGATGGCAGAACAGAAGGGACCAGTTTAACATTGAATAGAAAATGAGCCATTAATCATCTGAACATGCATTATTAGAGGAGCAAATCTATAACCATACACCATAAACTTTTGTCCACAATAACATCTGAGCACAGACAAACGAGAAATAGTTTACTGTCATCAAAAATCACATTACTTAACTCATGTCATTTTGTTCCACCTGCTGGTCACTAAACATGTTATAATGTAGTCGTGATGCACAGTTTACTTAGTGTGACTTACACATTTGGGACCACTTCTAAATGCACGTAAAGCAGAGCTTCCTAGTAAATAATTCATTTATAAATGCTTGGTCTTGTATTAAGTGTATCCATTCAGGCTTCCCAGTGGCTTCCTTAGGCTGAATTCTTATTGGTCTGATGTTCACTTGTTGTAATTCCCACAAATTTCAATAAACACCAATGCAGTTCTTTACTACATATCTCATTATTACATGTCTCATGAATCATGCCCGTACTAGATTCCTTCGTGCCTAAAACCAGTGGTTCCCCCTCTAACCATTCACAGTCCTTGTCTCATCATTCCATTACACAGTCTTGTTAATATTACTACTGACTTGAAAGATAATGCCACAGAGACTCTGAAGATAGGACATAGCCACTAGCCTTCAGTTATCAGAAATTTAACAGCTGTATTCCAGATTACAGGCACTACAAACTGGAGGTAATTGTGTTATGCACCCAAAGGCACACCATACCATCACACCTGTTGCAGTGCTTGTATTACAGCGATGAAAGCACTGTACATGTACATGTACATCTACACTCTATAAACCACCGTGAAATGCATAGCAGATGGTACTTCCCATTGTTCCAGTTATTAGGGCTTCTTTTTTCGACCAAAATAGTGATTGCTGTGTTGGCAGTTCACGTGTTCCAGACAACATCGCACTGTCCATGTAGATACTTGCCATGCTGAAAACAAACCTATTTCCTGACTCAAGATGCGTGATGTGGCTGTATGATCCTGTCCTGAGTGAGGTTTAGAGGGGGAGTAGATTACTATGGCCCTTGGCTAAGAGAAGAAAGTGATGTTTGGTGATAGTGTAGAAGGTGAAACATGGTAAAGTAGTAAGTGCTGTGCCTGCTTGTATTCAGAAATGAAAAACAAGGTAGGACGAGAATGAAAATGGTTTGTAAGAGGAGGAGCATTATTTTAATTGAATCAACTGTGGTTATTGGTGAAACATTGTAAATTAACTAAAAGAAATGGTTTTGGGTTATAAGCCAATTTTCAAGCATATTACTGAATCCCACACATGAAAACACTAAGGTAAACACAATTTGTTGATCCTTGGCTTTATGGAAAATTACTTCAGTGACTATTTTTTGACAAATTACTTTTGAAATTACACAATACAGCAATTACACTAACATGAGAAAACATGTATGGGAATAAAGTTGTGCATCAGCCTAGAACTTTTTATCTACTGATGGATCGAGACCCCAAAGTTTTACTTCTATCTCAGAGTTGCGATATCATCTAAAAGAGGTGAATAATTGAATTGTGTTTGCTTGTTTCATCATAGGTATGGGGATATACAAACCTGTTTTTTCTTTGTTTTAAATTTCTAGAATTTGTAAATGGCTGAGTTTAGCCCCTTTTCCTCTGTGTAAGACTTGTACATTTATTATTTATTTTGTGGTTTAATAATAATAGATGTACAAATCTGTTTCGGCTTATTATAAGATGAGTGTGGTGTGTATCTTCATATAATTTTTTCGTCTTAAATGGAGAATAACTTCAGATTTTGGCTTTCTTATCTTCTGAGATTTATAATAACCCCCCCCCCTCCCTTCCCTGATAATGACCCCTTCCATTGTTTTTAAGGTTTGCTTTCCTTTATTTAAATTTTGGAGACTTGTAACATTTTTTTTTCTTTTTCATGCTGCTAGTGCTCAGAGCGTCTTCCAGCAAAATATTCGGTAAGTTATATGTGGTGATACTTACGCGTTAGACATGATTTCTAGGATTACTCTATTTAAGAACAGAAATATTTTATGCATTAAGCAAAAACTCTACAGGGCAGTGATTTCATGCCATGAAAAGCTCTCTCTGAGATTTCTAGGTGAAAATTATTTACCTTAACTGATTTTTACTGTAGCAAGAACATTATATTTCTCATGGTTGCAACTGTAACTGTTGTAATTGCTGTACCTGTAGAACTCATAAATGGTTATTCTGATTTCAGTTAGAACTCAAAGCAAGATATATGCAAACTGAAGATTTGTTTCTTATTATTTTAGAAATAATATTCAGTTTTTAAGCTTTAAGTTATTCTCGAACAGTTACAATGTTTAATATATATAAACTATGTTCGCTAATGAAACTCGAAGAAGTTATGGTAGCAACACAGTCAGGGTGACAGGTGACCACAGATGACTGTTTTGTATTCTCAAACACATTTTGCTTTCACAGTACAGTCCCACTATACACTTTTACTTACATAGGAGAAATGGGAAATGATTTTAACTATGTAACTTCTTTGAATCTCTTCAAATTTTGTGAAATTTTCATCATTTTTACAGCTAAAAACAAATTCCACTTGAAGTTCTATTCTCCAGGCAAATTACTGCCTACTTCAACATCTAGTGACACTTGTTGATTCTTTTGTTGGTCACAGTACATTCTGTTGTTTTATCACAACCTTGAGGCATTGTATCAAACTCTGTTCATTGTTGCTGCCACAGTGTGTCAACTTTGTATACATTTTAGAAAACTGTTCCTATAATTTGATGTCAGGAATAAAACTGTGTATCCACAGGTACTGTGTGTGCAACATGATTAAATTGTCATTTTTAGAATTTTAATTAGGATGCAATATTTGTAGTTGATAGTGTATCTAACAATGATTTACCATTTCATGGCTGTTAATTAAACCTGGGAAAATGTCATCTCATGTGGAAAGTCGGGATCTGCTTTCATGACATTGGTTCAAGTGGCTTGGCTGGTAGTATCATGTGAGGGCCTCTTTCGAGAGTTACAATGAAGACTGCAATAGTTTGTCAGGAAAATGGTACCAGGTAGTTGCCAAAATAGATCACTGAATGGAAGAACCAACCCTCTTTGTTGGTTACAGTGCACAGAGAGACTTCATCCTGAAGGAACGTAGCTTCTAGTATTCACAGTTGGCAGAAATTGGGGAGGTTGGTACAGAAACTGTAGTGCTACTCCAGTCAGGCCGGAGACAGTGGCTGTGTGCGAGTTGTGCTTGTGTGTGTGTGTGTGTGTGTGTGTGTGTGTGTGTGTGTGTGTGTGTGTGTGTGTATGTGTTTTGTGGTCCCACACTTTATATTTCTGATGAAGGCCACAGCCTTGTGGCCAAAAGCTTAAGACCTTAGAACTCTTTTTTTATTGTGCCTGTCTGCAACTCAACGCCTCCTCTTTGTGATGAGTAGTTACATACTACTCATAGGTTCAGTCAATTCTTAGCTATGGTATTCTTTTCTGAGGAAGAAATGCACAAAATATTAAAACTATCTGCAGAAGAGGACCAAAAGAATGTGAGGGCATGCTGAAAAGTAATCTCTCCAAAGTTTTTGTTCTGTTCTCAATATCAGTTGAGGTACTACATGTCGCGCATATTACTTGGTCGACTTTTCTGCTTTGTTGGTGCAAGTTGTAACCCTCTGCCACTAGAGGACTCCAAATTGCAGCATGTAACATGGCAGTGTATAATGTAACATTAGTGCTTGAGAAACAACATGCTGTAATCAAGTTTTGAATTCGAAGAGTTCATCCACACGTGGAACACCCCCTCTTTCAGCATGACAGTACCAGAATGCACATGAGCACTGTGACTTCTGCAACAATGCAATACCTTGGGTTCACTGTCACTGATCACCCTCCATACAGATCTGACTTGGCGCCATCTGATTTTCATCTATTTCCGAAACTTAAACAATACCTTCGAGTACATCATTTTGATGGTGATTAAGTGGTTCAACCAGAGGTGAGGTTGTGGCTCTGTCAACAAAGTAAAACATTGTACAGTGACAGTGTCAACAAACTGGCCTTTCGTCGGGAAGAATGTGTTAGTCGCCAGGGTGACTATGTTGAGAAATAAATATGTAGACATGAAGAGTAAAAAATGTAGAAAGTTAATAAAGTTCTTTATATTTAAAAAGCTTTTAGAGTTTTCTGTAAAAAATTTGGAGGCAGTACTTATCAGCATGCCCTTGCAGTACATCTTCATTTACATTTCACAATTAAGTGCCTAGCAGACGGTTCATCGAAACACATTCAAACTATTTCTGTAGCATTCCACTCCTAAACAGGGCGCTAGAAAACAAAACTCTTAAATCTTTCTGTGTGAGCTCTGTTTTCTCTTATTTTATCATGATGCTCACTTTTCGCTATGTAGGTGGGTGCCAACAGAATATTTTCACAATCAGAGAAGAATGTTGGTGACTGAAATTTCACGAGATGATCCTGCTGGAAAGAAAAATGTCCTTCTTTTAATGATTGCCACCCCAATTCACATATAATGTCTGTGGCACTCTCTCCCCAGTTTCACAATATAATACAAAATGTGCTGCCATTCTTTGAACTTTTTCGATGTCCTCTATCAGTCCCATCTATGCAGAGTCCCACCACACAGTAATACTCCAGGAAAGGGGGGACAAGCATAGTGTATGCAATCTCTTTAATACACTTGTTACATTTTCATAGTGTTCTGCCAATAAATTACAGTCTTTGGTTCAACATTCCAATTAAAATTATTTGTAATTGTAATCCCTAAGTACTTAGTTGAATTTACAGCCTTTAGATTTTTTTTAATTTATCGTGTAACCAAAATTTAGCAGATTTCTTTTATTATTCATCTGGAAGACTACACTTTTCATATTTAGAGTCAGTTTCTGCAGGCTTTCATCTTCTGGTGACTTTACAAGACAGTAAATGACAGCATCATCTGCAAACAATCTAAGAGGGCTGCTCAGATTGTCTCCCATGTCGTTTATGTAGATTAGGAAAGTAGAGGGTATGTAAAACTTCTTTGGGGAATGCCAGATATTACTACTGTTTTACTCAATGACTTTTCGTTAATTACTACAACCTTCCTGACACGTGCTCACAAGTATAGTCGCACAACTGTGGCGAGACTCGATAGGCAAGCAGTTTGAATAGAAAACTCTTGACAGGAATGGCACAAAAGCCTTCTGCAAATCTAAAAATATGGAATCAATTTGATGTCCCCTTTTGATAGCACTCATTACTTCTTGAGAATAAAGAGCTAGTTGTGTTTCACAAGAATGATATTTTCTGAATCTGTGCTATTAGTCAATATATTGTTTTCTTTGAGGTAATTAATAATGTCAAACACATGCTATACATTCCAAAATCCTAATCCAAATTGACATTAGTGATATGGGTCTGTAATTCAGCTGATTACTCCTCTTTCCTTTCTCGGGTACTAGTGTAACGTGTGCAACTTTCCAGTCTTTACGGATCTTTCGATGAGTTAACGGTTGTATATGATTGCTTAGTATGGAGCTACTGTATCAGCACATTCTGAAGGAAACACGCCTGATATACAGTCTGGACCAGAGGCTGTGCCTTTATTAAGTGATTTAACCTGCTTCACTACACCAAGGATATAGTTGAGCTCATTGTAAAGATCTGCTCATAACATTGGAGATTACAGCTGCACTATGGGAGCACATTTACCAATCAGCTATACATATGACAATTACTGCACAGACTACTCTGTTCATGACAATGGAACAAGATCTGGACATAATTTACATTTCCAGTAAAGTATAAACATAAAACTCAAAACAGCATATTCCATGAAGGCATAAAATTATGCAATAAACTGCTAAAGGAAATTAAAGAAATTGCTAAAACAAACTTATTTGAAAGGGTAGTTAAAAAGTACCTGTTCATAAATGCATTCCATACATTGAAGGATTACTTACGTACCACAGAATATGTGTTTGGTAAAAAGTGCAACACAAATAAATAATAATAATAATTATAATAATGATGATGATGATGATGATGATGATGAGAAATATCTGTCATTTCACATAACACTTACACACTATATTTCTTCCTTCATGTTTTCTTTTGTGGAAAAACTTTCTCTCAAAGCTATATAGTATATAATACCAACACCTGGTCCTCTTTATGAGCTCAACATCTCACCTGTTATAGAGGGATTTATTTATTTGTTTTATTTATTTACTTTCAAGTTCCATGGATTGTTGACACAAGTGTATTGCTAGGATATAGAATGTGTTAGATTATTACAATAATAACCATATTTAAATGGTCATGAGACTTACAATCTAAATCACGTGTAAAAAGATAAATAAGGTACAAGTGTTCAAATAACATAGATTATAGTCTTAATGATAGTTACACAGCAAATTATAAGGCTTACATTCTAATTCATATAAAAAAGCATTGTCAGCAATTGATACACCAGTACTACATAGTCATTTCTTATAGGAATGCTTAAAATTAAATACATTTTACTAGTTATTACACATTGTCAAAAACTCCTGTAAATAATAGAAAGAACTATTCAAAAGATAAAGTCTTCGCTGCTTTTTGAATTTAGTGTTAATCCCAATGACTGATTTAACATGGGCTGGAATTTTGTTGTATAATTTTATTCTTGAATAATGTACTCCTCTGTGTGCCAAACTGAGATTTATTTATATCTTTGTGAAGATCTTGTTTGCCTCTTGTATCATGATCAAGGTATTCACTGTGTGTCCTGTACATTTTGTGATTATTGTTCACAAAGCACATTAGTGAAAAAATGTATTGGCATGGCATGGCAAAGATCTCCAGTTTCTGTGGGAGCACCTATGGTGCCCTCTACCTGTAATTCTGATGTCTCTCTTCTGTGCAATAAAAACTTTATTTGCCCATGACTCATTTCCCCAGAAGATGGTGCGAAGTGTTGTAAGTGAATGGAAATATCTAAAGTGTGCAGCTTTGATTGTTTCTAAGTCACAAACAGATGAAATTGAGAAAATGGCAAATGCTGCCAAATTCAGTCTTTTAAATAGGTCAGTGATGTGAACTCCTCAGTTTAGAGAGTTTGGAGTGTTGTTAATGTGTAATCCCAGGAAGCTGGAAGACTCAACTCTCAATATTTCTTTCTTTTCTCCACGTTTTATTTCAATATTTTCCAGTTTTTTGTTTGATGTTTGAAATTGAATGAACTGAGTCTTGTTAACATTGAGGAACAGACCATTGGAAGTGAACTAATGTAAAGCTTCTTTGAATATAGTGGTCGCAGAGTTCTGTAGACTGCAGTTTGGTACTTTCTCTACCATAATGGTTGTGTCATGTGCAAATAGAGTGAAGTGTGCTTTTTGTGACATACACTACGGCAAATCATTGATAAAGATTAGGAAAAGTAAGGACCAAGCACCAAGGACCATGCCCTGTGGTACTCAACATTTCACTGTGCTCAGTCAGAGCAGGCAAGTGCCTTTGCAGAATCGCTGAGTGCTGCCTTCTGCCATTAAGAAATGATTCAAGCTACATCCCAACTTTACCACATAAATCATAGTGCTCATCCTTCATAAGTAGAATTTTGTGATGTGCCAAGAAAGATTCCAATGAGCAATATTTTATTGTTTATGGATTTGATGAGTTGGTTGACAAATGAGGAAATGGTGTGTTCAGTTGAAATACTCTTTTGGAATATAAACTGATTTTTATTAAGGATGTTATGTTTATTAAGATGATCCATGATTCTTCTCAACACTACTTTCTATAGGGTTTTAGAGAGACTTGTTAGCAATGAAACTGACTGGTAACTGGAAACCTCAACTTTATCACCTGTTTTGAACAGTGGCTTAACATTTGCATATTTGAGTCTATTGGCAACAGTACCTTGATGTGTAGACTCATTAAATTTGTGACAGAGAACTTCAAGAATAAATTTGCATTACTTTCATAGACACATTATCCACTCCAGTGGAATTTTTATTTTTCATTTGGCTTATTACCTTCTCAATCTCAGTGGCTCTAATACAGAGCATATGTGTCTGACTAATTTTGTTCTGCACTGCTTTTTAAAGAAGGTTCAATCATAGATCCTATACAAACAATTTGATCACCCTCTGTCAAAAAATGATAGTTAAAGATATTTGCAACTATATCACATTCATTTACCGTGCTTCCATGAGGACACACTTCGATACTGTCTGTATCTTCTGAAATTTTTCCTGTTTCGCTTTTGACCACCTTCCAAATAGTTTTCATTTTATGGTTTGAACTGTCAACTTCAGATTTGATAAAAATGCTCTTTGATTTTTAACTAATTTCTTTAGGATGGTACAGTATAATTTGTAGTGGTCCCTATCCTGCATTTTGTTAGAATTTCTGAGTAAAACATAAAGCATTCTCTATGTTTTACAGAATGTTTTGATTCCTTACTGAGCCATTGTTTCCTTTAATCACTCAGGTTGGCACTTTATGAATTTTTTTTAGGAAATACAACTTCAAAAAGGGTAACAAATTCATTCAGAAATAGATTAAATTTATCATTGACATTTTTAGCCTTATATACTGTGTCCCACTGTAGCTGCTGCAAGGTTTCTAGATTCTCACTGTTGATTAGTCGAAATGATCTGTTCATAAAACTACTCTTGTTAGCAGGGCTTACACCATGCATTTTTAACACCTGCCCATTATGGTCAGACAGGCAATTTAAGATTTGTGTTGCACATATTTTATCAATTCTGTTACTGTCTACAAATGTACTGTCAATCAGACTTTTGTAGTCCTTTGTTACTCTTGTGGGAAAGTCAACAACTACCCTCAAATTAAAAGAGCTCATTACATTCTCAAAATCTGTTCTGTCATTACTACAAATAAAAAAAAACTTACTTTTAAGTCACCAAGCATGATAATTTCTTTGTTTTTGAGAACTGGAGACTGGGAGTGAGAAATGAATGAACAGTGTAGCATTAGCCTTTTACGTTACTGGATAACTTATTTGTAAAACAGTATTGTACACCAGGAATTAACCAAATCAGGTAACATTGTTTTAAACAGAGTACCATTGTATTTGGGAGAGTGGAGGATCCAGTTTTCATCCAGCCATCCTGGTTTAGGTTTTCTTTGGTTTCCATAAATTACTTCAGGCAAATTCCGGGATGGTTCTGTATCATACTAGACCTTAAGTATGTAAATGTCTGTGTATGTAAATTACTTTATATTTTTTGTTCTTGAATTATAATACCAAGGCATGTTCGATATCTTTGTGAAAGATATTGACACATGAATGAAACTACTGATAGTAAAAAATGCAGATTAAGGCACTCTGACTTAAGCAAATGAGATATACGACATTGTCATTTATGAAGTTACTGGCTGACTAAAGTCCATTGTCATGTTAGAGTATAATGTATAGCTTCCTTGTCATTTCCTCTCATTCTGGTGCAACAGCACTTATAAAAATGTGGATACAAAGGGGGAAAGAAAAGTTGGCATGTAACTTTACTTTAACTCCATTTACAGGTACTGTAGCCTACAAGTCTCTTTCAAAGCAGACAGGTGGACATCAAGATTTCAATTTTTTCAAAAAAAGGTTCTTGCTGTCTAACCAACATCAAATTATTTACGATTTATGTCCCTAGGGGAATGTAGTAACAGGGAACTTCACACTTCTCCCAGAGTAAATAATGTTTGAGTAACACACTGATATTTCGAGACAGGTAACACTGGACACTTTATGCTGTGCAGCCCAGTATTTTCTGGCAGTATAATTTTCTCACAGTTATTTTTTTTGGTGTTCATCTGTAGATCCTCATCATTTCTGCCTATTTCCTGCCTGTTTCTGATGACAACATTTAAAGAAATTTAGTCTCCTTTTCTCTTTCTAGTTCATTCATTCACACATTGTGTTCCGTAACCCTGTAATGAAGGAGTGCCTTCAGGGATATGCAATGAATCATATTATACATTAATAAGCACAGGCAACCACTGCAGTCTTTGTTGTTTGTCCTTGTGCTGGTTTCATGTAGTTCTACATTCCAAAAAGGAGTTAAAAATCCTCTTGAAACTCAAATCAGTAGGTGTCACCAATTCATTTTTTATCTTTTTTAATTTTGTATGTGCTTTACAGTTATGTAAGTTTATCAGTCATAATTGATAGTATGAATTTTTTTGACTTCTTCTCCAATTATTATTATGTGCGAACTTGCTACTTATTTAATGAGAAAAATCAGTGGGAGAAAATTCGTTAGTTGAATGTGTGTTAAGATAAATATTGTTGTTTGTTTCAGGTTAAATTTGTAATGGATGGTTCAACAACTTTAGCTGATCTATTGGCTCTTAACCTACATGAGTTTGAAGATGAAGTTAAGAATATTGTTGACAAATCTGTTAAAGAAATGTCAATGGAAAAGGTACTTAGGGAACTTGAAATTACTTGGGCAGCTATGGAATTTGATCATGAAGTTCACACTCGTACTAACTGCGTTATTTTGCGAGCTAGTGAGGAGCTAATAGAAACTCTTGAAGAAAACCAGGTATTGGTTTTGCTTATATTTCTTTCTTCTAATATTCTAAAGGGATCTGTAAATAGTTATACTTAATCCCATAAAAGTATGCAAAGATTAAATTACCCACAACATACATGGATTTAATATTGATAAACCAAGATTGCTATGGTTGCTTCAGCTTTTAGAGTCACAGAAATTTTTAAACAGTTTGTACAGTATTAGACTATGCATGAATGCCTTTTTACAGCAATGAATTAACTGATGTAGTGAGCAAAGTGATAGGTTGAGCTTCATGGAAAGGACAGATTTTGATACAAGTGAGCGGACAGACAGGGAAAAGAAGACAAAGGTATACTGGAAGGGGAGGTAAGGGAAACAGGATATGTAAAGAAATAAGGCAGAACTGGTAATTAATATTGCACATAAAGATCATAATAGTTTTATTTGTGAATTTATTTGACACATACAGCACAATTAAATTTTTCAAGACTAGTATTCTGCTTAGGTGTTATCTGCATCCACAGAAGTAGATTTGGTGACAGAGCCATTTTTTTTTTTTTTTTTTCATGACACAAATTCACATGTGAATTTTCTCCCATGCTTTTGGGTGCAACTAAGGATGACGAAGTCTTGGTGGTGTATGTACGTGTTGCACTTATAACACTGTGTTGCCATCTTAATTCTGAGGCCAGTATTAGTTTTTTAGGGGTACTAATAAATTCTTCTCACTTTGGGGAGCTTAAGTCATTTACAACTTTACATCTGTGATTTGTAGTTACTTTTCCCATTAATAAACCCCTCAGAATAACAGCCCTTGCATGAAGTGCCAAAGTTCTGAATGGTGAATCCCAAGAAACAATGAATAAGTTAGAAATGATATCTGCACTAATAGTCTTTCTTTGTATACCAAAAGCATTGATCACAAAGAATTTGTACTCCAAGGGCAGAAAGCCAATACTGCTTATGCCATAGACATGCTGAAGAGAGTGAGAAAAAGGATCATCTGGACACAAAAGGAGACTGCCAATATCACAATGGAATTGCTCCCAGCCCCACATCTCTATGCGTCCAGGATTTCCTGGTCAAACACAACTTGACAATACTGCTCCAGGCCCCCTTCACTCCTGACATTGCTCTGTTGGACATTTTTCTGCTCTTGAGAATGTAGAATGTGTTGGAAGAAGTCTATTTTGGGGCCATCAGAGTGATCCAACTGCCATGAAAAAGTTTCTGAAAGACATTTCCATTGACACCTTTTGTGGCGCACTAATTGCACAGCAGAAACACTGAAACAAAATATGAATATGAAAGGGGATAATTTCAAAAAAATTTTAAATCTTTGTGAGAATATGTTGATATTGTTCCATGAAGATTCCTCAGTGAATTGAGAAGCTACCATTTCATCCTGTTTCATGTACCAGTTTCTGATTTAAAGCTTCATCTACTGAATAGATAACTGCTCTGTTGTAACACTGTTGCTATCAAATACAGAGACAAATAATTGCACTGTGTATATGCTCATATTTAATCTCTATGATAAGAAAATGAATATAAATAGCTATTATTTGATAAATCATGTTTATAAGAGGCAGCTGTTTTTATAGCTATTTTATGCAAAGATAAATTTAATGGCTATCATTTCCATGTTGGATGAAATAGAAAATTGAACTTTTTCAGTTCTTCTACCAAGCAAATCATACCTATAAAGCAGACATGAATCCGTGGTTTTAGTTTGAAAAAAAGAGTCTGAAAGTTTTTATATAGTTTTAATCAGATTTAATAAGATATGGGCATAAGAGAACAATAAACTCCATAGTTGACTAAGAAAATAAAATTGATACCACCAGAGCTTCTCCTAGCTTTTCAAATAAAAATATTTGTATTGTTTGTTGTAAATAGTACAATCCATATTACCTCCATCCAGAATTATTCCATTTTGAAAGAGTCTTTAAACAACACAAATTGTTTCTGTGATCAGCATGTATTTTTGATACATCTGAACATTTATAATACTCAGCAGGAAATTGAGTGTCAGGATAAGTGTCTGAATGTGTTTGTAAATGGTTGATGGCTTTCATCTCAGAATCTCCGGTTGATGGTTCGTGAACGATTTTTCTGATTTTCGCCAGTATCATTGGCTGGCATTATTATAGTTTGTATGTCCATTGGTGGTACCAGCTCAAGTGTTATAAGCAAGTAGATATTCTTTGATTTCATTGTACAAATTCCCACCTTACTAAATAGAAGCCTACATGATATTTGTGAATTAACACCACATTTGCCCTCATAGCTTACTTTGGTCTGAAAATGTTCATTGTGCCTGAACTGAGCTGTCCCAACATATTATCCCACATGCCATCAAGAATCAAAGATATTTAAAGTAATCAATATTCAATGTACTACTAGTCCTAATTGTGGACTCCATTCTGTAGTCTTATTCATTAATGATGAATCACAGCTTTAGCCTCCTTTTCCACATTTGATGTGACGCGTTCTCAGATGCCTAATGAGCACTATTTCACTTCCTGTGTGTCCTGTATCAGTATGGAGTGTGTACATCAATAAAGTGCATTATTGAATGAATTATAAGTTCCTATACTAATGAAGTATTTGACAGTAGTTCGCCAACATCTACCATTTTGTGAGTCCATGTTGCTGGCAGCTGCTTATCTTTTGGAGACAAAATGTTTGGTACTGCTGATAGATACATATAAAAGTACAGACACTACCATAGCTCTCAGAACTATTAGTTCCTACCCAGCAGGAGGGAGAGAAAGGATGGAGCTCTCATCATGTGGTCTGAGTTACCTACTATTCATTGTCAACCTTCCTCAACCTATACCTCTCCTCACGTAGGAAGTGAATAAAAATTCCAAAAGCTAGGATAGTGAGTGTACTTTTAAATGTGTCTAATGACCGTATGTTTCTCCTCCAGATGGTGAATTCTTGTCAGCAGTTAATCAAAATCTGATTATTATCTGTGAGGATGAATCCACAGAACTCAACAAACAAACTCCTTATCACCTATCTCATGAACTCACCGTAGATGAGAACATGCTCTTGTGGAGTGGCCATCTAGGTTGGAAACTCATAATGCATTAATGGATGCAGTCTTCTTGAACAATTTTTACAGAGGAGCTTGTGGCAAAGTTAACCTGTTGGAACTCTTTTCTAACAGGAAGGACAACCCATCAGACTAAGCAGCCTAAAAACTTTGGAAATGAGAAGAAATGAAGGAAGATGCATGTTGGAGCAGGGCTTATTTTCATTTCCCCTTTTGCTCTTCGCATGTGGTATCATGAGTCACAAACTAACCTTGACAGGATGAGGTTACCTGTGAAAAGTGTGATTCTAATGTCCCCTATGTACATGACTGCCAAAAATATTCTTGGCTCCTAAAATTATGAACCAGTAGACTGAAGCTAGTATCACTGCTTGGAAATTGTATCTGACTTGGTACATGCTTCATAATCTCAAAGAGATGGAAGTTTGAAATTCCCGTACCTAAACAAATCATTGATATGTGATACTTGACATTTTGATATGTGATACTTGACATTTGTGTTTTTTGGCAATCAGCTTTCAACTGCAGCAGAACTGTCATTTCTATGTAGCATGACTATATTCAAATAGTTTGCGTAAGAATCTTTTGCATCCAAGACGGTACTAAAGGAAAGTTCTACTTCGGTTAATATTAACATTATCAACTAAAGCTACAAATCAGTCAACTGCTGAATTAGAGTAATAATACACCAATTAAATTAACAAATTTTTTCCTGTATGTTATATTTCATCTAATGTGGCCAGAATCCTCCAGATTTTTAAAGTTAACATAGCTGCTCACACACCATCTGTGTTTACTCCCCTTCTTTGATGTGGGGAGGTTAACTAAACAATCAGATGTATGGAAGGCTAGAGTTAATATAATGCTTTGCCAATGACACACACACTTCAGCACACATGAATTGTAGAAGAGCATTGCGTTTAATGTCAACATGCACTTGCCTGTTTTTGCAGCCCACTAAGTCTGCTATTGCCAAGCGCAGTACCTCCACTAGACATCCAGTGGAATATGATACAGCAATTAGTTAAAACACAGCAGCTTCATTCAGGGAGTCTGTGAGATACACTTAGTGACAAATCTTATTAACAACAATAGTGACTATCCATTTATTTGTCCTCGGTGTTCCTGCCTTTGTTTTTACATAGTGGTGTTATATCTGTTCTTGTAGTCTTGCCAAATGTACTAAATAAACAGAGCAGTGTGGGAAATGGGTCTTCGATGACTCATCTGAAGGAGAATGATATGTCCAGGTGGAATATTATGTGCATGTATGGTTTATAATGCCACAAATACTGAAGGACACAATACTCTCACTTAAAAATGTGTTTTAACCTCCACCACCAATTTTTCCAGAATGTATCTTAATAAGAGATGTGTCACTGCTTATCATTACCTTAAAATAAACCAATGTTTCATCATCTTTACAAAAGTCAGAATAATGAATTTCAATATAAACTGCATTATGTATGTATGCTTTTCTCAAATGCAATAAATCACATAACCACTGAAATAAATTTTTTTACAGACTCACAGCATATCAAGCAGCACATTTGGGACATTGCACTTCGATTACCCTCCATGAGATATGACTCAGGTTTGTCTGCACTCTGTTCCCCGGCACACTTGCATTTTGAAAGTTTTAAATTTTTATCTATCCAGTATTTATGCTTTGCTATTATTTGCATGGACACTTAACTGTGGCTGTAAGTAACTTCGTATTGACAAAGAGGCATGACTCAAAACAGTAAACTGTATCATATGTAGGCTGTCCCTCATTAGAGTCATTGGACACATTGCCTCTCGTGCTTCAGCAGACATCTGCGATGTGGAGTTGAAGGCAGCAGCTAAAAAATATATTGCTAATTATGTTTCATGTGATTGCTGCTTCCATGCCATGTGACTGTTGCATTCTGGTCTGAGCTGCTGGAGATAACGTTCGTGTGTGTGAGATGTGCTTGCTTGTGGGACCAAATGTGTATGTGTTTCTTTTCTTTTTCTGATGAAGGCTGTGGCTGAAAGCTAATGTGTAAGTGTCTGTTAATTGTGCCTGTCTGCAACTTAACATGTCATCTTTATGAGAAGTAGCAATCTATCATTTCCTTACATTGTTGATATTCCAATCTGGAGTTTCCATTATGTGATGAGCAGTATTTGTGTGGGCCAATTCCATCTCTTTTCAAAAATGAAATTACAAATATCTGCCAAAGCACCAGAGAAAATGTGCTTGATGACTCTCAGGAGAGGCAGTTCATGTGCATATATGTATGTATGTGTATGTGTGTGTGTGTGTGTGTGTGTGTGTGTGTGTGTGTGTGCGTGTTCAATTTTCTTCAGTTTCTTATTATTGGCATTCATCCATGTTGCTTATTGTTCAGTTGCTGTGCTTCCAAATATTACAAATGAAGTACTGTTTCATATTTCAGGTTCAGTTACAAAATCTCATGAGCTCAAAGTACATTGCATATTTTTTGGAAGAAGTTTCAGACTGGCAGAGGAAATTGTCCAATGCAGATCAAGTAATATCGATATGGTTTGAAGTTCAGCGCACCTGGATGCATTTGGAATCTATATTTATTGGATCTGAAGATATCCGTAACCAGCTACCAGAAGATTCTAAAAGATTTGATAAAATTGATAAAGAATTTAGAGTAAGCTTGTTGCACATTGTGTGGCGTTCCCTCTCCTAGCATTTAATAAACATATTGTCTCACACCTGTGTCTGCTTCACTAGGCATGATCTTAATGAATTTAATATGCCCTTCCCTTTCTCTTTACATTACCATTTATGGTAGGATGTATAGTTTCAAATGGAATAACTCCTGTAGTTTACTCATCTTTCATGTTGCAACACATACAGGACACACTGTGGGTATATACCATTTGATTTTATAAAGTGCAGTGACAAGTGCTTGATCCATAAAACAATAGTAAGGAACTTCTTTAGGAGGTGAAACATATAAGAAAAACAAAATATGTAACTCACAGCTAAAAAACTTCTTTCCACAGATTGTAAGTGAAATGGTGGTGAAGGATCTGAAATTCAATAAGTCAAAAATTTTTAAGTATTTTCCTGATGAAAAAAATATAAAACGTATCATAAAGATATAAACGTATAGCTGCATAAAGATGTAAATGTATAGCTACCTACAATGATAAGATTACTTCTAGACTGTTGTAATCAATGACAATGAAAGGAAAACAGTTTATGAAGCATTACTGTACTTAAACAAATCACATTACTGCAGTGATGAAGTGCAGATGTCAGGCATCACATGCATTCATATTTTATGATATTATTATTAAAAATGCATCAGTTGGTTCTGTTAAGAAATGGTAAAGGAGTTGACAGTCAATAAATTATTTACACTGTTTGAAATGTCACCTTATTCATAACTTAACTTGATATGAATGCTGGAAAGTTATGTTGAATTGGCAGAGATATATAGTTTGTGACAAAATTTTATTAAGGGGTAAACATGCTGAAGTCTAGTAGTTAGTGTACTGAATTAGTCTGTATGGGCTTCTGCAGGACATTCTTGAATTAAGGTTCATTTAAATTTGCGCAATAAGTAATTTATATAATCTGAAAGCTATAAAAGTTACTCCAAACACACCCTCTACGATGGGGGCAGTGGCTGATGGAGGAGGGGTGGGTGTGGGGGAGATAAATAAAGAAATAAAACGCTATGAAGGAATTATCCAAGTGGGATGGGGATGGAAATTGCAAGATTTGATTTACGTGTGCAGACAAAAAAATTATTGCACTTTCAGAATTTTTTTTTGATTTATTCACAAACTGAGCAGTCAATAATGCATTGGTCCACCTCTGGGCCTTATGCATGCAGTTATTTGGCTTGCCATTAATTGATAGAGTCGTTGGAGGTCCTGCTGGGGGTATTGTGCCAAATTCTGTCCAGTAAATGCTGTAGATCATCAAAATCCCGAGCTGGATGGGGAGCCGTGCCAATAATGTTCTTAATATTCTCAATTGGGGAGGGATCTGGTGACCTTACTGGCAAAGGTAGGGTTTGGCAAGCATGAAGACAACTGGTGGGAACATTCACTGTTTGCAGGCAGGCATTTCCTTGCTGAACTGTAGCCCAGGAAGGTTTGCCATGAAGGGTTACAAAATGGGGCATAGGATGTTGTCAACATACTACTTTACTGTAAGGGTACTGTGGATGGCAACCGAATGGATCCTGCTGTGAAAAGATGTGGCACCCCAGACCATCTCTCCTGGTTGTCAGACCATGTGGCGGTGAACAAATAGTTGGTATCCTACTGCTGTGCTGGGTGTTTCCAGACACTTCTTCAGCCTGGAATCTAATTGACTGGAGTAGAATTGTCTTCAGTGATGAGCTCTACTTTGAACTGAGTCTTGATGACCAGTGCATGTCTGGCGACACCCCAGAGAGTGGTGAGATGCAAATCTGACCATCACCCGTCAAATGGCCCGACGGCCAGGAGTGATGGTCTGTGGTGCTGTTTCATTTCATAGCAAGACCCCTTTGGTTGTCATTGACAGTACCCTTAAGGCTAAATGGTACATCGACAATATTCTACTGCCAGTTTTATTGTCCTTCATGGCAAGCCATTCTGGGATTACATTTCAGCAAGATAATGCCAGCTTGCACATGCCAAGAGTTTCTACTACTTGTCTCTGTGATTTCCAAACCCTACCTTGGCAAGCAAGATAGCTGAATCTTCTCCCAATTAAGAATGTTTGGGGCGTTATGGGTATGGCCCTGCAACCAGCTTGGGACTTTGATTATCTAACCCACCAATTTGACAGAATTCAACATGGTATACCTCCGGAGGACATCCAGCAACTCTATCAATCAGTGCCAAGCCGAATAACGGTTTGCATAAGGGTCACAGGTGGACCAACGTGTTACTGACTTGCTCAATTTGTGATGCTCTTTCTCTTGAATAAATCATCCAATTTTCCTGAAATTGTAATCTTTTGCTTGTGTATACATGTACATGTATATCACTGACAACGATTTCCATCCCATTCAGAAACCTTCATAGTTTTTTTTTTTTTTTTTTTTTTTTTTTTTTACAGGACTTGGAGTGGAATGTTTGTCCAAGAAGAAGAAAAAAAATCAAAAACTAATGAGGTCTAAAATGAATTACAATCTGATCTTACTTTCTCTATGGCTTTTTTTAAATACCATATGATATGATGTATGGGGTAAAAAGAAGTGTGGCAGCTTTTTATTTTTGCACCACGCATCACAAACAAAGCATTGTTTAGGCATTTCAGCAGGTATGTGGTATGATTCTTCCAGTTGAATCTATTATCAAGTTTTAATCACAAGAATTTAACACTGTCAACCTCTTCTGTCTTTATATTTTATGTATACACTGTATAGGAATGCTTTGCAGTTTCTGCACTGGACTTAATGAGTATAAAGACAGTGAACTGAATATAAAGCATTTATTAGCATTCATAAAGGATTCGTTAACAGTTCATCTTAGAACTAACCTTGATTTTGCCATTTATTAGAATGTTTAGATTATTGAAAAGCAAAAGAGACTTAGCATCTGCTGAAGTTACTGATAATAGGTCATTAATACATGCAGGAACAAGTAAGGGCCCTTAGATGGAATCTTGTGGAACACCACATGTAGTTAAAATGGAATAGAATATTTATAGGTCTTTCAGTGTTTTTCATGCAATAAATCTCACCAACATATACAGTGTAGTTAAGTTTTATACATTTTTTTATACAGTAATCACATATTTTCTGCAATAATTACTGTAGACTGAAGTAATTAGTCAATAGTACACAGAACATGCAAGAAGTGGTTGGAGGAGCTTAACTGCCAGAGGGCCTCTTGGAAACTGTGTCTGCTATGCCAAGAGAAGAATCATGAAACAATTGTACCAGTCAATCAATAAGAGCACGCAGTCAGTGACATACATTACATAAATGCATTTTTTTGACAATGCCACTAAGTGTGGAGTCTTGTACCACAAGGAAGCAAGGGAGAGGATGTTGTTATGAGTTGCCAATATCCTCTTTCAACACAAATGCACATGTGGACCAATACATTTCTTTATTTACATGAACTGGAAACTTAACTTAACTTGAATAGAGTCCATGTACCACAATCATACTATCTCTCTACCATTCCACTCCCGAACAGCGCGCGGGAAAAACGAACACCTAAACCTTTCTGTTCGAGCTCTGATTTCTCTTATTTTATTTTGATGATCGTTCCTACCTATGTAGGTTGGCCTCAACAAAATATTTTCGCATTCGGAAGAGAAAGTTGGTGACTGAAATTTCGTAAATAGATCTCGCCGCGACGAAAAATGTCTTTGCTTTAATGACTTCCATCCCAACTCGCGTATCATATCTGCCACACTCTCTCCCCTATTATGTGATAATACAAAATGAGCTGCCCTTTTTTGCACCCTTTCGATGTCCTCCGTCAGTCCCACCTGGTAAGGATCCCACACCGCACAGCAATATTCTAACAGAGGACGAATGAGTGTAGAGTAAGCTGTCTCTTTAGTGGACTTGTTGCTTCTTCTAAGTGTTCTGCCAATGAAACGCAACCTTTGGCTCGCCTTCCCCACAATATTATGTATGTGGTCTTTCCAACTGAAGTTGTTCGTAATTTTAACACCCAGGTACTTAGTTGAATTGACAGCCTTGAGAATTGTACTATTTATCGAGTAATCAAATTCCAACAGATTTCTTTTGGAACTCATGTGGATCACCTCACACTTTTCGTTATTTAGCGTCAACTGCCACCTGCCACACCATAGAGCAATCTTTTCTAAATGGCTTGGCAACTGATTCTGGTCTTCGGATGACCTTACTAGACGGTAAATTACAGCATCAAATGCGAACAACCTAAGAGAGCTGCTCAGATTGTCACCCAGGTCATTTCTATAGATCAGGAACAGCAGAGGTCCCAGGACGCTTCCCTGGGGAACACCTGATATCACTTCAGTTTTACTCGATGATTTGCCGTCTATTACTATGAACTGCGACCTCCCTGACAGGAAATCACGAATCCAGTCGCACAACTGAGACGATACCCCATACGCCCGCAGCTTGATTAGAAGTCGCTTGTGAGGAACGGTGTCAAAAGCTTTCCGGAAATCTAGAAATACGGAATCAGCTTGAGATCCCCTGTTGATAGCGGCCATTACTTCGTGCGAATAAAGAGCTAGCTGCGTTGCACAAGAACGATGTTTTCTGAAACCATGCTGATTACGTATCAATAGATCGTTCCCTTCGAGGTGATTCATGTTTGAATACAGTATATGCTCCAAAACCCTACTGCAAACCGATGTCAATGATATAGGTCTGTAATTCGATGGATTACTCCTACTACCCTTCTTAAACACTGGTGCGACCTGCGCAATTTTCCAATCTGTAGGTACAGATCTATCGGTGAGCGAGCGGTTGTATATGATTGCTAAGTAGGGAGCTATTGTATCTGCGTAATCTGAAAGGAACCTAATTGGTATACAATCTGGACCTGAAGACTTGCCCGTATCAAGCGATTTGAGTTGTTTCGCAACCCTTAAGGTATCTACTTCTAAGAAACTCATGCTAGCAGCTGTTCGTGTTTCAAATTCTGGAATATTGCATTCATCTTCCCTGGTGAAGGAATTTTGGAAAACTGCGTTCAATAACTCCGCTTTAGCGGCAAAGTCATCGGTAACAGTACCATCGGCACTGCGCAGCGAAGGTATTGACTGCGTCTTGCCGCTTGTGTACTTTACATATGACCAGAATTTCTTCAGATTTTCTACCCAATTTCGAGACAATGTTTTGTTGTGGAACCTATTAAAGGCATCTCGCATTGAAGTCCGTGCCAAATTTCACGCGTCTGTAAATTTTAGCCAATCTTCGGGATTTCGCGTTCTTCTGAACTTCGCATGCTTCTTCCGTTGCCTCTGCAACAGCGTTCGGACCTGTTTTGTTTACCATGGGGGATCAGTTCCATCTCTTACCAATTTATGAGGTATGAATCTTTCAATTGCTGTTGGTACTATATCTTTGAATTTGAGCCACATCTCATCTACATTTGCATAGCCAGTTCGGAAGGAATGGAGATTGTCTCTTAGGAAGGCTTCTAGTGGCACTTTATCCACTTTTTTAAATAAAATTATTTTGCATTTGTTTCTGGTGGATTTGGAAGAAACGGTATTGAGCCTAGCTACAACGACCTTGTGATCACTAATCCCTGTATCAGTCATGATGCTCTCTATCAGCTCTGGATTGTTTGTGGCTAAGAGGCCAAGTGTGTTTTTGCAACCATTTACAATTCGCATGGGTTCGTGGACTGACTGCTCGAAATAATTTTCGGAGAAAGCATTTAGGACAATCTCGGAAGATGTTTTCTGCCTACCACCGGTTTTGAAAATGTATTTTTGCCAACATATCGAGGGAAGGTTGAAGTCCCCACCAACTATAACCGTATGAGTGGGGTATTTATTTGTTACGAGACTCAAATTTTCTCTGAACTGTTCAGCAACTAAATCATCGGAGCCAATTATTAACTTAGTTCGGGTGTTACGTATAACCTCCACCCTTACCAATTTGCACGGAGTATCTACTTCGACTTCACTACAAGATAAACCACTACTGACAGACACAAACACTCCACCACCAATTCTGCCTAATCTATCTTTCCTGAACACCGTCTGAGACTTTGTAAAAATTTCTGCAGAACTTATTTCAGGCTTTAGCCAGCTTTCTGTACCTATAACGATTTCAGCTTCTGTGCTTTCTATTAGCGCTTGAAGCTCAGGGACTTTCCCAGCCCAACTACAACAATTTACAACTACAATTCCGACTGTTCCTTGATCCAAGCACGTCCTGTATTTGCCATGCACCCTTTGAGATTGCAGCCCACCCCGTACTTTCCTGTGGCCTTCTAACCTAAAAAACCGCCCAGTCCACGCCACACAGCCTCCGCTACCTGTGTAGCTGCCAGCTGAGTGTAGTGAACTCCTGACCTATTCAGCGGAACCCGAAACCCCACCACCCTATGGCGCAAGTCAAGGAATCTGCAGCCAACATGGTCGCAAAACCGTCAGAGCCTCTGAGTCAGACCCTCCACCCGGCTCTGCACCAAAGGTCCGCAGTCGGTTCTGTCGACGATGCTGCAGATGGTGAGCTCTGCCTTCATCTCGTAAGCAAGACCAGCAGCCTTCACCAAATCAGATAGAATTTCCTCAGATCCAATGCGACACACGTCATTAGTGCTGACATGTGCCACCACCTGCAGCTGGCTGCACCCTGTGCTCTTCGCTCTTCATGGCATCCAGAAGGACCTTTTCCACATCAGGAATGACTCCACCCGGAATGCACACAGAGTGCACACTAGATGTCTTCCCCTCTTTAGCCGCCATATCCCTAAGTGGCCCCATTATGCACCTGACATTGCAGCTCCCAACTACCAATAAGCCCACCCTCTGCGATTGCCCGGACCTTGAAGGCTAAGAATAATCCTCTGAAACAGGGCAGGCTGCTGCATCTGGCTCAGCCAGAGACAGCACCTGAAACCTGTTTGTCAGACGCACTGGGGAGGCTTTCTGATCAGCCTCCGGGGACGTCTTTCGCTGCCTGCCACGCCTTGGAACGACCTCCCAATCAACCACAGGCGAGGGCTCACCCCACTGCGGGCAGCAACCGGGGCAACCACAGCGGCAGACCAATCTGGGGACAGACGGGACGAGGTTGACATCCCCGTGATACCCAAGTCCGGCTCCCCACAGTGGTGCCCATTGGCAACAGCCTCAAGCTGCGCGACCGAAGTCAGCGTCGCTTGCAGCTGTGAGCGAAGGGATGCCAACTCAGCCCTCATCCGAACACAGCAATCACAGTCCCTCTCCATTCTAATCGATGTTGAACAACAGTTACTGAAACGTGAGTCCGTGCCTAGCTAATGCAAGGGAAACACGCAAAGAATGTATTAACTAACCTGTACAAATGCCTAACGACTGCGCTACAATCTGCCTGAATTTACGATTACAGTAACTAAAACTCGAAATTACACCTCCTATATGAAACTCACACACAATATAAGTAATAATCTATGAAGTAAACACTAAAGCACGATGCTACAACTCTCAAATACTATAATACGCCCGAAATTTATGAATTAAACACTGCAAGTACCCAAAAACATGCAAAGAAATTAAGAATTAAACTATGTAACAAATAAGTAAGCTAGGGGTATACGACTTGCCGCTGCAGCTGCTTATCCAACGGTGGCAGGGAGTGGTACGAGCTCATCAGTAATAGTCCTCTAGCAGACTGATTGGTAATCTTGCTATTATAAACTTTAGTTTTCACTGCTAGTATAATACAGTTCCGGTTGAGGTAAACCAGTCCCACTATAGTCACTAATCTGGTCGCTATGTACTGTTGTAGCCTGTGACGAGCTTAACCCGCTCTGCGAGTCTGTTTGTCGGAAGGCGCGGGAGTTGAATGCAGGCTAGAGTGTATGGACCTGGATACCCCCTAGGGGTGTATGTGCTCTGGCATGCGCCTGTGCTGCAAGCCTGTGAGTGCGCCACTCTCCTTATCATGTGAAGCCCGCGGCCAATTGCATTTCCTGCAGTCATGCATTTAGGCAGCCGTGCGACACTACCTCGGCAGTCTGGTACTCGCCCAATTCGTGCGTGCATCTTTGCCGTACTGTGTTCTAGTTCCGTGTGTTGAGATACATACTGTCATTGTTTGGAGTGTTCCTGCGTTGTTGTTGTTGTTGTTGTCTTGCCATGTTATCACCTCAGTTTTTGCTTGTTTGTGTCGTGTTGTGGTCGGCTGTAGTGTCTGTTGTCCCCTACTTGTTCATCTGCCAGCAGCAGCAGTGCCAGTTAGATGTCTTACAGCAATCCTTACAGTTGCTGATGGACAAAGTCATGGCACGGGCTGCCCTACTGCACCAGCTCCTGGGTGTCCTGGTTTCTGCCACTTACCCATGTCCGCTGTTGTTTCCACCCTTTAACGACACTAAGAACACTGGGAAACATGTTTGCGTTTTCTGAAAATGCATTTCACAGCATTTCAGGTCATGAATGACTCCCTACAGTGGTCGTTATTCTTGTCCTGGGCATCACCAGACACTTTCTTTCTGCTCCACAAGTTGGCTCCAATCTCAGACCCTGTGGCTCTTTCCTTTAACAAAATATGTGTGCTGCTAAGTAACTACTGTTCCCAGCAATACCATGTTGTCCTGTATTGGCTTGAGTTCCACCAGTACCATAAACAGTCTGGTCAGTAATACCGTTCTTGTGTCATGGACTTTCAGGGTCTCAGCCACATATGCGACTTCACTTGCACCAATCAGCATTGCAGGGTGTTGAATGCAGACTTCTTGATTCATGATGTTGTCATTCAACTGGCACCAAATCCAGAGGTCCACATGGCTGTGTTGAAACTCGATAACCCCTCACTGGAAGACATCGTGCGAATAGCTCGATATGGGGGCCACCGTCTCCTTGATCAATTTGGTGCCTTATACACACCTAGGTTCCCCAGAGGTGTCTCCCACCTCTTGGCACTTGGTCGCATACAGTGATGGTTCTATCACCCTCCATGGGTGGTTCTCGGTCCTGACCACCTATAAACACGTTCCCCGGCTCCTGACCCTACTGGTAGCTGACCAGCCCTCAGCTTCAAACATTTTTTGACTTGGTGTTTTCACACTGTTTCTGATGAAGTTAAAGTCATTTCCACTGCTGTCCCTTTCCAGGACCTCGACGATCTGTGCTTGGCCTATGCCTCTCTGTTTCAGTCTGACTTAGAGTGTGCTTCGGACTTCCAGGCACACATTGCTCTCCAGCCAGATGCTAAGTTGTGATTCTTCCGGGCTCGTCCCATTCTGGTGGTCTTCATCCAGCAGTCAAGCAAGAGCTCGATTGACTGCAGGCTGCTGGCATCACCGAGTCCATGAAAGTGAATGCTTGGGCGACCCTGTTAGTGGAGATCAGGAAACCCAATGGCTCCCTTCGCCTATTTGGGGTTTTTGGAGTTACAATCAATGCTCGGTCACTGGTTGAAACTTATCACATTCCACGACCAAACTTGCACATGACGAGTGCTTCACTAAGATCAAACTGGCGGAGGCTTACCACGTATTAATATTAGATGAAGGATCCCAGAACATTGTTGTTATCCACACGCCTTTCAGATTATACGAGGGTAATCGCAAAAGTACGTAGACCTGTTTATTTCTACAGTGGTGTACATCAGTTTACAGCTTGAACATTTAGCTATTTCTCGACATAATCATCATTTCTGTTGATGCATTTTTGTAGACGCTGTGGCAGTTTATTTATGCCCATGTCATACCAGTTTGCCGCCATTCTGTTCAGAAAATTATGAACCTCTTCTTTCCTCAGTGC
Source organism: Schistocerca americana (assembly GCF_021461395.2). Taxonomy (NCBI): domain Eukaryota; kingdom Metazoa; phylum Arthropoda; class Insecta; order Orthoptera; family Acrididae; genus Schistocerca; species Schistocerca americana. The sequence goes on from NC_060120.1 coordinate 279,506,287, forward strand.
CAGCCATTTTCCAGAGATACTTGGAGCAGAACAAATAGCCCATCCCGGCTTGCGTCAATTATCTCCATGACATCTTGGTCACTAGCCGTACACGCCACGAGCATTTGCAAAGCCTCAGTATCGTATTTCATGCCCAGCAGGCTGCAGGCTTATGCTTTTGGATGGAGAGGTATAGTTTCTTTCAACCAGAAGTCGAATACCTGAGTCACTGACTCAGTAAAGAGGCATTCGTCCATCGGATCGCAGTGTCATGGCCATCAACTCCCTTCCCTGCCATAAGGATTTATCTGACCTCCAGGTTTTTTGGGGAAGATTAACTAACCTCCAGGTTTTTTGGGGAAGATTAACTACTACTTAAAGGCCCTTGAGTCGGTCCCATTGCCAACAGCCGATGGCTCTCTGCAGGCTTGCTGGCCCTCCTCCCTGCATCCACAAGAATTGGAGGTGCCATACAATGCTGTGCCCTCCGGTGACTTTTTGCTAGATTCCACATACTGCCCTCCCAACACACCAATGACAGCGGATGACACAGGGTCTCCCTCCGTACCCTCCTTCCGCCCAACATGGCACCATCCAGGGGAATTTCCTGCCCTACGCACAGGTTTCAGGGGATCTGGTTTCGGAAGGCGTGGAAGTTGAATGCATGCCAGAGGGTATGGACCTGGATATCCACTTGGGGTCTCTGTGCTCCGGCATGTGCCTGTGCCACCAGTCTCGCCGTCCGACTCCACCACTCTCCGTACCACAAGAAGTCCACGGCCAATCACATTTCCTACAGTTATGTGTTTAGGCTGCTGCATAATGCTACCCCAGCAGTCTGGTACTTGTCGTAGTTCGCATGTGCATCTCTACCATACTGCATTCCAATTCCATGTGTTGAGGTACATAATGTCATTGTTTGGAGTGTTCCCGCATTGTTTGTGTCTCACCGTGTTATCACCTCAGTTCTTGCTTCATGTTGTGTCCTGGTTGGTTGTAGTGTCTGTCGTCCCCTACTTGTTGGTCTGTTCTGTCTGTTTGTTGTTAGCAAAACCTACAGCAGCTCCCCCGCCTAGCGGCTTTGCAGCTTCATTCTCTGCCGTGCACTGCTCGCTGGCCGCTCATGGCTATAACAGCGAGTAACTGACAGATTCCAAACTGGATGATTGAGTGAGGGAGTGACTGAGTGAAGCTGTCCGGTCAGTGGCGGCAGTCTAAATACGTGCTGTTGAGAGGGCGTTGGTGGTGGGTTTCTTGTGGGTGTGTCTCTGGTCTTCCTCGTGTTAGGTGTGCTTGATTCAGCACCTAGTAATTGATCTTTGCACTTCATCTTTGCCGAACAGTGTGCTGGCGATAGCTTATGCCAGAACACTAAGGCTTCATTATATTAGGACATGTTTTAGAACAGGTATGCCTTTTCATATTTTAAGCGTATGTTCTCCACATGTATGGAACTAATACTTTTTGTTATGGCAGATTTTATTGTTGTAAGGAGTAAACTGTCCACTAACTCTCGTATTTTGTTCTCCAATGTTTTGCTGCAGACCTTAGGATGGTCAGCACTGACGAAAACCTGTAGCCTAAGGAAAAAAAAAATTTGTGATCATCGGTTGAAATAAATTTATTTAAGCACTTGTCTGTTGTTGAATTTTGCTGTTACTCTTTCTGTCAGCCACAATGAATTTCCTTGTGTATTATGGCGTTCAGCAGATAAGAGGTATGCTCCTAGTGGTGTGAGTAGGTTTGTCTTGTTCTTTGCCCATCTTTATACTGTGCTTGTGCAGTTTGTGACAAGTCCTGTTATTCATGCTGTCACCTTGAGGACATCTGGTCAGAAGGCTGTTCCCAATACTTTCTCTTGTGGTGTGTGTAACATCATGAAACTTCTGACGTGTTTGGTGAAATTCTCATTGTTCTTCTGAACATGTACAATGTATTGCTTCTTGCATCCAAGGGCCTGTAAGGATACATATTTATGTTGCACATATTAGAAAAACACCATATCAATTTTTTTCTAGTTCAAGTGATGATTTAACTGTATGAGCAGATATTGGTCTTGGTATTACAAGTTCTGATATATACATGTAAGTTATTACAGTAACAAAATGTAATAAATTAAAGCCATGACTAAAGTGAGATTTTAAAATTATTAAAAGACAAATGTTTAAGTGGCAAAATGTGATTATAAAAGGTGATTCTAGATAATAAATAATAACATGTACAAGAACAAGCATCAGAAGCTAATAACAAAATAATTTAAGAATGATAAAATAACTAGGAAAAATAATGAAATTGATGAAACCCCCAAAGACTGAAGTAAGTACCCTCCAGAATGTGGCATATTCAAGACGTGGTTGGAGGAACTTAACCACCAGAGGATGTTTTGCCATTTCACATGACAAGCCTATCTAAAAAGAGTAGCTATTGCTACTTTTCATGTCAGTTGTAAATTAAATGCTAAGACAGAGATCGGTCACATGTTTCATAAAGTCATCTGTACATTCATCACTATGACTCTTCACTCTTTTGTGTCACACACATATCTGTACCACACAATATATTTAAAAGTTATCTAGTCCAGAGCTTGTTTTGTGAACTGTTTTTTAAAGAAATTAGCGGGTATGGACTTAACAGAGTTCAAATAGAAATGCCTTCTACTGTTTATAGAAAATATGAGGGTTGCCCAGAAAGTTATGCACTGCATTTTTTTTCTCAGCTGAAAACAATGCTACAAATGCGAAATGTTGCTTATTTTATTTGAAGTCTCCTGAGTGAGCATGCCAAGTTTCCATCACTTCCAACAGACAACGTACCTGCAGTGAGTTTAAAAATGGCATCTGTAGATGATGTATGTCACTAGCAATGTGCCATCATTGAATTTCTTACTGCAGAGAAAGAAACTGTGGGGATTATTCACAAATGCTTGTGCAAAGTTTATGGTGCATCTGCTGTTGACAGAAGAACAGTTAGTTGCTGGGCATGGAGGGTGAGGTCATCAGAAGGCAGTCTGGCGGAGCTCCAGGATTTGCAGTGGTTGGAGAGACTATCCACGGCTGTCTCACCTAACATGTTGCAGTGAGATGATGTTGTCATTCACAAGAACAGATGCATTATGACTCAGCAGTTGGTGCTGAAATCTGTCAATGATGAGGTGATCCACACAGTGAAGCACTGGCTCTGCCACCAGGACAAGGATTGGTATTGACAGGGCATATATGCCCTTGTTTCGCGCTGGAGGAAGGCCATAGAAAGGGATAGAGATTATGTGAAAAATGGGATGTGTACAAAAAACACCATTCTTTCATGTGTATAATTCTCATTATGTTCAATAAAGAATTGTTGAAGGGAAAAAAAAATGTGGTACATTACTTTCTGGGCAACCCTCGTACGTTTTCATGGGAAGTAGCTTATCATGAGACATATATGAAATAACTTGATGATATCCTAGGTGCTTTAGAGGGCCCTGATAAATAAAGAAACAACAATAAAACTGACCACAGTATTATACAGTTCAAGTTACAGGTTAATATCTTTCTCTCCGAAAGGAGTGTTCCATAACCAGCTGTAGCAGTGTTGCTAGATGCTTTTCCAGGTGATATGTTCACAATCTAGAAGCACAAGTGGTTCTTCTTAATGGAATGTGATATTTATAGATTTTTTTGCAGTTAATATTGCAAAGGCACAGGACATTTTTGTGGAGAATGTTTATTTGTATTTCATCTCTCTGTCTCTGTCTCTCACCCCCTTTCCCTGCTCTCTCTCGCCCCCTTTCCCTGCTCTCTCTCTCTCTCTCTCTCTCTCTCTCTCTCTCTCTCTCTGTGTGTGTGTGTGTGTGTGTGTGTGTGTGTGTGTGAGAGAGAGAGAGAGAGAGAGAGAGAGAGAGAGAGAGAGAGAGAGGTGGGGGGGGGTGGGGGTGGGGGGGGGGGAGGTCCTTGATCAGTTGTTTAATTCATTGCTCAGCTCTATTTTCAGTTTATAACAACCATATCATCCAATTACCTATTTGTGAAATAAAGTGTTCTATGATCGTATTGTGTTACTAGCTTTTGGTCATGCCTGTGAAGCAGTGTCACCTTGCCACCACATTGCCACATTATAACTTTTGACTCACAAGTAAATCCATGATATAAACACTCTGAATACTGATTTTTCGTAACCTACACACTCTTAATATAATTAACTGTGTTTGCACCTCTTTGAAAATTAACTGTAGTCAGGGAACCATAAGAAGATCTGTGACAGCTCACAGCACTAATGCCAGCCTTCATCTGCGAAGCACTAAAGGCTGCAGCTGAAAACAGTAACTGTCTGCAGAGTTGTGACAACAATGAGCTGATGCCATAGAGACATTGATAATCAAGCTGAGGTTGGCCTGCAAATCTCCCGCCCTCAGTCCACTGCAACTGTCAGGGATCAACTTATGCTGTTTCAACTATAGGCTGTCCTGCTTCATATGAATCATTTAGTGGATGGACTAGGAGATTGTGAAATAAAGTTGTGAACTTTACATATACTGCTTAATTTCAGCAATTTTCCTGATAGATGATGTTTTCTAGTAAATTGCAGTAGTGGCATACATCACCAGATATGGATCAATACTGACTCTTCTTGTGAACATTCTTTCTGAAAACAGTTTATCACAGTAGTCACCACGCCCTGAAGGACAAATATTGAAAAATGCAACTTGTTTGTTCAACTTAGAACAGTTACTGAATATGATGTTTCCTGAATGCTTTTAATGTTTGTTATACCAGAATAAGACTTGTGGACTTGAAATTACTTCGTATTCAGTTATTACATTAAGAATTTGTTAACAAAACTGAATTTAATACTGGAATTATGTCAATAAAAGTCAAGCAAGGACTGAAACAATGACACAACAAAATTCTGAGGCCCCTCTTCTTACATTCATATACAACAATGCCATTGTTGTAACTGGTGAAACTTTTCAGTCTGAAAGTAGTAACTGAAATATAAAATTTAAAACAAATGAAACAGGCACATGAAATAAAATGTAGACACCTTTAATTTTTACTGTTGGTGTTTTAAAGCAAAACGCTTCTCACACCTTTCAGATTAATATGAGCGTGGCTCTCCTACACAATAATAAAGAATAAATTATCTATTGCATACCTTGCCTGAAGCAGTGCAAATGAGATGTGGTGCTAAGATACTCTTCCATATTCTTCAAGTCTCTAATAATACCGTAATGGCTACCCTTCACCAGCTTATGTGAAACAGTATGGTGCAACATTTGTTGTACCTGATAATGCCGGGAAAGCCTTGCATCCACAGCAACAATATAATAGAGATGACATTTATTTGCAGAAATTCTATTTATTGCTTGTTGCTTTAGTTGTCCCAAAGTCAAATTTTCCATGTCTTGCAGAGCACACTACAATATGACGTTCCACCATCACTGCTAGCAGGCTACTCTACCCAGCTCAATCTGTCTGCATTATACCTCCTACTGCAAAAAAGGTGTTCCCAAAACAGAAAATGTTGCTTCATACCTGCCACCTTTCTGCATGCCAGTGGTCATCAAACTGTGGACTGCAGCCACATGCAGCCCAATCAAAACTTCATTCAGCATCATGTAATAATATGCATCTAGCAACTAAGCGCTGAATCTGGAAATATCAGCTGATGTTAAGAGTTTCTTAAGAGTGTAGTACAGAGGTAGTAATATTTTGACATGTGCTTAATTTGGCGAATTTGGCTATAAGCTAGGTAGGGCTGACTGCTTACCTCAGGAGCAGGTGGGTAAGTAGCATGGCCGCTGCGAAGTTAGGGTATGTAATAGGGGGAATGCTTTTTTGTTTTGTGTTCCACTACTGACAACTCATGGGTGTGCCCAACTGGAACTGATCAGCTGCTGTGGTATAAATTTCAAATGGAAGTAGGATGGATTAATGAATGCACAATATAGAGGAGTCATCTGAAAATGTGGTACATATTTGAACCAAGGAACATGAAATTAAATTAATGGTGTTGTAATACAATTCAGTGAATAGAAAAAACATGACATTCAAAACACTCGTGATTTTTGTCTCATATTGTTTGACACATTTAAGGATAAGTACAATTACTGTTAGTAATCAATTAATCATCAACTCACACAGCAAATACAACAGTTTGTCAGGCAATTACAGTGTCACATCTTTGGGATTGCTGAGGGTGGCAGCAACATGATACAGACAAAGTCCTCTGGAACTGTTCTGAATTATGCTGACTTTTAAGGATCAGTACTTGGGACCGCTAACTAACTTACCAAGCTAAAATGTCTTACCAACTCTACTCTTACAGTAATTGAGCCAATTTCAAATCTCTAAATAAATAAGTGTTCCTTTTCTTGGTGTTCATGGGGTGGGGCGGGGCGGGAGTGGAGTCATATTAATTATAGCCAGTGGACTAAACTCAGTGCAAGGCATGTCCTGATATGGAAATTGTTATTCATCATTTACTGTAGGCTTGTCTACTGAACTGACATCTCCTTATCATACTTGTACCATTGATTTCGGACCTTTATGACTAGTTAGAGAAATTTAGCCTCACCAGCAGTGGCCTTTCAATTGTAGCATCCAAATATTTCCTTAGACAGCATTGGCGTAACTCTCCATTCACCCCATTAATTTCGTTTCCACACTTTAACATTCAGCTTAGTATGGATCAGTATCTCTCCAGACAGAACTCAGCTCAAGCTTATCTCCATCCAAAACAAGACCTACCCTATACCCATATATAGAGTGTTAACCACAGACTAAAGGCAAAAAATAAATAACATTATAATTTATGTGTGTTTCTAATTAATAATCTCATCGATACATATGCTGCCCAAAGTGCTACTCCATGATCTCAGTACTGGTTCTCAAGCAAAAAAGTTTGATGACCACTGCTCTTCGCTCTCCACTGGGATAACCTGTTGTATGATTCCCCCTGTAGAAAAAGTGTTTCCAGATGACAAGGGGAATGGCTTGGCTGTCCCCAGGTCCAATGGCTGCCACACCACCAATGCAGAAGACTATGCATTGAGTAACAAATCATTTATGTTAACCATTGGATGAGTTCAGATCATTTACCTTTTGTTTTCCTTCATGCATTGAAGGCTAGGACAATATTTAAATACCCAATATCAGGTAATCTTACGATTTTGCAAGTTGTTGATTACACTTCTCTTTCTATATGAGCATCATTACATTTTCATAAATCAATCAAATCATATTTTTGAAACACACCACTAGCCAGTTGAAGGAACACTGTTCCATTATAAGTTTTCTGTAGGGCTTCAAATCCGTAAGCCACATATCTTCTGTTCATAGTCTTTGGTCCTATTAGTCTTACCATCATGCAGAACTGCTTATTTATTAATGATACTCTGTGGAAAATCCTGACAGTTCATATGAATATGTCCACGGCATTTTCACAAGGAAGGTTGTCATTACTACTTCAGCATAGGCAAAATATCTTCTGCTGATAGAATTGTGTTAATTATGACAAATTTTCCCTCTTCTTTTAGCAGTGAGTTCTGGAAGAGTTCCAGAAACAATCATACAAATTTTGTTCAAGGAACTTGAGAATAGTGTTATTTCATAAAAGAAAAAACTGATATTCAGTTGTTAGCATCCCACTTAGACAATGAGTGGAAATCATTTAGCTCTATTATGACAGACATAGAAGAATTATAGGCAAACATATTGTAAATCTTGCTCTGGAGATGGATGTGCCAAGAGAGTGGATTACGGATGGAAAGGACTATCATTGTTTTAATAATCAAATTCAGAAAGTTTGAAGGAAACAAAGATTGTTGCACTGTCTACTTAAAAAAGAATGCACCTCGATTGGCAGGCAAAAATAAGTAGAAAGTTTTGCACTCAAAGAAGATCAGTGTGTAAAACATACAACTTCCTCACCTTAGTGAAAGATTTTGCTGAGAACCTGAGAAAATCCTGGTTATACTTAAAATCACTAAGCAGGCCAAAAACTTCTACCCAGTCACTCGTTGACCAGTCTGGGGTGGCAACAAAATACAGCTATAGAAAAGCTGAAGTTTTAAATATCACATTTATAAAATCATTCACACAAGACAAATGTACAAACATACTGTCATTTGACTGTGACACAGACACATGGAAGACATAGAAATAGGCATCCATGACATAGAGAAACAATTGAAAGAGGTGTAAACAAATAAATCACCCAGTCCAGATGGAAATCCAATCCAGTTTTACAGAGAGTAGTCTGCAACCTTGGTCAGTTACTTAACTAGCATTTATCATGAATCCCTCAACCAGCACAAAGTCCCAAGAAACTTGAAAAAAGTGCAGGTGACTCCTGTGTATAAGAAAGGGAAAAGAATAGACCCACATAATAACAGATCAACATCCTTAGCATTGAATTGCTGCAGAATTCTTGAACACATTCAAATATAATAAATTTTTCTTGAGACAGAGAAGCTTCTGTCCACAAACTAGCACAGATGTAGAAAGCATTGTTTGTGTGAAGATCAGCTCAACCTCTTCTCGTATGGTATCCGACAAACCATGGATGGGGGACAACAAGCAGACTCCTTCTTCTTAGATTTTTGGAACGTGTTTGACATGGTGTTCCACTGCAGACTATTGTTGAAGGTTCGAGCATATGCTTTAACTCCCCAGGTATATGATTGGCTTGAAGACTTTTTAAGTAATCGATCCCATTATGTTGCCCTCAATGGCAAGTGTTCATCAAAGAAAAAGGTTTATACAAATCAAATGACAGTTTCAGAGACGTACTGGTCTCATACAGAAATGATTTTATGTATATAGACTGAAGCGACGAGTGAAAATTTATACCAAGGCCAGGAATCGAACCCAGGTCTCCTGTTTACTAGGCAGGTGCAGTAGCCGCTAAGTCACCTTGGCACAGCAGTTCACACAACTGCACACATTACTCTGGCATATGACCCTCCTCAATCCAAATTCTCACTGGTGCCCAAGTCTACTTTAAATTCCCCCTTACATATGTACAGAACTGTTGAGGCTCCCCTTGTTCTGGAATAGTGCCTAAGCATCGAATGCAAATGAAGGATCCAGCCTGAAACCCAGAAGCAGGTAGTTATACAAACAGATGACACAGCTTCAGAGAGTTTACTGGTCTCATACAGATATGATTTTATAGAGTGAAGCAGTAAGTGAAAAATGTATCAAGGACAGGAATCAAACCCAGGTCTCCTGCTCACTAGGCAGGCTTGTCAGTCACCAAGACAACTGCACGCATTACCCTGGCACACCTCCCTCCTCGATCCAAATTCTCACTGCCACCCCAGTCTACTCTAAATTCCCCCTTACATTTGCACAGATTATCATGGCACACCTCCCTCCTCAATCCAAATTCTCACTACTGCCCCAGTCTACTTTAAATTCCCCCTCTCATTCCTGCATAGTAAGCAGGAGTCCCGTATTCGATCCCTGTCCTTGGTACAAATTTTCACTTATCGCTTCAGTCTATAAAATCATATCTATATGAGACCAGTAAAGTCTCTGAAACTGTGTCATTTTATTTGTGGAGATACCTGCTCCTGGGCTTCAGGGCTGGATCCTCCATTTTCATTTGATGGTGAGGTGTCATTCCAGAACATGGGGAGCCTCAGCAATTCTGTCTGTGTGTAAGGGGAAATTTGGATTGAGGAGGGAGGCATGCCAAGGTAATCTGTGCAGTTGTGTGAATTGCTGTGCTGAGGAGCTTAGTGGTTAACACACCTGCCTAGTAAGCAGTAGACATAGATTCAATTCCCGGCCCTGACACTAAATGTCACCCATTGCCTCAGTCTATTGATAGAGAGACAAGGGATTCGTCAGGAGTGCTCCAGGGAAGCGTCATAGGACTGCTCTTATTCTCCGTATACAAAATAATGTGACAGAAAGGGCAAGCAACAATTTGTGGCTGTTTGCTGACAATGCTGTGGTGTACGGGATGGTGTTGTCATTGATTAACTGTAAGAGGATACAAGATGACTTAGACAGAATTTGTAGTTGGTGTGATGAATGTTAGCTTGTTGTGAATGAAGAAAAACGTAGAGTAATGCAGGTGAGTAGGAAAACCAATCCTGTAACATCCGAATACAGCATTAGTAAGGTGATGCTTCACACAGTCACACCAATTAAATATCTAGGTGTAATGTTGCAAAGCCATAAGAAATAAGCATATCAGGCTGTTGTAGGGAAGGCGAATGCTCTACTTTTTTTTTATTGGGAGAAATTTTGAAAAGTGTACCTCATTCATAAAGGGGGCAGTGTATAGAATGCTAGAGCAACCCATTCTTGAGTGCTGTTCGTGTGTTTGGGATCCCCACCAGTTTGGATTAAAGGAAGATATAGCAATTCTGAGGTGTGCTGCTAGACTTGTTACCAGCAGGTTCAATCAGCATGCAAGTATTATGGAGGTGCTTCGTAAACTCAAAGGGAACACAACACTCTTTTCATGAGCCACTATTGCAGAAACTCGGTGAACCAGCGTTTGAGACTGACTGCTGAATAATTCCACTGCCACCAACATACATTTTACTTAAGGAGCAAAAAGATCAGATGTGAGAAATTAGGGCTCATGTGTAAGCTTTTAGACAGTTTCTCCCCTCGCTTTACTTGTGAGTGGAACAGGAAAGGAAATGACTAGTAGTGGTACATGGTACCCTCTGCCGTGCACCACACAGTGGCTTACAGGGTATGTGTGTATATGTAGATTAGGCAACACATCAAAAAGTTTCCACAAAAGTATTAACAGTTTCATTACTGATTTTTTTCTAAAAGAAACATTAAATTTTGAGTGGTGTGACCCATGAAAATAAAAAAAACAAAGTTGTTGCCTTGCCTTTACTTCAGAATTCTTGGAATTATCAGAGAATTGTTCCTGATGTAGCAGTAGTTTCAGAGAATTTCATGTGTACATTTGCTAAGTGTCACAGTTCGACAGTTTATAAAACTCAAGGATTTTTCTGAAGAAGGATTCGTCTGGAAGCTTGCAATGTTCAGTCCTGTTAATGTATCTATTGTCAAATTTGATGAGTTGTCACCTTTACTACTTCCATTATGTATACACCTCCAAGGACTTTTCATCACCATATTAAAATCAATGATACTGAAATTTAATGTTGTGTGACAAGTACCAACACAAGCAATTCATTTACTTGGATTTTTATAAACAAACTAGCCTTCTGCCTGCAGCTTCACCTGTATATACATATGTCACATATATTTTACACATATTTTTATAATTCACATAAATTTAGCACTTTTCAAATATATTTGTACATGTATTTCATCAATATCCATAGCCCTGCAGTTTCTCCTGAATTCTGAGAAAACTTGTAATTCTGCCAGTAACTGATTGTTGTTTCAAGAAGAAGGACTGTCACTGGCGGCTGTCTGATTTATCACTGTTTTACTCCATGCGTCTCTATAGAGGACGTTAAATGTATCTGTGAAATTGCACCATGTGACATGATCTTTGGCCCCAAAACACGCTGGCAAAATTATTGGCTCGTTGCAGTGCTCATTCTCTTAAAGTGGTTGATGAACTGAACAACGCAAATAAGAGACAGATAGTGCTTCATTTTTCTGAAGTATTGCAAGTTAACTTACGACAGGAAAAAATACCTTCCTCATCATCACCCATCCCTAAAATAATAGGGGTATCTTACTCCCGTAGCATTTTTATACAACTAATGAGTGAATGTAGATGAAAAATTTGATTGAATTCCTTCAAGCATTCCTGAATTATGCTTTTATGTCATGTCTTTTCACCTACACCTTCATTGATAGGAGAGCTGTTTGTGACACAGTCATAGTAAATTGTTCCAGTTAGCAAGTGATACATTTGCCAGTTTTGCTAGAAGTTCCTTCAGGTGTTATGTAGATATGCTGATCTAGCACCATGTTTGCTCCATCTCCTACCCCCAACTGTACGAATTAAACTCCATTGGCCATCACCAATAAGTCTAGCGATCCCTAGTATCAGTGGTAATAATATACTTTTACGTATCATATCTTTTCATCCCTAGCCTTAGGAGTGGTTCCCATACACAATATTTTTATATAAATAATTATGCAAATAAAAAGTAATGTACATCTGATCTACAACTGCCTCTGCAAATCATACTTAAGTGCCTGGCAGAGGGTTCATCAAACCACCTTCATAATAATTCTCTATTATTTAAATCTCGGGCAGTTTTGCATTCAGAGGAGAAAGTTGGGGATTGAAATTTCATGAGAAGATTCTGCCAAAATGAGAAATACCTTTGCTTTAATGATGTCCACTCCAAATCCTGTATCACGTCAGTGACACTCCCTCCCCTATTTCACGATAATATAAAATGTGCTGCTCTTCTTTGAACTTCCTTGATGTACTGCATAATCCTATCTAGTAGGATCTCAAACCATGCAGCAGTACTCCAAATAAAGACTAGCAAGTGTAGTGTAGGCAGTCTCTTTAGTAGAACTGTTACATTTTTTAATTGTTCTGCCAATAAAACGCATTATTTGTTTGCCTTCTCCACAACATTTTCTGTGTGTTCTTTCCAATTTAAGTTGTTCGTAATTCCTAGGTATTTAGTTGAATTTACGGCCTTTTGAGTTGACTGATTTATCATGTAACTGACGTTTAACAGATCCTTTTAGCATTCATGTGGATGACCTCACACGTTTCATTGTTTAGGGTTAATTACCAATTTTCACATCATTCAGGCATCTTTTCAAAATCATTTTGCATTTATATTAATTTTCTGATGACTTTACTAGATGATAAACTACAGCTTCATCTGAAAATAATCTAAGATGCCTGCTCAGATTGTCTCCTAAATCATATATATAGGTAAGGAACAGCAGAGGGCCTATAACACTATCTTGGGGAACACCAGAAATTGCTTCTGCTTTACTCGATGACTTCCTGTCGATTACTATGAACTGTGGCTGTGAACTGTGCACATACAAACCTTGAGTGTGCTTGCTCCAGACCTTCCTGAATTATGCTTTTATGTCACACCCCATTTTTCACTCCTAGCCCATGGGTGGTACTTGTTCCATATCATTACAAAAACTTTTGCAGGTATTCGCACTACAGCAAACCAAAGTTTCATCTTAATCAGATAAATGATATAGGAATGTGTAGAAGACAAACAAAAAACAAATGTTCATTTTTATGCAATAGATTTCCGTTCTTCATTATTCAGTATAAAATATCACTGTATAAAATACTGTGCTCCTCAGCTGGAAATTAATTTGTTATCTGATCATTATGCTGCCAATTAAAATAATACTATTTTCAGTTGGAAATGTGTTTAGATTGTCTGTTTTCTTTTTCAGGAAATGTTAGAAGTTATGTCAAAGATGCCAAATGTTGTTCAAGCCACAAACTGTCCTCACTTGTTTGAAAGGCTGGAGGTTCTTCAGGAACAACTTACACTGTGTGAAAAAGCTTTGGCTGAATATCTGGAAACTAAGAGACTGGCATTTCCACGCTTTTATTTTGTTTCTTCTGCTGACCTGTTGGATATTTTATCTAATGGAAACCAACCTGAACTTGTAGCAAGGTTAGCAATATCAGTACTTTCTTTGAAGCAGAGTTATGGCGAGTTTGATGTAATTTCTGTAAACCCATTAACTTCACCATAATTTTTCATACTGCACAAGTTCCCCACATGACAAGAAAGTTTATCTGCAATAGGTTGTAGTAATATGTTTGCAAAATGGCAATGTTTTTCATCTTTGTGACATTAAAGGAAATCATTTCAGAATAATTTCCAGCTAGAGATTCTGGAAATCAGTCTCATAAAGCTATACAGTATAAAGCAAGGAGGTAAAAATGTTACGGAAGAATGGAAGCATGGGGAGTGAGGAAAGAGATAATGCCAGTTATAAATGTCATGTAAAAGAAAGAAAAAAGTAGAAGGATGTATAAAGTGTTTTATTTGAGGTGTCAAGGAATTTTCAGTTTGCTAATAGAGTATATGTTGGGTAAAAATGATAGAGGAAGACCAGAGCTTAATTACAGGTTTAAGTGGTTGTAAGTTATGGAGGGTAGAGAAATGAAGTTTCACAGGATAGACTAGCATGTGGATAGTAGCATCTGCTTCACTGTGTTATTATGTTTGTACATAACTTTTCACTATTCTATTGAATGTTTTGTATAATGCCTCTTAATCACAGCAGTTAATCATTAGCATAAATGTCAACAAAATTTACATATCATTCCAGGTAGTCCTTTTATACTGTCAAGGATTATCTGAAGTGATATGACAATTTTGTTGACATTTATGCTAATGATTAACTGCTGTGATTAAGAGGCATTTTGCAATATATTCAGTAGAATAGTGAAATACAGCGTACAAACAAATACCATAGTAAAGCAAATATTGTATGCATCTATTTATGTGTTTGTAATTCTATATATTTATGTGTCTGTATGTATATATTTATTTGTTGGCAACAACTGCACAATTTGTATTGCATGCAGATGGATAAATCTGCATCAATTAAAATGTAAATTTTCAGTTGTTGAAAATCATATATTTCTGAAAGTTCTTCACCAATTACTTTGAAATTTCGACACGATGTTGCATTCAAATATGAGTTTGCTTTTATACATATGCTAGAATGTGATGTGGTATATAAATATATGTGCAATAATAAAGGGTCACGTTGTGAGCCTGTCAGTTTGAGGCTCAACTTAGCTGGCTGACTTTTGCCTGGAGGGAAAAATTTTAGTGGATGCAGAAATGATTCACTGTCTGAATGTCTCATAAGGAATCAATACATGGAGTATCTATAATATAACAAAACAAATATCAAAGAACAGCACAGCTGCACAAAGATACACACAGTGCTCCTAGTGGTTGGAAACCAAAGTAATTAACTTCTGTGCTGCACATGCTATGCACACACCACAGAACATAATCTTACCCGCATGTGGTGTGAAAGCCCAGGCTGTGGTGATAGCAGACATGCTGAAGTAGTCACTAAATCAGCCCCCTTGGTGGAAGCAGAATGTCTTTGTTGTGGAAGCATGTGGGAAAGAGTAGTCTGCATCCAGACCAATTCGTCTGTGCTGGTAGTTGCGGTTGTGCTTGCGGCAAAAAACTGGTTGTGGGTACTGGAGGCAAGAGCTGTCCCTGAGATATTCAATGTGGACCAGTGTAAGATGGCTGTAATGGTGGCTGTAATGGTGGCTTCACTCCTTCCATGCGTAGCATGACAATCGCGTATGTTTTCAAATCATTGTGTGTGTAACAATAAGGCATGCCATGTCGAGAAGCTTGTGACATTTGAGCTTGTGTGATGTGTTTGTTAAGATGGTGCAATAATTCCAGTTCGTCCTGAATGATATTGAGCTTATCTGTACCAAGGAATTCGCTGGGGAGGCACAATCTTTCTCGGTATGCCAGCTCAGTGGCTGAGAAATCAATCTGGTTTGTACAGTTTCCTCATGACCAACAAAACTAATGGCAAGGAGGTTGTCCAAGACATATCATGACATGTTATTGCCACTTTCAACAAAAGGTGCCAGTGCTCCAGTGTCCTTTTAGTGGCTGGGTGGCAGCTCATGGTCTTGTGAAGGTTATAGTTTTAGATCTTGACGAGTTGATTGAAGAGTTCAAACTTGAATTGTCTCCCCGTTCAGTGTTGATATTCTGCGGCTAACCAAACCACACTAACCACATAGAGGTGAATGCAGAGGCTAAACTCTTGGCCATAATATTATCCAGGGGAACTGCTTCTGGTCAATGTGTATACCGATCAATCATTGTGAATGGATATCTGTTGCCATTTGAGCGTGGCAGCAAACACACAATATCCAAGTGTACATGGGTGAAACACGCTGTCTTGTCTGAGAAGTTACAAGATGCGTGGTTGTGGGAGGATATTTTGCTTCACAGACACTGAAGACAGGCTTTTGCCCATTGCCAACAGTATTTCTCAAATTTTGGCCAGACAAGCTCTTTAGACAGGAGACGGAAGGTAGGTCGTACACCTGTGTGACATAAATTGTGAATATGATCAAATGCTTGCCTGCGGAATGCTGGGGGGAAGGAGTGGACAAGTTCGTCTTTGAAGATGTTGCAGTATAGTTTCACCTCTGTCCTGGAGATGTCACCAATTGCAACTGGAGTGATGAACTGGTACCTTCTGTGAGAGTGGGAAGTTCATCATCAGTTTGCTGTGCCTCCGTTAATGCTGTAAAATCTGTATGGTTTGTCATGCTGCTGGCATATGAAAGGCAGTCTGCTATGTTATTGTCTATGCCAGATAAGTGTTGAAATCTGTGCAGAACTGTGCCATGAACTTGAGCTGGTTGAACTGACATGGAGAGCAATTTGTGCTGTTCCATTTGAGTGTGTGGGTCAAGGGCTTATGATCAGTAAATATAGTAAACATGCGAGCCATGATCTCGGGGGGAGTACTTAACGGCTCTATACACTGCCAACAACTCACGGTTGTAAATACTCAATTTCATTTGTGATAGTGGTAGCTTTCTTGAAAAGAACGCTAGTGGCTGCCAGGCACCTTCTATGTGTTGTTGAAGTGTGACGACAGTAGTTGTTCGATTCGCGTCAGTAACCAAAGCTCAAAGCGCATCAAGTTTTGGGTGTGCTAGCAATATTACTCTAGCCATATTCTGTTTGACATGTAAAAGATGGTGGTCATTTCCTGTGTCCATTTTATCAGACAAGCTTTTCATCTTTGGTCCTGTGAACACTGCCGTAAGTGGCTCCTACAGTTCTGCAGTGTGCTGGAAGTGACGGCAATAAAAATGTAACACACCTAAGAATCTGCATAATTGTTTGATTTAAGAGGCCTTAAGTGTGCTCATTATTCCATCTACTTTTTTTGTCAGAGGCAGGGAACCAGCTGAAGAGATCTTGTGACAGTCTGAAAGCCCACTTGGTTGTGTTGAGAACAATGTCATAATGTTCCAAGCGATTAAATATATCTGTCAGGTGTTGGCAGTGTTGCTTCTTGTCAGCCAGGAACACTATCACATCATCTAGATACACAAAGCAGAGTGGAAGGCTTTGGAGGATAAAAATCTACAAACGTCTGCCAAGTCTGTGCCGTGTTCCGCCGCCTGAATGTCATGAACATACAAAAGATGCTACATAGCTGTTTTTGGAATTTACTCCTGTTTGGAATGCCCATCATGGCCCCTGGTATTTGCGTATGTGCTTTAGTGCAATTCACGATGCAAAAGATGGTTGCATGGTAGTAATTTCTCAGCAATGGCATGGATTACCTATCAGGTACTGTTCCTGCATTTAGTGTGTGCTAATCTCCACAAAGGGTACCAAGCCCCATTCTTCTTAGGCACAAGGTGCACAACAGAGGACCGTGGACTGCTTGATGGTCTGATAATGCCTTTGCCTGCTTTCACTGTGGCGAGTCAATCAGGCACCACAAGCACAAATTTTGCCATGTCAGTAGTAACTCCATTGTAACTGAAGTTTTCCCCTACCTGCACAAATCATAGGATGTGGTTATGAGACCAGAATGCAGGTAGGTGGACGACCACATAAGAAACCTTTGGTTCTTCTGACATCTCACTACATCATCAAAAGAGTAAGGTTGTTGTGTGCTTGTTTTCCACTCTATAACACTTTAGACAACCAGAAGCAATGTGAAGTTGGATTGCACGATTCACACTTCTCTCACATCAGTTGACTTGCTTGATCTGGACAGCCAATCTTCTTCTCTGGATTGCCGGCTCCGTCAATCTCCAAAACCTTCTTCTCCGAAGAATAATTCTGGTCACAGGAATTTATAAGACTCTCTCTCTACTTTTGAAATAATTTAGTACTTTAAGAATACTTTTAGTTCAGTCTTGGTATATTTCAACTTCCACGTATAACATATTCACCATTTTTCACATTAATATTCGAATGTTTTCAAGTCAACCGATTCGTCTCATGTAAGACTCAATAAAATACATCTGCAATAAAATTGGTTTAACAACCACATAATTTATGAACCCGTCTTGCCTTTAGAGAGTCCAATACATGAAGTACTTTAAAGTCTATATTCAATTGTTCATTTTTCTTGAACAATAAGCATAGTCACAAAAACAGCAAAGAATACTACATAATTACTCCTTGTTCTTTCTTCATGGCTTCTGTGGGTAGCATCGTTTGACCGCCATGCTTACAGGCTTCTCATAACAAACTTCCAACCTGCATGTAGAAACAGGTGGCACAGTAGATACGTTTTCACTGTCCCACATATTTTTAAAATATCATGTATTTGTGATGGTAGAGGGATGAGTGGTTCTAGAATTTATGCAGAAATTCTCGAAGCACTACATATCCCTCACCTCAGCTCGAACACGTGATATTTTACACATAATCATCATGTTTGTTAATATCTCATATAATACTAATTCACATTTTAACCAGTATACATTCTATTTCTTTTAATAATCGAGAACAATCTTTTGTTTAATACTTAGCTCTTCTTCTTTTCATTCTACTTTGATACTAACAACTTGAGCATTTCACCTATTGTTGGAGTCAGTTCTTTTATATCTAGGAATCATGTGGACAACATTTCTGATTTCCAATTGTAAACTCCTGGTGTCATAGACACTTGATTATTTCATCCTTTATTCTAATTTTTTGTACTATTTTTTCTTTAGCACGTACTAGTTTCATTATTCACAGTAGTTTTTAGTCTGGAGGAACTTTGGGCAAATGAAAGTATTCTTTCCGACACTCATAAAACTTAATAATGCTAGTGTATATAGAATTCAAACTTACCAGAATAATTCCTATAAAATGTGTGACTTCTGTCTCAATACTGTCCTTTAGCCCTAGGATCAGTACCTATACCTTACATGTTGGTTGACCCTACGAGTGCACTTCCTCCTCCTGTTCTGATAGGTACGCCCCATCATAAAACATCCTTATTCATCAGGCTACTGGTCGTCCTATCTCTATGTAGGTACATGTGCCCTATATCCTTAGCAAATGCCGGGTACACCCCCTTGTCTTTTGTGAGTAGGCCTCATGGTTCATTGCCTAGTATACATCTTTATGTATACTATAATTAAATTTTTCCTGGTAAAAATAAAAATCTATTTTACACCTCACTCTCACTTCTTGATACTTCATTTAGTCCCTGGAGTCCTCCTCTACTTTTCAACTTACTTGGTATATACTATGTCTCTATCCACTCTTCAATATATAGTATGTTTACTTAGGTTATAAGAGTCCCACTATCCTACAAATCATCAGAATATTTGTTAAACTGACATTCCTTAATAATTATCACAATCGATTCCTCTCTGGCTTATGTTCTCTTTCCTTACTCAGTCACAATAAACAACAATGTGTGCATATTTCCCGATGTACACATACCTTCCCCCTACAACACTTGATGGTTCTCACCTTTTGACAGGTCTAGTCAGTAGTTCCATTGTTTGCATACCTGTGTATCTTTGTGTGTATGCTGATGTGCGTTTGTGCAGCCTGATTCTTCAACCTTCGTATCTGAAGATAAGTTGTAGGTTATTGGAAACCACGGAAACCAGGAAGGACTTCTGCGATAGAAATAGATGAACATGGAAAGAGGGAGAAATAGGTAGGTCCTCAAACAAGAAGTAAGAAAGGAAAAAAATAGATTTGGTTGTTAAGATCAAAGAAGAGAAAGAAGACAGCCCCAAAGACAGGAAACCATTCCTGCCCCCCTTCCCCAGGACCACTACCTCGCAGGTACCTGAACGTTTCAATATCTTCAATATCAAACTCCAACTTTTTTTCAAATTTTGGAATTGATCATTCTGACTCTGATTAAAGTCAGTGAACAGTTGATTTACGTGACTGCTTAAATAACTAGTTAATTCACCTGTCAAATCTATTTTAAGATTTTCTACTTTAGTAGTTAAAGCGTCAAATTCAGAATGAGATTTTCACTCTGCAGCGGAGTGTGCGCTGATATGAAACTTCCTGGCAGATTAAAACTGTGTGCCCGACCGAGACTCGAACTCGGGACCTTTGCCTTTCGCGGGCAAGTGCTCTACCAACTGAGCTACCGAAGCACGACTCACGCCCGGTACTCACAGCTTTACTTCTGCCAGTACCTCGTCTCCTACCTTCCAAACTTTACAGAAGCTCTCCTGCGAACCTTGCAGAACTAGCACTCCTGAAAGAAAGGATATTGCGGAGACATGGCTTAGCCACAGCCTGGGGGATGTTTCCAGAATGAGATTTTCACTCTGCAGCGGAGTGTGCGCTGATATGAAACTTCCTGGCAGATTAAAACTGTGTGCCCGACCGAGACTCGAACTCGGGACCTTTGCCTTTCGCGGGCAAGTGCTCTACCAACTGAGCTACCGAAGCACGACTCACGCCCGGTACTCACAGCTTTACTTCTGCCAGTACCTCGTCTCCTACCTTCCAAACTTTACAGAAGCTCTCCTGCGAACCTTGCAGAACTAGCACTCCTGAAAGAAAGGATATTGCGGAGACATGGCTTAGCCACAGCCTGGGGGATGTTTCCAGAATGAGATTTTCACTCTGCAGCGGAGTGTGCGCTGATATGAAACTTCCTGCCAGGAAGTTTCAGTAAAGCTGTGAGTACCGGGCGTGAGTCGTGCTTCGGTAGCTCAGTTGGTAGAGCACTTGCCCGCGAAAGGCAAAGGTCCCGAGTTCGAGTCTCGGTCGGGCACACAGTTTTAATCTGCCAGGAAGTTTCATATCAGCGCACACTCCGCTGCAGAGTGAAAATCTCATTCTGGAAACATCCCCCAGGCTGTGGCTAAGCCATGTCTCCGCAATATCCTTTCTTTCAGGAGTGCTAGTTCTGCAAGGTTCGCAGGAGAGCTTCTGTAAAGTTTGGAAGGTAGGAGACGAGGTACTGGCAGAAGTAAAGCTGTGAGTACCGGGCGTGAGTCGTGCTTCGGTAGCTCAGTTGGTAGAGCACTTGCCCGCGAAAGGCAAAGGTCCCGAGTTCGAGTCTCGGTCGGGCACACAGTTTTAATCTGCCAGGAAGTTTCATATCAGCGCACACTCCGCTGCAGAGTGAAAATCTCATTCTGGAAACATCCCCCAGGCTGTGGCTAAGCCATGTCTCCGCAATATCCTTTCTTTCAGGAGTGCTAGTTCTGCAAGATTCGCAGGAGAGCTTCTGTAAAGTTTGGAAGGTAGGAGACGAGGTACTGGCAGAAGTAAAGCTGTGAGTACCGGGCGTGAGTCGTGCTTCGGTAGCTCAGTTGGTAGAGCACTTGCCCGCGAAAGGCAAAGGTCCCGAGTTCGAGTCTCGGTCAGGCACACAGTTTTAATCTGCCAGGAAGTTTCATATCAGCGCACACTCCGCTGCAGAGTGAAAATCTCATTCTGGAAACATCCCCCAGGCTGTGGCTAAGCCATGTCTCCGCAATATCCTTTCTTTCAGGAGTGCTAGTTCTGCAAGGTTCGCAGGAGAGCTTCTGTAAAGTTTGGAAGGTAGGAGACGAGGTACTGGCAGAAGTAAAGCTGTGAGTACCGGGCGTGAGTCGTGCTTCGGTAGCTCAGTTGGTAGAGCACTTGCCCACGAAAGGCAAAGGTCCCGAGTTCGAGTCTCGGTCGGGCACACAGTTTTAATCTGCCAGGAAGTTTCATATCAGCGCACACTCCGCTGCAGAGTGAAAATCTCATTCTGGAAACATCCCCCAGGCTGTGGCTAAGCCATGTCTCCGCAATATCCTTTCTTTCAGGAGTGCTAGTTCTGCAAGGTTCGCAGGAGAGCTTCTGTAAAGTTTGGAAGGTAGGAGACGAGGTACTGGCAGAAGTAAAGCTGTGAGTACCGGGCGTGAGTCGTGCTTCGGTAGCTCAGTTGGTAGAGCACTTGCCCGCGAAAGGCAAAGGTCCCGAGTTCGAGTCTCGGTCGGGCACACAGTTTTAATCTGCCAGGAAGTTTCATATCAGCGCACACTCCGCTGCAGAGTGAAAATCTCATTCTGGAAACATCCCCCAGGCTGTGGCTAAGCCATGTCTCCGCAATATCCTTTCTTTCAGGAGTGCTAGTTCTGCAAGGTTCGCAGGAGAGCTTCTGTAAAGTTTGGAAGGTAGGAGACGAGGTACTGGCAGAAGTAAAGCTGTGAGTACCGGGCGTGAGTCGTGCTTCGGTAGCTCAGTTGGTAGAGCACTTGCCCGCGAAAGGCAAAGGTCCCGAGTTCGAGTCTCGGTAGGGCACACAGTTTTAATCTGCCAGGAAGTTTCATCGTCAAATTCAGTGTTCAAATTTCCCATACCTTCACATAAATTACTAAAGTTTTTACTTTGTGAATCTACCTTAGCACTTAACAATCCTAAAGTTTTATTCTGAACATCCAATGTATTATTTAATTGATTATTAACTGTATCTAATTCTCTACTTAAATTAGCACTCTGTGCACTAAGTTTTTCACTTATAGTTGCACTTATTTCATTTCTCAAAGAAGCACCCTGGTCATCTATTTTATCATTTGATTGAGTATTTACTGAGTCTAATTTAAGACTTACTTCCTTTCTTAAAGAAGCATTTTGGGCATTCATTAAGCCTAATTCTTCACTTAGTTTCTTTTTTAAAGAAGTAATTTGGGCATTCATGAAGCCTAATTCTTTACTTTGTGCATCTAATCTAGAATTTAATTGTAAACTCTGAGCTTTGACGAGATTCACTAACAGACCAATCAGGTCCCTCTCTACTAATTTTCATAGCCACTGTTGGTGGCTGAGCATAATAACTACACTAATACAGTCTAGTGAATGGTTTCTTCAACTTTATACTTGAACAATTATTGTTTTTCGCTCACCCGGTGTAGAGTTTTAGGCTGCGTTGGTGAGCAGGTGTGGAATCAGCACTGGGGAACAGTATCTGGTGTCGGTGGCATTGGTTGCTGGTTAGCAGCAACTGGTGCTGGTGGTGTCGGATGTTGTCTCTGCATCTGTGGCCCCGTGATGCATGTGAGAGCTGTACACTTCCTACACCGGATCTTTTTAGTTGAATTATTCTCATCGTATCTCTTCGTTAGTCTAATACGTCAAGGTCTTCTTTCCGTTCCTTTAACGTTATTACTTTCGTACGTCTTTCACTGTGTTGCATTATCAAATTTTTTCATTTGATTTTTGGACTTAATCCAATTATGCGAAACAGTCCTCTTGTCTTTTTATACCTGGTTGCTGTGGCAACACATCATATCTTCTGCTTTGATTTCCTCTCAAAATTCCCATTTTTTCAAGTCCTTTTCACTGGTCGCCACATTCTAACGCTTTTTGACGATAGAATGTGTGGAGTAAATATACAAAGTTTATGTTTTCACCAAGTAACAATGTATTGGATTATGCAGAATAACAGTCTTGCATTTCACATGTAAGTATCTCCGTCTTCTTGTATTTCACTCACATTTCGAGCTTTAGAAACGCATTAAATTAACATTCATAAGCGAGTTGGTTTAAGAACCACTCGTAATTTATGAACATGTCTTGCCTCTAGAGAGTCCAATATGTGAAGTACTTAAAAGTCTATTTTCAATTGGTCATTTTTCTTTAACAATAATCAAAATCACTAAAACAACAAAGAATACTACATAATTACTCCTTGTTCTTTCAGCACGGCTTCTGTGGCACTAGCGGCAAACATTTGTTGGTGTCGTTTGATCGCCACGCTTACAGCCATCTCATAACAAACTTCCAACCTGCACACAGAAACAGGTGGCACAGTAGATACGTTACCACTCTCCGACTTATATTTAAAATATCATGTGTTCGAGATGGTAGAAGGACAAGTGGTTCTAGAATTTATGTGGAAATTCTCGAAGCCCTACAACTCCAAATCATGTTGGGGTCATCACTTGCTGATTTTAAGCTTTATTTTGCTGGCCAACTTTTGTCTTTACGTGTTCTATTAACATAAACAGATAATATTCTAGAGGGAACAATTTAAAAAAAAAAAAAAACTTGGAAAATCTTTGACAGAAAAAATAAGTGTGAGGTACGTGTGAATTTCTTGTAAGGAATCAATACATGGAGTGTCTATAATATAGCAAAACAAAAACCAAAGAATAGTACAGCTGCATCAAGATGTAACACATTGCTCCTAGTTGTTAAACAGCACAGTAATTAACTTCTGCACTGCATATACTATGGACACGACACACAGCATCTCCACTATATGGTGAGTGGTGACTTTCCTTTTCATAATATTCTTACATTCCATCCTGGATTTTCCATTGTTTGATAAATATACATATCATACATATATGATGCGGCAACATAACTTCCTGATTTCAAGCTCAGTGAAACCTAGTTTGTGAAACAGTTTTTTTGTAATTTTTGTAATAATGTAGGTACATATCAAAAGTTTTGTATTGCATAATTTTGAAAAGCAAATCAGGTAGATGATGCCCTCCATTACCTATACACCGAATAAGCCAGTTTCTGGGATTTTTCATTACTCTTACCAGCATAGCAGTGGGTATATTGCCAGTTCGTGCCCAGATGTTGGCCTTCAAGTCTTGCAGAGTGCTTGGGTAGTTGAAAAGAAATGCAGGATTTAGAAAAACCACAAAAAAGAAAAAAATGACAAGGGACCAAATCAAGGGAGTGGAACAGTCTCTCCAGATTACCCCTTATAAAGATGAGATGTTCTGGGAAGTGTTCCCTCAAAACATCCATTGATGCCCTTGAACCGTGAATTGTTGCTCCATCCTGTTGGAACCAAGTGCAATTCATAAATTCGTAGACAAAAGAATTCTTCTAATATGTTCACATACCACTCTGCAATCACTGTCACTGTGACCCCATCAACAATCCACAATCCAAGCTGTAGCGATAGCACACCATACTGTGACTTTAAATGAATGCAAAGGCCTTTGATGCAATTCTCAGGGATTGGTGTTGGTCCAGTTCTGCAGCAGTGCATCCTCCAAGAATTGAAGTTGTGTTCGGAGAGTTCCTGCACAATTGCCAACTTGTATGGATCAAAATGAAGGTTGTCGTGAAGAATTCGCCTCACTGGATGATTGGATAGTCCAATGGCAAGATGCCATGAGGATTGCAAGATGGAAGCTCTCACTGCCTCAATGTTCTCACATGATCTGATGCTCTGAGGGACTCCAGTTCTTCGTTTGTCATACTTGTAGTCAGTCTGAATGTAGTGATCCATGTAACAATTGATTTCCAGTTTGGGACATGGCCTAACAGGGCTATGTTGAAGCAATATCAGACTGTACACTGGGTTGCAGTCACATGTTCTATTCAAAAAGTAGGCCTCAACAGCAAGCACACTTTCCTCATCGTTCCAACGCATGGTGGTGAATGTCATGGAAGAGAACAACACTTCAGAACTATGCCTGTTGAATGAGACCGCTCCTGCCCCCTACAACTATAATGGTGCACATGTCAAAGAAGGAACTTATGTTGCCACACCCGGTGTAATAAACAAAAATGTAATACATATAATCTATATATTTATGTACCATATGATGCTCCCATAGGTATATAAAAATGCATGTGTTCAAATGCAACATTGTGTCAAAATGTGAAATGTTATTTATCTCATAATGTACAGAATTTTAGAACATGTGTCTGATGTAAAGGAGGCATGTCAAGGTTACAATTCATGTATTTGAAATTTTGTCACACACATAATGTTACTTTGTGAGGAATTTACTTATTTAAAATTTGTCAAACTTACAATATTTACATCCACTATAACGATCGTAGGTTTTTATTCCGTTTTAGGGATCCAGCTCAAAGTATCACTTCATCCTTCATGAAATCTTCCACAGAGTAGTTGCATCTTTCAATTAGAAAATCACGTGACTTCCTTTTTAAAGTATTTATTTTCATATTCATTATGTCACACTCTTTGATTGTGTTGTGAATTTTCATAGCTATATACTGAGGAGTCTGAGCACGCAATTTTAAGCGATGTGAGATGAGCATAAAGTTTTCCTTATGTCTTGTCTTGTATTCTTGTATGAGTGTCCCCACTCCCCCTCCCCCCAGCTGTGTGCGGTGGACATATTACTAATGATTCTTTTTTGCAACTTTATAATTCATGTAAAGAAGCAAGAAGCAATGATGATTCTGTCATATTAAGCTAGCATGGAGACAAGAAAAATAGTTTACCACAGCTATTTTGAGTCAGTTATAAGTTGTTACACAAGCAGAATGAATATAATATTAAAATTACAAAAATCAGTTGTTAGAAATATGTGTAATGCAAAACCAAAATAATCCCATCACCCACTGTTAAGAAGCTTAAGAACATAAAAAGCCCCCTGTTTGCACAATTATGAACTGATTATTTTTGTATACAGTAACCCTAAGTTTTTCATAGACAACAGTTTTAAACATCAATGCAGCATTAGGAACAGGGAGAATTTCATGCTTCCCACTCAGAGTTTAAAGCTATGGGCAAAACACATAGCCAATTTTAGTGAGTTTTCGCCTTCCACTATCGCCATCTTCCTCACATTTCATCTGGTCCCCCTCCCCCCTCTCTTGTGCATCCATTTAGTCCATTTCGTACTTCTCACACCTATTTAGTTGTATTTTTGCTTAATTTTTCGGTTGTAATTCTACTTTCTTACAAAATTTTTCGCATTTTTTGCACCACCATGGATCCTTGCTCCTTCCATCTGCATCAATACAGAAAAGTTTCCTGATCCATAGCCAGATCCCAGTCGCACATACTGTTCCTGCATTGTTGCTTGGCTCCTGTGAAATCCCCCCTAATGGCTTTACCATCAAATTACCCATCTCTGGTTGCTACCCCTCCGACAATGACCTCCACCAGTTCAGATTCCGCCAAACCTTAGCCCTCACCAACGTAGTCCTGCAAAACCATATCAACCAATCCCAATCCTCCTTGCAGTACCTTCTCTCCGTCTGCAAAATTCTCCTGCTATGTAATCCTAAATTCCTGGAACCCACAACACACATTGAAACTCTTGCCATGCAGGAACTTGAGCAATTTGCACACCACCTCAAAAAGCTCTCCATCCTACTCACTTCCTACTCCCGCCTCAGAGTACCACTGTCCACCACTTCTACAGCAACCTCCAATCCTCCCCCATGACCCCTCATAGCTGACAAACCCTGTCACACAGCTGTACACCTACTTCACTTACCCCACCCTCCAAAACTCCCTCCCACCACCACACAGAACCCAGAACCTAAACAGACCCATGACTCAGTTATCACCCTTTCCTCCAGAAGCCTTAGTCCCACAGAAATATCAGTCCTTTCCAAAGGCCTCACCTTTTGCCCCACTCACAAATTCAACAATGCAGGACTAGTTAAAGACCTTCTCTCCATCTCCCTGCCCCTACTGTGGAAACACTTTTTTCTCACCAACCCGAACAAACAGACTCAACCAGAGACCAATACTGAACCTTGCCTAACTCAGTTCACTCTTCCATCCAACCGTGATCCACCCCCACTGCCTCCAAACCACCGCCTGTTAACTTTCCAGAATTTCTTAACCTCGAACCTTGCCTCAACATAATTCCCCAAATCCCTCTACATGCAAACCAACCTTACATCTGCAGAAGGAACCGCAGTCCATCATCTAAAAACTGATCCCAACCTTATAATCCTACCTGCAGACAAAGGCTCCACCACTGTTGTTTTGAACCACAAGGATTACGTGGCAGAAGGACTCCATCAGCTGTCAGATACATCCACCTACAAGCCATGTCACAGTGATCCCATTCCAGTAATGCAGGATCTCGAGTCACTACTCAAATCCTTAGGCCCATCCCAGAACCTCTCCCCAGAGTCCATCTCTCTACTTACCCCTACCACTCCCTGCACTCCCACCTTCCACATGCTTCCTAAAGTCCATAAACCCAACCACCCAGGACGCCCCATTGTGGCCGGTTACTGTGCCCCCATTGAGAGGATCTCTGCTCTAGTAGATCAACACCTTCAACCTATTACCCGGAACCTATCCTCCTATATAAAAGATACCAACCATTTCCTCAACTGGCTCTCCACAGTTCCTGTCCCTTTACCACATGGTGCCCTGCTCGTCACTATTGATGCCACCTCCCTGTACACTAACATTCCTAATGCCCATGGCCTTACTGCTATTGAATGCTATCTTTCCAGATGCCATATGGATTCCAAACCAACAACATCCTTCCTAGACTGCATGACCAACTACATCCTCACCCACAATTACTTCTCCTTTGAAGGTATTACCTATAAACAAATCCTCGGTACGGCTATGGGCACCCACATGGCACCATTCTATGCTAATCTATTCATGAGCCGTCTAGAGGAATCCTTCCTTAAACCCAGAATCCTAAACCCCTCACCTGGTTCAGATTCATTGATGACATCTTTGCTATCTGGATTGAAGGTGAGGACACCTTATTCACATTCCTCCAGAACCTCAACAACTTCTCCTCAATTTGCTTCACCTGGTCCTACTCAACCCAACAAGCCACCTTCCTAGATGTTGACCTTCACTTGAGAGATGACTACATCATTCCCCTCATAACTCAGTACCCTTAGTACCATCTGGGACTGGAGCAACTGAATTACATTCTCCACCAGGGTTTCGCTTACCTCTCGTCATGCCCTGAAATGAGAAATGTCCTGCCCACTATCCTTCCCACCCCTTCTACCATGGTATTCCGCCGTTTACCAAACCTACACAATATATTTGTCAATCCTTACACGACCTGTGCTCCTAGTCCCTTGCCGGCCGGTGTGGCCGAGCGGTTCTAGGCGCTGAAGTCTGGAACCGCGCGACCGCTATGGTCGCAGGTTCAAATCCTGCCTCGGACATGGATGCATGTGATGTCCTTAGGTTAGTTAGGTTTATGTAGTTCTAATTTCTAGGGGACTGATGACCTCAGAAGTTAGGTTCCATAGTGCTCAGAGCCATTTTTCCTAGTCCCTTACCTCATGGCTCGTACCCCTGTAATAGACGTAATTGCAAGACCTGTCCCATGCATCCTCCTACCACCACCTACTCCAGTCCAGTCACTAACATCACCTGTCCCCTCAAAGGCAGGGCTACCTGTGAAACCAGTCATGTGATTTACAAGCTAAGCTGCAACCACTGTCCTGCACTGTATGTAGGCATGACAACCAACAAGCTGTCTGTCTGAATGAATGGCCACCGACAAACTGTGTCCAAGAAACAAGTGGACCACCTTGTTGCTGAACACACTGCCAAACATGATATCCCTCATCTCAATGACTGCTTCACAGCCTGTGCCATATGCATCCTTCCCAGCAACACCAGGTTTTCTGAAATGCGCAGGTGGGAACATTCCCTGCAATACATCCTATGTTCCCATAAACCTCCTGGCCTCAACCCCCGTTAGTCACTGTCCTCACCTATCCAGCCCCCTCCCTGTTCCCATTCCAGCACTACATAGCCCCCATTTCACCACCACACCCAGTCTTTTAATTTCTTTTATTTCTCTCCTTTCCACTACTTACCCCCTCCTCCCTCCACACCTCCTCTCCTCCCCTCCGTCTAAACTGCAACACTTCACTGTCCACCACTCCCACCATATCATCCCTCCCCCTCTCTGCCCCATCCTCCTCCCTACCCCCACCCAGTCGCCACTCCCATCATGCACTGCTGCTGCTACTCGCAGTGTGGTTTCAACTCTCTCAGACTGCAGACGTGTGTGTGTGTGTGTGTGTGTGTCTATTGTTGAAAAAGGTCTTAATGGCCGAAAGCTGTAATTGTGGGAAACTTTTTGTTGTGCCTATTGCGACTCAGCACTTCTGCTATATGGTAAGTAGCAACTTTCCTTCTCTGGTATTGTTACGTTCCATCCTGGATTTTCCATTCTGTAATAATTGTAAAAATTTGGAAGAAAAAATGCTAGCAATCTTTAAGTATCTATTTGGCTCTAGTTGGAAACATGTCAGCAAAACCAGCCCTTCATCAATTCCAAAGTAATTAACAGTTTTGTCAAAAATATTGTGTATGTAACCATATATGTTAATTTCATCATTTAAACAAATAATTTGTCTTAACACTCATAGTAGAAGAAACTGCTAAAAAGAACCAATTTTTTGATGCAGTCATTTAACTTAATGGCTTAAGTTTTAGTTGTAATTTCTGTAAATTTAACTTCGAACAGTGTGTAGTTTCAGTACCGATTATTGTGATGATATATAAGGGCCTGATTTTTTGTCACGAGACAGTCAGTCCATGGCCGAGTTTCAGACGAGTAACCTGTGCTGGTTAGGACAACAACAATGCTTCAGCTTAACAGTGTAATAAATGTTAAACAATTAGGCCACATGTAAAAACAGTGACAGTGTCTGCTCCATATGCACCTGATTATTCTTCATGAACTGTGAACTTTGTGGTTAGGTTTTACTGCTCACAGATGTTCAACAAGAAACTATTGTAGCAGTATGTGGAGTTTATTAATGAGGCTTGTCGAATGTTAAACAAAAGTGCACTGGCCATATAACTGTATATTATTGTGGGGTTGTGAACAGTGAAATAAAAGTACTGTAAAACGTAATTGTGCATCTGTAGGATACATCATTTAAAGTAGTCAGTGTCGGAATCCATGGACCCCATTTTTCAGCCAGTGTAGCAACACAGTACGGCAACACCAAGGACAATCAACAAATGAAGAATTAAAGGCAGGTTGGACAGCTACAATCGGTGATGACTCTGCCACATCGATTCACAGGAAGTTGCTCCCTGTTTATGGGGAGGACAGTGGATCGCAGCAGTATCCAGTGGTGGTTACAGTGGTTTAAAGAAGGTGATTTCTCTCTACTGGACAATCCACTATGTGGTAGACCATCGACGGCAGTGAGTGATATGAATAAGGAGACCATTGATCAAATCATCCAAAATGACAGATGTGTGACGACACGACAGCGTGCTGAAGTGACTCGTTTGTCATTGGGTAGTGTGGTATCACTGGTACAGTCACTAGAGGCCAGAAAAATCTGTGCACGTTGGGTGCGTAGATTATTGACAAGAGAAATGAAAATGATGAGGAAGAATGTGCACAAGGGTCTCATGAAGACGTTTACTGAAGAGTGGAAACAGTGTTTTGATGGCATCATTACCCAGGATGAAACATAGTTGTTTTTGTCTGAACTTGAGAGCAAAACCCAATCCATGGAGTGGCGTCATTCACGTTCCCCTCAGATGAAGAAACCAAGACTTTCACGAACAGCAGGCTGAAATGTGATGGCCTCCTTGTTCTGGGATCAGTGTGGTGTCATTTTCATTGACTTTTTGGAACCTGGCTTCACAATTAACTGGACCATTACTGTTTGTCATTGGACAAGCTGTGATGTGCCATCAAGACCCATAGACCACAGCTTCAGGGTCAGCTTTTCAGACTACATGATGACAATGCCAAGCCCCGTACAGCCCTTACGGCGCGGGAGAAAATCAGGAAAATGGGTTGGAAAATTGTTCCTCATCCTCCCTACAGTCCGGACTTGGCTCCGTCTGATTTTTACTTCTTTGGCCGTCTGAAGGCCCACCTGTGCGGTAAAATATTTGATAATGAGCAAGACCTTATTTCCCGTGTCAAGCGATGGTGTAAAAGTCAATCACCAGAATTTTACCAAAGTGCATTTACATCATGGAAAGAACGTTGGGCCAGATGCATTACAGCTGACAGAGGCAACATTGAGTTGGCTCAATGTATAGCTTAATGTTCCAAGTATGTCCACAAAAAATTTTATTCTCCTCCTGCAAAAAATTAAAAAAAATAGTGATGACTGTGCAAAACTTTTTGAACACCCTTAGTATAAAAAACATGAAAGGAATTTAATTATCGAACTATGAAAACACACAGAAAAAGGTAAATATCATTCTGTGCTGAACACAGCCATTAAGTAAAATATTTCATCTCCTCATTACCCCATTCATCTCAGGAGTGCTTCTCCTGCTGGATTTGCAGGGATGTCTCTGCAGAGTTTTAATTAGAAGGAGTAAGAAACTTTGAGGCAGCTCAAGAGAGCAACTTCAGAGTACCTGTCGAAAGAAAAGCAACACAGTGGTATATTGAATCTGTTCAGTCAATTGTGATAAGAGGAGGTGAGCCTATATACAGATAGTTCCAATGAAGACTGCCTTCAAAAGGAAGCTTCAGAACAAAGCCTAGGTATGGCCCACAGTTGTAACCCTGTATGAGACTTTAACAAAGTGAATATTTCTTTTTGATAGTAAACCTCTCCACATTTTCTCACAAACCAATGAATTAATGACTAGTGCATCAATACTTTCATACTTCAACCGCTATTATTTACTGTTCCATTCCTTTTCGTATTCTCCCTAGTGTAAACACTAAACACAAAAGTTTCTTTTTCCTATTTCATAACTTCGACTTTCCCTCCCCTCCTCCTGTTTATATTTGTACATCTCAATCCCTTTTTTCTCAGTTTTCTCTGATTTGGATGCCTCACAATGCTCTCCCCTACTTTAGTCAAATGGTGGCATAAAGCTCTTCCCCCGCATCCATTTTGTTAGTTACTCAATCTAATCTACCCATCTAATCTTAAGTTTTCTTCTTTAACACCATATTTCAAAAGCTTCTGTTTCCTCCTGTCTGCCAGAATGTTGATCATCCTTGTTTCACATAATCTAAGGCTATACTCCAAAGAAATACTTTCAGAAAAGATTTCCTAACATTTAAATTTAAGTATGGTGTTAGCAAATATATATTTTTCAGAACTGTCATTTTTGTTTTTCTTGGCGTACATTTTATGTCCATCTTTTTTGTCCATTTGGACAAATGTGGAGAGAGGAGTGGTGAGCAGGCAGAAAATTTCATTTTGTTGCCAACCATGGAAATTGAAATGTATGCCACATACTTGGCATTTCATGAACATATACCTTGTTTAAACTGCAGTTTGCCTGAATTCATTTATAGTTGAAATTGAACTGATTTTAAAATTGGATGAATACTCAACAATAATATACATTTCTGCAGGAGACGGTAAAAGTTTAGATAAATGGGAGTGGTGTACTTACGTGCTTCGGATAGCTATATTCTCAGTGCTCATCATAAGTGGGCATGTCAACTGCTGGTTCTATGCAGCCAATAAGACAGCAGCAAACAGACCACAGTTCAGAAGCAAGAAACATAG
Organism: Schistocerca americana; assembly: GCF_021461395.2. Lineage (NCBI taxonomy): Eukaryota > Metazoa > Arthropoda > Insecta > Orthoptera > Acrididae > Schistocerca > Schistocerca americana. Next base: position 279,539,354 of record NC_060120.1, read on the forward strand.
GAATTTTGTCTCACTCTTATGCCAATATAGAAGTGAAATCTGCTCTGTGTTCAGAGAAAAAACAACTATGTTCTCATACTCCATCCTAACCACCACACTAACTCACAACACACTCATGAGACACAGCCAAGTATTTGTGACAACCAAGATTATAAAGTTCATTGCTCCTCACATATAGAAACACATTTCCTCTTTCTCATCTGTCACTGGTTAGCCGAAACTATGATCCCAGACAGCGATTCCATTGGTGATGGTTAAAAATAATGATGTCACAAACGACTGCCTTACTAAGCTAAAATGGAAATGAAGATAAAAATTAATGTAAACGATTTATTTTTGTTTATTTCATTTTACCTTGTATTACCAAAATGTAGCCCAGGAAATTGGAAGACATCTGTGGTCTTCCCTATGGACAAGAAAGGTGACAAAATGGACTGCACCAACTGCAGAGGCATCACTCTTCCAAATGTCTGTTATAATATCTTTTCCAGCTGTATATACTTGATAGAGTACAGCCATTTACAGAAGAAGTGAATGTTGAATATCGAGGTGGGTTAAAAAACGGCTGTTAGACAAAATCTGTGTAGTGAGACATCTCTCTGAGAATATGTGAGAATATGGCAAAGACCTTTTTGTGCTCTTCAGGGATTTTAAAAAGGCATATGACTACATTCACAGAAAGAGCCTGGTGACTTGCCTAATGAAGTTTGGAATACCCAAGACTCTGCTCAGCCTAGGTTGAGTGTGTCACGTGATTCAAAAGTCAAAAGTGAAGCATGGGAACCAAGTTACAGAGAGCTTGAACATAAAACACAGGGTTGAGACAAGGAGATGGTGTGTCACTTATCAAGTGTTCCTCAATACAGTTTAGACTGTTTGAACTTCAGTGACTGAGGGGATATTAATGATAACCTGACCCAGTTGTGATTTTATAGTGATCTCATGACTAGTGTCTGTAGCCATTCATTTTTTCCAGTTGCCAACAGCTACATGTAAATAACAAGATGGCTGAAAACTTGTCCTTTGAGCAAAGAAAGTGGATTTTAAAGTGTTTTTGCAAATGTGGCAGGAATAAATCAGTAGCAGATGAAAGAAGGATGGGTGCAGTGGTAAAAGCTTTTACAAGATCCCCAAAGAAGTCCATACAGCAAGCAACACATGAATTATGTGTAAGCAAATCAAGTGTTCACCATATTTCAAAGCAAGCAAACTCGGAACCCTACATTCACAGGATGCTTCACATGATGCATGAGGATGATCCAGATAGTTGACTCAAATTTTGTGAATGGGCTTTCAATAACGAACAGTTGACTTATATTGTTTGGATTGATGACATGATGTCTACACTGGATGGAAACATCAGTCACCATAAGTTTGTATAGTGACAAGAGATAATCCTCATGGAGGAATGAGCTGTGACTCATCTTGGGTTATCAGTGTGGTGCTTGTGTAAATAACCTTATCATGTTGCAGGAATGAATTCTACTAACTGTTCACCAAATGTACTGAGGTGAAAATTTGGTCGGTGAAAATTTGGTCAATGGGGATGGGTTGAGTTTCCATCCAAATCTCCAACTCTTACACTGTTAGACTTGTAGCTCTGAAAGACACTGCCTATGCCACAGAGTCACGTACACTGGATGACATGAAAGAGGCGATTGTGACTGCCTGTGAATCCATTCCAGTGGCAACCGTAACAAGGGTCTTGATCCGTTGCACAGTGTTGCATATGCTGTATTGCTGCCCATATGGGACATTTTGAACAATGTCAACACTAAAGCATCATCAGTAATGCTTGTGTAACTTAAATATTAATAATTTTTATTTGAGTTTTTAAAGTTCTAACCATGCAAAGGCCATTGTAGGGCACCCTGTATTCAACCTGGTCCTCAAAAAGATAATGAGAGAAGCCCTCCTTAAGAATTTTGAAAGGATCGAGTTAAGAAAATCACAAATCTCGCATTTCCTGATGATGTGATCCTGTTGTACAATTCTAAGAAAGAACTGATGTGGATGAGTGACAGTGTGGAGGTGGCAGCAAGCAAGATCAGTCTCCTTATGAATGAATCAAAGACTGGGTATCAAGTGTTGAGTACCATTCCTATTCAAGAGACCCACTCCAGCCACTTGTAGTCAGAACACAATCCTACTAAAGGGTTCATAGTTTTAAGTATTTGAAGTAAGCTTTTGTCTCTATCTTGGTTATGATTATCCATTCTCTAAGCTGTTCATAGTAATTTATCTATATCCCTATTTTCTCATTTTTTATTTGTCCTACTCCTACATTACTCTTATTTGAATTTCTGTGGATAACCTTATACTTATCTGGCCAAAAGCCCTGTTCTTCCTGCCACTGTACTCACTAATTCCCACTGCATCTAACTTCAACCTACGCATTTCTCTTTTCAAGTTTTCTAGCCCACATACTAGGTTAAAGGAACTAACATTCCACACTTCAAACCGTAGAATACCAGTTTTGGTTATTCTGATGACATCATCATCCTGATTAGTACCACCAAAAAATCTGAATGGTCCACTACTTTGCCTCTGCAATATTTTACCCAGAAGGATGTGATTGTCATTAGACCATGCTATACAGATGTATTACCTCAGGAAATATAATGTCACAAGTTTTCCCTTGCTTTCATTTATCCACAGAGCCAACATAGGAAGGACATATTGACTAACATTACAAGGCCAGATCAGGCAACCATCCAGACTGTTGCTTAAGTATTCATTAAATCAAAATTTTATTGTGACATTACATGCCTCATACAATCACAGAGATTGAATGTATACTGACTAAATTAATCTAAAGTTGTTATATAAATGAAATGATGACTCGGAACAAATTCCCTGAAGTGTCACAAATCTACTAGACAGTTTAGAAAACTGGTTCCAACCAAATGGATTGAAACTGATTAATGGAAAAACTCATTTACTATAGTTTAAAACTCAAAATTCAAAAGTAAATGAAGCTCATATTAATCATAGAAACCAAGATCTGAAAGAAGAAGGCTATGTAAAGTTTTTAGGAATTCATTTGAATTAAAATTTATTATGGTCTTCACATAGAAAGTACTTATCAAATAAATTAAACAGCCTGACCTTTGCAATGAAGATTCTGTCATATTCAGCTAGCATGGAGGTGAGATAAGTAGTTTACCAGAGCTATTTTGAGTCAGTTACAAGGTGTGGCATCATTTTTTGGAGCAACACAAGCGAAATGATTATAATATTAAAATTAGAAAAATCAATTGTTAGAAATATGTGTAATGCAAAACCAAAAGAATCCTGTCACTCACTGTTAAGAAATTTTAGAATATAATATGACTCCAGTTTCTGCATCTATGAACTGATTATTTTGTATACAGTAACCCTAAGTTCCTCATAGACATTAATTTTAAACATCAGTGTAGCATTAGGAACAAGGGGAATTTCATGCTTCCCATTCATAGATTAAAGTTATATGCAAAACCCCAGAATACATGGGCATGTAAATTTGCAGTATTCTAAAAAAGAAACTAGTCCACAACGTGAAGGTAGGGTTACTAAAACAAAAAATATGAAAGTTGTTAATATAGAGATGCTATTATTTCTAGAAGACTTTCTGAATTAGAATGTGAAAAATCTGAACAAGAAAGCAAATGGTTGATAATTAAGCTTAACTGTTTTATGTCAAATAAATGACTGTAATAATTATGTTTTTTTATATTAATTCCTATGTTATATACTGTTTCTTTAATACCTTTGAATTGTATTTGCAGTGTTAATGAGTCCCCTGTACATTAAATCTATGATTTAACTTGGTATGTTATGGCATCAAGGCTTGTTATACACTGTGAACTGGATAATGGCATATACTTTAAGATATATTTATTTAGGTATTATTGCACAAGACACTAGTACTACATTTTCTGCCCCAAATAGAAATTTTGGTTGTTTCTTCCAGATCAGCAGTCAGTACTGTTAAAGCTAGGCAATCCACTTTGTAATTTTTTCCCCTCAGTTTTCTGTATTGACCTCTGAATGTCTCTGTGGGATTCCTTCTGGAATTCTCATTACATTTGACTCAAAATATATACTGAAGATAGTTGCTAGTCATGTTTGTTCAAAGACATTACTATGTTTTTAAAGTTCAGGTGACAACCTATTTCTGATTCATTCTTGGTTTTGCATTTTAAGGCATCTCACAAAGCTGTATGATTCTCTTGCGAGACTCAAATTCTGTCAGGAAGATGGCAAAAATACCAAGTATGCAGAAGGAATGTTTGCTAAGGATGGAGAATATGTTGAGTTCAATGGACAGTGTGACTGTTCAGGCAAGGTTAGTATTTTTCTTTGAATCCATATTATACAGCTTTAAAAGTCAGTTGGAGAGTCTTGGCATGATCTTATTTGAAGTTACTCTTATATAAATATCTGTAGTTTGAAACCAGCTTGTTTCCTTATCTTTAATTTTAGTAGTGCTGAACAGTAACCCAACATAAAATTTGATCCTAAGTTAAACAGTTGACAAAATCTATATAAAAAAAGAGATAAATATATAGAGTAGTGATTGACTCAGTCACTATCACATTTATTTTTTATTTATTTATATATTTTGTGACAGCAAGAACAACATTAGATACATTCCAAGAGCAAAGAAATGACACAAAAGCTGGCCAAGGATATTTCAGGGATACCAAAAAGTGCTGTATATGAAGTTGTGCCAAGTATTTGAGATATCAGAAGATGTTTACACAGTTTATATCATATGTGTTGTCAGCCAATGAAGAACATGTCTATATAAACACTGCAAAGGCACATTACATTTGTAGAGATTTTACAAAATGGGTTGTGTATTATAATGTTTGAGGTAGAGGCAACTGAAACTAAAGAAAATGTCCATCCGAAAGGACTGAATAAAGACGCAACCAAAGGAATCATTCACATAAAAATTCTGTTTGGATGACATAACTCAAACTTGAATTCCATTTGAACAATGTTCATTAGTATCAGTCAACTCTACATTGTATAAATCTTTCATAACATTACTCATTCCTAATATTGTGTACCATTAAATTCAATCTGAAAACAGTCTTTTGTCTGAGCTTGCCCATGGCTCACTGAAGTCAGACATGTTTGTTTGTCGTGCCTGCTATGAAGCATTGTTGGCGTCAGTGATTATATTGCATTCAAACGTGCTAAGAGGTTAAGCATGCTTTTGCAACCATTTACATGTCGAGTGGGCTCATGAACTAATTGTTCAAAATAATTTTCTGTGAAAGCATTCAGTACAATTTCGGATGACATTTTATGCCTGCTGCCGGCTTTAAACTATGATTTTTCCAGCATATCGAGTTTAGATCGAAGTCACCACTGACTATAATTGTTTGAGTGGGGTACCTATTTGAAATGAGACTCAAGTTTTCTTTGAACTTTTCAGCTACTGTATCTTCTGAGTCGGAGGGTCAGTAAAATTATCCAACTAGTAGTTTAGTCCGATTGTCAGGTATAACCTCTACCCATAGTATTTCACAGAGACTACTATTTCAATTTCACTACAAGGCAAACTACTTCTGACAGCAATAAAACTCCACCACAAACTGTATTTAATCTATCCTTTCTGAACACTGTTAGATCATTTGAAAAAATTTCAGCTGAACTTATTTCCGGCTTTAGCCATCTTTTCATACCTATAACTATTTGAGCTTCAGTGCTTTCTATTAGGGCTTTGAGCTCTGGTTCTTTCCCAACCCAGCTATGACAATTTACAACTACAATACCAATTGTTTCTACAACTACCTTACTGTGTTTTACCTCCCCCTTTTAGATGGACTCCCTTTCTGTGTTTTCCTGAGACCCTCTAACCTAAAAAACCACACAGTCTCTTCCACAAAGTCCCCCCCCCCATTCACTAACATGTCCAGAGTGCATGCTTCTCTTTTGTGGAACTCTGTGTGGACTTGAGTATCGTGGGTGAAGTGAGGGTCTGACTCTCATCTGTACAACATGACATGAGAACATGTTTCTAGGTGGCAATGTACATAATGGGGAGGCGTATCTTGTCACAAAGCTTGGCAAGGGCAGTTTCCCTCAATTGATAAACAAAATCACAATGGTTGTGATCAGAAAGCTGGAAGGACTATGCATCTACAAACTTCCCTGGATGTTGCAGCACTTCGTCATAAACTAGTTCCACTGATGGAGAATCTAAGTCAGACGTATAACAGAGAACAGTGCCGTATCGTTACTCGCCTTGGTCAGATACTAGTGCCTCAGCAGACTGAGTTGAATCAATGGTGCTTGAGGTGCTACTGGCATGGGAAAGACAGTCAGCTACTATGTTGTCAGTTCCCAAAATGTCTTTGATGTCCACGCTGAATTGCATGATAAATACCAGTTAGTCATGTTGGTGAAGGGAGCAGTTGTTATTGTTTTGCCAGAATGCATAAGTGAGTTTTTTGTGATCCATAAAACTAATAACAACTGCTTTCAGTTGTGGACAACAGTAATTGATATCCTCATATATAGCAAGAACTTCTCTGTTATTTGCACTCCACTGCTGTTGTGAAGCTAGTGGCTTCCATGCGACATCATGGAACTGTTGCAGTGCCACACAGTTAGCTATTTGGCTTATGTCAATAACTAGTGTGAGGGTTGCATCTACTTCAGAGTGAGTGAGAAATGCTGCATCTGCTTTGCTTTGTTTTGCTGCTTCGAGGGCAGAACTCATGGCATCTGTCCACTGAATCTGTGAGTTACACTTGATTTTTGGACCAGTAGGTGCTGCAGGCAACAGTATTTTTAACTCAGCTGAGCATAGCAGAAGTCAGCAGTAGAAGCAGAGCAAGCCAAGGAAGCGGCGTATTCTCTAGCAATATTTGGTTGGGCAATTTGTAAATTACCTTCCCCTTTTTCAGGTAGTGGTAGAAACTCTTTGATGAAATCTGGCGTCTAGAAAGTTGAATTGTTGTGCTCAGCACTACACCATAATCTTCTAAACGCTTGAAAACTTCCATTAAGTGCTGTTTATGCTGCTCCGTTGTGGATGAAAAGATAAGAATGTCATCCAAATGGAAAGTAAGACCTTGCACTACCAAATCAATGAGTCATTTCCATTATTGCACAGCAGTCCATGGGCCAAATATCTTAAAAAGGCTGGATGATGAGGGCTGTCTTCGGTATATCTTCATCCACATTGGGATCTGAGTAAATTCCTTAGCACAATCAAGAAACTTAATATGGTTGCACCACATAATGTGTAATTATAATCCAGTAATAAAGGCCCTGGTTAATGATTTAGTACTGTTTGAGAATTGTGTGCACAATAGTCCCCACATGGATGCCACATGCCACCCTTTTTTGGCACAAGATGCTAGGGATACTGGATGGACAAATAATTCCTTCCTTAAGGGGCTCCGGAACGCCCTATACTTGCAGTGTTAAAATAACGCTTATAAATTACATCTTTCCTCACAAAGTATTTGAGGTAGGAAGTTGAACTTTTTACAGATTATTCATTGGAATATGGGCTACAACTGAACACAGGGATTTAACAAAATTTCAGTTCAGTTATTAAAGATGATTTTTTTTTTTCAATTGTAATGAAAATTCACAACATTTTTTTGCAATTTTTTATTTATATATTCAAAAATATACAGTTTTTTGGAAAAAGGCTGTGTTAAATTATGCAGAAGGTACTGTGTAACATTTACCGAAAGTTTGAAACAAATATGTTTGGAAGATCCTTAGAAAACGTGTAATTAGTATGAGAAAATAAAAGTTTTGGGAATCGAGCGACAAAGATTGGATTAACTTTTTAGTGCATTCCAGGTCCATAGGATGGATTATCTTCATCCTCTGCAAACTCCTCCTCCAGCTTCCTCTTGTTCCTCCTCCTGTTTACTCTTGCTTGTATTTCTAGACTCTTTACAGCCCTGTCTGCAGCTCGAAGGCGTTCCTTGTCTAAAGCAAGCATCGCTCGTTGTTGTGTTCGTAGATTTTGCAACCATTTTCTTCAGTTGCAGTTACTGCAACACTGTTCCAAAAGGTGGTCATGTATGAACACTTATCACATTTCAGTTGTATTTCACTAGCCAGTCCTACGTGCTTTCTCATGGAGAGTTCCAGACCAACTTCACTACAATGAATACATCTTACACAGTTTGAAAAAATTCCTTTGAGAACCGACACATCAAATATTTCATTCACATCCTATTCGCCCATAAAACATTCATAGTTTTCACTCATTGAACCAAGCTTCTTCTGTGAAGTATTTTCTTTCCCACTTTGACTGCTATGGGCAGGTGTACTTGAGAGGTTAGGTTCACTCACTTGGTTATCGTCTTTATTGTTTACAGTAATAACACATACCTTTGGCTTTCCAACATTTCTCCTTTTCTTAAAAGCCTTCAGAGGATTTCAAAATAACTTTACTTTTACTCATTATTTTACTTCAACAAAACAGAGACTCAAGAAACAGAATTAATTACGAATATTTTCGAGATAACGACAGAGTAAATAAACATGAAACAATCGACAATCACACCAGCGATATATATTGAACCATCACAGGTTAGCCACAACACATACTTTATCTCACATCACTAAAATGTACCTGATGAACACGGACGTTAATAATAACACCATTTGACAGCAGTTTAACAGCGCCACAGTGGGTCATGCCCATGTAGAACACATTTCAAAAAAAATTTAAAAATAGTTGTAGTCTTCGGAATTGAATAAATTATATAGCTATTAAAAGGTAATAGTCTGCAGATTCAGAAAACGTAAAAAAGTAAAAATTGAACTTTTCATGATTTTGAGCCTTTCCGGAGCCCCTTAAGCATGGTGTTAAATTCTGCCTTTGCAATGGCTAAGTTGTCAGGAGCTGAGCATCTAGGTCTACATGAGAGAGGCCATTCTTTAGTGGTTTAAATATGATGTACTGTGTTGTGACTTACCTCTTTTGGTGCTCCAGGTAGTCGCATCCAGGCTGGAAATCGCTATAGTTCAGAAAAGTCTGAACTGTACTACTTTCCTTAAACCTCTCCAGTCCTTTCCCTTCACCCCTCTTTCTTTCCCTTTAACTCTTCTGCAAGAAGAAGGAGCATTGGCTCCAAAAGCTTGTTAAACCCTTTTGTGTATGTGTTCCCCTGCCACAACTTGGCGAGTAGATTTTTTATCTGTCAATTTACATTATATTATCAATAATTGATTATTTTTGTAAATATTTTCTTAAAAATTCTCATCCTATTGCACTTCCTTAGGGGTTGAAATTCCAGAAACACTGAAACACATTTTTTTTTTAATTTTTATTATTAACTTAGAAGTCAAGTACCAGTTGTCACAATGTAGCCTTGTAAGTCCTTGAGTAGTTCTTTAGTGACTATTTATTTTCAGAAAGTTTTCATCCACTATTTTACTCCCTTAGTGGTTGAATTCCCAAAAATTCTGAAACAAGTATTTTTTTTATTTTCTGATTGAGAAACCAAATACCAATTTTCGTAGTCCTAACTTCAAAGTTCCCCTAATAGCAACATACTTTCAAAAAGCCTTTAATTCCCTATTTCACCCCCTTAGGAGTGGAATTTTGAACACTCCCTTCTTAAGTGGTGCTTACAGTACAAGATCCACACTCTCTCCAAACTTCAAGTTTCTACCCTTAAGGGTTTGGGCTGGGCAGTGGTGAGCCAGTGAATCAGTCTGACCCTTTTTCACTTCCTTACAGGTTGAATTTCCAAAAACAGAGAAACATATATTTTTTCATCTCTAACTGAGAAGCCAATCACCAATTTTCAAAGATTTTACCTGTAAAAATGCTTTCAAAATGAAATATTCTTACTTTCACAATGAAATATTCTCATGAAACTTTTCATCTCCTATTTCACCCCCTTAGGAGTTGAAGTTTCAAAAACAGTGACATGCATATGTTTTATTTCTGAAAGAGAACCCAACTACCAATTTTCATAGATTTAGCTTCAAAAGCACTTGCACAGTGAAATATTTCCATGAAAACTTCCATCCCTGTTTCACCCCCACAAAGGTTGAATTGTCAATAACAGTGAAACACGTATTTTTTTATTTCTTAACTGAGAAGCCAAATTTAAATTTTCGTAGATCTAGCTTCAAAAGTGCTTTCATAATAAAATATTTTTGTAAAAAATTCTCATGGTTCATGGTGTGGATTCCTGTTGTCATGTCCTAGTTCATGAACCACGGGCAATGTATGAGTGGCCAAGTAAGTTGTTGTGACAGTCAGGATACCAGTCACTTTGGAATAAGGCTGGGCATCTCGGACATATTCTGAGTCGTGGTCACCTTTGTGCTCAGACTGCAAAGACTCCAAATCCACCAGTTAGTCCCTCAACCGTTAGGGGTAAAACCCAATGGGACCCTGGGCAAGTAAGGCTAGCAACCTGCTTCCCTGGTACTTTAAATATGATGCTGGCAACAATCAGAGCAAAATGCCTCGGACCTTTGGAGGTGACGGAGCCCCACCTTCAATTGACAAACCAGGGACTCCTAAGATACGACTCAGCAGACGAATGGTAACGAGATGTGGAGCTATTAATATCAAGGGGGGGCTACTCTGGGAAGAAGGTAGAGTTGGCAGAGGGTGCAAGTAAGATGGGGTTGGATGTTTTAGCTGTTAGTGACATTTGGGTAAGGGGTGAGAAAGAAGAGGAAGTGGGAGAATACAAGGTTTACCTGTCAGGAGTCAAAGCAGGAATAGCACAATGGGATGCAGGGCTTTACATCTGGAAAGAAATGGAATCCAGCGTAGTTGCAATAAGGTACGTAAATGAACGAATGATGTGGATAGATTTGACAGTGTCTAACAAGAAAATTAGGATTGTGTCAGTATATTCGCATTGTGAAAGGACAGATCAAGATAAGATGGATAGTTTTTATGACACACTCAGTGACGTAGTTGTTAGAGTAAAGGACAAGGACAGTGTTCTGCTCATGGGTGATTTTAATGCCAGGATTGGAAATCGAACAGACAGGTATGAAAAGGATATGGGTAAATGTGGAGAGGATATGGAGGCCAACAGGAACGGGAAACAACTCTTGGATTTCTGTGCCAGTATGGGCTTAGTAATCACAAATTCCTTTTCTTAACATAAGAGCATTCACCAATATACTTGGGAAGGCAGGGGAACCAGATCTGTCATTGACTATATAATAACAGATCAGGAATTCAGGAAGTCTGTGAGGGACACACGTGTATTCAGGGGATTCTTTGATGACACTGATCATTATTTAATCTGCAGTGAAATTGGTATTGTGAGGCCGAAAGTGCAGCAGGTCAGGTCCATATGTAGGAGGATAAGAGTGGAGAAACTTCAGGATAAGGAAATCAGGCACAAGTACATAACAGTGATCTCAGAAAGGTACCAGTTAGTTGAATGTAATCAATTACAGTCATGGGAAAAGGAATGGAAACGGTACAGGGCCACAGTACTAGAAGTGGCTAAAGAATGTCTTGGAACAGTAGTGTGTAAAGGTAGGATGAAGCAAACAGCTTGGTGGAATGACACAGTCAAGGCAGCCTGTAAAAGGGAAAAGATGGCGTATCAAAAATGGCTACATACTAGAACTCAGGTAGACAGAGAAAGTTATGTTGAAGAAAGAAACAAAGCCAAACAGATAATTGCAGCTTCCAAGAAGAAATCTTGGGAAGACTTTGGAAACAGGTTGGAGACTTTAGGTCAAGCTGCTGGAAAACCATTCTGGAGTGTAATTAGCAGTCTTCGAAAGGGAGGTAAGAAGGAAATGACAAGTATTATGGACAAGTCAGGAAAACTGCTGGTGAATCCTGTTGATGCATTGGGCAGATGGAGGGAATATTTTGAAGAGTTGCTCAATGTAGGTGAAAATACGATCAGTAATGTTTCAGATTTCGATGTACAATGGGATAGGAATGATGATGGAAATAGGATCACGTTTGAGGAAATGGAGAAAATGGTCAATATATTGCAGTGCAATAAAGTGGCTGGGGTGAATGAAATTAAGTCGGAACTCATCAAATACAGTGGAATGTCAGGTCTTAAATGGCTACACAGGATAATTGAAATGGTGTGGGAGTCGGGACAGGTTCCATCAGACTGGACGAAAGCAGTAATCACACCAATCTTTAAACATGGAAACAGAAAAGATTGTAACAACTACAGAGGTATCTCTTTAATCAGCGTTGTGGGTAAAATCTTCTCAGGTATTGTTGAAGGGAAAGTGCGAGTATTAGTTGAGGACAAATTGGATGAAAATCAGTGTGGGTTTAGGCCTCTTAGAGGCTGTCAGGACCAGATAGAAAAGGCATATGACAGGGTTCCTAGAAGGAAGTTATTGTCTGTTCTACGAGATTATGGAGTAGGAGGCAAACTTTTGCAAGCAATTAAAGGTCTTTACATAGATAGTCAGGCAGCAGTTAGAGTTGACGGTAAATTGAGTTCATGGTTCAGAGTAGTTTCAGGGGTAAGACAAGGCTGCAACCTGTCTCCACTGTTGTTCATATTATTTATGGATCCTATGTTGAAAACAATAAACTGGCTGGGTGAGATTAAGATACGTGAACAAAAAATAAGCAGTCTCGCATATGCGAATGACTTAGTTGTGATGGCAGATTCGATTGAAAGTTTGCAAAGTAATATTTCAGAGCTAGATCAGAAATGTAAGGACTATGGTATGAAGATTAACATCTCCAAAACGAAAGTAATGACAGTGGGAAAGAGATATAAACGGATTGAGTGCCAAATAGGAGGAACAAAGTTAGAACAGGTGGACGGTTTCAAGTACTTAGGATGCATATTCTCACAGGACGGCAACATAGTGAAAGAACTGGAAGCGAGGTGTAGCAACGCTAATGCAGTGAGCGCTCAGCTACGATCTACTCTCTTCTGCAAGAAGGAAGTCAGTACCAAGACTAAGTTATCTGAGCACCGTACGATCTTTCGACCAACTTTGTTGTTTGGGAGCGAAAGCTGGGTGGATTCAGGTTACCTTATCAATAAGGTTGAGGTTACGGATATGAAAGTAGCTAGGATGATTGCAGGTACTAGTAGATGGGAACAATGGCAGGAGGGTGTCCACAATGCTGAAATCAAAGAAAAACTGGGAATGACTCTATAGATGTAGCAGTCAGGGCGAACAGGCTTAGATGGTGGGGGCATGTTACACACATGGGAGAAGCAAGGTTACCCAAGAGACTCATGGGTTCAGCAGTAGAGGGTAGGAGGAGTCGGGGTTGACCAAGGAGAAGGTACCTGGATTCGGTTAAGAATGATTTTGAAGTAATAGGCTTAACATCAGAAGAGGCACCAATGTTAGCACTGAATAGGGGATCATGGCGGAATTTTATAAGGGGGACTATGCTCCAGACTGAACGCTGAAAGGCATAATCAGTCTTAAATGATGATGATGATGATGATGATGAAAATTCTCATCATCTATTTTATCCCCTTAAGGGCTCAATTTCCAAAACTCAAATACCAGTGATTGTAGATATGTAGTAGTTCTTTAATAATGATACATTTTCAAAACAAGCTTCCACCTGCTATTTTATCCCCATAATGTTAAATTTCCAAAAATGCTGAAACACGTATTTCTTTATTTCTGACCGAGAAAACAAGTACCAATTTTCATAGGTCTAGCTTCAGAATACCCTTAATAGTTACATTTTACAAAAAAAAAATCCTTTATTTCATCCCTTTAAGGTTGGAATTTCAAAAAATCCGTTCTTAAATGATGCCTAAGTATAAGGTCCACACCTTTTCCAAGTTTCAAATACCTGTTGTTAGCAGTTTGCGGTGGGTGATGATGAGTCAAGTCAGTCAGGACCTTGTCTTTTACACATAGAGATGATACAGTTTTCTCTTTTTTTGCCTGAGATCTTAATTCCACCAGTTATCCAGATATTGTTTTTGTTATTAGACTTTAGTCTGTGTTTCATTGCGAATGCAGTTCCACAGCAGTTAGTAAAAGCATTCATAAATCTGTTGGACTTTTCATATTTATTGACATGCTCAGATACTGAATTTCTTGTTTCTTAAGCCAGCAGTTGTGGAAGATGTCTATACTTTGTCCCTGTAGAATTTGTTGTTCTTTAACTAATTCAAGTTGCATTGTGGTTTTGGATATTGTGTGGGGGCAGTAAACTGTCCATTATGGTTACTTATGCTATAGTAGTGGTTCCAGCCTGGAAGTCATTATACTTTACATTTATAAATATTTGGTCAATAGTTGTTTGTGTAGTTTTTGTAATTCTAGTGGGAGAGCTTATAGTGCCCTGTGGGTTATATGTTGAAAGTATGGAATGAGATTTTTGCATTTTGTTTGAGTTTTCCTGAAAATTTATATTAAAGTCAGCACATACTTTAAGTTTACTGAATACGCTGTCTAATGTGTGTTGTGAAATATGGCAGACAAATTATTATTGTTTTTAGTGAAGTTCTTTCTGTAGCTGAAATTTCTAAGTCCTTTTTTCCCGGCCTCTCTAAAGATTTTAAGCATCATACAGTGGTCACTCAAGCACATAACAGAAGCTTCTTTTACAACATCTGACAGAAATATTTCATATTTGCTGATTTATTGGGAAATGGCTATACTTTGTACATTCAGATGAAAGAGCATAAATTTTGTACCTTTGTGAAGTTCAGGCATATATAATTGACCACTTACATTCGTTTTTGCCTGTTAATTTTCTCCACTGGTATCTGTTTGATCTTCTTTTCCACCCTCTCCCTTCATGCCACATTAGTTTCCCTCATTTATAATGATCTTACATATATCTGTAACTGAGTGTTACAGACTCCAAATTTGTTTGGATCTGTGAAGATAGCCCAAGGTGATCACATTGCTCTTGGATAGCACAGTTCATTTTAAAGATATATGAGGGCATGCCGAAAAGTAATGCCTCCAGATTTTCTATGTGAAAACTCTAAAGCTTTTTAAGTAAAACATACATTATTAACATTCTTTTATTTTCATTCTTCATGTCTGCATATTTACAGAACTCTGCCACTAGAGGGCTCTGAATTTTAGCAAATAACATGGCGATGTGTAACGTTACTGTATCATTGTGTGAGAAACAGCATGCTGTAATCAAGTTCTGAATTCAAAGAGGTAGTCCTCACATGAAGCACCCACTCCTGTAGCATGACAATGTCAGACCACACACGGGTCCTGCAACATATGCAACAATCCAACACCTTGGGTTCACTGTCATTGATCACCATCCATACAGTTCCTATTTTGCTCCATCCAATTTTCATCTGCTTCCAAAACTTAACGAACACATTTAAGGCCTTCACTTTGTTTGTGATGAAGCAGTGCAAGCAGAGGTGAGGTTGTTTCTCTGTCAACAAAGTCAAACATGCTGCAGTGACAGAATCAACAAACTGGCCTTTCTTTGGAAGAATTGTGTGTTCGTCACCAGGGTGATTGTAGTGAGGAATAAATCTGTAGACATGAAGAATAAAGGTATAGAATGTTAATAACATTTGACTTATTTAAAAAGCTTTAAGAGTTTTCACATTAAAAATTTGGAGGCATTACTTTTCAGTACACCCTTGTACTTGCAACTCACTGACCTCTTTATGATTCCACAAAATATGGGACTCGATCCCTCATAGACACTTGTTGCCACATGAATCATGTTTATTATTTTGTTTGTAAATTCTACTTCGCTGCTGCTTCTTAATGAGTTTGTTCCAAACTATACAAAACACCTTTGCAATTCCATTTTTGTTTAGGATCAGATTCTATAGGTGCTTGTTTTGAATTTACCATATTTTTAAAATGTTTGCAAAGTTGTTGCATCATAATTCCAGGTCGCACATTAATTTTGCAGTTGTGGACAGATATTTCTCAATAGTGGTTCTGTAACTATTAGGAACTCATTTTTGTTCTCTTGCATAGCTGTGGTCTCGTCATTTCTTTTACTATATGTCACCTACTTCCATTTATATTTTCCTGCAGATTTTTTAATTGTTTGGTTTAATGAGACATCATCGGAGACACTGAATTTGATATTGTTTTTAGAATTTATGTGTGCAGTCATATTTTCATGGTCTTGTATTTCCATTTCAAGAATTTTACACTCCAGGACAGCTTTTCTTCAATTAGTCTATCATTTTCTTTCTTTGTAGTTACTAGTTTGGTTTTTAATGCCTCAATATCCTTTTTTAGTAATTTTATTATCTCGTTTTTCAAATTTTTTTCTGCTTTTGTTTGATCCAGGAATAATTGTTGTAAGGAATAACACTGCCAGCATACAGGCAAGCAACAATGGATATGGGTGAAATCTGGAGCTGAATGTGTGCTTGCAATCAGAGATGTGTTGTTACCACTTTATTTAAAATTGACAATCCATAGCATTGCTTGCAGCATTTGATGAAGCTGATTAAGTCGGTTACTGAAATAGTGTGCAGAAAATGACGAGGGCTAGTAGAAATCATTGGGTAACAGAAGAAATATTGAATTTAATTGATGAAAGGAGAAAATATAAAAATGCAGTAAATGAAGCAGGCAAAAAGGAATACAAATGTCTCAAAAATGAGATCGACAGGAAGTGCATAATGGCTAAGCAGGGATGGCTAGAGGACGAATGTAAGGATGTAGAGGCTTATCTCACTAGGGGTAGGATAGATACTGCCTACAGGAAAATTAAAGAGACCTTTGGAGAAAAGAGAACCACTTGTATGAATATCAAGAGCTCAGATGCAAACTCAGTTCTAAGCAAAGAAGGGAAAGCAGAAAGGTGGAAGGAGTATATAGAGGGCGATGTACTTGAGGGGACAATATTATGGAAATGGAAGAGGATGTAGATGAAGATGAAATGGGAGATATGATACTGCGTGAAGAGTTTGACAGAGCACTGAAAGATCTGAGTCATAACAAGGCACCGGGAGTAGTCACCATTCCATTAGAACCACTGACAGCCTTGGGAGAGCCAGTCCTGACAAAACTCTACCATCTGGTGAGCAAGATGTATGTGACAGGTGAAATACCCTCAGACTTCAAGAAGAATATAATAATTCCAATCCCAAAGAAAGCAGGTGTTGACAGATGTGAAAATTACTGAACTATCAGTTTAATAAGTCATGGCTGCAAAATAATAACGGGAATTCTTTACAGACAAATGGAAAAACTAGTAGAAGCCAACCTCGGGGAAGATCACTTTGGATTCCGTAGAAATATTGGAACACGTGAGGCAATACTGACCCTACGACTTATCTTAGAAGCTAGATTAAGGAAAGGCAAACCTACATCTCTAGCATTTGTAAACTTAGAGAAAGCTTTTGACAATGTTGACTGGAATACTCTCTTTCAAATTCTGAAGATGGCAGGGGTAAAATACAGAGAGCGAAAGGCTATTTACAATTTGTACAGAAACCAGATGTAAGTTATAAGAGTTGAGGGACCTGAAAGGGAAGCAGTGGTTGGGAAGGGAGTTAGACAGGGTTGTAGCCTCTCCTCGATGTTATTCAATCTGTATATTGAGCGAGCAGTGAAGGAAACAAAAGAAAAATTTGGAGTAGGTATTAAAATCCAGGGAGAAGAAATAAAAACTTTGAGGTTTGCCAATGACATTGTAATTCTGTCAGAGACAGCAAAGGACTTGGAAGAGCAGTTGATCGGAATGGATATTGTCTTGAAAGGAGGATATAACATGAACATCAACAAAAGCAAAACGAGGATAATGGAATGTAGTCGAATTAAATCGGGTGATGCTGAGGGAATTAGATTAAAGTAGTAAAGGGGTTTTGCTATTTGGGGAGCAAAATAACTGATGATGGTCGAAGTAGAGAGGATATAAGATGTAGACTGCCAATGGCAAGGAAAGCATTTCTGATGAAGAGAAATTTGTTAACATCAAGTATAGATTTAAGAGTCAGGAAGTCATTTCTGAAAGTGTTTGGAGTGTAGCCATGTATGGAAGTGAAACATGGACGATAAACAGTTTGGACAAGAAGAGAATAGAAGCTTTCGAAATGTGGTGCTACAGAAGAATGCTGAAAGTTAGATGGATAGATCACATAACTAATGAGGAGGTATTGATTAGAATTGGGGAGAAGAGAAGTTTGTGGCACAACTTGCCTAGAAGAAGGGATCTGTTGGTAGGACATGTTCTGAGGCATCAAGGGATCACCAATTTAGTATTGGAGGGCAGCGTGGAGGGTAAAAATCGTAGAGGGAGACCAAGAGATGAATGCGCTAAGCAGATTCAGAAGGTTGTAGGTTGCAGTAGGTACTGGGAGATGAAGAAGCTTGCACAGGATAGAGTAGCATGGAGAGCTGCATCAAACCAGCCTCAGGACTGAAGACCCAACAACAACAACAACAACAACATGTCTTAGCATTAGGGGAAAATGTTGCTGGGGTTTAAAAATCTGTTGTTATGTCTTGTCCGCAGGCTCATTTTTAAATCTTATTTCTTTAGCCATGAAAATTGTTATAGATATAACTAAGGCAATTAATTGCCTAGATAGTAGGACATTAGAATGATCCTGACCTTGTACTTTGCGTTCTTCTGTAAAACTGGTCATTCATATCTGCAGGTCTGATCTGTAGATATTGTTCTATACAGAATAGAATGTTGAAGATTTTGAGATTTATTGAAAGCAGGCCACTGAAATTCTTTCATATCATGTGCCTTAAAATTCTCATTAGATTTTTATTGGAACAATAACAGTTGAATATATCTGAGTACTCTTGCCTCAACAAAATTAACATATGAGGTAATTAATGAATATTACATACATTTTATTATAAAATTAATATATTATAAAAATTACTACAAATTTCATGAAACCATGCATTCATTTATTTCATTGTCCAAAGTAATCTTTCCATGTTTTAGGTGGAGGTTTGGTTGAGCAGATTAACTGACACAATGCGTCAGACATGTCGCTATTACTTTGGTGAAGCTGTATCATCATATGATGAAAAACCACGTGAACAGTGGCTTTTTGACTTTCCAGCTCAGGCATCTCTCTGTGGTACTCAGATTTGGTGGACATCTGAAGTGAACATGTCTTTCTCCAGACTTGAAGAGGGTTTTGAAAATGCGCTTAAAGAATACCAAAAAAAGCAAGTGAGTTATGAAAGAGGAATTTTTTCATGTGCTAATCATTAGTTTAAATCATTTTTATAGAATCAGTATGTAATGCTGCATGAAATATGAGCTCACTGTTGTTTTTTGTAATAAATAGTTATGTGCAGGGAAGACATACAGCTATACTGGCTGTTTCAAAATGAATATCAGTGTTCTAATACTTTATATCATTTATGACATACAATCTACAGTTATAAATAGTACATCAAATGGAAGAGCAATACATCACATTTCCCACATCAAGTTGATATGTGGTAACTTTGCAAACGAAATATTGCTGTAAGATGATGGAGATTTTCTAGATTTTATTGTCTTCAATGATGAATCAACATTTCACATAACTGGAAATGTGAGCACGTGAACACACATAATCCATCATCTGGGGCTCAGCAAATCCCCATGAGATGGTGCAGTTGCAATGAGATTCCCCTAAATTGGACATTTTTGTGCTATATCCTGGCAAAAGGAACCTTTATGGATCTTTCTCTTTTGCTGAGGCAACTGCAACTGGCCCCTCTTATCTTGGTGCACTGGAACTATGGCTCTTTTCTCAATTGGAAGAATCTGAACCATAGAACATTGTTTGGCAGCAAGACAGTACACTGCCTCACTGGCAAAACTTAGTATGCAATTGTTTAAACAACGTTGTTCCTGACCATTGGTTTGGCTGTAAGGGGTCAGGTGACAGGGCTTGTTTCACATGGCCTCCATGTTCACCCAATCTGATGCCATGTAATTTTTACCTTTAGGGATTCATAAAGGATCATGTGTATGTGCCTCAACCACCATCTGATCTTCTCAACTTAGGAAACAGGACTGTAGCAGTTGTTGCAACAATTACTCCAGACATACCGATCAGGGCTTGGGAAGAACTTGCGTATCAAGTTGATGTTTGATGAATGATGCTCACATTGAAAACTTGTAAGAAAAACTATTTGAGTTGTCCTTTCATTTGATGTATTATTTATAATTGTAATTTGAGTGTAATGAATGTTACCAAGCCTTAAAACCCTGATATTCATTTTGAAGCCCTTGGTATTTGATAAGTACCTTCTAGGGTGATTTTTCGTAAAGGGTTTGATCATTTAAATAAGAATAGAAAAAAATACTACATCCCTGTCCTCCCGTAAAGTACATCATCTGCTCAAAAAATGTAATGAGAAACAGAAGCCAGAAAGCAAAGGAAAGGTTAGTGCTCAACCAAACAGTCCAGAAAAAAATAGTGAATAATTTTATACTGTTCCATCAAAGTGTTCAGTGCCACAGCCAGATGAAGGAATTTTGGGGCCTCCTGTGAAGTCTTGAGTTTGTCGCCCCCCCCCCCCCCCCCCCCCTCCTTTTTTCCGGAATGTAAGACTGTTTACACTTAGTATAATTTTCAACATTTTATATGATTGTTATGTGTGTGTGTGTGTGTGTGTGTGTGTGTGTGTGTGTGTGTGTGTTTATTTGCATCTCAGACAGTTTCAATGAATTTCATGGATTGACGATTCCTTGAATCTATGAACAAACAGGCCAGGAGTGTACCAAGTACTACATTACCCATGACTTCACACAGTAGGCCTGTGTCAAGTTGAGGGTAAGCAAACACTTGTTGGTAAAAATGCATTCAGTTCTTTTTATATTGAGTGTAGCTAGGTCAACAGTTGGCTTTTCCATTTTAAATGTAAGCACATATGTGTCAAAAAATGCACAAAAATGCCTGAAATATATACTAAAACAAAGAAAATATGCACATAAGACATGTGCCTAAAACTAACACCGAATGATTATTGCAAAATAATCCTCAAAAAGTATGTCTAGAGTCATAATGCCTGTTATAATGTCTTTCTTTAACTCACAAGTTTAACAGCAATCAGGTATATGGCAATTTTTAAATGTACTAAACTCTTACTTAATGTATTTCATATAAATTGAGGAAATCCCAGATTATAAGTGTATTGATCACAATTTTTATAACACGTATATATTTTTGACTACTCCACATCCACAAGGGCAGTTTCATTTGGACTCTGTGGAAGGTACATTAGCAGATCCGTCCTTATTTTGTAAGTATTTATTGTGTAGACTTGTTTTCTGATATGTTCCACATCCTAGAGGATCTCCTCACTATGGATCAATTGGAACAAAAGTACACCTAATCTAATGTAATTTACTACAGATATTGCAGTGGCTATAATGACTTAGTGTTTCATCACAATTTTTACTTTTTAAAAAACAATAGTGGTTGGTTCAACACTGGGTTTCCAGATTGTGTGAAATGTGGATCTCTTATTACATTTGACCCATCTTATTACATTCAGGGCAAGCAGCTAGTTAGAGCTGTCATAGCAATAAACTTTTATATACATTCTTAATTTTGTTTTCATGATCCTTTTATTATTGATTGCCACACCTTTGTAATAGTTAACAATAGTTACGAGTGAAGCCCGGCTTAGTTAGTAGTAATAACTTTTAGATGCACCGCTATAACCATGCAAAATTAGGTATATTACTTAATAGATACTGTCTAACGATAAATAAAATGAGGAAAAGCCTACTAAATTGTGGAAACATTATTTTAAAAATGACATATCTAAATCTTCACTTTTCTTGCTTTTTGAGCACTGAAGACCTTCACCAGTTTCTACAGGTGGAGGAAATGTGCAATCTGTCTTCCCACTGCTATTATGGTAAGACCTCTTTAGCTGCTCATTGCTCATTCAAGATCTGAGATAGCTTTTAATGATCTTTAACATGGAAAAGCTAAGTTCAGCAGAAGCTGCAGACACTGGCATCCCCAAAAATATTCATAACACAATTGTTATATTTTGGAGATGTACTGAAGTACTTCTAAACATGTGTTCGCAGTTTGAGGAATCATAGGAGAGAGCAGTCCTAATTTGTTTGCAAGATCCTGTGAATTTATACCTCCTGAATGCATTTTAGGGTGTTCCTAAGCTTCTGCAAGATTTCTACTGCTTATGTTGAGATTGTATTTCTGTGTTGCCAAGTTCTTAATGTCATAAATAACACTGAACGCATCACACCAGTTAACGAGCTACTGAAACCTTTAGTTCAGAGATATAGTAGTGGTATCTGCCACAATATAGAAGAGGTTTACTGTAAGTGTTTCTCTTCCTCCGGAATTGGTTCATTCTTAGTTTTTTAAGAAAACAGCCTTATAATAGTTGTAGATCTTGATTCTGTTAACTCAGCAACATTTCTTCAAGATGCAACCAATTCCTCTGCTTCTTTCTTAGCTTTTCAAAACTGTTGACTGCATATTCTTCAATAATACCAAGTGTTGATTTTATTAATTTTTCTATAGTGTCTAGTTGCATACCTTTTTGCTCACAAAGAAAACTTAATTTCTGAGAGTTCTTTCAAGAGACTAGATAGAAACACATTGTATCATTTTTGCAAGTGTTTTTAACTCTGTTACTGCAAGTTGTATGTTATTATTAAACTCAGATCTTACAACCCAAACACTTTCAGTCCTAGTCTCCCATCTTGTATCACACAGTGGCTCCAGAGTCAACTTTACGTGATTCTTGAGTGTTTCCCAGTACATCACAGAGGCAGATAATAATGTGAACACTCTATGAACTACACCGGAAAAAAAAGCAGCGCAATTGTAAATGATTTAACTGCATCACTAGCAACCAAGTTCAGTCTGAGCTCAGCAAGGAATGTAATTTTCTTCAATGGTACAAGCTTGAGTATCACTCTTCTTTCCCCTCATGTTGCTTCTGTTGTTGTTAAAGTATCCCCTACAATCTGCAAGCAATATGCCAAGGTTATGTAGTATCTAAAGTAATAACTCTGTAAGACCTTTCCCAGTAGTATAACTCGTTATTGAATAATATTTATTTTTGAAAAAGCCAATCTCCACCTCTTTTCTCCCTGATCAAGTTAATCTTGAATTGCCTGATCAATTAATTTTGAATTTTTAATTCTCTGCAAAAGCTCTTTCCACTTGTACATTTCAGTAATATGATTGTGGGTACTAAGAAACTGTGTATAAATGATAATCTCAGGACCATATATTTTGCTTATGTTCTCTCAATATTGAAATATGGTGGAGCAAATTCGAGATAATTTAGATTACAGAAAAACATTATTAGACTAATGCATATTGTAGACCAAGGTCATCATGCAAGCCACTACTTTAGAAAAATAAAATCCAACCACCTCCACCTCATCAAGTAGGAAAAAATATAATTTTCATAAAAGAAAAATTGAACATTAGCAATCTGGGCATCTTCTGTAATGAATCTGTGCATAGCTCCACACAAGATCAATGATGTACACGTACAACAGACAAATACAGCACTGTTCCAGTGAGGCATGCTCTGTCCTGGCATTAAACTGTATAACCAATTACTAAAACCCACAAAAATAATAATGGGCACAAACAATTTCAAATTAACAGTGAAGGATTACCAAGTGAAGCAGTGTATCTATAAGTAATGGAGTATCAAGAAAAACAAAATTACATATCACCACCTAAGATTTTTTTGTAAAGTTATAGAATAATTAAATATTGTGTAATATTACCTTTTGCTAAACTGATGTATGTAAAAAATTACAAGAGATGTGTGTAGCAATTAGGCAATGGTCCAACATCTTTAATACACTCTACAGTACTAGACAAGTAAATAAATAAATAAGGAATTGCCACACATAATTTTTTGCTGTTTTTCATGGATTTGTAACTAATTGAAATTTGTAGCAGACTGTACAGATATTACACAGTATCAACACTGTTCAACTGTCATATCAAAATTCAGCATTAATAAAATGAATAATAAGACACCATGCAAAACCTGGGCCTCTGCTGCTGTCCCGGAATCCCTGTCACAACAGGCGACATCAACATACTTCATAACCTGGTGAAGGTCCATCATCAGGTAGAGTAAAGAAACTTTAACAGAAGGTTAAGATTATTTCCAAAAGCGGTCTATCATTGAAAGTGGACTGTAGTTTCAAATAAATTGCCATTGGTTGGTGCTGAAACTACGAAGCTATGCTAAAAAAACAAGACATGTCAAAGTTTGTTTTGTGCAATAAAGTGGACTAGAGTGAGTTTCTGCAACAGAAGATCACTTATGTTTATTTATTTATTTGGTGTATGGCTTAGTACATGACATGAATTAATTAAATATAAATAGTATACATTAGAAATATTAAGTATACATATAAAATATACAGGCCATATTTTAAAAAAATGTTAGAAGTTAAAGAGACCGTGGACTTTTGGAGAAAAATGAGTTATTCTCTCTGTTGATTCTGCCAGATTGAGAAAGCCATGGTTCAAATCCCCATTCCTTGTTACAGATTTAGTACGATGAGGGATGGCTCCAGAACTTTAATGTAAAATTTGTTAAACAAGATAATTATTTGTGATTCTTGAGTTTCTCCCAGCGTATTTGATAATCAAAATATCCACGGGTGTACTGCCAGTCTACTGTGTCCAACGGCACAATATTTCAGTGATCATACATGTCGCCATCATCAGGTGAACGGACGAACTGAGCTCCTGTGAACGTGCCGGCACGGAGATCCGTACGCAGTGGCTGCTCAGAGGGAACTGGGTTGATAATTGACAATGACTTTCAGTTACCGAGTTAGGTTTTTGATATTTTCCTAAATCATTTGTGATGCATACTGGGGTAGTTTCTTTGCAAAGGAAACCATTCCTTTCCTGGTCGATCTGAGCGTGAATTCTGTTCCAGTGAGCTCATTACCAATGAGACATTATTTTCCTGATCTCATTTTACAGATGAGTAGGAAGCAAAGGAAGTGATCTCCATCTCACACACTTAGGTACATCACTGGGATGGGAGCAATGTAGAGGGATCAAACTCCAGTGTTACCAATAGAGAAATGACATACAGAGTTAATAAATAATTAAATGTTACATAGTTACCAGTTTTCACATAAATCATAAATTAGAAATAGATAAGTAGTGCAAAAGAACAATGGTTAATCATCCACTGAAGAGCTGTTTGATCACGGGGTTCAGCACTTGGTTATCTGAAATTGACCAACTACTACCAAATGAGAAACTAATAGTCAAGGTACCAAAAAAATGTATGTTTGCTGTGCAGTTTGTTGAATCTTCATGTCAAATCCTTGAAAGTGTGCTAACCAAATTAGGCAACACAAATGTAGCCATTGTAAATCAACCACACAGATACGACCTACCCCCTTGGCCATGTGTAAATAAATGAATGGAAAGAGTAAACAAAGAGATAGATGATCTATGCAAAAAATTTCTGTATGTGAATTTAATAAATGTAAGCACGTTAGACAGGTCCATGCATACCAGCCATGGCCTTCATTTAAATCACAGTGGGAAACAATTTTTGGTTGAAGAATCTGCCATTTAGCAAATTTGAGTCACAACAGGCATTATATAGAAGCTGTCCAAAGTACTTTGGACAAATGGGTCATAAAGAAAGATGCGATGACTTATAAAAAGGGTGAAAGACATTTTTTACGGAAGTAGACTGTATCACAAAAAAATGTGATGCAGAATTAAATTGCAAATACACACTGAAGATTGTATACCAGAATGTACAGTCATTAACAAACAAAGTTGATGAAATAAATGTATTCCTTAACAGTGAATGGAAAGATGTTTATGTTTTATGTTTTCGTGAGCATTGGTTAAAAAACAAGTATTTTCAATACTTGAAAGTATTGCATTTTAAACTTGCAAACTGCTTTTGTACAACTGAATCAAAACATGGTGGAACTTGTATATATGTAAAAGAAAAAGTAGATTATAAGAGTATAGCCTCTGTTTGCAAACTTGGTTGTGAAAGAGACTTTGAAATCTCAGCTGTTGAGTTAATGTCTGAAAAAACTATTATATTATGTGTGTATAGATCTCCTGTTAGCAATGCAAGGTTGTTTTTTTTTTTTTTATTTCAAAAAACTGGACCTTGCATTAGGCAAACTTAAGACAACTGGGAAAACAATGGTACTATGTGGAGATTTTAATATTGACTTTCTGAGCAGCCGACGCGGTGGTCTTGCGGTTATAGGCGCTACAGTCCGGAACCGCGGGACTGCTACGGTCGCAGGTTCGAATCCTGCCTCGGGCATGGATGTGTGTGATGTCCTTAGGTTAGTTAGGTTTAAGTAGTTCTAAGTTCTAGGGGACTGATGACCTAAGATGTTAAGTCCCATAGTGCTCAGAGCCATTTGAACCATTTGAACATTCTGAGCCATAGTCCTCAGAGGAAAAATATATTAAATACTATAAAAGCCTACAATCTTTGTCTGACTGTTAGCTCTCCAACACATGTAACAAAAACTAGTGTCACTCTCCTTGATCAGGTATGTGCAAACAGGGACAAGTGTACAACAGAAAACTTTGATACTGGCTATAGTGACCACCTTTTGCAATTACTAACCATACCTGTAAATCACGTTTTGACCAGTGTACAAAATATTATCCATAAAAGGATTTATAGTTGGAAAAAATACTGAATACTTCCGGTACTTAATCAGTGAATAATTTTGGAGAGAAGTATATGATACCTCTATTACCAATGGAAAGATGGAAAATTTTGACATAGCTTTTCCACAAAGGAATGTGATTTCCAAAAGCACAGATAGATTCAAAAATGCATTATATCAGGCATTAGAGTATCTTGTAAAAGGAAGCGGGACTTTTTCTGCAGTCAAAAACTGACAGCAGTCCACAATTGCTTAATTATTTCAAAAAATACAAGCTAGTTTTGAAACATGTCATAAAAGAGGCAAAAATTAAGGAAGATGACAAATATATTATGAAGTCATCCAATAAAACTAAGTTCAAGTGGAAAGCTGTGCAGGATCTTAGGGGGAAGAAGACAACTCACAAAAATACTGTGATATCACATGATGGCAAGAATGTCACTGACTCTAGGGCAGTTGCAAACAGTTTCAGTTCTTATTATGCAACTGTTGCTGGAAAATTAGTGAAGGAAAATTTGGAAATCCACCTAATACAACATGGAAAGAACTTGCATCTATTGAAATAAATAAGATATCCACGTTCCTCAGCCCATTAGGCCCAACAGAGCTCCTAAATACCATTAATTCACTGAAGAGTAATTATTCAACTAGTATTGATGATATTCCAGATCATATTATAAAAATAACAAGACAAATACTTTCGCCTTTATTGAACATATGCAATTCATCGTTGTCATGTGGTGTCTTCCCACAGCAACTGAAAATGGCGAAAGTAATACCCCTATATAAAAAAGATGATCATCAATGTATGGGTAACTATAGGCCTGTGTCTCCACTGTCAGGGTTTTCGAAAATTATTGAAAAAGTGTTCCTTTCAAAACTAACTACATTCTTCAACAAGAATAGTCTTACTTCTGGATGTCAACATGGCTTCAGACCACAGTGATCAATTAAAACAGCCACTTTCAATCTGATAAACCATGTCTTAAATCCAGTGGACAACCACAGAAATATCTCAAGTTTGTTCTTGGACCTAACAAAAGCTTTTCATATGATTGATCATTCTGTGCTCCTGAGGAAGCTAGAACACTATGGTGTAAGAGGTGTGCCAAATCAATGGATTAAATCATATTTGGAATATCAATCTCAGGTAACTGAAGTTAAGTACATGGAAGGAAATGAATTCCAGGTATACCTTTCAGAACCATGTGGACTAAGTCATGGTGTTCCACAGGGCTTCATTTTAGGTCCCTTTCTTTTTTTGGTATACATTAATGATTTCCCATCACACAATAAGGATTCTGAACCAGTACTGTTTGCAGATGACACCAGTCTGTTGATTGAAGGGAATAAAGAGGAAAATCTTACTGCATCTGCAAAAGATATTACAAAAGGAGTGTCTGAATGGTTTACCAGAAACAGGCTTATAGTTAATCTCCAAAAAATAGTACTCATGAATTTCCACACCAACCAAAATAAAAATGTGGCACAACCCGTAATATGTATAGGTAACCAAAACATTAGTGCTGTCAATGAAACTAAATTTTTTGGGATTCATATCCAGGAGAATCTTAAATGGAGCACTCATATCACCTACCTAAATTCAAAACTAGCAAAAATGAGCTATGTAGTAAGAATTCTTTGCAAAAGTTCTAGTGCAGAAACAGTTGGGGCTGTATACTTTGCTCGTGTACATTCAGTACTGAGGTACGGTATCATTTTCTGGGGTAGTGTACACCAGGCAAAAATAGTTTTCAGGAAACAAAAGGCAATTATAAGAATAATGAAACAAGTGAGCAGCAGAAAACCATGTAAACCTTTCTTTAAAGATCTAAAGTTCCCGTCTCTTCCCTGCATTTAAATATTGGAAGTAGTCATGCATGTCAAAAAAAGTATACTGAGAAAAGAAAACTTTTTTCCTCAAAACAAAAGTGTCCATGATTTCAGTACCCGGTCAGACAGTGACATACATGTAATCATTGTAACACCACATTGTGCCAAAAAGGTGTACATCATGCATGAACAAAACTATACAACAGATTACCAAGACATATAAAATCTCTTCCTGAACTACAGAGCTTTAAAAAGTCTGTGGCAGCCTACCTTCTGAAAAGCTGCTACTATTCAATCTCACAGTATCTTATGCCAGGAAAAAAATTTAATTTATATTTTTAATTGTAGAAATAAGTTATAAATATAAAGTATTTTGAAAAATTTGTAATTATTAACTGTATGGATCCAATTTGTTATAAAAATTTAAATAATGTATGTCTGACATTTGAAAAACCAATGTCCTGTGTACAATATATGTATGTGTATGATATATGTACTGAAAAAGAGATTTATATGGAAAAATAAACAATAGAAAATGATGTGGCCAGCCATGGTAAGCTATCCAGGTATGTCTCACAGTTCAGCTCAAAGCCATAGTCTTGCAGTACCTCTCTCCTACTTTCTGGTGTTGGTGTTTCATATCCTGCGTAGCACATAGTTTCATTCCATCAGGAACTTTAGCTCTCCCCTTTAGTCTAAAGCTCTCACCATGTGATTTTGAAGAATTTGAGCAGCTTATAGAGCAGCAGCTCAGAGGTATTTGTTGTATGAAACAGTTGGTATGCAAGAGATTGAGTACAGTTTCCAGTGGTTTATACTTCACAGGAATCAACATACTTCCCATTTGTGCAAAAATACCACATGAAGAGTGGCAATTGTGGAAAATTAGGAGAGTTTGTTCTTTTTTATTTTGAACAAATTATTGCATATTGCATATTTGATTTACCCTTGTAGGTATTCATTTGTAGAAACTGTTAAATTTGTTTGATAAAAGTTTTAATAGTGGTTGTGGTATATAGGCACTCCAGTTACTGTATGTCAATTATACACAGGAGACACAGGATAATAACATTTATCCTTAAGTAGTATGGCTACATATCTCATTTCATTAGCTATTAAATTAATAAATAAACTCATTTGACACTGTTGGACAAGTCTTCTGGCTATCTGCAGCCTGAGTGGAAGGACTATCCTTCTTCACCTGCATATCAGCACCATTCTTTTCGAGATGTGATATTTCTGTCTTGAGTATTAGCAGCTTGAAGTGGGTGACTGTGATAATTATAAAGAGAAGATACAATGATTTTTTTATGAGAGCAAGATAAAAGAGACATAATGGAACCTGCTAGTGGGCACTGTTACAGACATCTGTAGATCTTACATAAATAAGCCAAAGAAAACTCAAGTAGTGATTCGGCTAACATTCCACATATAAATGTTATCAACTCCCAACTTCACTATTAACTGCCTTGATGAGCTGACATCATGTAGTGTTAGTAATAAAAGCTGCTATTCTTTTTGTGTGAATTGCATTTATGCATATACTTGCAAATGTAAAATGCAATGCTTATTCTTAATAGCTCCAGGTAATTAATTGTCTGTAACTTTCTAGTCCATAGTTGTAGAAAAGTTCTTGTAGAATTAAATACCTTAAGACTGAAGAAGATCACTCATTGAAAAGCAAAAGTGCCGAGTTGTCAATAGGCAAACACTAAATAAAGAAAACTTGCTAGCTTTTGGAGTCATCTCTTGATGAGCTAGAGTAAATTACATACACACACACACACACACACAGTGTCAATGCTGTTTTTTGATAGGTGGACTAGTTGTGGTGGGGGTAGTAGTGTCAGGTGGTGTGGGTAGAGGGAGAGGGAGCCAGCAATCAGGGAGAGGGACTTGGGGTGGGTAGCTAACAGCTCAGAGGGAGAAAGCTGGTTTGCAGGCTAGGAATGTGGCAGGTACATGGGATGGCATATTTGTAGTGGCTGGTGAGAAGTGGCACGCCCTGCAGGCGACACGGGGATGTGAATTGGGAGGGGTTGCAGGGGTGGAGGAAGGGACAGAGAAGATAGACTTTTTCTTCATGGAGCGTAATTTTTTTCCACATATACCCCCTTTTCACACCTCGTGTGTGTGTGTGTGTGTGTGTGTGTGTGTGTGTGTGTGTGTGTGAGAGAGAGAGAGAGAGAGAGAGGGAGAGAGAGAGAGAGAGAGAGAGAGAGAGAGAGAGAGAGAGAGTAGCGAGTAGTGTACAATTTTAATTAGAAGGTTGTATAGTGTAGCATTTTCTTTGTTATACAGATAATGCAGCTTAGTATTCTGATTTCACTCTTACTGGGCGATTTAACAAAAGGAGACAGACAGAAGATAATGACAATATGTACCATAGATGTTCATTCCCGTGATGTTGTGGCTAAAATGATTCAGATGAAAGTGGAGAGTGCATCAGCATTTCAGTGGCAGTCTCAGTTGAGACACAGGTAAAACTTAAACAAACATATTCTACTTCATCTTACAG
Source organism: Schistocerca americana (assembly GCF_021461395.2). Classification (NCBI taxonomy): domain Eukaryota; kingdom Metazoa; phylum Arthropoda; class Insecta; order Orthoptera; family Acrididae; genus Schistocerca; species Schistocerca americana. The sequence goes on from NC_060120.1 coordinate 279,570,259, forward strand.
TGTAAATGAGATGATTACGAACATGGGCTGGCCATATAACTGCTTAGTATGTAGATATCAATGATATGCTAAAGTATTTAATTTTCTTCTCATTAGAATTGACAAGACCTTGTTGTATTGTACAGAGATGGGAACCTATAAACGATAGAGAGGTATCGCCCCTGCTGTAGTGCCCAGTGGTACACAACACAACAGCCTACAGCAGTCCACTCAACCCACCCCCACCCCACACTGAACCCAGGGTTATTGTGTGGCTCGGCCCTCCCCAGGAATGTGACACATCAGATGAGTGTAACCCCAATGTTTGGGTGGTAGAGTAATTATGGTGTACGCGTACATGGAGAAAGTGTTTGCACAGCAATCACCGACATAGTGTAACTGAGGCGGAATAAAGGGAACCAGCCTGCATTCGCTGAGCCAGATGGAAAACCACCTTAAAAACCATCCGCAGACAGGCTGGCACACTGGACCTCAACAATAGTCCACCGGGCAGATTCATGCTGGGGACTGGCATTTTTACCGCCCGGAAAGCAGTGCGTTAGACTGCACGGCTAAGCGAGTGGGCTTAAGACCATGTTACTCACATATATTGTCTAAAAAATAATTGTTGTTTGGTGATCAGATAATTATATTGGTATGAAGGCCAGTTTGTCGTATTGCCTACATATCAAATAGACTATGACTATTTCAAATTTTTTCTGCCTTTCTGATCAGCTGGTTAACTGGAAAGGAATTGCTCATACTGCTGATACTGTTAGATGTGTCCGATTTGTTGCAGTTGTGTGACATTTATTGAGAAAGTTTCGCAGTTGTTACTATCAGAGTTAAAAGATGTCCTCTTCAGTTATCAACACAAGAAATGACAATAACAGTTATAATCACCAGCACAGAAAATTACAGTTTTTAAATTTTTCTAGATTGTTTTAGCCATTCTACATCAGATGTAGATCAAGTATTACATGTTCAAAATGATTAATGGAAAATCTCATATGAGATGTGAAACAAATACTAACAAAGAGATAGAGGGGCTGGCCAGTACTTACCTCAGCTCAGTACAGCCGATAGATACACATAAAACAGAACCGAAAATTTACGTTCCTAGCTTTCGGAACAAATGTTCCTTCATCGGGGAGGAGAGAGGGGAAAGAAAGGGAAGAAGGGAAAGGAGATTCAGTTACTCACAACCCAGGTTATGAAGCAACAGGGAAAGGAAAATAGGGAGGGTAGCAAGGATGGAGGCATGGTTGTCAGAGGGAAGCCAAAGATATTCTACTGTAAGTACTGTGCCAGCTTCAAACCAAAGAGGATGCATACAGAAGTAAAGAGGTATATAGTGTAAAGATAAACACAACTATGTAGGATGAAAAGATGCGTGAATGGCTAAAGAGGAAAGGGAAAGAGGAGAAGACTGAAGAGTAAATGGGATTGAGGTTGTTTAACGTAGGTTCAGTCCAGGGGGATGGCGGGATGAAAGGATGTGTTGGAGTGCAAGTTCCCATCTGCGCAGTTCAGAGGGACTGGTGTTGGGTGGGAGAAGCCAAATGGCACATACGGTGTAGCAGGTTCCTAGGTCCCTAGAATTATGCTGGAGGGCATGCTCCGCTACTGGGTATTGGGCATCTCCTAGGCAGACAGTTCATCAGTGTCCGTTCATGCGCTCAGCCAGTTTAGTTGTTGTCATGCCGATGTAAAAGGCTGTGCAGTGCAGGCATGTCAGTTGATAAATGACATGTGTAGTTTCACATGTGGCCCTGCCTTGAATTGTGTATGTTTTACCAGTAGCGGGGCTGAAGTAGGTGGTTTTGGGGGGATGCATGGGGCAGGTTTTGCAGCGGGGTCGGTTACAGGGGTAGGAACCGCTGGGTAGAGAAGGTGGTCTGGGAATATTGTAGGGTTTAACAAGGATGTTACGGAGGTTAGGGGGGCGACGAAAGGCAACTCTAGGTGGTGTGGGGAGAATTTTGTCAAGGGATGATCTCATTTCAGGGGTTGACTTGAGAAAGTCATATCCCTGGCGGAGTAATTTGTTGATGTTTTCGAGGCCAGGATAATATTGGGTGACAAGGGGGATGCTTCTGTGTGGTCTGGGGGTAGGAACATTGTTGTTGGATGGGGAGGAATGTATGGCTCGGGAAATCTGTTTGTGGACTAGGTCTGTGGGATAGTTGCGGGAGAGGAAAGCATTGGTCAGGTTATTGGTGTAATTGTTGAGGGATTCGTCACTGGAGCAGATACATTTGCCACGAATACCTAGGCTGTAGGGAAGGGAGCGTTTGATGTGGAAAGGATGGCAGCTATCAAAGTGAAGGTACTGTTGTTTGTTTGTGGGTTTGATATGGACAGAGGTGTGGATGTGAGCTTCAACAAGATGAAGGTCAACATCCAGGAAGGTGGCTTGGGTTTTGGAGAAGGACCAGGTGAAATTCAGATTCGAAAAGGAGTTGAGGTTATGGAGGAAATTAAGGAGTGTTTCTTCACCATGCGTCCAGACCACAAAGATGTCATCTATAAACCTATACCAGGCCAGGGGAAGCAGCTGTTGGGTCTTCAGGAAAGCCTCCTCCATGCGGCCCATAAAGAGGTTGGCATAGGATGGAGCCATCCTGGTTCCCATGGCCGTTCCCCTGATTTGTTTGTAGGTCTGGCCTTCAAAAGTGAAGTAATTATGGGTGAGGATGAAGTTGGTAAGTGTGATAAGGAACGAGGTTTTTGGAAGATCTTCGGGTGGACGTTGGGAGAGGCAGTGCTCAAGGGCAGAGAGACCACGGGTATGTGGGATGTTTGTGTAAAGGGATGTAGCATCTATGGTGACAAGAAAGGTTTCAGGTGGGAGAGGAGTGGGAATGGATTTGAGGCGTTCTAGGAAGTGGTTTGTGTCTTTGATGTAGGATGGGAGTCTGCGGGTGATAGATTGGAGGTGCTGGTCTACCAGAGCTGAGATACGTTCGGTTGGGGCTTTGAAGCCTGCTACAATGGGACGGCCAGGATGGTTCTCTTTGTGGATTTTGGGTAATAGGTAGAAGGTAGGGGTACGTGGCTCAGGTGGAGTGAGTAAGTCTATGGAAGCCATTGTGAGGCCTTGTGAGGGACCTTGGATTTTTAGTATTTTTTGCAGCTCAGTCTGGATGGAGGGAATGGGATCCTGGGTAACAGCTTTGTAGGTTGAGGTGTCGGAGAGTTGACGCAGTCCTTCTGCCACATATTCCACACGGTCAAGTACGACAGTTGTGGAGCCTTTATCCGCCGGGAGGATGACAATAGAGCGGTCTATTTTCAGCTCCTTAATGGCATGGGATTCAGCTGGGGTGATGTTGGGGGTTGTCGGGATGTTCTTCAAGAAGGACTGGGAGGCAACACTGGATGTGAGGAATTCCTGAAATGTCTGCAAGGGATGGTTTTGGGGGAGGGGAGGAGGATCCCTTTGAGAAGGCAGTCGGAACTGTTCTAGACAGGGTTCAACACTGGGTCTAGTATTTGGGGGCTGTGTTTGGGTAGTGAAGTGATATTTCCAGTTGAGGTTCCGGGTGAATGAGAGGAGATCTTTAACCAGGGCAGTGTGGTTGAATTTAGGCGTGGGGCTAAAGGTTAAGCCTTTTGATAGAACAGATGTCTCTGGAGGAGAGAGGGATCTGGATGAGAGGTTTAGGAGTGAATTGGGACTGGTGATATGTGGCATTTGACTGTGGTTATAGTTGAGATTTGGTCTGTGTGGGGTATGTGCTGGGATGGGGAGATTGAGTAGGGTGGCTAGGCTAGGTTTGTTGGCTATGAGGGGGGTTTGTTGAAGGTTCTGTTGTGGTTGGTGTTTGTGAGGGATAGGGAGAGGGACCCCACTTCTTAGGTGTTGCACTAGCACTGTGGATATTTTTTTTCAGGTGGTGTGTGGCATGGAACTCAAGTTTGCAGCTGGCTTCTAGGATGATGTTCCTGAGTGTGTTCTCCAAGCAAGGGTTTGAGAGGTGGAGGACTTTGAAGAGAGATAGGAGCTGTTGGGAGTGGTGGTTACATGAAGTAGTGTAGAGATTCAGGACAAGTTGGTTAAAGGGCTAAGGGTTGAAAGTTCTGGAAGTCCAGGAGAGACTGGTGGAAGGAGGAATTGCACCCGGAGATGGGAACTTTTAAGGTAGGCCCTTTATGGGGTAATTCCAAAGGTTAAGCAGGACTGGAGGAAAAGTATGTGGGATTGCAGTTTGGCTACGGTGAATGCATGTTTCCGGAATGAATGTAAATAATGTGGTATAGGATTAGGGTACATAGTGGGTAACTGGTGGGTAGGGAAATTATATAACTAAAGTTGAAATAGTAATCATAAGAAGGAATAAAACGCGAAAAGAAGGACGAGAAGGAAAGAAATTGTGTTGGCAACATTCAATACCAAAGGAAGACCACTAAATAAGAAAAATACGGAAAAAGTTGACCAGACCAAGCAAGTATGTCCAGATCAGGGGAAAAGAACACACGTTGCTTAAAAACAGAGATAGCGAGTGCCGCAAAAGAGATCGCGCTTGCCGCAAAAAAGATCGCGCGTGCCGCAAAAAAGATCGCGGGTGGCGCAGGAATGTCCCAAAAAATTTTATTGTGGGAGAGAAAGACAGCCAATGGCACAAAAATATTGGCAGCAACAAGAAATCGACGAAAAAGGAAGATACTGGTAGGTGTGGAAGAGATTGTTGGCAGTGATTGTTGGCTGGAAAACAGCGGATAACAAACGTTAAAACTATGGAATGTTGAATAAATAAATCAATAAATAAAAAAGAGAACAGGACTATAAACGGAACAAGATAATAGGAGGAAGATGAAACTAGCACAGTTGGTGACGAAAATATTTATTTATGTAAATATAAAACACTGAAGAAGAGAAAGTGTTAAGATGACAGACGTAAGTGATAGCTAACAAAAGGGACAAAGCAATGAAGGATGTGGACCATATAGGTGATCTAAATGATTAATGGAAAATCTCATATGAGATGTGAAACAAATACTAACAAAGAGATAGAGGGGCTGGCCAGTACTTACCTCAGCTCAGTACAGCCGATAGATACACATAAAACAGAACCGAAAATTTACGTTCCTAGCTTTCGGAACAAATGTTCCTTCATCGGGGAGGAGAGAGGGGAAAGAAAGGGAAGAAGGGAAAGGAGATTCAGTTACTCACAACCCAGGTTATGAAGCAACAGGGAAAGGAAAATAGGGAGGGTAGCAAGGATGGAGGCATGGTTGTCAGAGGGAAGCCAAAGATATTCTACTGTAAGTACTGTGCCAGCTTCAAACCAAAGAGGATGCATACAGAAGTAAAGAGGTATATAGTGTAAAGATAAACACAACTATGTAGGATGAAAAGATGCGTGAATGGCTAAAGAGGAAAGGGAAAGAGGAGAAGACTGAAGAGTAAATGGGATTGAGGTTATTTAACGTAGGTTCAGTCCAGGGGGATGGCGGGATGAAAGGATGTGTTGGAGTGCAAGTTCCCATCTGCGCAGTTCAGAGGGACTGGTGTTGGGTGGGAGAAGCCAAATGGCACATACGGTGTAGCAGGTTCCTAGGTCCCTAGAATTATGCTGGAGGGCATGCTCCGCTACTGGGTATTGGGCATCTCCTAGGCAGACAGTTCGTCTGTGTCCGTTCATGCGCTCACCCAGTTTAGTTGTTGTCATGCCGATGTAAAAGGCTGTGCAGTGCAGGCATGTCAGTTGATAAATGACATGTGTAGTTTCACATGTGGCCCTGTCTTGAATTGTGTATGTTTTACCAGTAGCGGGGCTGAAGTAGGTGGTTGTGGGGGGATGCATGGGGCAGGATTTGCAGCGGGGTCGATTACAGGGGTAGGAACCGCTGGGTAGAGAAGGTGGTCTGGGAATATTGTAGGGTTTAACAAGGATGTTACGGAGGTTAGGGGGGCGACGAAAGGCAACTCTGGGTGGTGTGGGGAGAATTTTGTCAAGGGATGATCTCATTTCAGGGGTTGACTTGAGAAAGTCATATCCCTGGCGGAGTAATTTGTTGATGTTTTCGAGGCCAGGATAATATTGGGTGACAAGGGGGATGCTTCTGTGTGGTCTGGGGGTAGGAACATTGTTGTTGGATGGGGAGGAATGTATGGCTCGGGAAATCTGTTTGTGGACTAGGTCTGTGGGATAGTTGCGGGAGAGGAAAGCATTGGTCAGGTTATTGGTGTAATTGTTGAGGGATTCGTCACTGGAGCAGATACATTTGCCACGAATACCTAGGCTGTAGGGAAGGGAGCGTTTGATGTGGAAAGGATGGCAGCTATCAAAGTGAAGGTACTGTTGTTTGTTTGTGGGTTTGATATGGACAGAGGTGTGGATGTGAGCTTCAACAAGATGAAGGTCAACATCCAGGAAGAGTTGTCTTTGGTTTGAAGCTGGCACAGTACTTACAGTAGAATATCTTTGGCTTCCCTCTGACAACCATGCCTCCATCCTTGCTACCCTCCCTATTTTCCTTTCCCTGTTGCTTCATAACCTGGGTTGTGAGTAGCTGAATCTCCTTTCCCTTCTTCCCAATTCTTTCCCCTCTCTCCTCCCCGATGAAGGAACATTTGTTCCGAAAGCTAGGAACGTAAATTTTCGGGTCTGTTTTATGTGTATCTATCGGCTGTACTGAGCTGAGGTAAGTACTGGCCAGCCCCTCTATCTCTTTGTTAGTATTACATGTTCACTTTTTCTTGAATGGTAATTCAGAAGGATATAGGAAACAGAGGGAACGAGCTTGATCCTTATGTAGATTGCTGCAGGAATAGATGTGGCATGGAGGGAGCGACCTCTTCCTTTTTCACACAATGTGGCCGTTGTACTTATGCTTTACACTTGATCCCAGGTTAGGTTGTTTCTTAGAAAGAATCATAGGTAGTAGCTGTACTCCATCACTGCTTTCACCACAAAGAAATTAAGGAGACGACACGGCATTTTCAGTAGCTACTGCAGTGCTATTGCACACAGTATTATTTGACCACTAAGGTTTGTAATGGCTGTAAATGAAACAATAATAAGCTGAATCAGTGTTTCATTCATAACCATTTCAAATCTTAGTGGTCAAATAATTCTGTGTGCAATAACACTGTAGTAGTCATTGAAAATGCTGTGTTGTGTGCTTATTTTCATTCTGGTGAAACTGGTAGTGGAGCAAGATGGCCAAAGTGCTCAAGAAAAAGCAAGCAGGTAGTGCTTGAATATGTGAAATACTCTTTTCTTGATTGATAGGTACAACTTCTGAAGATCTCAGTATTTTGAAATGAATTACATTGATAAGAATGTAAAGTTTGCTATTGAAAATATATGTTTTTTGGCAATTACAGCACATGTTACTGAAAAATGTAGGGAAATAATATTATATTTCATACTGGATGTTTGCTTTGACTCAAAAAGTTTGAAATAAAAAGTTACATTACAATAATGAAGTGTATTACTGGCTGTAAAATTTGTGGGTACCTTTTTTCTCTTCCTTTACTGATCTGTATTCAACAGCAATCTATAAGAAATTTCAGATTAAATCCAGAGATGGGATAACAGTGTGAGAGTTAGTTCTGGCAGTAGTAATTCAATGTCATATGCGCAAAGAGTTGTCACAATGTATCTGTGAAAATATAGGAAAATAAGTTTACATTATTAGAGAGGAATGTGTTTAAACTGTTTCTGCCATGATTTAAGTTTTAAGTGCAGATGTAAATTATTTACATGTTACATGCAAAGGAGGAAGAGAAAATATTCTTATCAGTCATTAATAAAAACAAAAGACTACTTGTAGCATGGTAAAATGAATTTTATAATGTCTGTTTGATGGTGGCTGTACCTGCTTAATTAATAGTAGAAATAGCTATGAGTACAGCAAATATGGCAAATAGTATTATGTTAATTATGAAAGTTGCCAGTCAATAGGAAAGAATGTTGACTGTTGATGATAGTAAAAAAATAAGCATATATGAAGCCTGTGTTAAATTGGCGATAACAGGCAGCAAAGTGAGAAATAGTAAATAAATATGCTAAAATCCATGGAAACAAATTTACATTTTTTTTAATAATTGTACTTATCTTTGTGTAGATCATATGTCTGATATCATACTTTATTTCAGATGGGACGATCAGTTAGCAGATTGCTTCTGCAACATATGTGATGCTCAATTTCAGTATGCTCATGAGTATCTTGGCAACACACCACGGCTTGTGATAACCCCTTTAACAGACCGCTGCTATATTACATTAACCCAGGTTAGCACAGAAAGCTGACATATCTTCACATCACTTTGCTTTTATATAGTGTTGCCATACATTGTCATATTGACTCTAAATTTTCTATTTCCAATCAACTAGTGGAATCCTCCAAGACGTGATATGTCTCAAGATCACAAGTACAAAATAAAAACTGACATTGAGTGCCATATAGTGTAACAGTCTGTGTTATGTAGTATTAGATAAAAACAACACCAGGGTTACACAAGAGAAGGAGCAGTGGAGTTTTTCAAAGTACCCGTTTTTCTCACAGTATATGTATATAAAATAATCTGGAATAATTCTCATAATTACCAGTGTGAGTAAATAAATGCTAGTCATAATTTACTATAAACAGAAGTAACCTACAGTGGCTGCTCGTGTCTGTTGGCCTATAACTTGGCTCATCCCGCATCTCGTAGAATAGACATAATAATAACGATAATAATAATTGTTTGTATGTACTTTATCTTGGACATCATCATTTTTTGTATAGTTACAAAAATGATATCATGGCATAAACATAATGTATATATACAGGAAGTTGTTGTTGTTCTGGTTTTCAGACTGAAGAGTGGCTTGATGCAGCTCTCTGTGCTACTCTACCCCTGGAAACCTCTTCATCACCAAATAACTACTGGAACTTATGTCCTTCTGCATCTACTTACTGTATTTATCTGTCTCCCTCTACAATTTTAAACCCCCACACTTCCCTCCAGAACTAAATTGATGATCCTTAATACCACATTAAATAGTACAGGATGACACATGAAAAACTGGCACTGAGTGCAGACTGCTTGCCAGTTACACACAAATTGTTGTGTGACATGAGCAGATACATGTAAGCATTAGATAATAAAGAAATAACAAATAAGCTAATGCAAAGGTCTGTATTTACTGAATTGATCTTGTCTTTTTCATTACATTACACTAGGTGCTGAAAACGACTTCCTTGTGCTAAAGAGCACTTTTCCTTGCTCCCTAACATGTTAAGATACACTTTGCACAACTCTGCCGCACCAGTTCTCCAAATTTATTACAAATATTGTCCCTTCAACTCTTCCAATGTTACTGGGTTATTTGTGTATACTTTCCCATTTAGATGCCCCACAGATAGTAGTCACAACTGGTTAGGTCAGCAAACAAGGTGGCCACAATCATTTGCTAACAGTCTTTCCTTCTGTGAATCTTTCATGAATTCATGAGATTAACTGGCATGAAGTGTGACATGTCATCTCATCATATGGAGAGGCAACTTATGTACGTTTATAGGGGCTCATCCGTGTGTGAAATTCCTCAAAGATTCGCATACAAGGGCTGTTCAAAAAGTAAGGTGATTTTTCAAATTGCACTGGCAACATACATTCGATTATAGATTTTTTTTGTTATGTTGGCTCACATGTCCCAAACATATGTTCACAGTTTCAAGTGTACAGCATACTTCATTTGTTTTTGATAGATAGAAAGGTTAGATGTGTTTTAGTGTGCTTGGCGATTTTCAATTATTATAAACTTGGAGCAAAGAATTTTCACCAAATTTTGTGTGCAAAATGGAATCAAGTGCTCTAAAACACTTGAAATGTTGACAGTGGCATAAGTTGAGTCTGCTCTAAATAAAAAAAAAAGTTTACAAGTAGTAAAAGCTCTTCCAAGATGACCGAGAAGATGCAAATTACGAACCTCACTCTATACACCCCACCACATCAACAACAGATGATAACGTCGAAGCTGTGAAGAAAATTGTTTGAAAAATCGTTAAATTACTGTAAGAGAAGTTGCTGAGGATGTTGGCATAGCAGTCAGCTTGCGTCATGCAATTTCTTTGGATGTTTTCGGATGAGACATAGGTATGTCAGTGAAGTTTGTTCCAAAACTTCTCAATTCTGATCAGAAGAACCATTGTATGAGCATCGCCCAGGAGCTCTTCAATTATGTCAATGATGATCCTGATTTGCTCAAAAGGGTCATAACTGGTGACAAAACTTGGGTTTATGATTATGACATTGAAACCAAAGTGCAATCATCCCAATGGAAGCATCCCGGAGAGCCAAGACTGAAAAAAGCATGCCAAGTTCGGTCAAATGTCTAGGTTTTGCTCACTGTTTTTTTTCAATTACTGTGGCATACTGTGTCATGAATTTTTGCCTCATGGTTGTATGGTCAATAAGGGGTATTACCTTGATGTTATGCACCGTTTCTGAGAAGCCATATCCAAAAAACACCCAGAATTGTGGGAAAACAATTCATGGCTTTTGAATCACGACAATGCACCTGCTCATTCATTGTTGCTTGTGAGAGATTTTTTTGGCCAAACACAACACAACAATCATGCCTCAGTCACCAATTCACCGGATTTGGCCCCCTGTGACTTTTTCCTGTTCCCAAAACTGAAGAGACCTATGAAAGAATGAAGATTTTCAGTGATTTAGGAAATAAAAACTGCATTGCTGCACCAAAAAGTGCTTATGAGAAGTGCTTTGAGGATTGGAAGAAGTGTTGGCACAAGTGTATTGTATCTGAGGGGGATTTCTTTGAAGGGGACAACATGAATATTGACAAATAATTAAATATTTTTTCGTAAAAATATAAAGTGACCTTACTTTTTGAACACACCTCGTATACACAGCCATGTGTACTGCTGTTTAAAAAAATATGGGATTCACAATCCAAGTTGCTGACACAGCTCAGTATGCTCCAAGTTTTTCACTGTGAAGAGGATCCTCATTGAGTTCCGGGAGTTTATATGTCTGTCAGATGGAACCAGGCTTCATCGCTGTGCATGAAATACAGCAGTGGATCCAACATTACACTCTCAATTGTTTGACTAATCATATACAGTAATTCACATGTTTTGTTTTCTCTTCCTCCTTCAATTCTTGGGCACATGTCATTTCGAATGTCTGCTTCCCTATATCATATAAAACACATTGTCAAGAACCCCACAAAATGTTCACTTGTTGCGACAATTTATGTGTCAACTTCTTTGGATTCTGGATCATTTGCGATTGAATATCTGCAATCACAGCAGGTGTACAAACAGAGGGGGCTCAATTCTTTTTTGTGGTTTCAGCTGACCATGTAGTATGCCACTTTGTCACTAAATCCTGTATACCACTCTTTGCTGGTATGAAAACGCCATGAAACTTCTTTGCAAAAATGTCCCACTTTTCCTTAGATGAACCTCTACTACTGTGATTCTTTCTTGAAGAGGATACATCTCTCAGAGATATTTACTTCACACATCTTAACCAAGTTGCAATGGCTTTCATGGTTATGATACAAAATGTAGATGCAACAGCTTGGAAACAATAGGTGGCAGTTGGTGGGCGACAGTGAGCAGTCTAGTACACAGAGCTGGTTTTTCATGTATCACCCTGTATTACCACACATACACGAACAATCCACACACCCTAATTTTAAGGGAGGGGGAAATTATTGTATGCACATTTCATCCACTCACAAATCTGGGACAATCTTGATTTTTCCTCTCAGCATGAACTTGTGGTTTTCATCAGCCATCTGTTGCATATATTACTGTTTAGGTACAGCTTTGAATGCTCAATTTATACACACATCTAGTGGTTCCAGTATGGATGTTAGGCTGCCATGGATAATGATCAATTCAGTTTTCTGTTTTTTGTGTGTTGTCTTGCACTTCCTGAGTTCTATATTTGTAAAAGCTGGCCAAGAGCAACATGTTAAGTTAATTCAGTAATGTACCAGGGTGATGTTGCCAAACATACATCACCCAATTAAACAGAAGATCATTTTCCATCCACCCTTTTGGCTTTGCTCTTTCTAATATGCCTTTTGCTTACATTTCTGGAATTGTTTTCCTTTTAAATATCATGTAAAGTGGTAGCTTTTGTCCATTGCCAATTACACACATAATGACCATACATCTTTGCTACTCATTGCCAATAGTTTGTGCCATGATGCTGGATTCCATTTTGGTGTTGTCAAGCAACATCACAAAATAGACTGGAATTTGATTGCTGCTACCAATTTGCCATAATATGTAGTAATATTCATGGTGCAAATTTATCACACAGCAATGAAAATTCACTACTTTTCCCTTGTACTCGGCTGGAAGCTGTTGAGCAATGGTCCTTTTCCTCCAGAAGTCTATTCCATTTCGACAGAAAAATCTTGATTGTCAGCCCCAGTTAGCATTGAAACTTGTGATCCTATTCTTTGGCTGAAGTGCACTGCTTTTAGTCAGCATATTTCACTAGTCGCTGCACATCCATATTTTCACTTCTCATCTACATAATCGCAGAACCTTTTTTCAAGGCTTTTTGGCCGTAAAATGCTCTATGATTACTGTTCGTTTCTTGAAGCCACATTTCTTTTTTTCACCAGTCACAAATACAACATTTGCCCACATACTTTCTTTGCTCTGCACAGTTTCTGATGCTCTCTGCTTCTTCAATAATTTTATGTTCTTCTTTTTAGCTGTGTATGAGTGTTAATCAGAACTTCAGCCATAATTAACAAGTTGCACTTCTAATGTGCTACTGACATGTCACAGACTGAGGTAGCAACAGTGCTATAGTATTATGGGATTTATTGTTGGAGGCAGAGCAGTACCAACCTTCTTACAATTGATCCTTGCACCACCGTTTTTCATTATTAAATAAGAGGAAAAATATTCACAGATCATTCGCATATGTACGGTATGTAAACATTTGCCACCACTAATATAGTACAATATATAAAAGGAGTGAGGGGGGATCAGGAATCTTTGAGTGAGCGAAAACTTCATTTTTTTAAAAATTAACAATTATTTCAACTTGCCCTTAAAAAGATTTACATGGATTTGTTTTATAGTACAGAATTGTATTACAGCTGTGAGTGGTATGCGATCTGTAGCTCTTTAATTACAGAGTATCCTATGACAACAGTATTATGAAAAGAAAAGGAGACATTACTACTCACCATATAGAGGGGACACAGAGTAACAGAAAGCCACAAGAAAAGAGTGCTATTCATTTTGAAAAGACTGTTACATGTTTTAGCTTGCATTCAAAAGGCCTACTTCTGAAGTGGAAAACCCACACACATTAACACAAGCACAAAGCGAACACACATGACCGCAGTCCCCGGCTGCTGTGGCCAGGCAGTATCCTAAAGACGCATTTTGCAGTAAATACAAATACAGATGCAAATTGTGCCTCATAATGCAAAATTCTAACACGAATTCTTTACAGACGAATGGAAAAACTGGTAGAAGCTGAACTCGGGGAAGAGATGTTGGAACACATGAGGCAATACTGACCCTACGACTTACCTTAGAAAATAGATTAAGGAAAGGCAAACCTACGTTTCTAGCATTTATAGACTTAGAGAAAGCTTTTGACAGTGTTGACTGGAATACTCTCTTTGAAATTCTTAAGGTGGTAGGGGTAAAATACAGGGAGCGAAAGGCTATTTACGATTTCTACAGAAACCAGATGGCATGTTATAAGAGTTGAGAGGCATGAAAGGGAAGCAGTGGTTGGGAAGGGAGTGAGACAGGGCTGTAGCCTATCCATGATGTAATTCAATCTGTATATTGAAGAAGCAGTAAAGGAAACAAAAGAAAAATTTGGAGTAGGAATTAAAATCCATGGAGAAGAAATGAAAACTTTGAGGTTCGCCGGTGACATTGTAATTTTTTCAGAGACTGCAAATGACCTGGAAGAGAAGCTGAACAGAATGGACAGTGTCTTGAAAGGAGGATATAAGATGAACATCAACAAAAGCAAAACGAGGATAATGGAGTTAGACGAATTAAATTGAGCGATGCTGAGGGAATTAGATTAGGAAATGAGACGCTTAAAGTAGTAGATGAGTTTTGCTATTTGGGGAGCAAAATAACTGATGATGGTCGAAGTAGAGAGGATATAAAATGTAGACTGGCAATGGCAAGGAAAACGTTTCTGAAGAAGAGAAATTTGTTAACATTGAGTATAGATTTAAGTGTCAGGAAGTCATTTCTGAAAGTATTTCTATGGAGTGTAGCCATGTATGGAAGTGAAACATGGACGATAAATAGTTTAGACAAGAAGAGAATAGAAGCTTTTGAAATGTGGTGCCACAGAAGAATGCTGAAGATTAGTTGGGTAGATCGCATAACTAATGAGGAGGCATTGAATAAAATTGAGGAGAAGAGAAATTTGTGGCACAACTTGACTAGAAGAAGGGATCATTTGGTAGGACACACTCTGAGGCATCAAGGGATCACCAATTTAGTATTGGAGGGCAGCGTGGAGGGTAAAAATCATAGAGGGAGACCAAGAGATGAATACACTAAACAGATTCAGAAGGATGTAGGTTGCACTAGGTACTGGGAGATGAAGAAGCTTGCACAGGATGGAGTAGCATGGAGAGCTCCATCAAACCAGTCTCTGGACTGAAGACCACAAAAACAACAGCAACAACAACAATACAAAATAGGCAAACAGACACTATTTCATAGTGAATTGTATCCAGATTTATTTTTTGTCAGATATACTTTGAAATAGCTTTATTTTCAGCATCCAAATATCGAAAATGTGATCAGTTTTTGGTCACTGGTATTGTGCATCATCTGGCGAAGCCCAATTTCAAAAGATAATGGGCTTACAAACGTATTTTCATAATAAAAAGTAGATGAATGGAATGACGTATCAGTGTTTTTGATACTCTAGTGCCATGCCAATTGTGGGCAGTTGAATGATCTGTTTAAGCCATATGCCACATGATGCAGCATAGTAGTCAGCTGTGGGACCTAGCATTTTAGAAAAAACAGAAACGTACATTTGTTTGTTAGCTTAAGTTAAAAGTTGGTATAATGTAGACATACTTAACTGGCACTTTTAGGTGACAAATGTTTTGAACTGTGGTGGTGCTGACTATTGCTAGATCCCAGGTCTAAACTACCTCACTAACAATACTCTGCCAACCTCAACAAGAAATTGCACGGTAACTACTCCCAAATGATTTGTCTTATGGAGTGCTTGTTGTTTTCTTTTTCTTTTTTACTACTCCCAAATGATTTGTCTTATGGAGTGCTTGTTGTTTTCTTTTTCTTTTTCTTCTTCTTCTTCTTCTCTCTCTCTCTCTCTCTCTCTCTCTCTCTCCTTTTTTACTTTTTTTAAATTTTTTTTTATTTTAAATGAGTGAAGTGACTAATTCTGGTCCATCACATATTTTGATTACAAACTTGACAGCACCAGAAGGGATCGATGATGCCTGTGACAATATGTCACTTCTGTTTTCACAGAACACAGGTGTAGGCTGGCTGTCGTGCAAGAGCGAGGCTGCGCTTGTTTCCCCACACTGCTCCTCTCATGTCTAGTAGTCAAAATCCTACTTCATTTACACTTGTGGCTATCTGCTGCTAGTTGCAGTTGGAAAACAAAACCTGTCACGTGTATTGACTGCATCGAAATTCTTCCCTTAAAGCTCAATTGTTTATTTTTGGTTCGACTTCTATGTTAAGTGCCCTGTCATTCCTACCTGTAGCATTGTCAAGGTGGGTCGAACAGCTATCAGTACCTACAAAAGATCAAAATTAATATTCGTCAGGTTTTGTAATCATCAGATTGGGCAGGAAAAGACAAATATTGTTGAGAAAACCAGAAACGCGTTCAGTTCACTGATGTGAAAATGTTGCTGCTTCCCAACAGACTGATCATTTTTTCTTGACTTTATTACCCAGTACATTCATTTAGTTAATTACAAGTCATTGGTGTAACTTATGTACCAAAAATCTGTCCTAATTGCAAGATACCATTAATATAAACCTTCATTACCATTGTTGACATGCAAACTTATTCCCAATTACTAATTTTTGGTTAGAGTAGAGGAAAAACGAAGATAAATTATTAGCATTTATACAGCTAGTGTCATGGTAGTAACCTTTGCTCAGATTTAGTTTCAGAGTAAATAGCATTTATAGTTAAAACATTATTACTAAAAGCGAATACGATGTTTTGGCAAATTAGACAGTGTAATTCAATAGCATTTATTGTTTTGTTTAAATGTTCACATTCAGAAAAATCTTTCTCCGGTATTCACTTGATAAGGAATGTAAATCTTTAACTCTAATTTATGAAAAGGCAGCAAACAACAATTTCAGAGTGTTGCTAAGTGTTATAATTTTATAAAAGAGAGGCTGCTGGGAGCTGTGTCAGTCAGTTTGTGGAAGTGTATAATGTGAGCAAGATCTGCAGCCAAAATTATAGCACAATGTATGCAGATGAATTAGTAAACGTCTTACCGAATGTCACAAGTTGTAGAAAGGTGCCAAGCTACATTTCGATTCTGTGTCTGAGAGTTTGCATGGTGACTGTTTGTAAGTAAATGATTGTGAACATTCAATTAGTCACAATATTTGTGATAACCTTCAATAATGTGTTCTGCAAGGTGTGGCAATAGTTCTGGACTGTGAACTGTGTTTAATATCCAAATGATATTTACCTTGAACATCGTTTTCATTTTGACACGATTATCTGCTTGAAAGGACAGTGATTTAAGACCATTAATCAGGGGCTGTGTTAATTGAATGTCTGCCACATGTAAACTTCTGTCACATCAGTTTCAGGTTACTGCAGTCAAACAATCATCATCATTGTAGGACATCAGTGAAGTGTAATATGTGGCTTACCCTTTACCTGCGTATAAATTACAATGAATGAGACTCGATCTGGCCATAAACAGTAGGTTATTTAACTCAGACTGCAATTAAAGTATTTTGGAGTGTTATCCTGATGTAGGCAGCATCATTTGAAACAGTCTACATTTGACAATCACTTTTCAGCCAGATTCACTGGACGCACAGCTACCAGAGGCATATTAGTGCAAGTAAACAGGGAAATGTTAACATGTTGAAGGTTTTGGAAAACAAAACATTCCAGCCAAAGAGTTTCCAATCAGTGCTTTTTTTAAGAGTCTGTTTCAAAGCACAAAAGGTTTGACTTCATTTATGTAGCATTACAACCTTTTAAATTTTTGCAGCTGGTCATTTATGAACAAGAAACATAGATGCAAATTTTGACAAAAATAGATGCAAATTTTGCCAAAAATTGCTGCTACATTTTCCAGTCCATACCGGTGATAATCATAACTAGTTCATGTGTTGTAATAATGAGTCCCTTTATTTAGTATGCTAATTTTTTCATTCTCTTTTACAAACCTAATTGTCTCAAGAATATACAATCATTACACAGTCAGTAAACTGTAGTTGATGTAGTAGTCTGTATAGGACTTGCACTTGCTTATGTTAGCAGATATTGTAATGGCTTTTTTCTGTTGCCTGAGTATCCCCACCCTAAATTTCCATTCCATATTACAAATTTGAGTGTATTAATCTGTAGTGTATTTGTTTGAGGTCAGGAGGTGTTAGATTTGTGAGACCTTTTAGTGAGTAAATGTTGAGGCTAATCATTTTACAGATATAGCATATGTCTCTTTCCATTAAGACTGTCATCAATCACAATACCTAAAAATTTATTTTCATCCATTGTTTCAGCTGTTGACAGCGGTTGGATATTTATGTCCACTTGAGCTTGGTTACTGTTTAACAGGAACTTTGCTGCAACAGTTTTATGCTTATTCACTGTAAGTTCATTCATGATTGGATATTTGGGATCAGATCAAAGTTCTCTTTATTGTTTAACAATGTTAAATGTTCAGTATGGCCCCAGCTAATAAATTATCAGCATAGTTCACCAGCTTTGAGTTTTGTGCCTTTGTTATGTCATTAATATATACAAGAAACAATAATGGCCCAAGAATACTTCCGCAGTTGAGAGTCCTGTATATTGATTTTATGCTTAGGATCTTACTACCCTTCTTATAACATAGTTTTACACCCTGTCTTTGTCTCTGATATAAGAATTTAAGAAATTTAATGTCATTCGTAACTCAGAGATAAGAATTTAAGAAATTAAGTGTCATTTCTCTTGTACCATAAGTTCCTAAGTATGATAAAATACTGTGTGGTTCATGGAATTAAAGGCCAGAGACAGAAGTCCCAGTGACTTTTGTTTCTTTTATCTAGTCTGTGTAGCAGTTAATGAAGAAATGTTGCTATTGCTGTTATTGTAGATCACTGTTTGGGGACCTACACTGCAAGTTGTTTACTGAGTCGTATTTACATAAAAAAACTTCCATTTAGTCAAGAATTACTCTTTCAGGTAACTTTCCAAGTGCTGAAGTGGGTGAAATTGGCTTGTAATTAGTTATGTCAGTGGTTACTCCCATTCTATACATTGGTTGCATCTCAGTAATTTTTAAAAGCTCAGGAAAGATTCACTGGCAAATTGAATTATTTATTAAAAGTGTTTGTGGTTTTATTAATTCATTTCTACGTCCTTTAAGTGGACAGAAATATGAAAACTCCACATTCACAACACATTAACATGCCTAATACGGTGTAGGAAAACTGTTGGCATTCAAAACAGCTTTCATTTGTCTCATAACAGATAAATACTGGTCCTGTATGGTTTTCAAGGGAAACATACACCATCCTTTCTGTAAAATAGTGGCAAGTTGAGGTAATGATGATGGAGGTGGAGACGATCACACACTCGTCTCTCCAAGTACGCGATGAAGGCTCAATAATATTGAAATCTGGTGACTGTGATGGCCAAGGGAGATGCGACAATTCATCCTGGAATACGCAAAGTCCTGATGTCTTGGAACACAGCATCACCATCGTGGAACAAACATTGTACCGTGCAATGGGCCTGATCATCAAAAATGGCCACATCATTCTTGTCAGTAATGTGACCCTGCGGAGTAACTGCGGGATCCAAGGAATACCACAGTGTCACTATCCAAATCATCACTGAACCCCTGTCGTATTTCACTCCTGCACATAAACTAGACTAGAATTTGGAAACAGTGTGAAACAAGACTCATCTGATCAAAAGACATTCTTCCATTGTCCATGGTCCAGGTTTTATGACTTGGGCACCATTATGGTGTTTGCATAACTGATGAGTGTTTCTGGAATTTCAGCTCACTCTGCAGTTCCCAGATTCTAGAGCTCCCTTCATATTGTTTTGGTGCTGACAGGGTTCATTAGGGTGAAATTGAGTTCTACAGTGACTTTTCCAGCTGTTGTCCTCTTTATTTTTCATGACGATCCTCTTCAGTTGTTATCCATCATGATTACTCAGCACAAACTTTCATCCACATAGTGACTTAGTGGGTGGTGTATTTCTGCTTTCTCAGTAAGTGGTGTAAATCTTTGATACTGTGCCTCTGGAAACATCAAACATTTCTGCTTCCTTGGTAATGAAGCACGCATGATATGAGCACCATCAGTTTGCCCATGTTCGAATTCACTTAGCTCTGACATAATGCAGCCACAACTACACAGAATACTGTTCTGATCACAAATGACTCTTGTAACGTATTGAACCACAAGTGCTATTTGTTATCAAGTACAACAGTGTAATCTGCCGGCCTGGCTAGCACCTGCATTTATGTTCAAGTGTGCATTTCTTGTGGTGTTTCCATTATTTTTGTCCAACTCCTGTATGTCCTCCCAGCCACCAGTTGTTTCTATGGTAGTTTCTGAGAGTATTTTCATTGGCTCACATTGTATTAAACTCCTTAAGAAAGATGAATTACTCATTTAATTGAGTTTATTGGTAGTGTTGATTCATCAGTTTTGTCTCTGCATGTCTCACTAAAAATATTCTGTGAAGGCCTCATGTATTGTATTTGGCTCACTCACCAATATTTCATTTTTTCCTAGTGCTTTATTTCTGCAGCCTGCATACTCTTTATTTTTATATTCTTTCTTTACTACATTCCAGGCTGTTTCACTAACATTACTGGATCTGCATAGAATTGTTCACTTCACAAAACAAAAAAACAGATAGTATCGTATAACTACACCTCAATTGCTATCGGTTGGGTCATACAAATATTGTGGTGTAACACTTTGTATGGATATGAAATGGAACAGTCACATATGCTCAGTTGTAGGTAAAGCATGTGGCAAACTTTAGTTTTTTGGTAGACTATTAGGGAAATGCAACCGGTCTCTAAAGGTGGTTGCATACAAATCTCTCTTCCAGCCCATTCTACAATATTGCTTGGGTATGTGTGATCCACACCAAATTGGATTGGTTGGTTGGTTTGTTTGGGGGGGGGGGAGACCAGACAGCGAGGTCATCGGTCTCATCGGATTGGGGGAAGGACGGGGAAGGAAATCGGCCGTGCCCTTTCAAAGGAACCATCCCAGCATTTGCCTGGAGCGAATTAGGGATATAACGGAGAACCTAAATCAGGATGACCGGACGCGGGATTGAACCGTCATCCTCCCGAATGCGAGTCCAGTGTGCTAACCACCTCGCTCGGTGCACCAAATTGGACTGACAGAGGGTATTGAATGTATAAGGAGAAGTGTATCATGAATGCAACAGGTTTATTTGACACATGGGAGAGTGTCACAGAGATCCTGAAGAAACTGAACAGGCTGACACTTGAAGATAGATGCAAACTATCCAGAGAAAGCCCCCTTGTCAAGTTTCAAGAACTGGCTTTAAATGGTGAATATAGGAATATAATACAATCCCAAACATGTCACTCCCATAGGGACCATGAGGGCAAGTACAGTGCACAGAAAGGCATTTGGACAGCCATTCTTCCTACACTCCATACGTGAATGGAACAGGCATAAACCCTAAAAACTGTTGTAATGGGAAATGCCCTCTGCATTGCACTTTACAGTGGTTTTCAGAATTTGGATGGAGATGTAGCTTATCTATTCAGTATAATAGTGAGCTTTTAGAGTCTTCAAGGATTCCATGTATGTTTTTCTGCTGCTTTGGTACTTTGTTAGGAAATACTGCAATGTTGCATCCCTGAACAGCAAATAATCATAGTCTTGCATATTTTCCTTTAATTTGTGAATTTTGGAAGGACTTGTAAGATTCTGTGTATAATCTGATTTCCTTAGTCTTTTTACCATTGGAAAAGTCCTTTAAAACTGTGGTTAAATATTTCATAGAAATTGCCTCATGTTTCATTAATATCATTTCATTTGTATGCCTGCTAGCAGTCTCTGTGTGCAAGGTCCTCCTTAAGTCTAATGATCAATTTTTCTTGTGTAAGTGAGTAAGTCACTTGTGGAACTATGTTGTGGTCTGTATTTGTCTTTGTGGATAGGGCTCTATGGACCGAGAGATAGTTTCCAATAGTTCTTACCACTAATTATTCCCTACTTAAATTTGTAGTAACAGGGTCAGTGCAAGACTGCAAGTCAGGTGTTATTGTGGTTGGTGATAAGTGTGTATGAGTGCAGTTCTAGCTCTGTAACAAGACAGAATACCTAAGATAATTTACATTGTATGTTAGAGAGTCTATCTTCACATCTCACATTTTAACAGCTTATTATTTTCCTTGAAAAAGTATTCAGAAGTTCTTGTAAATCACAGAAGAAATAATCTATATCATGGTTTGTGATCTGCACAGCCGATTATTATTCTACACAGATCAACTACTATTGGCTATTTTTGCCTGGCTTTATTTTACTGCTGCTGATTCAAAGGCTATCTCTGCAGTGAGCTCACCAAACCAGTCAGTTTTTTCACACTGAATGTTCTTTCTAACATAACTGCTTCACCGCCACTGTTTGCCTTTCTACAAAATATGCTCACAATTTTGTAATTAGTTTTACACCCCAAGTTCATTCACAATATACAGGGACATTTCTTCCACTGTGTACAAACTCTAGGGATTGCTTTATGAAAGGATAAGGAACTGTCTGGTAGAATTTTGCACAGAGCATAACTTAATCTTAGCTAACACTTGGTTTAGGAATCATGAAAGAAGGTTGTATACACGGAATAGGCCTGGAGACCCTGAAAGGTTTCAGATAGATTATATAATGGTAAGACAGAGATTTAGGAACGAGGTTTTAAATTGTAAGACATTTCCAGGGGCAGATGTGGGCTCTGACCACAATCTATTGGTTATGAACTGTAGATTAAAACTGAAGAAATTGCAAAAAGGTGGGAATTTAAGGAGATGGGTCCTGGATAAACTGAAAGAACCAGAGGTTGTAGAGAGTTTCAGAGAGAGCATTAGGGAACGATCGACAGGAACAGGGAAAGAAATACAGTAGAAGAAGAATTGTTAGCTTTGAGAGATGAAATAGTGAAGGCAGCAGAGGATCAAGTAAGTAAAAAGACAAGGGCTAATAGAAATCCTTGTGTAACAGAAGAGATACTGAATGTAATTGATGAAAAGAGAAAATATAAAAATGCACCAAATGAAGCAGCCAAAAAGGAATACAAATGTCTCAAAAATGAGATCAATAGAAAGAGCAAAATAGCTAATGAAGAATGGCTAGAGGACAAATGTAAGGATGCAGAGGCATATATCACAAGGGGTAAGATAGATACTGCCAACAGGAAAATTAAACAGACCTTTGGAGAAAAGACAACCACATGTATGAATATAAAGAACTCAGATGGAAAACCTGTTCTACGCAAAAAAGGTAAAGCATAAAGGTGGAATGACTGTATAGAGGGTCTGTACAAGGGTGATGTACTTGAGGGATATATTATGGAAATGGAAAAGGACGTAGATGAAGATGAAATGGAAGCTATAATACTGCATGAAGAATTTGACAGAGCACTGAAAGACCTAAGTCGAAACAAGGCCCCAGGAGTAGACAACATTCTGTTAGAACTACTGATAGACTTGGGAGAGCTAGCCCTGACAAAACTCTACCATCTGGTGAGCAAGATGTATGAGACAGGCAAAATACCCTCAGACTTCAAGAAGAATGTAATAATTCCAATCCCAAAGAAAGCAGTTGTTGACAGGTGTGAAAATTACCGAACTATCAGCTTAATAAGTCACAGCTGCAAAATACTGACATGAATTCTTTAGAGGCAAATGGAAAAACTTGTAAGAGCTGACCTTGGAGAAGATCAGTTTGGAACACAATACTGACCCTATGACTTATCTTAGGAGATAGGGTAAGGAAATGCAAACCTACGTTTCTAGCATTTGTAGACTTGGAGAAAACTTTTGACAATGTTGACTGGAATACTCTCTTTCAAATTCTGAAGGTGGCAGGGGTTAAATACAGGGAGCGAAAGACTGTTTACAATTTGTACAGAAACCAGATGGCAGTTATAAGAGTCGAGGGGCATGAAAGGGAAGCAGTGCTTGGGAAAGGAGTAAGACAGGGTTGTAGCCTATCCCCAATGTTGTTCCATCTGTGTACTGAGTAAGCAATAAAGGGAACGAAAGAAAAATTTGGAGTAGAAATTAAAATCCATGGAGAAGAAATAAAAACATTGAGGTTTGCCAATGGCATTGTAATTCTGTCAGAGGCGGCAAAGGACTTGGAAGAGCAGTTGAACAGAATGGACAATGTCTTGAAAGGAGGATATAAGATGCACATAAACAAAAGCACAACGAGGATAATGGAATGTAGTCAAATTAAGTCGGGTGATGCTGAGGGAATTAGATTAGGAAATGAGACACTTAAAGTAGTAAAGGAGTTTTGCTATTTGGGGAGCTAAATAACTGATGATGGTTGAAGTAGAGAGGATATAAAATGTAGACTGGAAATGGCAAGAAAAGCATTTCTGAAGAAGAGAAATTTGTTAACATAGAGTACAGATTTAAGTAGCAGAAAGTCTTTTCTAAAAGTATTTGTATGGAGTGTAGCCATTTATGGATGTGAAACATGGACAATAAATATTTTAGACAAAAAGAGAATAAAAGCTTTTGAAATGTGGTGCTGCAGAAGAAGGCTGAAGATTATATTGGTAGATCATGTAACTAATGAACAGGTACTGAATAGAATTGGGGAGAAGAGGAATTTGTGGCACAACTTGACTAGAAGAAGGGGTCAGTTGGTAGTTCTGAGGCATCAAGAGATCACCAATTTAGTACTGAAGGGCAGTGTGGAGGGTAAAAAACATAGAGGAAGACCAAGAGATGAATAGACTAAGCAGATTCAGAAGGATGTAGGTTGCAGTAGGTACTTGGACATGAAAAAGCTTGTACAGTCTAGAGTAGCATGGAGGGCTGCATCAAACCAGTCTCTGGACTGAAGACCATAACAGCAACAACATGGAACAAAAAATGCCTAATGAACTCATGTACAGAGAGGCATGATTTCCATGCTAGAGACCATTTATTAAATCATAAATTGTTACAGAGACTGCGGTCTAATGTGTGCTGTACCATGCAGCCACAGTTTCAGTACGTGTTGAAAATTGTTTCCGTGTGCCTCAATGCATGCCTGTACACACTGAAGCATGTTCTGTCTCACACGTTCACATCGGCCAGGCTGCATCCGACCAGTGTCGAAGACAGCATGCCCCAGTGTCTTTATATCACAGTGGAATGTGCTCTGAATACATGATAGTTTTTAGATGGCCCTATATCCAGAAATCGCAGGGGTTGAGATGCGGGAAGGAGCAGCAAGCAAGTCATGCAGGTGGACTGTCCTCGTCTGATCCATCGACCAGGGAAGATACAATTGAGATACGTTTGGATGTTAATGGCGAAGTGGGCTGGAGCGCCATCATGTACGAGCCACATAATCCTTTGAAACTTCAATGGCACTTCTTCCAGCAGGGGAGGCAAAGTCACCCACAAGAAATGCTGATAATTCTGGCATGTCAGGCAATATGGAAGAAAGACTGGTTACAAAATACAGTCACCAATTATCCCGACCTACACATTCCAACTGCACTGATGCTGATGATTTGCTGTCACCTTACCATGGGGGTCCTGCATACTATCCCACAGATGACTGTTATGAAAGTTGAAGATACCACTCTGCATAAAGATGGCCTTACTGTGAATAGGATAGATAACACAAATCCCAGAATCATGGTTGCCTGGTGAAGAAATCAGTGACAAAACTATTCCTGATGTGGGAAGTCTGTTGCTAGTAAGCCCTGCATAAGCTGTAAGTGGTAAGAGTGGTAACAATTGTCATGGAGAATGTGCCATGTGGTCATCTAGCTTAGCCTATTCTGGCGGGCCAACGGCATGGTACTGATATGGCAGTTGCCTTCCACAATGTTAATCACATTTCCCTCCAAGTCTGATGTCCGAACATTTTGGTTATGTTCTTCACAGTTTCCTGCTTCCTGAAACGACCCTGTCCCAGACACACAGTGGAACACTGATGCAAACATTGACTGCTGTCATTATTGTCAGTGGGGATAGGTCTCCTGATACAACCTTGCTGCCCACCACCCTTGCCATTTGCCTTTCCGTAAGTAAACACCATGTCAGCAAGCTCTCAGTTTGAATACAGAACCATTTTGTTCAGCACTGCAGCACATCCACTATAAGTTGAGTCAGCAAGAGAAGTGAATCGGACCCCATATTACCAATTACTATAACAGGAAAGTATGCTGAGGCATGACAGGAAAGGTTGCTAGGGCATGACAGGAGAGGGTGCTAGGGCATGACATATGAGGAACAGTACCATCCTCTGGGAGGAAGCCATGCATACTATAACTGTGGCTGCATGGCACAGTGTGTATTGGAACACAGTCTCAGTATCAAAGTATGATCGAATAAATGGTCTCTATCATGGAAAACATGAATTTCTGGACATAAGTTCATTAGACCTTTTTTGTTCTGTATTCTCTCATTGATCAAGCCCAAGAGTTTGTACACAGTGGAAAAAAACACCGTGTGTAGGTATGGTTTACTCTTTCCTAGGAGTTCGTCAACTTGTTAGTGATATACTTGACTCTCTAGAACATTATTTCACACTTTCTGTCTTCTGTGGTCCATCAGATGATGTCTTGCCTTGTTGTGTGCACATTGAAAGCAGCTTTGCCCTAAAAAAGGGGCTTCATGTTCACTCACAAACAACACTGTTTTCATACAGTATTCTACTCAGTTTGATCTTTTGTGTAATCATTTTGCTTAATTTATCATGCAGAAATGCTTACCCTCATAATTCAAATGTAATTCATGTTTAGTATGCATGTTTTATCTAATGTACATATATCCAGACCCAAACTTTTTTTCGTATCCTGACCATAATAATTTAATTCTTGAATTTAGTTTTTTTATCTCTCTGTTGACATTTGAGTTGTATTTTAAATCATGCCAATATAGAATGGCAGCAACAACAGTGTTTTTCAGTTTGTTTTGTTCTAGAAATTTAGTCAGTCCTCCAACACAAATATTTGCTTCATTACATGCCACATCGCTTGCACCTGTTATACTGTTGACAAGATCATTTTGCCTTCTAAACCTGTGTCTGCTACAATGTGTTTCATCCTCACTCCAGGCTTCACCACACTGGTAACTGAGATTTTATGGTTTATGCTTTCAAAGTATAGCTAACTTTCTTCAGTGGCAGTTAGTAAGCGAAAAGGCATTGCACTTCACTGTGCATTTCCTAGTATAGTTTTGTTACCTTCATGGTATTTACAGCATTTATTAACCTTATTAAGTGTTGTTTTTCCAGTTCATTCTATAAGTTTACTATCTTTCTTCATTGGAGATCAAATTCTGTTGAATTCTTCTTTCATGGACTGGTTTGTTCTTTTTTTATTCACACACTGATTAAGAAGCTCGTCATCAGTCTTGGAATGATTACTACTTGTTGATGGTACACTACATCTATTTTTATCATAGAAATTGTTTCTTTTGCTAAGTTCGATACCTGTATGGCGCTTCCTTTCCACCTTTCGTCCATTTTTGCTTCCCATTTTGCATTTTACTTTGTTTTGTAACTTGGAACATGATGCAGTTTCTACAGCTCAGAATTTTTATTTCTTGTATGTGAAATATCACATCTTATAATATCCACAATAAGTTTTAAATCTGAGGTGGATTCATATAGCTCCATGATTTCATTATTACAGTTACCACAAATTCCTTTTTTTTACAGCAGAACTGTAACTTTTACTCATTCGGTCACTACATGCCACTGTATTGGACACCATCTTGAAACAATGGACCAGTCCTTGCAGACAATGTTAATAGTGATCTCCAACTTTTTTGCAGATTATGCATTTGTTTACAATGCATTTGTGCCTGGTAGAAACTGCATAAATACTCAATTAGCTCTTGACAAGATTTTAAAGTGGTGCAAAAATTAGGAACCTGCTTTAAACATTCACAAATATAAAATCATGCACTTCCTAAACAAAGAATTTAGTTTGTTATGATTACAATATCAGTGAGTGACAGCTGAAACTTATCAGTCAAACAAAGACCAGGGCACAGCATTATGTAGGGATATGAAAGGAAGTGGTCACATAGGTTCAGTCATAGGCAAAGCAAATGACAGACTGTGGTTCAGTAGTAGGCTGCTAGGTAAATGCAATCTATCTACAAAGGAGTATGTTTTGTATTTGTATTTATGTGGTCCAGTAAATCTTACATATACAGTACAGCACATCTGCATCTTCCATAAAAATTTAGTCCATTATGCAACAAAACTCTCTGTGCTGCACAAAATCCCCTTCACTAAGCTGCTGGATGATCATTATCTTGTACGGGTGAAACTTAAGATCATCATGTAAGATGCGGTGAAGTGAATAACGTAACATACCCAGCACTACAGCCTGTCATCTAGCTGATAGTTTCGGACTAGCAAGAACTGCCGTTCTCATTCGGTCTACATTTTCTGGAGTATGAACTGAATGGGGAAGACCAGGTGGTTTCATTTTCATCACAGATCCAGTACTTCTAAATGCTGCAGTCCATCGTAGTACAGTATTTCGGTCTGGCATTGCACCTCGACATCCAACTCTAAAATAAAATGTTGACAGAAAAGCCATTGCACAGTGGCTATGGAATCATTGTTTCTATAGTACTGCTCGACAATGAACTCACAATGCTCTGTGCTCCAGTGCTCCATAGCGACTGAAACTGCATTGTATGGGCAGTCTGCCAACATTCATTCAAGGTCAATACCCCCTCTTGTTGCCACATACTAGCGGTTCAAAAAATGTACTTTTCCTCTCCTCCACCCTGTACAAACTGGATACTGCTATGACAAAGTTTGGATAATGCTACGTCATTTGTAATATCATAAATAGGAGGAGCCTAGTACTGAGCCCCTGCAGTGTGCCATACTTTACTTCCTCGTAATCAAAATAGAGTTTATTGAAATTGTATTTCTATTACCTGCTTGCAGCCTGTAAGATATGGCCCAAGCCAGTTGTTAGGTATACTATCAAGTTTCTGCATTGTTCTATGATTTCAAAGGCCATATGCCAGTTAATTTTCTCCACTATCAATTTTTTGGAGCACTTGATTCAGAAATTCAAATATTCCTGTTTCTGTTGGTCAGCCTTTCTGGAAACCACGTTTGGCTGTGGATAATACATTACACTTTTCTAGAAACTCTAGAAACCTTTTATTAAAAAGTTTTTCTAGTATTTTCAAAAATACAAATAGCAAAGCAATAGGGCTATAGATGGCTACGTCTCCTTCCTTACCTTTTTTGAACAGTGGCTTAAGTTTTGCTATCTTTAAGCAGGAAGGAAAGATTACAGTTGTGACAGTACTGTAGAAAAGGTGGGTTAATGGTACTGGAATGAGGTTACCTGCATTTTTAATGACATATCTGGAATTTCGTCCATACCTGTTGAAGATTTTGTTTTTAACTAACTAATTGTTAGTATAATTTGTTTAGGGTTAGTTGGGGGAAGAAACAGGGGGTCAGGGTTTCTGTTTGGATTTGTTGGTGACCTGGTAGAGTTTTTACTGGAAGACTTCATATCACAGAGTATTTGTTCACTAATATTTGAAAAGTATGTATTAAAAGCACTAGCTACTTTTTCTGTGTTTGTAATTTGTTTGGCATTTTGTCTAGATGGCAATTTACATATGGGGGAGGAGGGGGGGGGGGGCTCATTTCCTACTTGCTATTTGATTGTCTTTCACGTGGCTTTCATTTTGCTCCCAGCTGTTATTGTGTGGTGATCATTTGCCATTTTTTAGCTCCTTTTATGACTTTGTGAAGCACTCTCTTATAATTCTTGAAATAAACCAGAAATTCTCTAGTAACATTTTGTGTTTTTGAAATTTCATTAGGTCTTCTCTTTTCAGCACAAGATATTTTAATGCCTGTTGTAAGCCAAGAAAATTTCTTTTATTAGTGTTGATTTTTTTACTGGAAAGAAATATTGAAATAATGTGAGAATATTTCCAAGAAAATTTCCAAATTTTTACATGTATCCTTGCAGTTTGTATATGTCTTTCCATGTTTTAAACAATGGAAAGTCCAGGGTGGAATAATGACAGTGTTATGAAAAGGATGGTTAACACTCACCATATAGCAGAGATGCTGAGTTGCAGATAGGCACAACAGAAATGCGGAAAAATGATGCAAGCCCTGGGAATCCTTTTAGTTACTTCTTGGTCCTAGGTGATGGAAAATTCTTGATTGCCCTTCCCTTTTCTGCATCGTGTAAAATATCTTTGGAATCTAACATAAATCTGAGAAACTTAATCCTTTCAAGCCCAGAATGGGAATTCTGGAAACTGTCTGTGACTTCAGCTTTTTGAAACGTATCTAGCACCTTGCCTATAAGTTACCGATGTTCTTCCCTTATTGATGTGGCAATTAAAAGAGCGACAAACAGTGTCAAGCAGTTTTGTAGTGATGGCTCTAGAACATAGTCCAGTACCAAAATAAACATACCTGAACTCATATTAAGTCCAAACAGCATAACTTTAAATTGATAACTGCATCTGGCATATAAGAAGGTGGTGTATTTTCATGAAGACTGTCCCAGGCTTACTTGCAAGTAGGAAGGGCACATACACTATGTGATCAAAAGTATTCAGACAACCCTAAAAACATACATTTTTCATATTAGGGCATTGTGCTGCCACCTACTTCAGGTACACCATATCAGCAACCTCAGTAGTCATTAGACTTCACTAGAGAGCAGAATGGGGTGCTCCATGGAACTCACAGACTTTGAACGTGGTCAGGTGATTGGGTGTCACATGTGTCATACGCCCGTACACAAGATTTCCACACTCCAAAACATCCCTAGGTCCACTGTTTCTGATGCGATAGTGTGGTGGATACATGGAGGGACACGTACAGCACTAAAGCGTACAGGCTGTCGTCGTCTGTTGACTGACAAGAGACTGCCGATGTGTAATAGGCAGACATCTATCCAGACCATCACACAGGAATTCCAAACTACACCAGGATCCACTGCAAGTACTATGACAGTTAGGCAGGAGGTGAGAAAACTTGGATTTCATGGTCGAACAGCTGCTCGTAAGCCACACATCACGCTGGTAAATACCCAATGACACCTCGCCTGGTGTAAGAAGCATAGACATTGGATGATTGAACAGTGGAAAAACATAGTGTGGAGTGACGAATCATGGTACACAACACAATGTGGAGATCTGATTGCAGGGTGTGGGTATGGCAAATGCCCAGTGAACATCATCTGCCAACAGTAAAATTCGGAGGCAGAGGTGTTATGGTGTGGTCGTGATTTTCATAGAGGGGGCTTGCATAACTTGTTTTTTTGTGTGGACGATCACAGCACAGGCCTACGTTGCTGTTTTAAGCACCTGCTTGCTTCCCACTGTTGAAGAGCAATTCAGGGATGGCGATTGCATCATTTAACACAATCGACACCTCTTCATAATGCATGGCCTGTGGTGGAGTGGTTACATGACAATAACATCCCTGTGATGGACTGGCCTGCACAGAGTCCTGATCTGAATCCTGCATAACACCTTTGGGATGTTTTGGAATGCCAACTTTGTGCTAGGCCTCACCGACCAACATCGATACCTCTCCTCAGTGCAGCACTCTGTGAAGAATGGGCTGCCATTCCCCAAGAAACCTTCCAGCACCTGATCGAATGTATGTCTATGAGAGTGGAAGCTGTCATGAAGGCTAAGGGTGGGCCAATGCTGTATTGAATTCCAGCATAAAGGATGGAGGGCACCACGGACTTGTAAGTCATTTTCAGCCATGTGTCCGGATACTTTTCATCGCGTAGTGTATCTATGCCAGATAAGTACTTTATACCATTGAACTTTTTAGATGACTGTGTCTATGGTTTCTGGGTGCATTGTAACTGGAACTGTGATAGTATTGATAACCTGGCATTAAGGACAAATCAGACCTTCCTGCTAGCTTTTGGTATGACTTGGAGCAAATTTCAGTATGAGCTGTTCGAAGGCTTGATTAAAGCAAGTTGCAGTGTGAGCTGTTCGAAGGCTTGATTACATCCCACGCTATTGTTTTGTTTATCTCATCCTCCGCAGCTTGTTTCTGCTTCATTGGTATGGGATAGTAGATATTATGTGGGAATACTTCCAAATTACAGGTGTAGTGTGTAATATTACCAGATTTCTCTCAGAAAACTCTACAGCAATGGTTAAGTAAATTGGCTAATTTACTCTTCTGTTCAGGGGTAAGATGATTTGGTTCTTGTAACTTCCTTTAGACTTTCTCTAGTAAATTAACTTCCCAGTCTGCTAGTTCCGTTTCCTTTGGATTTTGTCAGCTGCTGGTCTCCATAATTCATTATCATTGGATGTATCGCTCTTCACTCCATGTGTAAAAGGTCTAGTTGTTTGTCAGTTCTGTCAGTCTTCATATTTAATTTTTCTGCTGAGAAGTCTAATTTACAGTCCTTCCCATGAATCACATTCAATCCATCTACATCTACATCTACATTTATACTCCGCAAGCCACCCAACGGTGTGTGGCGGAGGGCACTTTACGTGCCACTGTCATTACCTCCCTTTTCTGTTCCAGTCGCGTATGGTTTGCGGGAAGAATGACTGTCTGAAAGCCTCCGTGCATGCTCGAATCTCTCTAATTTTACATTTGTGATCTCCTTGGGAGGTATAAGTAGGGGGAAGCAATATATCCGATACCTCATCCAGAAACGCATCCTCTCGAAACCTGGCGAGCAAGCTACACCGCGATGCAGAGCGTCTCTCTTGCAGAGTCTGCCACTTGAGTTTGCTAAACATCTCCATAATGCTATCATGGTTACCAAATAACCCTGTGACGAAACGCGCCGCTCTTCTTTGGATCTTCTGTATCTCCTCCGTCAACTCGATCTGGTACAGATCCCACACTGAATGAGCAATACTCAAGTATAGGTCGAACGAGCGTTTTGTCAGCCACATCCTTTGTTGGTGGACTACATTTTCTAAGGACTCTCTCAATGAATCTCAACCTGGTACCCGCCTTACCAACAATTAATTTTATATGATCATTCCACTTCAAATTGTTCCGCACGCATACTCCCAGATATTTTACAGAAGTAACTGCTACCAGTGTTTGTTCCACTATCATATAATCATACAATAAAGAATCCTTCTTTCTATGTATTCGTAACACTTTACATTTGTCTATGTTAGGGGTCAGTTGCCACTCCCTGCACCAAGTACCTATTTGCTGCAGATCTTCCTGCATTTCGCTACAATTTTCTAATGCTGCAACTTCTCTGTATACTACAGCATCATCCGCGAAAAGCCGCATGGAACTTCCGACACTATCTACTAGGTCATTTATATATATTGTGAAAAGCAATGGTCCCATAACACTCCCCTGTGGCACTCCAGAGGTTACTTTAACGTCTGTAGACATCTCTCCAGTGATAACAACATGCTGTGTTCTGTTTGCTAAAAACTCTTCATTCCAGCCACACTGCTGGTCTGGTATTCCGTAGGCTCTTACTTTGTTTATCAGGCGACAGTGCTGAACTGTATCGAATGCCTTCCGGAAGTCAGGGAAAATAGCATCTACCTGGGAGCCTGTATCTAATATTTTCTGGGTCTCATGAACAAATAAAGTGAGTTGGGTCTCACACGATCGCTGTTTCCGGAATCCATGTTGATTCCTACAGAGTAGATTCTGGGTTTCCAAAAACGACATGATACTCGAGCAAAAAACATGTTCTAAAATTCTACAACAGATCAATGTCAGAGATACAGGTCTATAGTTTTGCGCATCTGCTCGACGACCCTTCTTGAAGACTGGGACTACCTGTGCTCTTTTCCAATCATTTGGAACCTTCTGTTCCTCTAGAGCCTTGCGGTACACGGCTGTTAGAAGGGGGCAAGTTCTTTCGCATACTCTGTGTAGAATCGAATCGGTATCCCGTCATGTCCAGTGGACTTTCCTCTGTTGAGTGATTCCAGTTGCTTTTCTATTCCTTGGACACTTATTTCGATGTCAGCCATTTTTTCGTTTGTGCGAGGATTTAGAGAAGGAACTGCAGTGCAGTCTTCCTCTGTGAAACAGCTTTGGAAAAAGGTGTTTAGTATTTCAGCTTTACGCGTGTCATCCTCTGTTTCAATGCCGTCATCATCCCGGAGTGTCTGGATATGCTGTTTTGAGCCACTTACTGATTTAACGTAAGACCAGAACTTCCTAGGATTTTCTGTCAAGTCGGTATATAGAATTTTACTTACGAATTCACTGAACGCTTCACGCATAGCCCTCCTTATGCTAACTTTGACATCGTTTAGCTTCTGTTTGTCTGTTAGGTTTTGGCTGCGTTTAAACTTGGAGTGAAGCTCTCTTTGCTTTTGCAATAGTTTCCTAACTTTGTTGTTGAACCACGGTGGGTTTTTCCCGTCCCTCACAGTTTTACTCGGCACGTACCTGTCTAAAACGCATTTTACGATTGCCTTGAACTTTTTCCATAAATACTCAACATTGTCAGTGTCGGAACAGAAATTTTCGTTTTGACCTGTTAGGTAGTCTGATTGCCTTCTATTACTCTTGCTAAACAGATAAACCTTCCTCCCTTTTTTTATATTCCTATTAACTTCCATATTCAGGGATGCTGCAACAGCCTTATGATCACTGATTCCCTGTTCTGCACTTACAGAGCCGAAAAGTTCGGGTCTGTTTGTTATCAGTAGGTCCAAGATGTTATCTACACGAGTCGGTTCTCTGTTTAATTGCTCGAGGTAATTTTCGGATAGTGCACTCAGTATAATGTCACTCGATGCTCTGTCCCCACCACCCGTCCTAAACATCTGAGTGTCCTAGCCCACCACCCGTCCTAAACATCTGAGTGTCCCAGTCTGTATCTGGTAAATTGAAATCTCCACCTAAGACTATAACATGCTGAGAAAATTTATGTGAAATGTATTCCAAATTTTCTCTCAGTTTGTTCTGCCACTAATGCTGCTGAGTCGGGAGGTCGGTAAAAGGAGACAATTATTAACCTAGCTCGGTTGTTGAGTGTAACCTCCACCCATAATAATTCACAGGAACTATCCACTTCTACTTCACTACAGGATAAACTACTACTAACAGCGACAAACACGCCACCACCGGTTGCATGCAATCTATCCTTTCTAAACACTGTCTGTGCCTTCGTAAAAATTTTGGCAGAATTTATCTCTGGCTTCAGCCAGCTTTCTGTACCTATAACGATTTCAGCTTCGGTGCTTTCTATCAGCACTTGAAGTTCCGGTACTTTACCAATGCAGCTTCGACAGTTTACAATTACAATACCGATTGCTGCTTGGTCCCCTCATGTCCTGACTTTGCCCTGCACCCATTGAGGCTGTTGCCCTTTCTGTACTTGCCTGAGGCCATCTAACCTAAAAAACTACCCAGTCCATGCCACACAACCCCTGCTACCCATGTAGCCGCTTGCTACGTGTAGTGGACTCCTGACCTATCCAGCGGAACCCGAAATCCCACCACCCTATGGCGCAAGTCCAGGAATCTGCAGCCCACACGGTCGCAGAACCGTCTCAGCCTCTGATACAGACCCTCCACTCGGCTCTGTACCAAAGGTCCGCAGTCAGTCCTGTCGACGATGCTGCAGATGGTGAGCTCTGCTTTCATCCCGCTAGCGAGACTGGCAGTCTTCACCAAATCAGATAGCCGCCGGAAGCCATAGAGAATTTCCTCCGATCCATAACGACACACATCATTGGTGCCGACATGAGCGACGACCTACAGATGGGTGGACCCTGTACCCTTCATGGCATCCAGAAGGACCCTTTCCACATCTGGAATGACTCCCCCCCGTATGCACACAGAGTGCACATTGGTTTTCTTCCTCTCTCTTGCTGCCATATCCCTAAGGGGCCCCATTACGCGCCTGACGTTGGAGCTCCCAACTACCAGTAAGCCCACCCTCTGCGACCGCCCATATCTTGCAGACTGAGGGCAACCTCTGGAACAGGACAAGCAGCCATGTCCAGCCGAAGATCAGTATCAGCCTGAGACAGAGCCTGAAACCAGTTCACCAGACAAACTGGAGAGGCCTTCCGTTCAGCCCTCCGGAATGTCCTTTGCCCCCTGCCACACCTCGAGACGACCTCCCACTCTACCACAGGTGAGGGATCAGCCTCAATGTGGGCAGTATCCTGGGCAGCCACCGTCGTAGTCTGATCGGGGGATGTGTGGAACGAGCTGGCCGTCCCCGACAAACCCCCATCCGGACCCCCACAGTGATGCCCATTGGCAACAGCCTCAAGCTGTGTGACCGAAGTCAACACTGCCTGAAGCTCGGAGCGAAGGGATGCCAACTCAGCCTGCATCTGAACACAGCAGTTGCAGTCCCTATCCATGCTAAAAACTGTGGTGCAAAGAACGAACTAATCTACAGAGAGCACAAACAAATCGACATAAAATTTAAACGGTTATTAAAATACAAGATTGCCTAGTAAATGCAGTAATGCTGCTACTAGCGCACTGCTGACACACTGCTCGGCAGTGGAAGGAGACTACGCGATTTTACACTATTCAGGTACTAAAATGCGATGCTACAACTCTCAAATACTATAATACACCCGAAATTTATGAATTAAACAATGCAAGTACCAAAAACACACAAATAAATTAAGAATTGAACTATGTAACAAATAAGTGAGCTAGGAGTATGCGACTTTCTGCTGGCAGCTGCTTATCCAACAGCGGCAGGGAGCACCCAGTATACTACTGATGATGACCTTATTTATTTTTAGGAATGGGCAATTAAAAGCTACATTTTCCATTCTGACAGGCAGCATCATCTGTAATTTTACTGGGTGGGCCCGACTGCTCACTGCACCAACTATCCAGCAGTTACTCACTAGATATGTTGGCAAATTCTTCATTTGCGATAGTTTACTGAAGAAAGTTCCAGTGATCACATTTACTGATGCCCTGGTATCCAACATAATATTGTGAGGAATTCCTTCTGCCATGCCTTAACTGCAGAAATTGGTACCATTTTATATACCTTGTTGCATTCATTGACTTCTGCACAGAGTTCATCTGTAATCTTCAACCAGTTGTTGGTTCCCTCCAGTTCTGATGACTGTTCTGGGATCGTGGCTCCAAATTATGGATAGAGTCCAATGTTGTTGATTCTGGTTTGTATTGTTATCATAAAATGAGTTAAACCTTCTCTCCGATTGATTGTTTCTCCCTTGATTTGGTTGGAGGCATGATCCATTGCCATTCTGTTTACTATTTTGTAACTAATTGGTCTGTTCCCATTGTAATTGTTATTATTATATGGATGATTGTTCTGGTTATATGCTCATCCTTTCAGATTGCTTGGACCTAGTGATTTTTCATTATTTTCCACATCTTGGGACTTAAAATAATCTTGAATTAAGTTTGTGGAATCAAGTATGGACCTAAAGTCTTTTACACTTTCTTCATTCACATGTATAAGTTTCTGTCTTGATTTCAAATGGTAATTTGGCTTTCAATATCCTTAACAGATCTTTGTGCGTAATTGGTTCTTCCCAGTGTCATGCTTTGTTCATATATTTTTCAAAATTCTCCCTCAAATTACCTTTTCAGTATAAGAATGGCTCGGGATTAAGTACCTTCTTTTCGTAATCACTCCTGTACATCTCTTGTCGTGTATTTTGCAAGAATTTTTTCCACTAACTCTTTGTATGTTTCACAGACATCCATCATGTTAGTGGGCCACAAAAAGTCACCCCCTTGGAAGTAGCCTGTGACATAACTAATTATTTAGATCTTGATCCATGCTCTTGGCAATACTCGTCTGAAACCTCTTATAAAAAAAAACCGGGTTTGCTGTCCTTTTATCTGATGGAAAAAAAAAAGAGCTGAAACTGGTGGTGTTTCAACGATTTCTCATCCATACTGTTTATACAATCTTTTGGAGTGAGAATGCCCTTGGAACTCCTCTAAGTCCTGCAACACATTTTCTTTCGACCAACTGAGCAATGTGACCTCTCCATTGAACAAAATCTGAACTGAGCTTTTCTTTAGCCTCCTTGATTTTTTGCTGCTTAAATTGATAATTTATTGGTAAATCAGTGACTGACAAATTTGATATAGCATCTTCTATGCGTCTCCTTACATAGTCCAGTCATCTAATTTTGTACAAAATCGGCCCTTATGCAACTCATGTCAAACAGGTGGATGTAGCTCTCAACGAAACCTGCAGAATTATAGCATGTTGCTTGAAATCCGCTCCAGTCAAATGGCTTTACCACCTCGCAGGAATAGCACCACCACCTGTTCGAAGAGAGATAGCTGCGAACAAGGAAAGAAAGGTAGCGTAACAGGACATTACCCATCCTCTGTCTGGGCGTGAACCACATCCACAGTGACTGAAGTCATAGAAGAGTTTCCTTAGGACATCAGAGGAACTTAGAACCACTGCTGAAAAAACTAGGTTAATACTATGGTGGGCTATTACCTACCTTCCCCCTTGTTGGAAAAGAGCTGTTGAAGCTTTACCTTCAGGCCATGATGGGGAATGGACAACTTGGAAGTCCCTGAATAGACAGAGATCTGGATTTGGAAGATCAAAAGTTGACTTGGCAAGATCGGGTGGGGATACACTAATCCAAATGATATTCAGTATGCCTGTGGAGAAGAACAAACAGTTCGGCACATGCTTCGGTGTCGATTGTGCCCAGTCTCCTGTACAGAAGATTATTTTCAACAGAAAATGCACTGGAAGTGGCCAAGTTTTGGTCAAAAGTAATTAAATCATAACTGTGTAAAATATATGTACATGTACCTGTATATTTCTGACATGAGAATAATAATAATAATATGTGGCACTGTGGTCGACAATTGTGTGTGACCCTATTCTGTATCTGATACTATGGTCGACATTTCAGATTAGGCCTTTGACATCTCAGATTGATTGGTAGCAAACAGTTTCAATTGAATTTCAGTGAATGGATCCATTATTATCTATGTTGATACCAATGAATCACCTACACCAGAAACCTCTGAAATTGATTGTATATATGATTCCTTGTCATGCAGTATTTTAAAAATTTTATAGTGAGTCATTACAATAACACAGGACCCTACTTCAAAATAAATAGTTCCCCTGTTAATGACACTTGACAAGTGTAAACTATATTCAGTACACATTTAATCATATGTGCACAAAATTTCACTTTTGGTGGAACACAGCACACTAATCTACTAAGCCTACTAATTATGAAGTTAAACAAAACTAACACTAATAGTAAGAGAGTGCCTGCAAACTGGTACAGGTGTACTTCAGTCAAAGAATAACAATAAGTGCTTGGCTGTTGCTTTTTCTGCTGCTGAAGGAAATTTGCTTGTGTTAGATGAGGCTGCTCTGGTTCCGTGATAGCACCTCTGCTCCCCAGTAATGCATGAAACAAATTACAAGACATGTATTAATTACAGTATGTAGAAAGTAATATAAAAGTGCATTCAAGGCAAAATAATCCTCCTCAATCATCAAAATTCCATCTTTCCCAAAGTCCTGTCATAGTCACCAATTCAGAAGATTCCTACTTCTGAATGACTATTAATTGAAATGCCTCACTTAAATCTTCCGGGCTAATAGGCCCTGATGAATGTATAAAACATCCTCCTAACATTCCCTCTCCAACTGCAGGAGAAATCTTCAGAGGTAAAGTGGCAGTTCATCATTTTACCTCTGAAGGACGTCAACTGCAGTCAGAGAGGAATGGTGCAGTCTCCTCTGCACCATCTGCAGTGATTTGTGCCTATATATACTTGGAGTAGCACTGACTGACACTCTCTATGTTCTTCCGGCTTTTACTGCTCACATCAGTTGTTGTGTGTCTTGTTACATCTGGAGTCACAAGAGGCTTATTTCCATTATTGTTTATGGCTTTATTCATAAAAAAGATTTATGGATGAAGCCATATTTGTGTTACTTGGATCGCTTTTGTGTTTTACTTGGTTACTGCAAATACATTTAGAGCTCAGCAAATAACTGTTATTTGGTTTGAATAGAAAATGTCACTAGCAATAAAAATTCTCAATCAAAATACTGAATAAAAGTTTTTCTAGTAATTCATAGAGTGTGGAATGTTTGTTCCACGCATAATGATGCTGAATAGTAATTGCTTTCTTAGTGTGACAGTACAACATGATGCTGAAGATCTTGCAGAGCTTCAAAGAAATAATCTGGTAGCCTTAATCCTTTGAGGGTCAATGACACTGCAGCTAAAGTCTTCTTGAGTAATCTAAAACTTGAAATAGATTCAGCAAAGGACAATGACCTGCTGGAGACTAAGGGTGTGCTATGTAGCTTGTTCCTCATTGGCATGATTACTGATATCAGAAAGAATAAGATTAATCTTGAAAATAATCACTATGCCAGTGGAACATTTCTCAGTTTACAAAGCTGGTCCATGTGCAGGCTCTCATCGG
The DNA here is from genome assembly GCF_021461395.2 of Schistocerca americana. Classification (NCBI taxonomy): domain Eukaryota; kingdom Metazoa; phylum Arthropoda; class Insecta; order Orthoptera; family Acrididae; genus Schistocerca; species Schistocerca americana. Next base: position 279,610,102 of record NC_060120.1, read on the forward strand.
TAATCAGTTTGTTCGGAATCCAGCTGTTCAGGCAGTATTCAGTGGTAAGGTCAGTGAAAAAGTCTATCTTAAATCATTTTGTACTCGTATTTGTTGTGCAACACTCAGTGAATAACCAGGTTACGCTTTCTACACTTGATAACACTGTAGCCCTTAAAAAAACTTTGGAAAATCCAACATTAAATACGGTGGGAGGCCAACAATAAGAATCTTTAATTGCCTAGCTGACCAATATACATTTCTTAATCGATGACAGAAAGAGGAGGAGGGCTGGAGGTGCTGGGAGCAATCCTTTTTCTTACTATGATGAACAAGAATTTTTCAGTTTCAAGAATAGCATGGAGTGCTATGAACATATAGGGTCTCACAGCTATTTGCTGCTCACTCACTAATGTATTAAAATTTTTTCCACAGTTGCTGTGGTGCATAAGATGCTGTAGTTCCATATAACATTAAATGTCATTGCTCAAATTGTCCTTTTTATAAGAATTATGTAACATAATTAAAAAATTATGCATGTCTTTGTACTGGCATGACAAATGGTCTGTTACACAGTACACATGTCTCTTATGAAATGTCTGCACGATGCTGACGTCCTTTTCTGTCCAGCAGCATCCCTATGTCTGACCCCGGCAGAACATTTCTGGAACCAACTCGGATCTCGCCTCCATCCCCAGTGCTAGTATCCAGGATACCAAGGACCAGTTACAACAGTTGTTGGCCATTTTCCTTGAGGAGAGGATACAATAGCTTTAAGACAGCCTTACTAACTGAATTAGTGCATGCATACAAGCCACAGAAGGTACAACATTATACTGATAAGTGGACTCATACTGGCAAATTCTTTGTAAATGCTACTCAATTTGTAATCACTGAAGTATTATCGCATACTCTCTCAACACATATTGAATTTCATTTTGTCCCCTCCTTCTCTTATGGGTTTTGTCAAGCACTTACTTGCCTGTCTGATGTTCTATGATCTTGTCCTATAATTAATTTAATTGTCATTTCTTGCAGTCTGGAAGAATTTGACTTGCTTCAAAGTTTCTTCAGAGTACTAACTCAAAAACATTCTATTTACTGAAAGGGGCGCTAATTTGTGTGTGGGGAGATCAGTGTAAATCTTATGAGTGAAAGTAAGCTGAAAGATCAGTTCTTAAATCTCTTTTGTTGCTTTAACCTATTTTTTCACATTTGAACCTCAAATAACCATTACATAACATATTTTCAAATACAGGACCTACTGAAGTAGAAATAACAAATACATGTTAGGGTTATCTGACCACAGTGCTCTTGTCCTCAAGATCCTCTCAGTGCCATGGAAAGAAACAAAAGCATGTTGTATGTATAAAAGAAGTTTTTCTGTGGAAAATTGTATGAATTTTTCAAATATCGTAAGCAGTAAATCCTGGGCAAAAGTAATAGCCCAAACAAATACCTCTTCAACCTTCTTGGAAAATTTTAAGATGTGTATTCCAAAGAAGCTGTCAAAATCAGATATCATGATAACACAAAGGCAAGTTCCTACAACACATCTGCCATTAAAAATTCTATTATAACTCTAAAAAGACTAATTTTTAAAATGAAAACATTAACAACTCCTTGGTTTATAGAATATGTTAAAATTTATGAAAGTCTGCATCAAAAAGTAATCACTAAGACAGAAGTTCTGACTGATGATAGCTTAATAAGGCAGTCTGATAAGAAAGAAAAGGCTATTTAGGGAATGTTGAAGACTGGAACACAGAAGAGATGTGAAGAGCAGGATATCATTCTCAAAAATTTGGAAAATGTTAATACTGAAAAAAGAAAATTTACCAAATTATTATAAACAGTTATTTTGTTAATACTGCAGCCACAGGGAATCTCCATGTGCTCTTATTTAAATCTCTGCCACCTGGGTGGCGAGTGTGCCACTGAGAATTATGTGAGTCTCTTTGTTGAACTGAAGAGGCCACTGACGGACATTACATTAAAAAAAGAAGTTTGCATTCAGTAAAATATAATGACATAACAATGACAATACACAATTTTTCATTGTGTGATATTTTTTGAATCTCTTCAGGGTGGACAGTTTCTGTATTCATTTCACTTAAATTTTTTACAGAAGAGTCACTGTCATCATCAGAATCATTGCTGTTCTTGTGTTCATTTAGACATTCCTCCCAAAGCTTTACAGTCACTTCCTCAGAAAGGATTCTGCGTGAAGAACTAGCCATTTTGCACCTACTAACTTGAATGTAATAATTACAACATTTCTTTCAAAACATCTGCTACAGTTTCACACCAGGTTAAAATAGGTTTCCCTAGATGGCAGTGCTACACAGCATTGATGCCTAGAACAGTCAGATTTGAGATTATGGAAAGTCATATCGTATGAGGCTCAACATCAGAGTGGAAAATAAAATTCATAATGTTGAGTGCCACTCACCTTTGAAGGGGAAAGAGTTGATGCTACAATTTCATTAAGCTCAAAATTCACAAATCAAGAATAATTCAAATGTTGGAAAACTGTCCACATGTTTCCAAAGTTGCTTTGACTACACTGCAGAAGTTTCACTGGGATACCTTCACACATCCTCCATACAGTCCTCATCTGTCCTTATGTGATAGCCATATATTTGGAACCCTGAAGAAAGACATTTGTAGCCATTGATTTGCCTTGAATGAAGAGGTGCCTGCCTGGGTACAATCACAGTTCCGTAGCCGACCAAAAACATTTCTCCATGAAGATATTGACCTTTTTGTCTAACAGTAGGGTTGTATTAATAGTTATAGTGATTACTTTTGAAATAATAAACAGTTTACTTACTTTTTTTCCACATGTCTCGGTTTCATTCGAGTGCCTCTTGTAGTTAGGGACCACCCCACAGTAATCAGTAAACACTGCCGAAAAAATTTCTTCAGGACAACAAAGTTGGATAAATTAGCCAATGGTTCATGTTCTTGTAATATCATTTAATGTAGGATGTGCAGATTATCATTAAGTCAGCTATTTGTTTGGATACTAGTAAATGCATTCCTTCACTGTGTTTTAAAACATGTTATTTGAGACTTTGTTTCTGCAGTCCTTGCATTTGACAATGGGAGGAGCCCCAGCAGGACCAGCTGGTACTGGGAAGACAGAGACCACAAAAGACCTAGGGAGGGCCATGGGTGTTATGGTATATGTGTTCAACTGCTCTGAACAGATGGATTACAAGGTAAGCTTATGAGAGAGTTTAAGAACCTATCATATTTCCTAGCAGTGGTAACAGATATTGTATATAATTGCGACTTAATTTGTTGTTTTACCTACTTTGCCTCCTGTGTCCATGCAGTCATGTGGCAACATCTACAAAGGCCTTGCACAAACTGGAGCTTGGGGATGTTTTGATGAATTCAACCGAATTTCAGTGGAAGTATTATCTGTAGTAGCAGTGCAGGTGAAATCCGTACTAGATGCCATAAAAGGCACCAAAAAAACTTTTAGCTTCATGGGCCAGGAAATAGCCCTTGTGCCAACAGTTGGCATGTTTGTCACCATGAATCCTGGATATGCTGGCAGGACAGAGCTACCTGAGAACCTGAAGGCATTGTTCAGGTATGTGTGTAATCATTACATCATACCATTTAAATAAGTTTCACGTATCAGGCACCTTCAAAAATTAAGGGTTGTTTGCATAAAAAAATGTTGGTAGCTCAGAATAAGATTACATTTATGAAGCAACAGAAGTCATTGTTTATATTCAGTACTGGTTTGAATGCAAGTAAAAACTGACAAAAATAACTACAAACATCATTGCTCCAGCTGGTCACAAATTGCATGATGTAATTTTATTTTTGTCTGTTCAAATTCATGAAGAGTTGTGCCCTGTTTATGGACTTGCCGTAATGGGTGATGGAAATATTGTTGCGTGTTGTTGAGACTTTCAAAGTGGTTTTAAAAATGTTCATGATGAAGAATGGACTGGCTGGGCCTGTATCCAGACTTGAATCACCCAGAAAATGAACAATAACTGCAATATGACCAGTGAGTGATGATGATTTGTGCTCTGGCTGAACGCAACACTATTTACTCAATTTTCATGGAAAAATTTGGTTATAGCAACTACTGTGCCAGTTGGGTGCCAAAATGCTTAAGATTCAGCGTTTGTGTTAGAAACCTTTCAGTCACCAATTCTACAGTACCAGCCTTGCACCCCATGACTGTTACCTCTTGTTACACTTGAAACAATGTTTTGATGTGCAATAGTTTCAGGATAACATGAACCTTAGGACTAACCTTGTCATTCTTAGGTAGAGAACTTCTATGGAGATGGATTGAAGAGTCTGATGCAACATTATGAAAATTACATAGAAGTGAATAACAAGTATGTAAAAAAGTGAAGTAGGTTTGTAGGAAACTAAAACATCCAGTAAAATCATTTTCTAATGAATATATAGGATATTTACAAATAACTAATTGGGTTTTGATGTCTTATAGCATCAAATACATAATGCCCACACAAGTGTACTAATAATGAAGGAAAAAAGCTTATTGTAAAGTTTTGTTTATGTCTTTGCTGGTTTCACTGTGAGTCACCTCTGAAATTTTCCAGGAAGCATTGGAAGATGATGGGTTTGCACCTTAACTTATTTTCAGTGATAAGAGGGATGTTCCAGATAAATGGTCAAGTGAATTGTCCCAACACCAGCACAGTGGGTATGACAAATCCCACTGTTGCAGTGGAGATTGAAAGAAATTCTCCAAAGGTGAATGTCTTCACTTCTGTTTCACGAAGCAAAGTGTACAGGCCTTACTTATTTCTGGGGAAAGCTGCGATGAGTACAACATACCTAAATGTGAAACATGACTACTTTTTTCCTAAACACGTAGCTGTTACCCAAGCTTCATATTCCAATGAAACAGAGTTCCACCTCATTGGTATAGAATAGTGTGCTGCTGTCTGAACTAGGAACTTCCAAACTGCTAGATTGGACACTGTCCTCAGGATGCTTTGGCACTTTTCAGGTTGCCCCATAATCTGCTGATTTTACAGTTTGTGATTTTTTCCTTTGGAGTTACTTGAAGACAATGTTTATGTACCACTTCCACCTGCAACATTCTCTGAACTCCAGGATTACATCACTCCTGTGCTGGTGTACATTGATAGGGACATGCTCAAATGTGTATCGGTTGAACTTGACTACTGCATACCGGTAGATGTTTGTTGTTGTAACATGAGGAGAGCACCTAGAAAATTTGTAAGAAACTTGAAAATGTACTTTCCATACAATGTATCATTCACTATTTTGTTTATAATAGAGGGAAACATTCCACGTAGGAAATATATATCTAAAAACAAAGATGATGTGACTTACCAAATGAAAGTGCTGGCAGGTCGACAGACACACAAACAAACACAAACATACACACAAAATTCAAGCTTTCGCAACAAACTGTTGCCTCATCAGGAAAGAGGGAAGGAGAGGGAAAGACGAAAGGAAGTGGGTTTTAAGGGAGAGGGTAAGGAGTCATTCCAATCCCGGGAGCGGAAAGACTTACCTTAGGGGGAAAAAAGGACGGGTATACACTCGCACACACACACATATCCATCCACACATATACAGACACAAGCAGACATATTTAAAGACCAAATATGTCTGCTTGTGTCTGTATATGTGTGGATGGATATGTGTGTGTGTGCGAGTGTATACCCGTCTTTTTTCCCCCTAAGGTAAGTCTTTCCGCTCCCGGGATTGGAATGACTCCTTACCCTCTCCCTTAAAACCCACTTCCTTTCGTCTTTCCCTCTCCTTCCCTCTTTCCTGATGAGGCAACAGTTTGTTGCGAAAGCTTGAATTTTGTGTGTATGTTTGTGTTTGTTTGTGTGTCTGTCGACCTGCCAGCACTTTCATTTGGTAAGTCACATCATCTTTGTTTTTAGATATATCACTATTTTGTTTGTAATACGTTCAGAAATACCAATGTCCAGAACTCGATAAATCATTTGTAAACACTCTGTTTATAGGCACCAAATGGCACTTTTTTTTGGAATACTCTTCATAGAAAATGAAACAATGGAAAATCCAGGATGGAATAATGACAGTATTATGAAAAGAACACATTGTTATTCACCATATAGAGGAGATCTTGAGTTGCAAATAGGATCATCAAAAAGACAGCTAAATGTGAGCTTTTAGCCAAAAGGCTTTCTTCAAAAGTAGGCAACACAGCACATTGTAGGGCCTTCCCGGTTCGTTTGACGAACAGGTTTCGGGCGTTTTCTGTGGCTGACGATGTCTGTAAGCCAGATGTAGTCATCCACCGTGTTCCAGAGGAAGCTTCTCAGCCCGCAAGGTCTGGGCATTCACATAGGGTGGGTTTGCTGGTAGTTGGGAGCTCCAACATTAGGTGCATAATGGGGCTCCTTAGGAACATGGTTGCCAACGAGGGGAAGGAAGCCAGTGTGCACTCCGTGTGTACTGGGGGGAGTCATTCTGGATGTGGAAAGGGTGCTTCCGGATGCCATGAAGAGTGCAGGGCATGTGGTGACTCATGTCGGTACCAAAGATGTGTGTCGCTTTGGATCGGAGGAGATTCTCTCTGTTTTCAGGCGGCTAGCAGAAATGGTAAAGACTGTCAGCCTTGCTTCTGAGATTAAGGCAGAGCTCACCATCTGCTGCATCGTCAATAGAACTTACTGTGGTCCTTTGGTGCAGAGCCGAGTGGAGGGTCTGAAACAGAGGCTCAGGCAGTTCTGTGACCGTGTAGGCTGCAGATTCCTGTGGAAGGGACTGGGTGTTGTTTAAGGTTAGAGGGTCTCAGGGAACCACAGAAAGGGCATCCATCCAAAAGGAGGCAGGTAAAACACAGTAAGGTTTGTAGAAATGATTGGTATTGTAGTTGTAAATTGTCATAGCTGTGTTGAGAAAGAACCAGGGCTCCAAGCCCTAATAGAAAGCACTGAAGCTCAAATAGTTATAGGTACAGAAAGCTGACTGAAGCCAGAAATAAGTTCAACTGAAATTTTTTCAAATGATCTAACAGTGTTCAGAAAGGATAGATTAAGTACAATTGATGATGGAGTATTTATTGCTGTCAGAAGTAGTTTGCCTTGTAGTTAAATTCAAGTAGATAGTTCCTGCAAAATAGTGTGGATAGATGTTATACCTGACAATCAGACTAAGCTATTAATTGGATCGTTTTATGACCCCCCCGACTCAGAACGTATAGCTGCTGAACAGTTCAAAGAAAACTTGAGTCTCATTACAAATAGGTACCCCACTCATACAATTATAGTCGGTGGTGACTTCAATCTCCTCTCGATATGCTGGAAAAATTATACGTTTAAAGCTGGCAGCAGGCATAAAACAACATCAGAAATTGTACTGAATGCTTTCTCAGAAAATTCTTTTGAACAATTAGTTCATGAGCCCACTCGAGCCGTAAATGATTGCGAAACCATACTTGACCTCTTAGCAACAAATAACCCTGGACAAATAGTGAGTATTGTGATGAATACAGGGCTTAATGACCACAAGGCAGTTGCTGCTAGGCTGAATACCATAACACCTACAACCACCAAAAAGAAACGCAAAGTATATATATTTTAAAAAGCTGATAAAAGTGCTTTTAACACCTTTTTAAGAGACAGTCTTGACTCATTCCGATCTGATGATGTAAGTGTAGAAAAGTATTGGAATGGTAAATGAAAAGCACCAGTTTGCTTTTGTTCTACAATATTTTTTAAAGAGATTGTATCGACAGCATTTGAGAGATATATATACCACATAAATTAATAAGTGATGGTACTGATCCCGCATGGTTCACAAAATGGGCCAGATCGCTGTTGCAGAAGCAGCGAAAAAAGCATGCCAGATTTAAAAGAATGCAAAATCCCCAAGAGTGGCAAAATTTTGCAGAAGTTCGAAATATAGGACGTACTTCAAAGTGAAATGCTTTTAATAATTTCCACAATTAAATTCTGTCTTGTAATCTGGCAGAAAACCCAAAGACATTCTGGTCATACATAAAGGACACCTGTGGCAAGACACAATCAATACCTTCACTGAGCGATAACAACGCTGAAGTCACTGTTGACAGTGCCACTAAAGCAGAGTTACTAAACACTGTTTTCCAAAACTTCTTCACTAAAGAAGATTAAGTAAATATTCCTGAATTCCAGTCAAGAACAACTGCCAAGATGAGAAAACGTATTCCTGTTAGTGATTCTAAAATATATGCATTGATGGGAATTTTAATTCTAATGGGATTTTACCGGGACACCAATATTTCTTTATCTGATTTATGGTCAAATTTATTGGGAAGAGCAATTTATAGAGGAGCTATGGGTAAGACAAGAGCATATCAGCTATTGAAACTTCTTCGCTTTGATGATAAAGGCACCAGGTCAGAAAGACATGTACGTGACAAATTTACGCCGCTGCGTGAAGTATTTGAAGTATTGAATGGAATATTCCCACGGTACTTCAGAAGTGGACCTGAGAATACAATTGATGAAGGTGGTGTCTTTTCAGAGGTCGTTGTCCTTTCAAAGTTTTCCTCAAAAACAAACCTGAAAAATATGGAATATTAGTCAGAATGCTTTGTAGTGCAACTGAACGATACATAATAAAAATGGAAGTATATGCTGGGAAAGACAGTAGTCCTGCCAGTGAACGAGGTCTTCTTGAGATTGTGAAGAGACTGGTGGAGCCAACAAAGAATACAGGCTACAATGTCACAACTGACCGCTTCTACACTTCTGTGGAGTTGGCGGACATTCTCTATGAAGACTACAAACTTCCATTGGTTGGGACATTCAAATCAAACAGAAAACATGTACCGCAGGAACATAAGACGACAGCAGGCAGAGAGCTGTATTCCTCCAAATTAGCATTCACAGACCCATCTTCTACGAAGCCGCCAGTAACAATGTCTCTTACATCAGAAAGGAAAAACCAAAGAAAAATCTGTTGATGTTGTCTACACAACATCGTAATGCAGGAGTACATGTTTATACACCAAAAAAGAAAACACACATAAACCTGTACTATAATTCCACTAAGGGAGGAGTGGATGCCGTAGCTCAAATGGTTAGGACATACCCTGCAAAAAGGGGTACGATAAGGTGGCCACTGTCAATGTTCTACAGCCTACTTGATATAGCTGCAGTTAACTCATGCACACTGTTCAAGATGAATGCGCCTAAATGGAATGAAGGGAAACCGAACACCAGAAAACTGTATCTCCATGAATTAGGCCATGAACTTTTGAAATCATACATAGAAGAGCGAGCCATGGATTTGAAAGGACTCTAGTTGCCTATTATTTGTGCGAAGGGAGAGATCCTAGGAAAAAAACTAGAGCTAAACAAAATTGTTGCAAATAAAGAACCAACTAGGAAAGCAAGGTGCTACTTATGCTTGAAGAATGCAAGTAACCGGAAAGCAAGATACATCATCACAAAAACCAAGTTAACATGTGGAAGCTGTGGGCGCCATCTGTGTAAGACTCATTCAGAATAAACCATTTTGTGTGCAGGAGGTAAATGTCATCTGTAAGTGAAAATATTCTCTCCAAGTGAAAAGTGTTTTCCGAGAGTTTTCAATGTACAATAACATGTATTTTAGCAAGTGTTTTCATTTCTGTTTTTTAAACTTTCTCTCAGTGACAAAGCTGTATTATTCAGTTAATAGATCAAAGAGTGAATAAAAACCTTAGAGAGCCTTTGTATTCAATTACAAACCTTCTTATCTTCTTTACACAAACTTTCATTGACCAAGATTTGACCATTCTTGGTTGTTATGTTCACCCTATGCGTGTTAAAAATTAAACTTCCAATTACGTTGTCACTATTTCCTGTTAAACTAATATCTCAATGGAAACAGAATTATATAAAATAAATACATATTACAACAAATTACAAGATTAACAACTTATTGTAACACGGGCAAAATTTGCCCTTGGTTGGTGCTCCGTGTAACCTAAAATACCTTGGTGTTTCTAGGGTTAATAAAGCCAAGACCTCTAGTCCAGATTGTATACCAGTCAGGTTCCTCTCAGAATATGCTGATACAATAGCTCCATATTTAGCAGTTATATACAACTTCTCGCTCACAGAAAGATCCGTACCTTAAGACTGGAAAATTGCTCAAGTCACACCAGTACCCAAAAAGGGAATTAGGAGTAATCCACTGAATTACCAGCCCATATCACTAACGTCGATTTGTGGTAGGGTTTTGGAACATATACTGTATTTGAACGTTATGAAGTACCTTGAAGAAAACAATTTATTGACACATAGTCAGCACGGATTCAGAAAATATAATTTTTGCGAAACACAACTGGCTCTTTTTACTCATGAAGTAATGAGTGCCATTGACAGGGGATGTCAAATTGACTCGATATTTTTAGATTTCCAGAAGGCTTTTGACACCATTCCCCACAAGCATCTTCTAACCAAAATGTGTGCCTATGGAACATAACCTCAGTTGTGCGACTGGATTCATGAACCTCAGTTGTGCGACTGGATTCATGATTTCCTGTCAGAATGGTCACAGTTCGTAGTAATAGATTGAAAACCATCGAGTAAAACAGCAGTAATATTCGGCATTCCACAAGGAAGTGTTATAGGCCCTCTATTGATCCTGATCTATATTAACAACATAGGAGACAATCTGTGTAGCTGTCTTAGATTGTTTTCAGATGATGCTGTCATTTACCGTCTTGTAAAGTCATCAGATGACTAAAACAAATTGCAAAATGATTTAGATAAGATATCTGTATGGTGCAAAAAGCGGCAGTTAACCCTGAATAAAGAATAGTGTGAAGTTATTCACATGAGTACTAAAAGAAATTCGCTAAATTTTGGTTACGCGATAAGTCACGCAAATCTGAAGGCTGTAAATTGAACTAAATACTTATGGACTACAATGACAAATAACCTAAATCCGAACGATCATATAGATAATGTTGTGGGTAGAGCAAACCAAAGACTGTGATTCATTTGCAGAACACTTAGAAGATGCAACAGGTCTACTAAAGAGACTGCTTACAACATGCTACTCTGCCCTGCTCTGGAGTATTGCTGTATAGTGTGAAATCTGCATCAGATGAAACCGATGGATGACATTGAAAAAGTAGAAAGAAGGGCAGCTCGTTTTGTATTATCACAAAATAGGGGAGGTAGTGCCACAGACATGATACGTGAATTGGAGTGGCAATCATTAAAACAAAGGTGTTTTTAATTGCTATGGGATCTTCTCATGAAATTTCAGTTACCAGTTTTCTCCTCTGATTGCGGAAACATTTTGTTGGCATCCACCTACATAGGGAGAAATGATCATCACGATAAAATAAGATAAATCAGGGCTCGCACAGAAAAATTTAAGTGCTCATTTTTCCCGCGCGCTGTTTGAGAGTGGTACAGTAGAGAGACAGCTTGAAGGTGATTAACTGAACCCTCTGTCAGGCACTTTATTGTGAGTAGCAGAGTAATCAGGTAGATGTAATGTAGATGTAGATTCACGCAAATGTAACTCACGCACATGACCACTGTCTCTGGCCACAGAGGCCAGATCAGTGTGAGTTGCGCTTGTGTGAATGTGTGTGTGTGTGTGTGTGTGTGTGTGTGTGTGTGTGTGTGTGTTGTCTACTTCAGAAGAAGGCCGCAACTCAATATTTCCTCTGTATGGTGAGTAGAAATCTGATCTTTTCATAGTATTGTCACAGAAAATGAAAATTGTTATGTTCCCAGAATTAATGTTATAACCAATAAGAAGCATAACTTTGCTTTGTAATATACATTTGTGATTAGTAAGTTGTAATTGCCCCATTTTGAATCATCTTCTATTATGTGTGCTGTAAAACTCAACTGAGCAATTTTAAGCTTTACCTTCTATTTACAACAAATACAATTAGAAACAAGTTCTATTGCTTCACAGTAGTGATACTTCAAAGACATCCTCATTCACTGGGGGTAAGTGTTGGGAACAGTGCTTATCAGTGTACTGCTTGTTACTTACTGCTCTTTCTAACACTTCTACCTTCTTCTTTTTTCCATTTGTTCTCATGACAGTTGGGTCCCTACCATCCCAGAATGTGAGAGATCTGTCCTTCTTTTGTATTCTTGAGATGGGAACTATAGTTCTAAAAGTTAGGAAAATTTTTTAACTTTTAAATGTACTGGAATTTCACCTTCTGAAGGTAAGTAATGTTCTGTTAGTCAGTTTGTCGGTAATTTTATATTTTGATATGGTTCAGAATGTGTTCATATTTTTTATGTACTTCAAAAATATTAATACCACAATTATAAAATTTCAGACCGTGTGCCATGGTGGTGCCTGATTTTGAGTTAATATGTGAAATAATGTTGGTAGCTGAAGGATTTCAAGAGGCTCGTATCTTGGCTCGGAAATTCATTACTTTATACACTCTTTGTAGAGAGCTACTGTCTAAACAGGATCATTATGACTGGGGTTTAAGGGCCATCAAGTCTGTTCTTGTTGTGGCTGGCTCACTCAAGGTAACAGAAAGGAAATCTGTTAGCTACTTATGATCACTATTAATTATTTTTAACTCTTCCTCAAAGTGTTCATATTTTATGCACTTTGACACCTGGACTGTGATGATTGCAGTTGAGATATTAATCTTAAGTAAATTCCATTTATATGTATATAAACTGTATGAAACTGCTGTATACTAGTAACTTGGAGTATCAAGAACTGTCTAACAAGAACTCAAGGATGGTTACAGATATCTTGACCTTCCATTACATGTTATTAATTCCAAAGCGAAGAAAAAGAACTGCTAATGGTGGTAAACATTGCATAAAGATGTCTAATTCTCTTAAAACCATACATCAGTGGTTACATCTCTTTCCATGTGTGACTTGATTTTCTTAGAATAATTATTCAAATGAGAACAAAATATGTTAGCAAAAGAGTAAAACTTGGCTCTATGTAAGAGAGAAATGAAGATTAACAAAGAAATTTATGTTGCTTCTGACTTGATGTTGAAGAGTCACGATTGCCTCTAGAGAGATTTGTAGGTATTTTTATTATTTATATGCCACAAGGTTTCAATTTTTGTTGTTTTCTTGCGATGTGTAATTAAATGGAACAAAAATACTAATTTTATTTATTCAGTGTTCGCCCTGACCTCATGGTATCAACTGTATCAACAAACATCTGTGGCCTTCAAAGTGTTCCAAAGACTTCATCACTGTTCCAGCCCTTTGCTATGAGTTTAGATGTTAATTGAAATTACCTAAGACCATAGTATGTAAAACATGTCTCAACAGTTCTGTGTCAGGTAGCATTCTAGGACTCTCAGTCTACTGTTTCATTCTTCCTGCTTATTTAGAAACATTTGTTGAATTTGTACAAACGACAGGAAGCCACTAATTGTTTCAGTTAGAAATTTCCTCAGCTGTTGCATATAAATCCCTTAAAAAGTTTCTTTGAACTTACATAACTTAGTTGATCATAAGGAGCTCTACAAGCAGTTATGCAAGCAACTTAAAACATAGTTGTAGCCAGGAATGTTAGCATGTTATAAAACTGTTTTAAAATACAGCCATTATTGTGATCTTCAGTCTGAAGACTGGTTTGGTACAGCAGTCCATGCCACTTTATCCTGTGCAAGCCTCTTCATCTCCAAATAACTGCAGCAACTTACATCCTCCTGAATCTGCTTACTGTATTTATCTCTTGGGCTCCCTCTGAAGTGCCCCCCCCCCCCTCCTTTCACACTTCCCTTCAGTACGAAATTAGTGATCCCTTGATATCTCAGACTGTGACATATCAACCAATCTCTTCATTTGCCAGGTTGTGCCACAAATTTCTTTTCTCCCCAGTTCTATTCAGTACCTCCACATTAGTTATGAGATCTACCCATCTAATCTTCAACATTCTTCTGTAGCACCACATTTCAAAGCTTCTATTCTGTTCTTGTCTAAACTGTTTATCATCCATGTTTCACTTCCATACATGGTTACACTCCATACAAATACTTTCAGGAAAGACTTCCTAACACTTAAACCTATATTCGATGTTAACAAATTTCTCTTTTTCAGAAACATTTTTGACCATTGCCAGTCTACGTTTTGTATCCGTATCCTCTCGATTTCGGCCATCATCAGTTATTCTACTGGCCAGATAATGAAAATCAGTTACTACTTTAAGTGTGTTGTTTCGTAATCTAATTTACTCAGCATCACCTGATTTGATTCAACTACATTCCATTATACTTTTTTTCCTTTTGCTGATATTCACCTTATATCCTCCTTTTTTGACACTCTACATTCTGTTCAACTGCTCCTCCAAATCTTTTGCTGTCTCTAACAGAATTACAGTGTCATCAGAAAACCTCAAAGTTTTTATTTCTTTAATTCTTACTCCAAATTTTCTTTTTTCCTTTTCTTTTTTTTTTTTTTTTTCCTTTACTGCTTGCTCAATGTATAGATCAAATAACACTGGCAATTGGCTACAACCCTATCTCACCCCCTTCTCGACCCTTGCTTCACTTTCGTGCCCCTCAACTCTTTTAACTGCTGTTCTGGTTACAGTGAAAGTTGTAAACAGCCTTTTGCTCCCTATTTTTTACTACTACTACCTTCCGAATTTCAAAGAGAGTATTGCAGTCAACATTTTCAGAAGCTTTCTGGAAGTCTACAAATGCTATAAACATAGGTTTGCCTTTCCTTAACCTGTCTTCTAAGATAGCTCATAGGGTCAATATTGCCTATTAAACTGATAGTTTGGTAATATTCTTAACTATGAGCACCTGCTTTCTTTGGAATTGGAATTATTACATTCTTTTTGAAGTCTGTGGGTATTTCACGTGTCTCACACATTTTGCACACAAGATGGAAGAGTTTTGTCACAGCTGGCTCTCCCAAGGCTGTCAGTAGTTTTGACACCCTATATATACTCCTTCCACCTTTCATCTCTTCCTACTTTGCTTAGGACTGGTTTCCCATCTGAGCTCTTGATATTCATACACCTGTTTCTCTTTTCGCCAAAGGCCTCTTTAATTTTTGTAGGCATATCTTTCTTTCCCTCAGTGAAATGTGCTTCTAAATCCTTGTATTTGTTTTCTAACCATTCCTGTTTAGCCATTTTGCGCTTTCTGTTAATCAGATTTTGTATTCCCTTACACCTGCTTCATTTGCTGCATTTTTATTTTTTTCTCCTTTCATCAACTGAATTCAATATCTCCTATGTTATCCAAGGATTTCTATTAGGTCTTGTCTTTTTACCTATTTGATCCTCTGCAGTCTTCACTATTTCATCTGTCAAAGCTACTCATTCATCTTCTGTGGTAGTCCATTCCCCTGTTCTAGTCAGTCATTGCATAATGCTTTATCTGAAACTCTCAACAACCTCTCCTTAATTTCCTACTTTTCTGCAATTTCTTTAGTTTTAATCTACTGTTCATAACCAAAAATGGTGGTCAGAGTCCACATCTGCCCCTGGAAATGTCTTACAACTGAAAATCTGGTTCTGAAATCTCTATCTTACCATTATAAAATCAATCTGAAACCTTCCAGCGTCTCCAGGTCTCTTCTGCATATACAACTTCCTTTCATGGTTCTTAAACCATGTGTTAACGATGATTAAATTTGTGCTCTGCACAAAATTCTACCAGGCAGCTTCCTCTTTCATTCCTTTCCCCCAGTCCATATTTACCTACAATTTTTTCATTGTTTACTTTTCCTATTATCGAATTCCAGTCTCCATCACAATTAAATTTTCTTCTCCCTTAACTATCTGAGTATTTTCTTTTATCACATCATACATTTCTTCAAACTCTTCATCATTTGTGGAGCTAGTTGGCATATAAACCTGTACTACTGTGGTAGATTTGGCTTGTGTCTGTCTTGGCTACAACAAATATAGCTACATCTAGACTTTTAAGATTGTGGTGACATACTACAGCACCTATGCACCCGCCCTTCTGCTTCTGCTGCAGAAGATGGCATACAAAATGCCACACAGCATCAGATCGGGCTATGAGCAATAGTGGATGCAAGATTTGGATTCTCTCTCTGCCATGCGCTTCCTTGCTGCAGCTCAGTTTTTTTCGCAGAAAGGTGCACAGCAGAAAGTGCTCTCTGATTGGCAATTCCCATGCTGACACTGAGTGACTCTCATCTTTGTTTAAATGAGAAATTGTTTTTCTGCCTGTTAATTCCTGAGTGTTTTATGTTAGAGGAATGAAAATTTGACGGCTTCCTCTAACAGTGCTCCAGATAGGTACGAGTGAAGAGAAGACAACACGCGTGAGTCAGTACTGCACGCTTTGGCCGAACTGTAATTTTCTAGCAACTGCAAGGTTTATCTAGAGCGAATGGCAAAGTGCTTCATTTTCTCTTGATGCAGACAAAGTTTTGAAATTTATCCTTACACACCACCAAGCTGCTTTGTTTTCACAACTTACTACCTGTACCTCATCAAATCCCTTGCATTCATATTTACGGCTTGATGGACCATATCACTCTTGCCACATGTAGTATCAAAGGAGTGCATAGAGTAAATTCATACATGGCGTGTCCTTTTATGTACATTTTTCCTTTTTGTCTCATATGTGTTATGGTATTAGCGTGGATAGCTTGCCCTTTCCCTTGCCACTGTAGAGATAGTATTTAAATGTTTTAATTGTATTGTTTGTGTCATATGTGATTAAGCTTAGAGTAAATTCATCCATGGTCATTTCGTCCACCTCCTCTTGTATTATGAGTGTATGATAGTGTTTTGTTGTCACGATAACAATGCATGTGCTCAGTCTGGTTATATCTATGTGCTGACATATTTGTCTAAGTTATGTAGACTACCACAAGCATGTTCACAAGTTATAGATAATGCAGTGCCTTGTCAACAGGGTAGTGTGTGATAAACAATGTCCACACCCCAAACTGTGAGCACCCACTGTGTAACACACACCGTGACTTATTCACAGTTAGGTGTCTGCCCTCTCTAAGCCAAGTACAGACAGCCCCCCTGTAATCATGCTTATACCAAAAGATATTATATTAAATAATACAGACGCTTTCAAGCTACTATGTAGTTTTACTTTGGTGTGCAAGCCAGCTCCCAGTGCACATGAATAGTTAGTACAGTATTCTATGTAAACCTTCTATGTGAGATGTTATCAAAAAGTAACAGAAACCTTCTAACTTTGTGGGCATTATACATCCGATTTAAAAAAAGAAAAAAAAAAAATCTTGTTGGTACATATGTACCTGATGTATATTTGCATGTTCATATATATATATATATATATATATATATATATATATATTTTTTTTTTTTTTTTCTGTCTAAAAGGTTATGCATGTTTTTGAGTGCTCGGTGAATTTACAATTTCCACAAAAATGAATTAAAGAATTTGTATTACATTGTGCTTGAAAAATGGAATAAAGAGCAGCACTGCATTCAAAATGTTGACTGTGGCTTTTGACGAATCTACTATGAGTAAGACAAGAGTTTACAAGTGGTGTAAACATTTCAAAGAGGGTCGAGAAGACGTTGAAGATGACGACTGCCGTGTATGCCCTAGTACATTAATTACTGATGACAATGTGGAAGAAGTAAAGAAAATGGTCCTGAAAAATCAGCGAATCACCGTCAGAGAGGTTGCTTATAATGTGAGCATTTCCTTTGGTTCATGCTAAGCAATATTTTTGGATGTTTGTGTCATGAAACGTGCTGCAGAGATGTTTGTTATGAAATTGTTTGGTTTCAAAAAAACACTACATAACATAGACATCACTCAGGAATTACTGAATGAAGTCAGCAACAATCCAGAACTTCTAAAGAATGTTATAACAGGTGACAAAACATGGGTATTCATGTATAACTCAAAACCAGGGGCCAAACGTTCCGATGGAAACTGCCTAAAGAGCCAAGATGGAAAAATTCACCTAGTTTGATCACATATGAAGGTTCTTCTCACTGTTTTATTACTTTGCAATGGGATAGTGCATCATGAGTGCCTGCCTTGTAGTCAAGCAGTCAATAAGGAATACAATCTGGAAGTTATGGGCTGTTCGCGTGAAGCAATCCGAAGAAAACATCCAGAATTGTTGCAAAACCACTCATGGAAATTACATCACAGTAATGCTCCCAGTCACACCTCAATGCTTGTTCATGATATTTTGGCTATAAGTAAATAAATAAATAAAAACTAAAAAAAAAAAAAACTGTTATGTCACCTAAGCCACCACATTCGCCAGATATCGCCCCCTGCAACTTATGTCTGTTCCCGAGGCTAAAGATAACCATGAAAGGACGCCATTTAACTAATGTTGGTGAGATAAAAACCAAATTGCTGAAGGAGCTGAAAACCATAATGAAAAATGAGTTCCAGAAGTGCTTCTAAGACTGCAAAAAGGCCTGGTACAAGTGTATTATATCTGAGGGGGTTACTTTGAAGAAGACAAAGTTGATATTGATGAATAAATAAAGATTCTTTAAGAAAAACAAAAATTACCATTACTTTATGATCATACCTCGTATGTTATATGTAGTTATGTCCGGTTCCAATAAAGTAACCATGAGAACATTTCCGTGTCCTGTTATTTCAATTTGCAGGCCCAGTGCTAGGCGCACCAGCGCACAGCACAAGTTGAGCTCATGTCATACCAAAAAATAGTGAGGAACATATTTCTCACTCTGGTGATGTGGCTGAACACTGCCCACCCCCACACCCCTCCTTCCTGCCCCAAACCTACCCCAGTTCTCGCCGCACCAAGCAGTTGCTGGCATCATTCTCCCTCATGTGCTGGCTGCCGCTTGCCTTACTGGGGTGTGTGCATCACACAGCTTTCTCCAGCCCTCTGTCTGCCCAAGACTAGTGAAGTGAGCAGTGCACCATGGTGCAAAACAATCCTGGTACCCAACTCCCAGATGTTTGGCCCCCACTGATGTACAAATGCACTCCCCTTCCCCTCCCCACCCCCCTCTCCCCAATCTGCAGGCACTGATGTACAGCCTCCAAGCGTTACTGAGCCACTTCCCACAGTTCACAGAAGCCTCCACCTGCAGGTGCTATTACCTGCTCCTACCCCTCAGCCTTTCCTTGCCTGTGGTTCACTTCCACATAATAAATATTCACAGGCTCACCAGCCATGGACAACAATGCAGTTTGCACTTACTGGCACTCACTATTGTGTCTTCGGATGCCATGGTGGCATGCAACATTAATGCCAACCTTCCTCAAACAGTGGCAAATTTGGTATCTTACGATCCTGGTTAACAGAGAGACTTGTTGCATTTAATTACAGTTCAGACATGCATTTTTCTCATTCTAGGAGGGTGGCGAGATGTGGCACTTGCATCTGCTTCAGCAAATCTGCATGCTGGCTGAGCTGGCAATGGTTCCTGACAGGTTACTGATAGTGACTTGGTGTGCCCGTTTGTCTGCCACAGTGTGCATGTAAAATTTTCCAAGTACCTCTGACAGGGTGGTTTTCGAGGCCCTTGACCCACATACCATCCTCGCCACTGCAAATCATAATGATGCCCCCTTGCATGACCATACACTCATGCAGCCTGTATCAACCCCTACCCCCCAGCCCACAAACGCGCTATAGATATGGCACAGCTAATGGCCTCCTTGCTGCATTTCCCCTCCTCACCTCCCCCTCCAGTGCCCCCTGTGAGGTTCAACATGACACCTGGCACTATATGGCCACAGCACAGGGACTCCTGTTTTCTGCTGCCCCCACCTGCTACCACCCACAAACGGAGAGCAGTGCCAGCTAAGATCGAGGCAGCAATCACCACAGGTGTATTCCACCCCTTCAAGAGCCTGTGGGCCTCTGCCCTATGCCTTGCACCCAAGAAAAATAGTGTTTGGCACCCGTGCACAAATTTTTGGGTGTTAAAATCGAGAGCAGTGCCTGACCCTTTCCATTTTTGCGTAGCTAGAGGGATGACCTGTATGGCACAACTGTTTTTAGGAAAGTGGATTGCGAAAAAGCCTTTATGCAGGTACCAGTTGTCCCTGAGGACGTGAAGAAGAGTGCCATTATTACATCTTTTGGCCTCTTCGAGAACTTTTCCTCACCATTTGGGCTCCAAAACACAGCTCTGACATGGTAACACTTCCTTGACAACATCTTACATGGGGTTCAGGGTGTTTTGCCTACTTGTGCGATATCCTGATTTACTTATGCAATCTTGAGGAGCACTGCCACCATTTCTGGGAGGTATTCTCTTGCCTCCAGGTGGTGGGTTCATTATCAAACTGGGGAAACACATTTTTGGTGCTCTTGAGATCAACTTCCTGAGACACGAGATATCATCTGCAAGCTCCCACTCCTTTGGTGAGAAGATCCAGGCCCTGTCCTGGTTGCAATGCACCACTGCATTGGTTCCTTGGAGTGGTGAATTTCTTTATTCACCATCTGAAGGATGCAGTAAGCATGCAGGCACCACTCAAGGCTGTACTCCAGGGCAATCACACGAAAAGCAACAGGCATGTTCCCTGGATGGCACAAGTGTTGGACGGTTTTGAGCAACTGAAGCATGACCTCTCGCAAGCTGCCCTTGTTGCCCACCCTCACATGACCACCCTGCTTGCAGTTGTTCCCAACGCCAGCCAATCTGCCCTAGGTGAAGTCGTGCAGCAACACCTTAAGGGGACTTGGAAACTTTTGTCATTTTTCTTTGCAAAGCTCACAGACCCGCAGCAGTGTGGATCGCATATGATCGCTAGCTGCTTGCTGTGTGTGAGGCAGTTAGGTATATGTGCCCATCGGTGGAGGGGCACCAGTGGGAGGCAGGGAGGGAAACTGGGGGTCTGTGGCTAGTAGCTCAGAGGGAGGTGACAGTTTTGCTGGCTAGGTTGTGGGTGAGAGGGGTGGCAGGTAATTGGGTTGGCACCAAATTGCTGGCAAGCTCCCTCCGAGCCTCTAGCCATCCATTCCTATTTCCTCTCCCTGCATCCTGCCTCCCTCTTCCTCTACCAATGCCACCTGATAATAATATCCCTACCACAGACAATCCACATTCCACAAAAGAGCATTGGCACTGTCAGTCTAGCTAGCACCACACAGGGGCATAGGCATTTGTGTGTGTGTGTGTGTGTGTGTGTGTGTGTGTGTGTGTGTGTGTGGTTTGTTTTACTGAAGCTCATCAAAGGAAAAAATCCAAGCCCAAACAAGTTTTCTTCCTTTAGTGTGTGCCTAGTGAAAACTGAACACTTCTGCTTTTTGGTGAGTGGTCTCCATTAATCCAAAAATATTTACATTTTACAAGAACTTTCCATAGTATTTGATGTTAGGTTTGTTTTGGCAGTATGAGAGTTTTCACACAAATACTCAACGAATTTTAAGGGGAGACACTGCAGCATGCACTCCAGAGCAATCACACGAAAAGCAACAGGCATGTACACAACAGAGTGCCCTTGCTCCAATACTGTGTCAACAAATCTTCACCACATATCTTGTGTGTGATCCCATAAGTAAAACTGGAAACAGTTGGGTGCCTACAGAGGGGTACTGGCAATATTTCATGTCTCACACCTTCCACAGTTGTAATAGGAAGGGAGAAAAGAATTCTAGGGTACCCTGTGTATCCTGTCATACACCAGGCAGTGGACTGCAGGGTAAAGATGTAGATGGAGCTGTCTTTGCACACTAAAATGTCCATGAATTGACATTAGTGATGGGTGAAAAGCTTTGGAGTTGATGCGCGAGATTATTCAAGGATTGAACTGAATTAAAGTTCCTTGTCATATGTGGTGTGTAGTAGTTATTGAATTGAGTGAATATGTATTTTGTTGTTTCTTATGTAGTTGCATTTACCATTGAGCGGTAGGTGCACCCATTTAAGGCACTGGGAAAGAAGTGTCAGTACATAGATACCTGATATGCTCTTCCCTGAAATGCACTCATTTCTTGAGGAACAATGAAGCACCTTGTTGCAAGCTGAATAGTGGCTCAATAAATAAAGTTCGTGGGCTTAGCTTTGAATGGAGGATTTTTTCCCTGCACTTTTTTTAAGACAATACCCACAAATGCCAATGTCAGTAGTGTGAATTATAAGGTATTAATTACACAGGTCTGCAACATAAAAATGGTTTCAAATTCATTAGGTGATTTTATAGTGTTTTCAACGCTGATTTCGGGAAAAATATGAAAAAATTTCATCACATACAGTTATTTCACAAACTGCTTGTCTAGTTTTAGCTTTTTTCAATATTTCAGCACTCTAGTGAGTTTGAATTTTGGTTTTTAGGATCTCGATAATCTGTTATTTAGTCATTTTTATACTAGATACACGTAAAATAAAGAGTAATTTGGAGAAACCAGCAGTATTTTCATGTCAGTGCCTGTCTGTCGCACTGCCCCTTTCCCCGCCATCACCAAGCAGTGAGTTTCTGCTATTGTCCTTCATTTCACAGTACCTCTTCACTCTGTGCTGTTCATGTGTTGTTGTTACTAGTGCTTTAAAGTAGTGACTGTTTTCTTGTGTGGTGAAGCTGTTTCATGGACAATGGACAATGGCTACCAGAAGATGTATAAACTCGCCAGATCGCTTCTGCCACATTTGTGGTAACTATACCATTAAAAAGCAACAAAGAAACATTTCTGGCTATTTCGGCTATTTTGGTATAAAGTTAGGTATAATGTTGGGCCCCACACAAAGTTTGTTCAGTGTGTGTTGTAGAACTGAGGCAATGATTTCAACGTAAAAAGCAGTCCTTACATTTAGGAATACCAATCGTCTGGAGGGAGCCCAAAAATCATAGTGATGACTGCTGTTTTTGTTCTTGCAACGTACAAAATTTCAATTTGAAAAACTAAAAGGATATTTCTTACCCTAACATTCAATCAGCCGTTTGCCCTGTTCCTCACGGGCCTGAAGCATTAAAGTTCATTTTCTCCACTCATATCTTGACTACTTCCCTGCAAACCTTGGTAATGTAAGTAAAGAGCAGGGTGAAAGATTCCATCAAGACATCAAAGAAATGGAAAGAAGATATCAAGGAAGATGGAACATCAACATGATAGCGGACTATTGCTGGATGATAAAAAGAGATGATCCTCAATGAGTCCACAGACAGAAAAGCAATAAAAGAAGCTCCTACAGAAAGCAAAACCATTATTATAAGGACGTATGAGCTTAAAGAGAAATGGAAGTGTACTGAAAATGTAGTTTAGAACATGATTTATAAATAAAATAAAATTTTATAACATTGGAAAAAATGTGATAAATTGCTTAAATTTTGTTATTATACCCAAAAATACTCCCTTTTTTGTGAGAAGACCTGACATGAAAGAAAAAAATGGATTGCATTTTTGAAATCAGTGCTGAAAAGTACATAAAAGTCAGTTATCAAATTTCAAACAACTTTCAAAAAATATTTTTTGGCAGACCTGTGTTATGTCACATTTTTCAGTCAAGTTGAAATTCCACAAATGCCTGCCTAGGAGGCTTTTACCACAAGTTCTGTTTGCCAATTAATTTTCCTTTGAAAATCCACCAGCCTGTGCCTGACTGCATGCACTAATTTCATTTTGTCGTGTATTGCTATTTGATGTGATGAGTATTTGTAATTATGATCATTATATGATTTGGTTTAAACTGGCCAAAGATAAACATACATTTGGTTGAAGTGTCCACTTACGGAAATATTCACCCATTATCTTCGGGTCTTTCGTTAGGATATCCTCAGATGCTTCAATTGTGCTACATCTTGTAGCGAGGGCCCGTCAACATACCCGAACTTTCTTGATTGTGTTTCCGGCAGGTCTAATGTATGAGGTTTCAGCATGGTGGTTGGCCAACGTATCACGTAATTGAAATATGGGAGGTATTGGACCATGTTTACACTGGTTGGTGGATCAGCAGAGGTGACCCTGTTAATTGGCCCACTAGGCCATGGGATTTGACTTCTTTGGATTTCTTTCTGTGGGGGTATTTAAAAGATAAGATGCACCAGCAAGTGCCAATAGGCCCTGAAGACATGGTCGACCGCTTCAGAAATGCATGTGTTGAAATTCCTGCAGATGTTCTTCTGTTCTGTGTAGGATCACTAAGTGTATTGAAGATGGCAGTACCATGTTGGAACACTTACTCTAGTTAGAAAAGTAGAGTAGCATTCACCTCGAGACATGGACGCAGTGGTGAGTCGAGCAGTGCCCTGTTTGGTATGTCACAGGAACACAGAATTGCAAATGGGCTTTCCAATTAGAAGTTATGAAATACTGATCTGTTCAATCCTTGCAGTGCCTTTGGATATTCAAGGGCCATTGAGGAGTATGTTATAAATTATGATTGTGTATCCATATGTCTTCCTCTGATTACAGCATCACCTACGGTGAAATGAAGAAAATGCTTCATACAAAACACATAAAGGTTTTTCATAGAATCGTAATCTGCAACATAAAAATGGTGGTTCCCATGGAAGATTTCAAAGTTTCCCCTACCACCCACGTGCAGTGTGTGGTGGGGGACAAGTGTGGTGTCATTGGATGTCCGCTTCTGAGTCAAACAAATTGGAATTATAACTTTTTTTGATCCACTGTGTAGTGTTCAAGGTATTTCAATGTTTTCAGTTAAGATGAGCAGCCTGTATCTTAATGACATTGCACAACCCATTAACTCCCATATATTAACCTATGGAAATGACGCCTCAATCATATTCTATGGCAGAGAATGTAACGAGCTAGAATATTATGCTGCTAGTTATGTAACAGAAGTAACACGGTACTTCCAGTGATCAGGGTCTCAAGGTGAATGTCACCAAATCTCAATTACTGGCTTTGAAAATGGACAGTTCTCACCACAACAATATAAAAAATGTAAGTAATATTTCATCAACAGATACTGGAAGCTGTAAATTCCCAGATATGTATTTTGTTGAAAAATTTGTGGCGTACAAACCACATCAATTTTGTATGTGGAGAATCAGTCATGCCTTATATCTCCTTAGCAAGCTCACTCCTAGCCAGACACTGAAAACTGTATGTTATGGAACAATTTGCTCTTTCTCAGTTATGGGATTGAATTATGGGGCTGTGCAACTGACTTACACTTAAAAAGAACACTTCTGTTACAGAAAAAAGCAATAAGACTCATGCATGGGTTAGGCCATAGAGATTAATGTTATTAAGTGTTTGTGCAGCACAGATACCTCACAGTATGTTCTCTGTACATATTTAAATTAGTTATATTTTTTTGTGAGTCAATCAGAAGAAGTTATCAACTGTAGTGATGCACATGACCACAACACAAGCACAAAATTTAACTATTTTCCAAGCACAAAATTTAACTTTTTTCCAAAAAGAACGACATTAAAAATGAAAGATAGAAATGCACACATCAATTTTTTGATTTGGTTTAACAAACTACCAAACTCTCTAGGAACATACATGGGAAATGGATTTAACTCAAAATTAAAATCTTTTCTGACAGAACAACCTTTATAGGCATTCAACAAATTTTAAGACACTGATTGTACAAGGTGTACAACTTTGCTTCTGCCATTTTTTCCCCAACATTTGAGGTTTTAATGAAACAAATTGGTTACGCATGTATCATTCAGAATATTTTCCACCGCTGCCCACTACTTTCTCCCATCTTTCGGGCAGTGTACAAATCCTGCATCGAAAAAATTGTTCATCTTTTGAAGCAATCCATGAATCAATCCAAATTGTGTCTTCTTCATGAGTCAGAGGGAGCAATGTCTAGAGAATACAGCGGGTGGGGTAGGACTTCCCATTTTAATGTTTCCAAGTACGTTTTCACCTCTTGTGCAACGTGGGGTCGAGCGTTGTTGTGCTGCAAAATCACTTTACCGTGCCTCTTGCTGTATTGTGGTCATTTGTCTTTTGAAGCTCTGCTCAAACACATTAATTGCATTTGATAATGAGCACCTGTGATTGTTTCACTTGGTTTTAACACCTCATAGTACATGACGCCGAGCTGGTCCACCAAATGCAGAGCATTATCTTGGAGCCGTGAATATTCGGTTTGGCCGTTGACGTGGAAGCATGGCCGGGATATCCCCATGATTTTTTGCATTTAGGGTTATCGTAATGAACCCATTTTTTGTCCCCAGTCACAATGTGATGCAGAAATCCCTTCTGTTTTTGCCTCAGAAGCAACTGTTCACAAACACGCAAACGCAGTTCAATGTCTCTAGGTTTCAGCTCACACGGGACCCAAGTTCCTTTCTTCTGAATCATGCCTGTAGCCTTTAGATGTTTTGAAATGGCTTCCTGTGTCACTTCCACTAATTGTGCTGATTCTTCGTGAGTTTGACACGAGTCTTCACTCAGCAATGTCTCCAGTTCTGCATCTCCGAAAACATTCTCTCTTCCACCACTATGCTGGTCTATGACATTAAAATTACCATTCTTGAAGCATTGAAACCACTCACGACACATTCTTTCGCTAATAGCGTCCTTACCATACGTACTTGAGAGCATTCGATGAGACTCAGGCACTGTTTTCTTCATATGAAACAAAACAATAACACCTCACACAAACGACAAGAATTAGGCTCGTAAACTGACATTTTCAATCAAGAACAACTTTATGATGCAGACACAAACCACCTAATGTTTGAATGAGTTTATGTTGACCGAGGTCCAAGCTAATTGCCTGACATCTGGGATCTGTTTCTTTCGACCGCTACTTACCATTGTTGCCACCTATCGGGAAATGGTGGAAGCAAAGTTGTACACCTTGTAACATGAACCAGTAGCATATCAGCTGTAAAGTAATAAATGTATCAAATAGATATAAGATACAACAATTGCATTATATAATATATTTTGTAAATGTAATTTTTGTTGTACTACCGTCTCTGACATTTGCAAAAGGCATCATTGTGGTGGCTCCATGCACAAAAAAAAAGAAAAAGAAAAGACAAAAAAAAGAATTACATACAAGCAAATAGATTAAGCAAGCAAGTACTAGTTTTTCACTCTTTTAAATGTGTATGACATTATACTTTCTGTCTATGCATTGTAAAATGGTATCATTTTCGAGGTACAGTCAGTGGTATATTTGGATACTGTCTGCAAAGTATGTTTCGATCAGAGTTGGTAACAAAGAAATAAGTTTAAACATCATGTCTTATCCTGTAGTTTGACTACATGAACAGCAGAAAGATAGTAAATGATAAACTTTTTTTGTTCCTCTTTTTCCTGGGGGGTGAGGTGGGAGGTGGGTGAGATAAAGCTTTGTAATTGTTTGAAATTATGTGTCCATGTGTGATGGAAGTTGCTAAGTGCTTTCATTCTTAAATACTGGATGAATCTAGTCTAACTATTTGTGCGCTGTCAGTTTTGCTGCCTCAAGACAAACACACAGTTTCTAACTGTAGTACTTGTCTTATTATGTTAAATTTTTAACTCAGAATTGTGAATCTTAATGAGTTAATTATGACAACACTTTAAATTTTTTAAATTTGGTCAATAATTGTTTGAAATATTGAAAATCAAATTTTTGTTGTCCTGGGGAGCTGTTAGATATAAGTGTAATGTAATGCTTGTAAATAGATGGACAGACATAATACCATATAAAAATCATTGTTGATAAATCACTTGAATCATTCAGAACCTTCAGATGTGTATGAATAATGTCTATCTATAGTGATTTAAAGTGGAATGACACCATAAATTTAGCTGTTGGAGGAACGGAAGCCACACTCATATTTATTAGAAAATTCCTAAGGATGTGTAATTCATGTTCTAAACCTCCACTTAAAAGAACCCTCATTCAGTCAATTCTTAAATAATGTTTATTGGTCAGAGACCTGTGCCAAGCTGGATTAATGGATGAGGCAGAGAATAATTAAATAAGAGCTTCATAATTCATTGCAGTTTGGTTTATTAGAATGAGAATCTCATAGAGACGCTCAATACACTGCAGCTGGCAATGTTAGAAGAAAGTCCTCATGCTGCAGCGAGAGCCTTACACACAAAATTTCAAAGGCCCACATTCTAAACCAACTCAAGAAACATACCACTTTCTGCAACAGTCGTCTTGTATAATGACCGCAGCACTAAAATTTGGGCTCACACAGAACCATACTGACTGTTTTTTCTTCCAGTATGCCATCTACAGTTGGAACAGGAAAAGGAGAAATGATTTTTTTTCCAATATTTTTTGTACCATCCTTTATCGGAGTGACTGGCTGGCAGTATTGAAATGCTCTCTTTGAAATAACAACTGTTTATTACCAGAACTGATAGCAGAGACGTCAAGCAGCTCTTGGTCTGTCGGATCCCAGAATGTAACTGGCTTTCAAAGTGTGGAGTACTGACTCAAGTAGATGTCTTTGGAAGAATACATTGCAGTGCCACAAGAGCATGTGATGGTATGGATTTAAGTAGGACCTATGACCACTGTGATTTGTGCTGTAATTCACAAGCCTTTTCATGGTGGGGCTGGAGCCCTCGGATGCTGTGGTGGCTGCAGGAAACTTGACTGTACACAATACTATGGCTATTCACAAATTACCTCTGAAGTGAGGCAGGGGCCATTCCTGGCCCCTGAAGTGTGGTGGCCAAATATGGAGTGTGCCTGGCCCTGCATATATAACATTTTCCCTCTGCTGTGAGTTGTATGTCAGATTATGGAGTACAAATGTAGGCTGTGCTGCTCTAGTTAAATTACAGTCTTTAGTTAATTTGTTTGGTACTGATTTCAGTAAAATTAGTGTTATCATTATTTTCTCTAAACAAAAATTACAACAGTTTCTTCCAGTTTCGTTGGTTACTAAAGGCGAAAATTCCATGCACTATAAAATCCCAGAAACTGCATGCATTCATGCACTATCAGACTACAATACATGCACTATCAAGTGAAAAATACATTACAATAAGCTCTATAATTTTTGTTCTTCATTTATTAATTCACTCTCCTTTTTGTGCAGTTAACAACTAATATTTCTAAATTATTTTCTGTGAGGTCCCTGTGCTGATCAATCAATATATTTTTGTAGGCAGAAAATAACCTCTCTACATCACAAGAAGTTACAGGTACAAATTTGAATGAACATATTTGTGACCGTGTCAAGTCCTTCAGTCACGTTTTAACCAGAAAAATTTCTTCTTTACTGAGCCCGTAGTCTGGATTCTTGTGTGTGACGGAGTCCAATTTGTTCCTTGCATCTACTCTCTCTTTTCCTTGGACATGACTGATTGAGAGTTGATAGTTGATGGTTGGAGAGACATCACGGTTACAGGTAGTCTGCGAATACTAGTCACTCACGTTGGCCACTCACGTGTGTACGGATTGTGTTAATCCTCTTGTGATCAGCTAAGGCATGAAGATGGTGCATTGAAGCACCAAAACTGGTAGGCTCAATGTCAGTTGTTGGGGTTTTCCAGAGATATCTCATGTAAGAAAGTGAAACACATACAGTGGTCCTTATGAGGTCATTTATTGCATGACTACCAGTTTTGGTACTTCAGTGTGCCATCTTCAGGCCTTCGCTTCTAATTTTGTTATAGTCGAGAGCAATTTAGAAAAGTTTATCTTAAAGTTAATTAAATCATGCTGCAGAGTTTTTTTCTTTTAAATGCTGGTTGTGCATCTCTGATACATACTGCATCATCTGATGAGGAACTGTTTACTGCCTAAAGTGAAAGAAGTATTTACTTTAGAATTAAATACTGAAGTATTAATTTTGTCACGATCAACTATATATCAGTTTTATTTTGTACCAATTTAATGGCATCAAAATTGTCAGAGTAAAACATGACAGCTTCCAATCAAGTAACCCACCTAGTAAGGATTGGCTAAGAGGGTGACGGTAACTCTGGTAGATGTTTTCTGTAAGCAGCTACACGTGCTGCAGCAGGCTTTGAGAACTCCTGTATAGAATAATATAACATTTTAAAATGACTAATTTGTTTTTACAGCTTTGGAACCATTAAAACTGATATACCACTAAATTTTACATGCATACCTTTTTAGGTGAGGATATCAAATTTTTGAGATTGTTATAATTGGAGCAAATTTTTACTGCAGCATTATGGAGCCCATGAGTAAGATATGTAATGTGTTTTGTATTTGATACACATTTTAGTTGCATTCCCAGCCTTCAGCAGGTAAGGTGCAGCATCACTTAACAGCAAAAGAGGTATGCATTTATTTAGATTATTTGGACACAAAATAAATCATTTTCTCAGAAAATGATTTATGAAAACAGAGACTTAAACAAGAATAAAATAATTACTTCAAATGTTATTCAATTACAATTTCTGAGTAAAACTTAAGCTGTCAGTCATCAAAGAGAGTAGCAACTGTGGAATTATTTGCTTGTCACCAGGCCCATGCTCAGTTAATTTTCCTGCAGCTAGATTAGCAACCCCCCCCTCCCCTCCCCCCCCCCCCCCCATGAACCAAGGACCTTGCCGTTGGTGGGGAGGCTTGCATGCCTCAACGATACAGATAGCCGTACCATAGGTGCAACCACAACAGAGGGGTATCTGTTGAGAGGCCAGACAAACGTGTGGTTCCTGAAGAGGGGCAGCAGCCTTTTCAGTAGTTGCAGGGGCAAGAGTCTGGATGATTGACTGATCTGGCCTTGTAACATTAACCAAAACGGCCTTGCTGTTGTGGTACTGCGAACGGCTGAAAGCAAGGGGAAACTAGAGCCGTAATTTTTCTCGAGGGCATGCAGCTTTACTGTATGGTTAAATGATGATGGCGTCCTCTTGGGTAAAATATTCCGGAGGTAAAATAGTCCCCCATTCGGGTCTCCGGGCGGGGACTACTCAAGAGGACTTCGTTATCAGGAGAAAGAAAACTGGCATTTTACAGATCGGAGCGTGGAATGTCAGATCCCTTAATTGGGCAGGTAGGTTAGAAAATTTAAAAAGGGAAATGGATAGGTTAAAGTTAGATATAGTGGGAATTAGTGAAGTTCGGTGGCAGGAGGAACAAGACTTCTGGTCAGGTGAATACAGGGTTATAAATACAAAATCAAATAGGGGTAATGCATGAGTAGGTTTAATAATGAATAAAAAAAATAGGACTGTGGGTAAGCTACTACAAACAGCATAGTGAACGTATTATAGTGGCCAAGATAGACACGAAGCCCATGCCTACTACAGTAGTACAAGTTTATATGCCAACTAGCTCTGCAGATGACGAAGAAATTGAACAAATGTATGATGAGATAAAAGAAATTATTCAGGTAGTGAAGGGAGACGAAAATTTAATAATCATGGGTGACTGGAATTCGACAGTAGGAAAAGGGAGAGAAGGAAACATAGTAGGTGAATATGGATTGGGGCTAAGAAATGAAAGAGGAAGCTGTCTGCTAGAATTCTGCACAGAGCATAACTTAATCATAGCTAACACTTGGTTCAAGAATCATGAAAGAAGGTTGTATACATGGAAGAATCCTGGAGATACTAAAAGGTATCACATGGATTATATAATGGTAAGACAGAGATTTAGGAACCAGGTTTTAAATTGTAGGACATTTCCAGGGGCAGATGTGGACTTGATCACAATCTATTGGTTATGAACTGTAGATTAAAACTGAAGAAATTGCAAGAAGATGGGAATTTAAGGAGATGGGACCCAGATAAACTGACTAAACCAGAGGTTGTACAGAGTTTCAGGGACAGCATAAGGGAACAATTGACAGGAATGGGGGAAAGAAATACAGTAGAAGACGAATGGGTAACTATGAGGGATGAAGTAGTGAAGGCAGCAGAGGATCAAGTAGGAAAAAACACGAGGGCTTTTAGAAATCCTTGGGTAACAGAAGAAATATTGAATTTAATTGATGAAAATATAAAAACGTAGTAAATGAAGTAGGCAAAAAGGAATACAAACGTCTCAAAAATGAGAACGACAGGAAGTGCAAACTGGCTAAGCAGGCATGGCTAGAAGACAAATGTAAGGATGTAGAGGCTTATTTCACTAGGGGTAAGATAGATACAGCCTACAAAAAAATTAAAGAGATCTTTGGAGAAAAGAGAGCCAGTTCTATGAATATCAAGAGCTCAGATGGAAACCCAGTTCTAAGCAAAGAGGGGAAAGCAGAAAGGTGGAAGGAGTATATAGAGGGTCTATGCAAGGGCGAGGTACTTGAGGGCAATATTATGGAAATGGAAGAGGATGTAGATGAAGATGAAATGGGAGATACGATACTGCATGAAGAGTTTGACAGAGCACTGAAAGATCTGAGTCGAAACAAGGCCCCAGGAGTAGACAACATTCCATTAGAACTACTGACAGCCTTGGGAGAGCCAGTCCTGACAAAACTCTACCATCTGGTGAGCAAGATGTACGAGACAGGTGAAATACCCACAGACTTCAAGAAGAATATAATAATTCCAATCCTAAAGAAAGCAGGTGTTGACAGATGTGAAAATTACCGAACTATCAGTTTAATAAGTCACGGCTGCAAAATAGTAACACGAATTCTTTACAGACGAATGGAAAAACTGTTAGAAGCTGACCTCGGGGAAGATCAGTTTGGATTTCGCAGAAATGTTGGAACACGTGAGGCAATACTGACCTTACGACTTATCTTAGAAGAAAGATTAAGGGAAGGCAAACCTACGTTTCTAGCACTTGTAGACTTAGAGAAAGCTTTTGATAATGTTGACTGGAATACTCTCTTTCAAATTCTAAAGGTGGCAGGGGTAAAATACAGGGAGCGAAAGGCTATTTACAATTTGTACAGAAACCAGATGGCAGTTATAAGAGTCGAGGGGCGTGAAAGGGAAGCAGTGGTTGGGAAGGGAGTGAGACAGGGTTGTAGCCTGTCCCCGATGTTATTCAATCTGTATATTGAGCAAGCAGTAAAGGAAACAAAAGAAAAAATTGGAGTAGGTATTAAAATCCAGGGAGAAGAAATAAAAACTTTGAGGTTCGCCGATGACATTGTAATTCTGTCAGAGACAGCAAAGGACTTGGAAGAGCAGTTGAACGGAATGGACAGTGTCTTGAAAGGAGGATATAAGATGGACATCAACAAAAGCAAATCGAGGATAATGGAATGTAGTCAAACTAAGTCGGGTGATGCTGAGGGAATTAGATTAGGAAATGAGACACTTAAAGTAGTAAATGAGTTTTGCTATTTGGGGAGCAAAATAACTGATGATGGTTGAAGTAGAGAGGATATAAAATGCAGACTGACAATGGCAAGGAAAGCGTTTCTGAAGAAGAGAAATTTGTTAACATCGAGTATAGATTTAAGTGTCAGGAAGTCGTTTCTGAAAGTATTTGTATGGAGTGTAGCCATGTATGGAAGTGAAACATGGACAATAAATAGTTTGGACAAGAAGAGAATAGAAGCTTTCAAAATGTGGTGCTACAGAAGAATGTTAAAGATTAGGTGGTTAGATCACGTAACTAATG
Organism: Schistocerca americana; assembly: GCF_021461395.2. NCBI lineage: Eukaryota > Metazoa > Arthropoda > Insecta > Orthoptera > Acrididae > Schistocerca > Schistocerca americana. The sequence continues at coordinate 279,643,423 of NC_060120.1, forward strand.
AGGAGGTATTGAATAGTATTGGGGAGAAGAGAAGTTTGTGGCACAACTTCACTAGAAGAAGGGATCGGTTGGTAGGACATGTCCTGAGGCATCAAGGGATCACCAATTTAGTATTGGAGGGCAGCGTGGAGGGTAAAAATCATAGAGGGAGACCAAGAGATGAATGCACTAAGCAGATTCAGAAGGATGTAGGTTGCAGTAGGTACTGGGAGATAAAGAAGCTTGCACAGGATAGATTAGCATGGAGAGCTGCATCAAACCAGTCTTAGGACTGAAGACCGCAACAACAACAGCAACACAGATTAGCAACATAGTGCCCCATAGGATTGGTTGTTTTCATCCACATATGTTTCAAGATCCCAGGTTCTCACAAATTTTGTCCAAAACATGGTTAGAAAAATAAGAAGTAATTTTATGTGAGTGAAAATAGTTTCCATTTTTTTGGCAAATATGTTAAATATGCCTGCCTGATTATAAGATTTTGAAATATAATTTTTTCCCAGTGTCAAGGGATCATGGACATCTTTTGATGAATGTTGTTGTTGCTGTGGCTTTCAGTGCAGAGACTGGTTTCATTCAGCTCTCCATGCTACTCTAGCCTGTGCAAGCTTCTTCATGTCCAAGTAACTACTGCAACCTATGTCCCTCTGAATCTGCTTAGTGTATTCATCTCTTGGTCTTCCTATTCAATTTTTATGCTTCACACTGACCTCCAATACTAAATTAGTGATCCCTTATGCCTCAGAACATGTTCTACCAACTGAGCCCCTCTTCTAGTTAAGTTGTGCCACAAACCTCTCTTGTCCCTAATTCTATTCATTGCCTTCTCATTAGTTACATGATCTACCTATTTAATGTTGTCGCAAACCTCAAAGTTTTTATTTCTTCTCCATGGATTTTAATTTCTACTCCAAATTTTTCTTTTGTTTCCTTTACTGCTTGCTCAATATACAGAGTGAATAACATCAGGGGTAGGCTACACCCTTGTCTCACTCCCTTCCGAACCACAGCTTCCCTTTCATGCCTCTCGACTCTTATGACGGCCATCTGGTTTCTGTACAAATTGTAAATAGCCTTTCGCTGCCTGTATTTGACCCCTGCCACCTTCAGGATTTGAAAGAGCGTAAGTATTCCAGTCAACATTGTCAAAAGCTTTTTCTAAGTCTACAAATGCCAGAAATGTAGGTTTGCCTTTCCGTACTCTATCTCCTAAGATAAGTCGTAGGGTCAGTATTGCATTCCAACATTTCTACAGAATCCGAACTGATCTTCCCCAAGGTCAGCTTCTACCAGTTTTTCCATTTGCCTCTAAAGAATTCATGTCAGTATTTTGCAGCCGTGTCTTATTAAGTAATTTTCACACCTGTCAACACCTACTTTCTTTGGGATTGGAATTATTATATTCTTCTTGAAGCCTGAGGGTATTTCACCTGTCTCATACCTCTTGCTCACCAGATGGAAGAATTTTGTCAGGCCCGGCTCTCCCAAGTCTATCAGTAGTTCTAACGGAATGTTGTCTACTCCTGGGACCTTGTTTCGACTTAGGTCTTTCAGTGCTCTGTCAAATTCTTCATGCAGTATTATAGCTTCTATTTCATCTTCATCTATGTCCTCTTCCATTTCCATAATATTGCCCTCAAGTACATCACCCTTGTATAGGCCCAATATATACTCCTTCCACCTCTCTTTCCGTTCTTTGTGTAGAACTGTTTTTCCATCTGAGCTCTTGATTTTCATATAAGTGGTTCTCTTTTCTCCAAAGGTCTGTTTAATTTTCCTGTTGGCAGTATCTATCTTACCCCTTGTGATATGTACCTCTGCATCCTTACATTTCTCCTCTAGCAATCTTTTCTTAGCCATTTTGCTCTTCCTGTCAATCTCATTTTTGAGACATTCGTATTCCTTTTTGCCTGCTTCATTTACTACGTTTTTATATTTTCTCCTTTCATCAATTACATTCAATATCTCTTCTGTTACCCAAAGATTTCTACTAGCCCTCATCTTTTTATCTACTTGATCCTCTGCTGCCTTCACTATTTCATCTCGTAAAGCTACCCATTCTTGTTCTACTGTATTTCTTTCCCCTGTTTTTGCTAATCGTTCCCTCATGCTCTCTCTCTGAAACTCTCTACAACCTCTGGTGCTTTCAGTTTATCCAGGACCCATATCCTTAAGTTCCCACCTTTTTGCACTTATGTTATGTTATGTTAACCGGGGACGTAGAAACAACAGAGAGGCTCCGTCCTCGCCGCAGCCGCAGTGGCCCGACAACTACTGCAGTCTACTTCACCCCTCCGCTGCCCCACACCGAACCCAGGGTTATTGTGTGGTTCGGCCCCCGGTGGACAACCCCCCCCCCCCCCCCCCCCCCCCCCCCAGGGAACGTCTCACACCAGATGAATCTAACCCCTATGTTTGTGCATGGTAGATTAATGGTTGTGTATGCGTACATGGAGAACTTGTTTGCGCAACAATCATCAACATAGTGTAGCTGAGGCGGAATAAGGGGAACCAGCCCATATTCGCTGAGGCAGATGGAAAACTGCCTAAAAACCATCCACAGACAAGCCGGCTAATCGGACCTCGACACGAATCTGACGGGCAGATTCGTGCTGGGGACTGGCACTCCTTCCTGCCTGGAAAGCTGTGCGGTAGACCGCTGGCCAATTTTTGCAGTTACTTCAGTTTTAATCTACAGTTCATAACTAATAAATTGTGGTGAGAGTCCACATCTGCTGCTGGATGTATCTTACAATTTAAAACCTGGTTCCAAAATCTCTGTCTTTCCATTATATAATCTGAAACGTTCCAGTGTCTCCCCACCTCTTCCACATATACAGCCTTCTTTCATGATTCTTAAACCAAGTGTTAGCTATGATTAAGTTATGTTCTGTGCAAAATTCTACCAAGTGGCTTTGTTTTTCATTCCTTACCCCCAGCCCATATTCACCAACTACTTTTCCTTCTCTTCCTTTTCCTACTATCGAATTCCAGTCCCCCATAACTATTAAATTTTCGTCTCCCTCACTATCTGAATAATTTCTTTAATTTCATCATACATTTCTTCAATCTCTCCATCATCTGCAGAAGTAGTTGGCATATAAACTTGTAATACTGTGGTAGATATGGTCTTTGTGTCTATCTTGGCTACAATAATGTTTTCACTATGCTGTTCGTAGTAGCTTACCCTCACTCCTATTTTTTTATTCATCATTAAACCTACTCCTGCATTACCTCTATTTGATTTTGTTGTTATAACCCTGTATTCACCTGGCCAGAAGTCTTGTTTCTCCTGCCACCAAACGTCACTAATTCCCACTATATCTAACTTTAACCTATTTCCCTTTTTAAATTTTCTGATCTGACCTTCAACCCTCCGATCTGTAGGATGCCAGTTTTGTTTCTCCTGATAATGATGTCCTCCTGAGTAGTCCCCGCCCAGAAATCTGAATGGGGGACTATTTTATCTCCAGAATATTTTACTCAAGAGGACACCGAGATCATTTAACCATACAGTAAAGCTGCATGGCTTTGGGAAAAATTGTGTGACTGTAGTTTCCACTTGCTTTCAGCCATTCGCAGTACCAGCACAGCAAGGCCGTTTTAGTAGATGTTACAAGGCCAAATCAGTCAGTCATCCAGACTGTTTTCCCTGCAACTACTGAAAAGGCTGCCACCCCTCTTCAGGAACCACACATTTATCTGGCCTCTCAACTGATATCCGTCCATTGTGTCTGCACCTATGGTATGGCTATCTGTAATGCTGAGGCATGCAAGCCTCCCCACCAACAGCAAGGTCCATCGTTCATGGATGAATACTTCTCCAAAAAGCCCTTAAGAGTTAGGCTTCTGAATTTCTCAACTGGTATATTTATTCCTAGAAAAGCATTGCACAATTCCATCTAAATATTAGTTTGAGATGCCTTACATATGCAAGCAGTAATAAATGACTGTATTTGGTATTTTGCAGATTCTTTAGCTTTTAGCATTCTTGTAATATGTGATTCACATGCAGCATGCTGTTCAACTTGAAATTTTTTAGTTCATATTATCTCATGTTATAAAAGATCTTTCAGTTTAAAGTAAATTTTGTAACACTTTACAGATAACAAGTACCACACGAAATTTTCCAAAAAAGAATCATTCACCTGGTTACCGTAACACTCACAGAATACTACATCTCCAGCTTATGTAATAAAATCCTTTCTTTTCATCCACTGTGCAAGTACACTTCTGGATCTTTTAGTTGGAGGCATATTAGAAGCACATTAACACATTCAGATAGTATTACACAAACTTACGAAGTTCACACCCACCTACACACACACACACACACACACACACACACACACACACACACACGCGCGTTCACACACACACACACACACACACACACACACACACACACACACTGCAAAGGCAGTTTAGGGAATGATTTCACTTTTAGAAGAATTTCAATTGTTAGCAAGGTTTGTTTGAATTCCACAAGATCACTCTGCAGCTGTGTAATTGTTGCGTCAGGCTGAATTTCCATTTTCCAAGATCAAAGGCTTGCAGTGGTTGTTGTGGAGAAATAACTCTATTTATGACATGCACCCTGCTGAGGGCAGTCAGTAGAATTATGGGAAGGCATCCTATTTTGAGGGTCCTAAATTTCTATTTCTGTTATTCCAACCTGTCTTTCTTCAGTCCTTATTCCTGAAGCAAAAATAAGAATAATAAAAATCAAAGAACTGAGGTGTCTGCTTAAAATCATTAAAATATGCATTTAAAGTGAAAATAATGTATATTATATGCATGATTACGCTGAAAACACCTTATAATGCATTATGCATGTTTTTATACCCAAAAGGCCAAAATATGCTAATACGCACAGAAAAAGTATACATATTTGGAACCAGACAGTAATGAAATACACAAATACTAAGTTTGAGCTCTGTCCAATGATCCTATAAAAGCATGCATTTGCATGGTATTCTTGTTTTTTTTGATAGCAAATATTTTTACCTTATTTTGTGGGAAATGTGTTAGATAGGTAGTGGTGCAATCCTTTAATGTTTCAGCGTGGAGATCGAGGCAGACCTGAGGATCAAGTATTGATGAGAGCTTTGAGGGACTTCAACATACCTAAAATTGTAACAGATGACATACCAGTTTTCATGGGACTTATAGGTGACTTGTTTCCAGCTCTTGATGTGCCAAGAAAGAGAGACTTAGAATTTGAAAAAATGGTAAAGCAAGCTGCACTTGACTTGAAACTACAGCCTGAAGACAATTTTATTTTAAAGGTATCATTGTATTTTAGAATATTATTTGACTTTGTGTTCATAATGGAATCTTTGGGTTTCTTTTCATTCATTCTTCAGACAATATGCTCTATGAATCCCATCGTGAAAGGGAGTCTTCAAGGATGTGGGCTGAGGGAATTAATTCATTAACAGGCAATTTACAAATACAAATGTTTTATTCCACCATTGAGCATATTTACATGCAATTGATGTTGTCAGTGTTAACACAATAATAATAATATAAACTTTGACATGACAAATGTTATTAACTACAATATAATAATCCAAGATGGATACACTACATATATGTGCAAATGTCAATAACAACAAGAAGTTTCCCAACAGATCAGTTACATGGTAAATGAATTACACAGTTCAGTGTATGACAAACAAATAATCAAACGGATAATTAACAATAAGTACATGAAACAGTAATAAAATAGTTGCACAGTGTGACATATTCATAGTTTGCAGTTAATTTGTAGTTCATTCTCATAAGGAAAGTGGGTCATTTGCCATATATTCATGGAACTCTTGAGCAGAGTCAATTACTTTACTTTTGATTCACCTCAAAAGACTAGTTTTAAATTTATTTACTGGCACTGTGTAGGCATTTTCAGGTTATTTGTTGAAGTAGACAGGACCAAGATATTTGTAGCTGTTATGTGTCTTTGCAAGCATAGCATATGGCATACTAACTGTATGTCCACTTCTTATGTTATGGTCATGAACTGTTCTCCTTAAGTCAAATTTATTCAGATTCTTGTTAACGAAGACAAGGCAGGTGTAAATATACAGGCCAGGCACTGTCATTATATTTAGTTTCTTAAAATAATCTCGACATGGTTCATTTAGATTAGATTAGATTCAGTTTTTGTTCCATAGACCCAAAAAAGAGGTGATTCTCGTGAGTGTGGAACATCTCAGAAAAGATAACATACAACATTTGAATATAATACTTACTACCCTGATCATTTCTCAGGAGATAGTCGAAATAGGTTAGTACAATGCAATAAACTGTAACAGCTAATATTTACAGAATTAACATACTGTCAGAATGAAACACTATTATGAACTATTAATAAATTTATCATACACAAAATACCTAATCTTGACTGCTGTGACCAATTGTTGTCAAAACTGAAATCTAAAAGATATTTTTACTTAAGCTGACTTAACAGTCTCTGTAAAGATATTCATCTATGAAGTAGAAGGAGTTGCCTATCAAAAAGTCTTTCAAACTCTGTTAAAACCATGCTTTCTCTGAAACTAAGTTTTTAATGGTTGCTGGCAATTTATTGAAAACGTATGTTCCTGAATATTGAACCCCTTTTTGGACCAAGGTAAGTGATTTTAGGTCTTTATGTAGATTGTTCTTATTCCTAGGATTGATACAATGTATTGAGCTATTTGTTGGAAATAGAGATGTATTACTTGCAACAAATTTCGTCAAGGAATAAATATACTGAGAAGCAGTGGTTGGAATACAAAGTTCATTGAATAGGTTTCTATGAGATGTTCTTGTATTTACATCTCAAATGATTCTTATCACACACTTTTGCATCCTAAAAACTTTTGCTTGGTTTGATGAGTTGCCCCAGAATATGGTCCCATATGACATAATAGAATGAAAGTAAGCAAAGTATGTAAGTTTTTTTATATTTATATCTTCTACATCTGACATCATTCTCATGGCAAACACAGACTTGTTTAGGCACTTAAGCAATTCTGTGGTATGCCCTTCCAAACTGAATTTATTATCGAGTTGTAATCCCAGAAATTAAACAGTCATCCTCTTTGATCTGCATGTCTTCATATGTTATACTTATGCTGGAAGGAAATCTCTTAAAGGTTCTGAACTGCATATAGTGGGTCTTCTCAAAGTTTAATGACAGTGAATTAACTTTAAACCACTTATTAATGTCAGTGAAAATTTGATTAGCAGCTATTTCTAAACCTGTACTTGTCTTGCTACTTATTGCAATGTTTGTATCATCTGCAAACAAAACAAACTTAGCCTCTGGCAATTTAACAGATGAGAGGTCATTAATGTACACAAGAAAAAGCAAAGGACCCAAGATGGAACCTTGAGGAACACCTCATGTAATTAATTCCCAGTCAGATGAAGACTGACTGCTTACAGCACAGGTATTTCGCAATGACACCCATTGTTTCCTGTTAGATAGATAAGACTCAAACCATTTTGCAGCTTTGCTGGTGACACCATAATATTCTAATTTGCTTAAGAGAATGCTGTGGTTCACACACTCAAAGGCTCTTGACAGGTTGCAGAAAATGCCAGTAGCCTCTAATTTATTATCTAATGAATTAAGGCTAAGTTCTGCTATGCACCTTATGGCTTTCTTTTACCATTTAGACACTAATTTTGAGCCTACAGAATTGCCCCATAATAGTATTCCATTACTCAGGTGTGAATGGAAGAATGCAATATACTGTCATTGTCATGTAGAAGAAGGTGTAATTAGATGAATGATGGACACTAACTTGACTTAATGAAGGTTTATTCAGCACTTGCATATACAAGAGTGTGGATTAGATTAGATTATATTAGGACCAAACTGCCTCCTGCCAGAACACATACAGCATACATACAGCTACAGAACATTCCAGTACAGTGATTGTTGACATTTGTGGATACTTCTAAAATGTACTCAAACCAAATATAGAAATCAAAATTGTACAGACTACGTGAGTTTTGAACTCAAAACAACAGCATCTCGGTGTTATGTCCTCCTAGTCCGGGAACAAGTCATCGGTCCGCATACTCTGACTCCCGATGACTGATGCTTGTCCTGGCAGTGATCTTCTTAGAACTTCTTTTGCTGCTACGCTCGTCGTCACATTTCTACATGTTGCCTGTCGGTGGAGCTTCAAATTTACCCTGGGTTGCAGGATCCTTTTATGGCTTCATTTGAAGGATGTGGACCGTATCTCTAATCTTTCGTCGTCTTCCGCCAGGGTCGAAATCTTCAACTTCATAAGTAACATAAGACAACTGTCTTACAACCTTATAAGGTCCAAAGCAGTGCCTAAGGAGCTTCTGAGAGAGACCAACCTTCCGAACAGGAGTGAAGATCCAGACGAGGTCACCAGGCTGGTAGACAACAGGGCGGTGGCCCACGTCATACCTTCAGTGATCATTTTCTTGAGCCTGCAGCGTGCAGAGTCAAGCTAACTGCCAAGCTTCCTCAACTCTGGTTAACACCTGGCCATTGTAGTCATCGTCCACATCATCAGGATGTAATGGAAACACAGTGTCCATTGTTGTAGTCGCCTCACGCCCATGCACCAGGAAAAATGGCATAAATCCTGTGATGTCTTGTTTGGTAGTTTTATAGGCAAACATCACTAAAGGAGCACCTCATCCCTGTTGCTCTGCTCAACATTGATGAACATTGATAGCATGTCGGCCATGGTCTTAGGAAGGCATTTAGTAAGCCCGTTAGTTTTTGGATGGTAGGCAGTCATCATGTGATGAGTAACGTTGCGCCGACTGTTTATGTCTGTCACAAGACTGGATTGAAAAACTTTCCCTCAATCCGTAATTAATGACCTTGGGGCACCGTGTTTTAATACAATGTCTTCCATGATAAATTTGGCTATCTCAGATTCTTCAGCTGTTTTCTTGGCTTTTGTAATGACATAACGTGTCAGATAATCAGTGCAAACAAAAATCCATCTATTGCCACTAGCAGACATTGGAAATCACCCGAGGAGGTGAATCCTAACACGCTGGAAAGGCGTTTCAGCTGGTGGAATTGGTATGAGTTGGCCAGGTGGTTTCTGAGGAAATACCTTCCTCCTCTGGCACTCTCTACAGAATAACACATAGTGATGGGCACTCCTAAATAAAGCTGGCCAGAAAAATCTCTTGGGGATTCTATCATAGGTCTTAATAAATCCTAAATGTCTGGCCGTAGGTATGTCATGGAACTTCTGTAGAAGATCTAAGTGCATGTGTTTAGGAATCATTGGTAGCAACCTCTTTCCAAATGGAAGTTTTTCTTGCAAAGTAATCCATTAACTACCTTAAATTGTCCTTTCACATCCTCTGACTGATTTAAGGCAAGCATAATTTGCGATATCTTGGCGTCCTTCTTCTGCTCAGCAGAGAGATCCTGGAGCGCAGCGAGACAGTCGCTACCTTCATCAAAATCTTGATGGTCTTGCACAAGGTTTCTTGAGAGACAGTTGGCATCTTGGTGTTTTCTTCCACTTTTGTACACTATGTCATACTCTTGAAGACATAGTGCCCACCTGGAAGTCATCCTGTTGGATCCTTAAGATGTGTCAGCCAACAAAGTGAATGATGGTCTGTAACAACTGTGAATGGCATTCCATAGAGATACTGTCAAAATTTGCACATGACCCAGATGACAGCAAGACATTCTCTTTCTGTAATTGAGTAGTTTCTCTTGGCTTTTGTAAGTGTCCTAGAAGTATAGACTATAACCTTCTCTTTTCCATCCGATATTTGCACCAGAACAGCACAGATCCCATACCCGCTGGCATCTGTGCATAGTTCTGTAGGTGCTCTCTCATCATACAGACCAAGTAAAGGGTAATTTGTCAGAGCTTTTCGCAAAACATCAAAATAATCTTGTTGAGCACCAACCCAGATAAATTTAGCATCAGCTTTTAACAACTCTTGGAGTGGATAGTCTTTGATAAAACGACAGTAATAAGATCATAATCCGAGGAAGCTTCTCACCTCTCTAATATTTTTAGGAATAGGAAATTCCATTATAGATCTCACCTTTTATGAGTCTGGCCACACACCTTCATTTGACACAAGGTGTCCAAGTATTTTGATTTCTTTTGCTCCAGATAGACACTTTCTTGGATTAAGTTTCAGTCCCCCTTGTTGGAGACACTTAAGAATGGCCCTCAGTCTTTTTATATGTTCATCAAATGTCTCTGAGAACACTATAATGTCATCTAAATAACAAAGACACATCATCCACTTCAAGTGCCTTAGAAGATTATCCATCATCCTTTCAAAAGTTGCTGGTGCATTACACAAACCAAACAGCATTACCTTAAACTCATGTAGGCCCTCAGGGGTGAGGAATGCAGTTTTCTTATGATCAGCCTCATCTACTTCGATTTGCCAGTATCCCGAGTACATGTCCATGGTTGAGAAAAACTCAGCCACCTTCAGACAATCTAGTGTATCGTCAATTGGTGGAAGAGGGTAAATGTCCTTTTTAGTCATCTTATTAAGCTTCCTGTAATCAACACAAAAGCGCCAACTGCCATCCTTCTTCCTCACGAGGACAACTGGTGACGACCATAGGCTCTGCAAAGGCTGAATTATGTCATTCTTCATCGTTTTCACTACCTCATCACGAGTTATTCGACATTCCGTTGTTGACACATGGTATGCTCTGTGGCTTATTGATTGATGGTCTCCAGTGCTAATCCAGTGCTTCACCATTGATTTGTCTAATTTGCTCTTCACCTGTGGATTGAAGCATTCAGAGAACCCTTGAAGAATGGCAAGTAGCTTCTTGTGTTGTTCCTTAGTGAGATCTGGTGATAGTCAAGCTAGAAGATCTTGTTTCGTAGTGGTAGCGCCCACAGACTCGGCATGGGAGGTTTCTATGAAGTTCAGCTGTTCTTCAATTAATGGCTCAGTGTTTGTTATGCACATGCATCTAAGAAGGATCTGCAGTTCTCAGCAACAGTTAACTATCCACAATTCGCCGAATCCATTCTTAAACGAGACGACAGAGGCTGGAATGACCAAGTTATTCTTCAGTGGTATGCTTCTCTTACATTCCACTACAAGATCCATGTGTTGATGCATGGCATGACACATGACAGTTACCTTTTTAGTGCTGACTGCAAGAATGATCACTTCATCCAGCACACATAGTCTCCACACACTGGGATGCACATCTTCCTGTCCACAGTATCTTATCTCATCTAACTTAATCTTCGAAGCTTTCAAAAAGTCCCATTCAAGAATGACATCATAACTACACTCTTGTAAGACAGTGAATTCTAAGGGCTGTGTATGGCCACTTAAACCCACACGAATGGTACATCATCCTGTAGGTTTTACATATTTCCCATTAGCCACCTTCAGCAGAGATGTTTTGTTGTCGACGAATACGGTTTTCTGCAATTGGCGATGGTACTTCTGCAAAATGACTAAATATGATGCTCCAGACTCCACAAGAGCTTGGGCTGGTTCGCCATCCATATTGACGTAGTTTCCTATCATTTTTGTAGTGATCAACGGTGGAGGATTTTTGTCTTCGACGGTCTCACCTCCAATGAAGGTCCCATCCTTTAGTTTTCCAGTTCGCAGCGGCTAGGTGATCAGCTGGACCTTCTAAACGGCGATGGAGATCTTGATCAGTGTGTTGGGGAGCATCCTCTCCAGTGGCTAGCTTGTGGCGATGGTGACCTACGTCGTCCTGCGCCCACATCTTCGTCGTTCCAGAGTTGGTGTTGGCTAAGTTCGGCCTGCTGTCTTCTGGTGCGGGCATCATCAAATATCCACCGCCTTTCTCGACAATGCCACATCACATATCCCGGTTGTCTGCAGTGGAAACATACTGGTTGGTTATCCTAGGTCCTCCAAAAGTCAGTCTTCCTCGGTGCCCAAACAGGTTCCTCATGGGGCATTGTAGGAACGTAACTCCACCTGGGTCTTGACTTTTTCACCATTTTACTGGAAATGAAGGATGAGAGATTGGATTCAATGTCTGTTCCACTTTGTCCCTTATGACCTCTTGAAGCATCTCAGTTTTTTGCTCTCCCTGCAATCCAGGTGCCTTCTGAACTTCCTCTCTCACTGTCTGATGAAGAACGCTTATGAAATCAGTTGCTTCCTCCATCACAGGCATAGATACAATGTTTGGAAGCTGTTCAAACTTCTTGCCTGTAATTCTTTTTTGTTGCATTGTCTCGATATACTGGCGCCATTTTATGAAGTCATCTGCTGTTGAAACCACCTTCAGGAGTAGGGCTTGATACATGTCCTCAGCAACACCCTTCATGAGATGTGCAACCTTATCTTCCTTCTTCATTCTAGGATCCACTATTTTACACAGCTCCAAGACGTCTTGAATTTAGGATGCTGTAGTTTCTCCTGAACACTGTGCCCTGCACTTTAATTTATCTTCAGCCTTGCACTTCTGTCATTGTGTGTCGCCAAAATACTTGCACAGTCCTGCCTGGAATACTTCCCAGCTTGTGAACTTCTCCTCATTGTTCTCATACCATTGCTTGGCAGTGCCCTCCAAGTAGAAAAATACGTTAGCCAAACACACTGTGTCATCCCATTTGTTAAATTCTGCTATACGCTCATATACCTTCAGCCACTTGTTTGGATCTCGGCCATTGTCACCAGAGAACCTGGAAGGATGTCTCATGTGGTGGCACACAGTTGCTGTCATCGTAACATCCTCTTCTTCTTCTGTCTCCGGTAGATTGCGATCTGTTGAATATGGCTCGAACTCGGGTTACTCGCCACATAAATGGTGGCTCTGTCGTGGCCTGATGGGAGCCACTGTGTCATCGATAATGTGCGCTATCACAAGTTCCAATACCCAGTGCCTCCACCAGAATAATGTCACGTAGAAGAAGTGTAATTAAATGAATGACGGCCACTAACTTCACTTAACGAAGGTTAGGTTAGTGTTGTTTAACGTCCCGTCGACAACGAGGTCATTAGAGACGGAGCACTAGCTCGGGTTAGGGAAGGATGGGGAAGGAAATCGGCCATGCCCTTTGAAAGGAACCATCCCGGCATTTGCCTGAAACGATTTAGGGAAATCACGGAAAACCTAAATCAGGATGGCTGGAGACGGGATTGAACCGTCGTCCTCCCAAATGCGAGTCCAGTGTGCTAACCACTGCACCACCTCGCTCGGTACTTAACGAAGGTTTATTCAGCACTTGCACATACAAGAGCGCGGACCAAACTGCCTCCAGCCAGAACACATATAGTATATATACAGCTACAGAACATTCCAGTACAATGATTCTTGACATTTGTGGATACTTCTAGAATGTACTCGAACTGAATATGGACATTAAAATTGTACAGTCTAGGTGAATTTTGAACTCATGACCCTCCAGGCAACAGTTTAGTATCATAACCACTACACCATAGTACTACTCAGCTTCTTCTGTGACAATATGCATATAACAGAAGTTCTTTACTGACAGTGCTCCTCAGCTTTTACAGCAGATATATGGAATGTGCCACTCTGCCACATATCTTCCCTGTGTGGGTATCCAAGCTGAGCTTTCGATCTATTTGAAATCCTAATAATTTTACTGTTTTATGATGACTGGGATCATTCAGATTGAATACAATAGCTTCAGTTCTACTATCATTCTTCTACAGTACATTTGCCTCAAACCAAGAAGTGCACCTCTCTATTGCCACTGCCATGCTGTGTTGCACATTTTCAAGATTGGTATCACAAGTGATGAGTGATGTGTCATCAGCATATAGCACTGAATCACATGATACAACTGCAGGTAAATCATTTATATTAATAATGAAAAGGAAAGGTCCAAGAAAAGATCCTTGAAGTATGCCCTTTACAACTGGGAGACATTCTAACGTTTGATTATTTACCTTAACTAACTGGTTTCTATTTTCCAAGTATGACTGCATTAAGCATAGAGCATTCTCTCTCACTCCGTAGTGGTAGAGTTTCTTTATGAGAATACCAGATGAGACCATATAAAAAGCTTTCCTGAGGTCCAACAGTGATGCACAGATAATATCTTTATTTTCAAACCAATTGTGTATTTTTGCTACCATACTCTCCACCGCTTTGACTGTAGAAAGGCTGGATCTGAAACCATACTGTGAGGAGGTGAGTATATCATTATATTCAAAATATTGATTCATCTGTTTATGCATGCAGTATTCTATTATTTTTGATATTATGGGTATAAGTGATATTGGTCAATAGTTGTCTGTTGATGCTATATCTCATTTCTTATGTACTGGTTTAACTACAGACATTTTTAAACATCCTGGATAATTACCTTCATTTAAGATTTTGTTGCTTATTTTAGTCAGTGGTGTTATAATTTGATTTCTGAGATTTTTAATAACATAATTTGAGAGACCATAGTAATCCTCTGCTCTAGAATTACTGAGCTTAGCTATTGCCATCTTCTCAGTTAAACAAGTCCAGTGAAAGCTGTCTGCTAATTGCTCATTTCTGGCACCAATGCCTCTGCCTTACTCACATTATCCATTATGTTGTTATCTGATTGAGGACTGACAAAATGTGCATTTAGAATATCAGGTGGAATTGGTGTCTGGTATACTTTATCACAGTTAGTTTCTGTTTTAATAATTTCCCATGCAGCTTTGCATTTATTCATTGAGTTCAGTATATATGTATGTATGCTGCCTTGATTTCAATCAGTTAATCTTTTTCACTTTCATATACATTTCCTTGTCAGCATTATTGTGCTTGGACCTATCATGACAGAGTAGCATTATGATTCTTATTCTACTTAGATTTGGGGTGTACCAGTTTTTTAGATTTTGTGGTTTGGTGTTACAATTTTGCTTTGATATTCTCTTGCAGCGTTTAGGGCAACATGCTTCAAAATTTTCAGTTAACAGCTCTAGATATTTGTTGGTAGATTCATTTGCACCTGCAGTGGTTATTATTTTATGCCATTTTATTAAATTCAATTTACTTATCAACTTGTTTAGCTTTGATTTGTTAATTGGTCTTAAAATTTTTCTACAGTCTGTGGAAGTTTCAGGTGCTTTACTGATAAGAGTTTGTCTGAGCCACGGTCCCTCATGATTTGAAATGCCTAGCTTGATTGTGTTGAATTCTATTTTGTTTAGATGAAAATTACAAATTATGTTATCTAGACATGCTCCTGTCTTGTGGGTCTGTCATTTATGCAACTGAGGTTAAGGGACCTTAATGCATTTAGCAAGTGATCAACCTTTCTATTCTTAAACCTGATGTGTATATTGATATCACCAAATATTAGTATTCTGTAATTTTTGTATTTGAGTAGCAAGAGTATCAGTTTCTCCAGAAGCTCCACAAAAAGGTCTTCATTGTGTTTTGGGGGGCGGTATACTGAATCTATTATAATTTCCTGGTTTGGCAGCATTATGGCTGCAGCTTCAAATTTTGCTTCTACGCACAGTCCACTTACATCTATAACTTCATAGATTAGGTTCACACTATTTTTAACATATACAGATACACCACCATGTTTAATGCTTGTTCTACAGTAGCTGGTTGCCAATTCATATCCAAATGGTACACTTAATTTAGGTTCTTCATTGTTAAACCAGTGTTCATTTATTGAAATCACAATGCAGTTTAAGTTTTCCAGCCAATACTGAAGTTCATTGAGTTTGTTCTTAAGAGGATGCACATTAATATGTAAGAACATTAAACTTGTACTTATCTTACTGTGGTTTTCCTGTAGCCCTTCAGCAAAAAATCATTGAGATGGGATGGAACTGTTGCTTTCCTCTTCCTGATATACTGATATGGCCATTTGATAGATTTTCCAATGTTGACTGCTCCTTCAGATGGCATGGTGGTGAAGTTCTTGTCTTATTAAGGGGATAAGTGGCTCCTATTACTGTTGCTTTCCTCTTCCTGATATACTGATATGGCCATTTGATGGATTTTCCAATGTTGACTGCTCCTTCAGATGGCATGGTGGTGAAGTTCTTGTCTTATTAAGGGGATGAGTGGCTCCTATTACTTCTGCCAGTGTTGATGTTGCATTTTCCATTGCCTGTGTTTCTGATGATAATGATTCTTGGGATGCTGCTGTCACTGGTGACTGTGGCTCTGGTGCTGTTGCCAATGGTGGTTGTGGTTCTGCTGTTGACTGGGATGATGATGATGTTGCTTGTTCCAGTACTGCTGTTAATGCTGCATCTGCTTCTATTTTTCTTGGTTCAGTGTGGTCAATCTCATTGTTGGAATGTGATTGTCCAGTTTTTCCATCTTCCTGGTTTTTTGATTTTTCTACTTCTGGCATGATGGTTACTGCTAAGTTGTTTTCCATGTCTTAAGGTCTGCTTTTTGGTTGTTATTGCATACTTTAATTCTCTGCATAGTTTCTTTCTTCCTCTTTTGTTTGTATGCAATCCTTGCCATGTGAAATCTTGTCTTCTTAGGAATCTGTTTACATCAAGTACTGTGACACGATTGTATTGTTCACAGGTTTTTACAATGTACTTGTTCAGCTGATATATGATATAATTTGTCTGTACCCTGTCTTGCTGGTATGGGATTGTACACAGTATCACCCTTGTGTGTAACGTATTCCTGATTAACTCTTCTACAGCATTTCAAATATTACAGGTCGTCTTCCAGTTTCTGCTGTCATTTGATCCAGCACAGACTATTAGTGTGTCTTCTTTTCCTAGGTGTTTGATTCTGCTATGATTGTCTCTAGTAACTTCATTAAATAACACACCTGGTTTAACAAAAGGATGTTACAGAAAGTATTTCTTGTGATAATTCATTTAACAGTCTTACACAGTTTCTGGCGTTTTGGTCAGTCAGCATAAGAACTTTAGTTTCTGTCGTAGCTGTGTTACATTGATTCCTGATTCCTTTCCCTACTAGTTGCATTTCTGTTTGTGCAATATTTACTTTTACTGGGATATGTTATGTAACACAATTATTGGAACATTCAGCAATATCACTGTTTTGTTTTTCCTTTTATAAATTTGGTCTACATTTTCAGTCATCTGAACAAATTGATGCACTGTTTGTTGCTTTCATACAGTTTAATTGTTCTTCTAGAGCCTTCAAACTGTCAGTAGGGTGTGCAGTTAGAGCATCCACTCGCAAAACTTCGTCTTTCATTCGTTGTCGGGAAATTTCATCCTGAGTATTTCCTTGTACCATGTTTAGTTTCGAGCCATTGATTTCATTCTGTGCCTTGTGCTGACCAATTTACATACTCTGCATTATGATGATTTACTTTTCTGCACCATGCTTCGCAGAAAAACATTTTTATTATAGTAAGCATACCTGGAATACTGGTACTGTTGTGTCTTCATTTCCGTTTTGTTTGTGCACTTTAAACATATAGTTCAGAATTGTACTACTCACTTATTTCAAAGGTTTTCACTAGTACATGCACTGATTTATATTTACACTGTGTCCACAGTTTATACAAATTTCATTAGCTTGATATTGTAACAAAGTCTCTTGCAATGGCGAAAATTACACATGTAGACTTGATTCTTCTCTTGTTTATTTTCACAAATTTGACTATATTCACAGTATTATTTCACTAAACACTTGCTATCTTGGTTTGTTTCACTATGTTTAACTGTTCACTATGTGTAACTGTTTCTACTCCCTCTTTTCCTCTATTTTTGTGATAATATGATGCACAGTACACTTAGGAGCACTATAAAAACCTCGACATCTGTATATTACACATATTTTTCACTCTTCATTTTACATTTGAAGCACTAACACACTCGTGATTTGTAGTGTCCACCATGCTACTTTGCAAAAGTACACTACAGTGAGTTACAATTAACACTAATCTGTTAACATAGTTGATTACAGAAATTACTTGTAGATTTCAGTTTTTAATCCATTACAAATCATGATACTATATGATGGCCATCCAAATGTAAACTTGAACTTTGTTCATTGGACTCACATGGCATGAGCAGTCTGGCATCTAGGGAAATCTTTTATCGTAGAATGAAGATGGAATAGAAGAGGGGATAGCCAGACACGTAGTCAACACACTCAAGTCTGTCATTTCAATATCACTTTGAGTAAACAGGTAATAGCTGTGTCTGTTCCACAATGGATTATTATTCGTTTTTTCACCAAAAAGGAGTGAAAGCAAGTGACATTTTGAAGAGACTGCAAGCACAGCTTGGTGACAGTACTCTGTGTAAAACCCAAGTGTTTGTTTAATCCTTTTGAATCCAATGTCAGACTGTATCTGACACAATTTTCTGATATGGCTCCAATTTTGGATGAATTTCTGACATGTTTTCACTATTGTAATTTCCGCGTGCTCCATTTTTGGAATTCATTAGGTGCATGGCAGCACTTAGTATGAAGCACTGACACCTCAAACCATATTGTGTTTGCACCTTTCTAGTAGGATAATGGCCAGTAGAAGATATGTAAGTGATGATATTGCTAAGTGGCTTCTCAAAGACATTGAGAATGAAGGAGAATTAATGCTGAAAGTGATCATGGAGAGATTGCTGTGCGCAGTGATATAAATTCTATTGAATCACAATCTACTAATGGAGTGCAAAGTCTTGAAGAGACGCAATGTGTAGCAAATACCTGAAGTTTCATCACAGTGGTGATGGTGGTTTCATGAAATTTAATTTTTCTGTCAAGCAACAAGATTTCACCAATCCTCATGGTTTTTGACCAAAATCCGAACTTTATTATTTCCACATCATCTTCACTAACAATCTTATTAGTGAAATTGTGAAATCTACAAACATGTATATTAACAAAGGAAAAATATCACTCCGCTTACAAAACACTGAACATGGCACTCATGGAATGATGTTTCATTAGAAAAATTGAAGGTCCACATCTACATCTACATGGATACTCTGCAAATCACATTTAAGTGCCTGGTGGAGGGTTCATCAAACCACCTTCACAGTTCTCTATTATTACAATCTTGTATAGCACGCGGAAAGAATGAACACCTATATCTTTCCGTACGAGCTCTGATTTCCCTTATTTTATTGTGGTGATCGTTCCTCCCTATGTAGGTCGGTGTCAACAAAATATTTTTGCATTCGGAGGAGAAAGTTGGTGACTGGAATTTATTGAGAAGATTCCATTGCAACGAAAAACACCTTTCTTTTAGTGATTTCCAGCCCAAATCCTGTATCATTTCTGTGACACACTCTCCCATATTTCGCGATAATACAAAACGTGCTGCCGTTTTTGGAACTTTTTTGACGTACTCCGTCAGTCCTATCTGGTAAGGATCCCACACCGCGCAGCAGTATTCTAAAAGAGGACGGACAAGTGTAGGGTAGGCAGTCTCTGTAGTAGGTCTGTTACATTTTCTAAGTTTCCTGCCCACAAAATGCAACCTTTGGTTAGCCTTCCACACAACATTTTCTGTGTGTTCTTTCCAATTTAAGTTGTTCTTAATTGTAATACCTAGGTATTTAGTTGAATTTATAGCTTTTAGATTATACTGATTTATCGTGTACCTGAAGTTTAAGGAGTTCCTTTTAGCACTCATGTGGATGACCTCACACTTTTCGTTATTTAGGGTCAACTGCCACTTTTCGCACCATTCAGATATTTTTTCTTCATCATTTTGCTGTTTGTTTTGATCTTCTAATGACTTATTAGATGATAAATGACAGTGTCATCTGCAAACAACTGAAGACAGCTGCTCAGATTGTCTCCCAAATCATTTATATAGGTAAGGAACAGCAAGGGGCCTATAACACTACCTTGGGGAATGCCTGAAATCACTTCTGTTTTACTCGATGACTTTCCGTCAATCACTATGAACTGTGACCTCTCTGACAGGAAATCACAAATCCAGTCACATAACAGAGACGATATTCCATGAGCACGCAATTTCACTACGAGCTTGGTGTAATATTGAACGGGGCCTTGAATTTGAATGCAGAACTATTTGACTGTTTTACAGTAGACTGGTTAGAACAAACTCCATTTTTCAAGGATCTTTTCCTCTGTCTCCTTTTTTATTCAAATATTTTGAATGCTGCATTTATTTTCACCTGTCACAGCACAGATGTGTCACTGTATAAGAGGGAGCAAGGTGAAGGATGTTAGTGAGTATATTGATGGTAAATGCAAAGGACTTGATGTATACCAAAAAGAAATTTGGCTGTAGATGAGAGCACAGTAGGATTCAAAGGAAGAATTCAATTTACGTGCTAATATCAATAGAAGCCTATTACCTTGTGGAACCCGAAGAGTGGTTCACTTTGCATAGCAATTGCAAGCTTGTCCAGATGGTTTAGACTATCGTATCTTTACTGACAGGTTCCATGCAAGCCCCCAGAGTTGCTCAAAATTGCAGGAAATGCAATTTAATCTAACATGTATAGCTATATCTTCTAGGAAAGACTTTCCATGCTATTTGAAGAAGATGAAACTGATGAATCTGAGTTACACGCCTATCAGAGAAAAGGTCCTCAAACATAGTTGATCACTGGTTACAGAAAGAAAGAGCCTTTGCCGTTCCTAAAACTGTCTTTTATTTTGCAATACTCTAAGTTTATTGACGGAGTTGTCAGGGCTTATCAGTATTGTGGTTTTGGCTTTACAAGACAATCATATAACTGGTGGAAAAAATTATTCTTTTGGCTGATTGAAGTTATTCTAGTTATATGCTTTACTGAATACAGCAAAATGAATTTGGAGAACAACTGCAGACTCAGCTTTCCTATAAAAGAAATCTGATCAGACTACTAGTCAGTCATGTGAGAAATACAAATTCAGAGATAAAAGTAAGACCCTGGACTTCATCCACGAGAATGTTTTAGAAGTTAGATACAGAAAAAAATTCTAAACAACCTTAAATAAAACACCACATGTAGTTTTAAAAACAAGTGTAAAAGAAAATAAGATTGTTAAGTAACCTCATGTTGCATTTTTTTTAATGGTAGCATAATAACCTTTAATCCCTCACATATTTAAAAGGCTAAAAGAAATAAATTATGGGGAGGATGCAGTGAGTGGAAAAACAGGCTTGGAAAACTTTAAGCCCAGAAGTTTCAAAATAGTTATGATAAAGTGAAAAATCAAAGCTATAAAAGATGTCCAGTGACCAGTAGCATTGAAGTCAATATTCAAACTGTGTGTGATATTGTAGAAGGTGATTGCTGCATTACTGTTGCCAAGATTGCATTGCCGGTGGGAATACGTTTTGGCCATGTCGATACCATTTTATCTTACAAACTTGGATATGGAAAAATATTGGCAAGGTGGATTTCATTTCTTCTCACCAAGATTCAATAGAATGCACAGAAAGGCATCTGTTGACAACTTCTGAATCACTATGAAGAAGCAGGCCAAATTACAGCCTGCAACGAAACATGGGCCCATCACTATACCCAGGATGTGTATGGAGTCAAGGAGAGTTCAAGTGGGGGCACTGATCAAGGCCAATGCTCAAAAAAGTTTTGACAACTGTATTTTGGGATTCAAAAGATATATTACTGATTGACTACCTGAATGGGAGAAGGAAAGAGAATGCGACACACTACTGCAAGCTACTCAATAGTGCCATGACTACTTACGACAACAAACAGTGCCAGCAACTGATTCTTGATGTCCTCTTTCTGCATGGCATTTTATGGCTGCATACAGTGGCACTAACTTGTGAAAAACTCACTGAGCAACACTGGTAACTTTACAATCCAGACTGCTCCCATGTGACTACCACATTTGATTCACTGAAGGAGGTGTTAGGACGACAGAACTTTGAAGATGACACTTGTTGAGCAAGTTGTGTGCTGCTGGGTACTGGGGCAGCCAACTTCTTTCTTCAATGAAGGAATTGGAAAGCTTCATATCTATTAGAAAAAATGTATTTCTTTTGATGGAAACTATGTAAGAAAATAAGGCACGCCATTTTTACGTCACCAGTAAAGCTATTTTACGATATTCCAGCTTGTATTTGAACAGCCGTTATTGATATCAACAGAAAAGCAGCTATTCTGAAGAAACACACTGCTCTTTCTCTTAAAATACATAGCTGTTTTTTATCTACTAATTCATTCTAAATAATTTGAATCAGTCTTTCCTCCTCATCCTGTCCAATAAGTCTGCACTGAACCAGGTTTCTGGGTAACTTTTCCAAACTCTCGTTATTTCTTAAACCTCCCAGTCCTTTTCCTTCATCCCTCTTCCGTCCCAATCCATTCTTCTGCCAGAAGAAGACATTCACCCTGAACACTTGCAAATTTAAGTGTCTGTACATGTATATTCTCCCGCTAATGCTTTATCTATCCAATTACATTATATTTTCAAAAATTGATTATTTTTATTGATGTAGTAAACATTTAGATAATCATGGCGATTTAAGAGAATACTATAAATTGTGTCTATATTCTGGGAAAATTAAAAACCTGTCAACTGTGTCCCCCCCACTGTTCTTATTTTATTCGTTGATAGGGAGCTGTTCCTCTTGGCCACAATTATCATCAGTTTTCTTCTCTGTGTGAAGGCTTGTTGCACTGGAAAGTGGATAATTCAATAAAATCTGAATTATTGAAATGTTTTTTATTACAGACTGAAGGCACGCTTTTCTACAGTGATAACCAGTTTTATTAGGCTGCTGTAAATTCTTCAGATCTTCTGAAAATAAAAAAGGCTTTATTATCTTATCCAGGCCAAGCAAAGTTTGTTTTATGCTCCACTCAGTGAGGGATGAGCTAAACGCCAACACATTGACATGTATGGATTATGCTCTTTTCCATTCAGTACTGTGCTATGGAATTATTTTGTGGGATCATAGTACTGAATCTAGAAAATTATTTATACTGAAAAAAAGCAATCAGAATAATCCTGTACAAAAACAAAGAGGAATGTGTAAACCACTGTTTAAAAATTAGACATCTTGCCTCTCCCTAGCCAATATATATTTGAAATTCTCTATTTTATTAAACAAAACATCAGTAGATTGCGTAAGAATCTGGACAGTTGCCACAATGACAGAAGGACAAAAAAGTTGGTAAAACTAGTTCCCCATTCTACTTAACTGTATAGCAATAGTGTTAACCATCTCCCGAAAGAAGTAGAAAGTATTTAGGGGCAAAATATATATATACCTTAAGAGCACTCCTAACAAAGCATTGATTTTACAGCATACAAGACTTACTTGAATGTGATCTATCAGAAATTAAATTATATATTTTTTTATGTTTCAAAATCAAACTGTTTCATTAGAAATAACTTATTGTCCATGAATGACTTTTGCTGTCTCATTATGACCAAAATTATTATTTGAAATTATTCTTATTATGGTATTATTATTATGAATACATATGTAATATATCTTCAGTGACGTGTACCCTATAAGAAACAGTGCTGTGTCTGTATAAGTTCTTGTGTCATTTTTTTCACTTGTCCCATATCATGTTGTACACTTCTGTACATTCAATGATTGAGTTGATCAATTAAAAAAACAGATATAAATCGTACTATTTAACAACACTCTAGAAAAAAAATTGTAATGATCTGGAATTTTGAGCTAAAAAAATCACAAAATTGAAGTAATAATTCTGGGACAGAAGTCAGATGGAATTAAGATAAATGCCTCAGTTTTGGAGTACTTTTACAGTACGTCATAGAAGTAGTTACTCAAATAAGTCTTCTGGAAAAAATAATAAATAGAACTAGTCTCAAAATTCCTGCTGAAAAAATATGACAAACATGAAAATGCACCAAAATACACAGGAGCATAAATATGTAAAATAGAGTGAGTTACAAAATTTCAATATCTTGAAGAAACAGCTGAATTGACAAATTTGCAATATATGTAAAAGTTAAAGCATAAGGTCTGACAAAAA
The DNA here is from genome assembly GCF_021461395.2 of Schistocerca americana. Lineage (NCBI taxonomy): Eukaryota > Metazoa > Arthropoda > Insecta > Orthoptera > Acrididae > Schistocerca > Schistocerca americana. The sequence continues at coordinate 279,667,291 of NC_060120.1, forward strand.
ATAACTCTGGACTTTTCATTGTTTAACTTATCCTTTGAATTGTTTGTAAGCCTTTATTGTGGTAGAAGTATATGTGTTTATTCCTCTACCATCATTTTAGTTTTCCACATGTACGAACCACTTTTTTATATTCATTATTTGTTGGAATATCAGTGATGTAGTATTATTCTTTTGTAGATTGTTCAACTTGAAGAATTATTAGAAGTACGACATTCAGTATTTATTGTTGGCAATGCCGGAACAGGAAAAACTATGGTTTGGCGCTCATTGTTCAAAACATATCAGAATATGAGAAGAAAACCTGTATTCAATGATCTTAATCCTAAGGCAGTTACAAACGATGAACTTTTTGGCATAATCAATCCAGCAACAAGAGAGTGGAAGGATGGTGAGTGACTACTATACATTTTATAAGAAGGAGTAAATGTAAATAAAAATGTTAACTAAACTGGACTCCACAGTGAATTTCTGCATTTACGTACATAGTCTGCAAGCCAGTACAGTGCTGGCAGAGGGAATTTTGCAGTATTGCCAGTCATTTCCTTTTGCTGTTCCTCTCACAAGTTGAGTGAGTGAAAAATGGTTGCCTGTGTGCTTCTGTATGAGCTTTCATATCCCTTATTTTTTATTCTGTCCATATGAAAGCTGAATGCTAGGGACAGTGCAGTCATTCTGCAGCCTGTCACAAATGCTGGTGTTCTGAAATTTGTGATTACTGTTTTGTGAAAAGATTGTCTTTTTCTCTCCAAGGAGCACCATATAAGCTCATAAAACATTTCTGTAACACTCTCAAACTGACCAGCAAAAAATTTTGCTGCAAGCCCATGAATTGCTTTCATGTCTTCCTTTAATTTGACCTGGTAGAATTCTCAATCTCTCTAGCAGTACTCAAGAATGGGTCGCTTTTGCATTCTATACATGGTCTCCTGTGTATTTATTTTAATTTTTTATTTAATCAGATCTGATTAGGGTCATCAGGCCCTCTCCTACATCAGACCAGGCTTTCACAAGTACAGTACCATTTTTAAATCATACTTATCTATGAAATGACAATTTTAATATGACAAATAGTATTAAAATGATTTGAGTGTCTATAGAGGCAGTGTGAGTAAATAATACTGACTATGAACTAATGAAGTTAGTACTGACAGAACTTCTATTACTGCTGCTACCACTAATATTAACAATATTAATATTAGTAATAATAATAATAATAATAATGGTGACAACAATAACAATAATGATAGCTGCAGATATAAAAAGAATTTATAGTTATACAGAATAGATGTTTTCTGGTACAGGGAGTTCTGGGGAAAAGAAAGTTAAGGAAACTGCAGCAATAAGTTTACTGTTACCAGTCACTGTTTATTTACATCCACAACACATTTTGAAGGCTTGAGCCTCAATCATCAGGTGGATTTACATGTGTTAGTATGACATACGTGTGTGTTGTGTTGTGATTTTGGGGTAATTTGAGCACTGTCAAGTGGAGAAAAGGATTTGCATACCCTTGAAGTTTTTATTCCAATGCATGTATTCAACAGTTCAAACAGAGCTCTCCACAATTCCAAAATAATACTGTTGTTACAGTATATATTCTTTGTACTTCTAGATAATGTTTCTATTTTGCTATATTGTTCTTCGCACCTAGTAGTTCCAGGCCCCATCTGTATTCTTTTTCACTTGTTTATTTCCACCTTTAGATATATGTTTAGTTTTTAGTCAAAAATCTCCTCAAAAACATGTTGTAAAATAGTGTTTTGTTTCTCCACTGGACAGCCCCACAAGTTACCCCAAAATTGTAGCACAACAGACACATGTCGTACGAACAAATGTAGATCCACCTGATGATGGAGACTTAAATCATCAAAATGACTGGTAACAGTGGAACTTATTGATATTTTATATCAGTAATAGTCACAGTAAAACCTAACCTAAAATGTTTGCATTTAAAATGTAACTGCAGCAGCTGCTTGTGGGAAGTGAGGAACGTCTGGTTGGAAAGAATGAAGCACATTGGTAACAAGTGTGTGTAGGGACAGTGGTAGTCATTCTTGTTGCTTCAGTAAAAATTTCATTAACTGTCTTCTGAAGCTGGAGATGTTAATCAGTTCTCTAGTGTAATGGAAGAGGTTATTCCAGAGTCAGGCTCCTGCTGCTGAGAAGAACTTCGAGAAAGTGGCTAAATGGTGGAATAGGGCAGAAAGGATTTTGCTCTGATGGGAACAGCTGTTTCTACCACATTGTTCAGGCAAGATTGTTAAGGTTGAGGATGGATATGAGGGACAGTATGCATTGATAAGGCAGCAGATGAGACAGAGGGTAAGGAAATGTCTACACTTGTCTGTACACAGCCATGATAGCTGTGCATATGATGGTGAAATATGGTCAGAGAGGGAAACATCACACATATAATGACCACAAGCATTGATAACCAGTTCCAGGTACCATGAGCTTTCTTGGAAAAGACCTTGCAGGATAACATCACTGTAATCAATTATTGAGAATATAAGTGTTTATACAAGATTCTTTTTGAGGTCAAGATGGAAGAGCTTTTTATATTTTTGTGGGGCATGTAGAGATGCTGAAGCCTTTTTGCAAATTGCAGCTACATGCTCAGTCAAATTTAGATTTTCATCTGTTATTAGTCCTAGACTTTTTGGTGAGGGAGAGAAATTGATATTTGTCTCATTTAGAATTAAACACGATAGAGATTCTCAGTTTTTCTGGCTAATGAGCCTGCAATGACCAACCAGTACCACTTGGGTTTTGCATGGCTTGAACTTTAACCCTATATTCTGTACCCACTTTGATTGTGCACACATGTCACACTGAGATTCTCGAGAGCTGTCTCCAGGTTTATTGGTCTTACACTAAGGTACAACTCGAGGTCATCAGCATGCGTGTGGTATTTGCGGTAGGACAAAACCAATGACAAATCATTGACATACAATGAAAGGAGTATAGGACCTAAAACTGAACCCGGGGGGACACCTGGTACTACCCACCTCCACTGCGACTTTATGGTGCCGGACATGACACTCAGACTTGAGTGAAGCCATTGCACTGCACTTGGTGAGAAATTTAGCTACTAAGTTTGATCAGTAAAATGTCGAAATCAGCATTGTGAAAGGCTTTGCTGAAGTCTAAGACACACATGATAGTCGCCTCTGGTGCATCCACGGCAAGTTTGAGGTCATCTGCTACCTTTATTAAGACAGATGTTGTGCTGTTATGTTTATGGAAACTTGATTGATATATGTCTAGTAGGTTGTTTGTAGTTATGTAGTTTGTTAGCTGGCTGTGGACTATACAGGAACAATGGAAATAGGTCAGTAATCATAGGGTGCTGTGTCAATGTCCATTTAGGTAGTGACTTAACTTGTCCCTGCTTCCAGGTTTCAGGGAAAACAGCTGTGGTTAAGGAGAGGTTGAAGATATCTGTTATAGTAGTCAGTAGTGGGTCAATAATAAATTTCATCATGACCAGTCTGACACACACGTTAGCTTTTGATGGTATTGCAAGTAACATGCTTTACATAGAATTTTTTATATTTACAGTCATTTGCCCCCATGAAGTAAACAATGAGTCTATGTTTCAAGCCGGCCGAAGTGGCCGTGCGGTTAAAGGCGCTGCAGTCTGGAACCGCAAGACCGCTACGGTCGCAGGTTCGAATCCTGCCTCGGGCATGGATGTTTGTGATGTTCTTAGGTTAGTTAGGTTTAACTAGTTCTAAGTTCTAGGGGACTAATGACCTCAGCAGTTGAGTCCCATAGTGCTCAGAGCCATCTATGTTTCAATCCCGATTCAGCTGTGGTTACAGGTAATGTGAAGTACCAGTTCAGTTCTTATGCTGGAACAAAGGGATCAGCAGCATCTTTTACCTTGCCTATATCAAGACCATTGGACAGCTGATATATTTGTGTTGTTGATTAATGTGTGGGCATAGCTAAGTTTAGCATTTCTCACAGCTTTACTTACTCTGTTCTGCTTCTGCTTGTAAGCAGTATGTTGTCAGGCATAGGGCATAGCTTGTATGCCTATGTGCAGGGTCTCTGAGATTCATGAGCTGTTTTAGTTCTTACTATAACCCTGTACATAATACTTGGATATTTGTTCCAGCACAAGGCTGGTGGCACACTACACATCAAATATTCCACCATTTGCATCTGTGCAGGCCGATCACCAGAGGCTGGCTGCAGTGGGCCACATGGCCTGTGCACATGGCATGGTATCCACTGCACTGTCTACCTGCTTATAAGTGCAGTGTAGCAGCAATTTGCCCTCGTATTGTGCTCATACTTATTGTCTGCAGCTGCTTGTATGAGTAACTTGATTGTTTTTATGTGGTATCTATATTCTCAACTGTTATTTATTTGTATGTGGAAGAAGAATAAAGTTTGGCTCACTGTGGCTGTACTGTTGTTTGTGTCTTAAAGTGCAACACAAATGGTGAAGAGTGTGGTGTTCAGTTTTGCGTGCTCATTCTATTTGATTGTTCCTTTAGTTCTTCTGTCCATGGAGGCAGTGCTCCAATCTCTCCTTGAGCAGTAGCAAGCTCTTATGGTTGCTGTCATGAACTGGTCGGTCACATCCACTGCACTATCTACCTGCTTATAAGTGCAGTGTAGCAGGCACTTGCCCTCATATTGTGCTCATACTTATTGTCTGCAGGTGCTTAAATGAGTAACTTGATTGTTTCTATGTGGTATCTGTATTCTCAACTGTTGTTTATTTGTATGTGGAAGAAGAATAAAGTTTGGCTCACTGTGGCTGTTACTGTTGTTTGTGTCTTAAAGTGCAACACAAATGGTGAAGAGCGTGGTGTTCAGTTTTGCATGCTCATTCTATTTGATTGTTCCTTTAGTTCTTCTGTCCATGGAGGCAGTGCTCCAACCTCTCCTTGAGCAGCAGCAGGCTCTTATGGTTGCTGTCATGAACTTGTCGGTCACATTGACTGACTATGCAAGCTTCTCTCATCTCTCATGGACACTCTCATCATGCTGTGTGAATGCTCCTACATCTGTTCACACAAGACTCTCAGACACACAAAGGAAGTACTCACAAGGGACTATCAGACAGTAAATGTCAGCAAAAATGCAAAAATTTGTCCTTAGTGTAAACAATTCTGTGAGTACTATCTGGGAGTACCTGACTGTCTGATAGCAAAAAACTTTCACATGTATCCCAGCCCTTATAATGTTCCTTCCATATATAAACATATGCCATAATGCTGTTTCATATTAATGATTATAGGACCAAATGATGATTAATGGTGATGAATGTAAGACTGAGTTCCTAAGATTATATGGATTAATGGAGAGAAGCAGGGGGATCATTCTTCTCTCTCTCTCTTTCTCATGCAAAGGCTCTCTTTTTCTCATGAGAAGGTGCCCAGTTAATTTCGTTTGATAATCAGAGCTATCAAGTTCTGTCACTTTTGAGTTAAATAAGTGCTTCACAAAAAAAGGAAGAAAAATTATGGTAATAGTGCTAACTTCTCTTTATGTTACAGAGATTATTAGTTATATGAAACACTGTCCTGATGTAGACAGGGAGCTGAAGTGAAGTAGAAAAGAGAACTGGGCTTGAAACATTGAAAATAATGAAATGAACTTTATAGTCATAATCAAAGTAGAATTTCTTGACCACATCATGAGAAGGCATCTGTACCAACTACTCTATGTGATTACTATTCAGTGGAAGATAACATCATAGAAGTGTTGCAAGAATAAAGGGTTTTATGACTCAGTGTGGAAAAAAATGAAAAAGAAAGGAAGATACTTTTACTATTTTTGGAATTCATGGCCACCATATGTTGTTATCTAGTCATCAGAGGTATGAATGTATTATAATTTGCTGGGCAGAAATGGAATGGTTGTAGCAGTAAATGTTGAGGGAGTGAACAAAATAACTGATTATCTGTCAGATCTGCATCATAAGGATGCTCTTGTGTGTACATGAAAAGCATCACGAACCAATATTCTAGGAAGTAATGATTCCTATTTGGTATTCCTCATGTAGAACACATTTTGAGGATATGCTGTAGTGACCAATAATTATGCAGTAAATGCATTTGAATGACACATTTTCCATGGAGAATGTGTAATGGATATGCCTTTTTTTTCAGACACTCCTGTATGAATAGCAATCTAATAGCCAGTCAGATTTTTACCAACAGTTACAGGATAAAATACTGTAGTTTGGTTTAATAGAAATCAACTAACTTTTGGAAACAGTGTGTTAGAAATGATTTACTGTCTGTGGCATGTAGTGATAGTAGTCTACATGACAGGAAAGCTGTGTATTTGGAAATGAAATCATGAGCAAAGGCTGTTTGCTGAGTACAACTGTGTTCACAAAGCAAGTTATATCCTTCTCATTTATAGTCTGGCAGACCAGTCCAATATTAAGATGTGGCACACATTTTTGTTCAGTGTGTGACCACGTGCTGTGGTCTAACAGTATTTAAGCTTATGAAAATGAAAGATTTTGTCATTTATTATTTTGTTACAGGCCTTCTTTCAGCCCTCATGCGAGATCAGGCCAATTTATCTGGTGATGGACCAAAATGGATTGTTCTTGATGGAGACATTGACCCTATGTGGATTGAATCTTTAAACACAGTAATGGATGACAATAAAATTTTGACACTTGCTAGTAATGAGCGTATTGCTCTAACACCTGTGATGCGCCTGCTTTTTGAAATATCCAGTTTACGAACTGCCACACCTGCCACAGTATCTCGAGCAGGAATATTGTATCTAAATCCTCAGGATCTTGGATGGAACCCGTGAGTCTGTTTTTCTTGTTACTAAAAGTATGAATATATATATATATATATATCTCTGAAATGAGATCCAACCTTCATGAAATCCTCCCCACTCCACCAAGAGTGTCTTTACGTGGTCCACCTAACCTTCGTAACCACTTGGTTCATCCCTATGAAATCCCCAAACCACCTTCCCTACCCTCTGGCTCCTACCCTTGTAACTGCCCCCGGTGTAAAACCTGTCCCATGCACCCTCCCACCACCACCTACTCCAGTCCTGTAACCCGGAAAGTGTACACGATCAAAGGCAGAGCCACATGTGAAAGCACCCACGTTATTTACCAACTAACCTGCCTACACTGTGAAACTTTCTATGTGGGAATGACCAGCAACAAACTGTCCATTCGCATGAATGGACACAGGCAGACAGTGTTTGTTGGTAATGAGGATCACCCTGTGGCTAAACATGCCTTGGTGCACGGCCAGCACATCTTGGCACTGTGTTGCACTGTCCGGGTTATCTGGATACTTCTCATTGACACCAACCTATCAGAACTCCGGAGATGGGAACTTGTCCTTCAGTATATCCTCTCTTCCCGTTACCCACCAGGCCTCAACCTCCACTAATTTCAAGTTGCTGCCGCTCATACCTCACCTGTCATTCAACAACATCTTTGCATCTGTACTTCTGCCTTGACTGACATCTCTGCCTTGTGTCTGTATATGTGCGGATGGATATGTGTGTGTGTGCGAGTGTATACCTGTCCTTTTTTCCCCCTAAGGTAAGTCTTTCCGCTCCCGGGGTTGGAATGACTCCTTACCCTCTCCCTTAAAACCCACATCCTTTCGTCTTTCCCTCTCCTTCCCTCTTTCGTGATGAAGCAACCGTGGATTGCGAAAGCTTGAAATTTGTGTGTGTGTTTGTGTTTGTTATTGTTTCTATCGACGTACCAACATTTTCATTTGGTAAGTTACAGAATCCTTGTTTTTAGATATATATTATAACACATACACAAGTAGTGTGTGTGCTGCTAAATGGAAGATAATAAATGCTGTGTATAAATTCACTCATCAAATAGGACAAGCCTTAAATAGTACTGTAGCATGTCACCAGTTGGTATTTTTTTGATCTTTTCAAGGCTTTTGGTTTTGTAGATCATGACAGTCTCTTATAAAAACTTAAGTCTTATGGACTTATAGCTTTACACACAGCTGATTTGAATCATATTTAACAAACAGAATGCAAAAAGTGGTGCTGAATAATTCAATGTTGAAACGGTAGAAAATTTTAGTGAGCTGGTGAAAATCACAAAGGGTGTTCAAAAGGATTCATTTTTGGGTCTACTCCTATTCCTTATACAGGGTGTTACAAAAAGGTACGGCCAAACTTTCAGGAGACATTCCTATCACACAAAGAAAGAAAATATGTTATGTGGACATGTGTCCGGAAACGCTTACTTTCCGTGTTAGAGCTCATTTTATTACTTCTCTTCAAATCACATTAATCATGGAATGGAAACACACAGCAAAAGAACGTACCAGCATGACTTCAAACACTTTGTTACAGGCAATGTTCAAAATGTCCTCCGTTAGCGAGGATACATGCATCCACCCTCTGTCCCATGGAATTCCTTATACGCTGATGCAGCCCTGGAGAATGGCGTGTTGTATCACAGCCGTTCACAATACGAGCACGAAGAGTCTCTACATTTGGTACCGGGGTTGTGGAGACAAGAGTTTTCAAATGCCGCCATAAATGGAAGTCGAGAGGGTTGAGGTCAGGAGAGCGTGGAGGCCATGGAATTGGCCCGCCTCTACCAATCCATTGGTCACCGAATCTGTTGTTGAGAAGCGTACGAACACTTCAACTGAAATGTGCAGGAGCACCATCGTGCATGAGCCACATGTTGTGTCGTACTTGTAAAGGCACATGTTCTAGCAGCACAGGTAGAGTATCCCGTATGAAATCATGATAACGTGCTCCATTGAGCATAGGTGGAATAACATGGGGCCCAATCAAGACATCACCAACAATGCCTGCCCAAACGTTCACAGAAAATCTGTGTTGATAACATGATTGCACAATTGCGTATGGATTCTCGTCAGCCCACACATGTTGATTGTGAAAATTTACTATTTGATCATGTTGGAATGAAGCCTCATCCGTAAAGAGAACATTTACACTAAAATGAGGATTGACACATTGTTGGATGAACCATTCGCAGAAGTGTACCCGTGGAGGCCAATCAGCTGCTGATAGTGTCTGCACATGCTGTACATGGTACGGAAACAACTGGTGCTCCCATAGCATTCTCCATACAGAGACGTGGTCAATGTTACCTTGTCCAGTAGCAACTTCTCTGAAGCTGACATTAGGGTTATCGTCAACTGCACGAAGAATTGTCTCATCCATTGCAGGTGTCCTCGTCGTTCTAGGTCTTCCCCAGTCGCGAGTCATAGGCTGGAATGTTCTGTGCTCCCTAAGATGTCGATCAATTGCTTCGAACGTCTTCATGTCGGGACACCTTCATTCTGGAAATCTGTCTCGATACAAATGTACCGCACCACGGCTATTGCCCCGTGCTAATCCATACATCAAATGGGCATCTGCCAACTCCGCATTTGTAAACATTGCACTGACTGCAAAACCACGTTCGTGATGAACACTAACCTGTTGATGCTACATACTGATGTGCTTGATGCTAGTACTGTAGAGCAATGAGTCGCATGTCAACACAAGCACCGAAGTCAACATTACCTTCCTTCAATTGGGCCAACTGACGGTGAATCGAGGAAGTACAGTACATACTGACGAAACTAAAATGAGCTCTAACATGGAAATTAAGCGTTTCCAGACACATGTCCACATAACATCTTTTCTTTGTTTGTGTGTGAGGAATGTTTCCTGAAAGTTTGGCCGTACCTTTTTGTAACACCCTGTGTACAGGGTGTACATTAGGTCCAGGAACATTTTCAATTATTTATTGCACAAGATCTAAACATTGTATAGATGTCATACATATTGCATTTTAAAGAGAAATCCTGGAAGTTTTTTTTTTTACAAACATTCAATATGTGAAGCAAGAGTGACCCAGCAGACGTCAATATGGTAATCGAATTCTTGCCATACCTGTCCAGCATGGCATCATTGACTGTGGCAGTCGCTTCCCGTATTCTCTCCTGGAGCTCTGCTACATCATGTGGTAGAGGTGGTACATACACCAGATCTTTCTTATTTATTTATCCATCCGTAGGCAATCAGGATTGTATGGATGTTGTCAGCACAGTATATACAATGGGTTCACAAATTTATAATTATCACAGTTGAAATTCATGAATATTGTAACATGAAGATACATTGTTAAACCTCTTAATATCACAGTTGATAATTTTTACTTATAATTATATATTTACATCATTCCAAGTAATAATACCAGAGAAGCAAAGTTGCTACTCACCATATAGTGGAGATGCTGAGTCATAATAGGCACAACAAAAAAGATTCACACAATTATAGCTTTCAGCCATTAAGGCCTTTGTCAGCCGTAGACACACATACACGCACGCACACACACACACTCCCCCAAACGCAAATAGCACACACGTCTGCAATCTCAGAGAGCTGAAACCGCACTGTGAGCAGCAGCACCAGTGCATGATGGGAGTGGCGACTGGGCAGTGGTCAGGAGGCTGGGGCGGGGAGGGGGAGGGATAGTATGGTGGGAGTGGCAGACAGTGAAGTGTTGCAGTTTAGCCGGAGGGCAGGAGAGAAAGTGCAGAGGAAGGGAGGGGTTAAGTAGCGGAAAGGAGGGAAATATAAAGTAATTAAAAGATTGGGTGTGGTGGTGAAATGACGGTTCTGTAGTGCTGGAATGGGAACAGGGAGAGGGCTGGATGGGTGAGGACAGTGACTAACGAAGGTTGAGGCCAGGAGGGTTATGGGAACGTAGGATGTATTGCAGGGAAAGTTCCCACCTGCGCAATTCAGAAAAGCTGGTGTTGGTGGGAAGGATCCATATGGCACAGGCTGTGAAGCAGTCATTGAGATGGGGATATCATGTTTGGCAGCGTATTCAGCAAAAGGGTGGTCCACTTGTTTTTTGGCCACAGTTTGTTGGTGGCCGTTCATGCAGACAGACAGCTTGTCGGTTGTCATGCCTACATAGAATGCAGCACAGTGGTTGCAGCTTAGCTTGTAAATCACATGACTGGTTTCACAGGTAGCCCTGCCTTTGATGGGATAGGTGATGTTAGTGACCGGACTGGAGTAGGTGGTGGTAGGAGGATGTATGGGACAGGTCTTGCATCTAGGTCTATTACAGGGGTATGAGCCATGAGGTAAGGAACTAGGAGCACAGGTTGTGTAAGGGTGGACGAGTAAATTTTGTAGGTTCGGTGGACGGTGGAATACCACGGTAGGAGGGGTGGGAAGGATAGTGGGCAGGACATTTCTCATTTCAGGGCACGACGAGAGGTAATCAAAACCCTGGCGGAGAATGTATTTCAGTTGCTCCAGTCCCGGATGGTACTGAGTTACAAGGGGAATGCTCCTCTGTGGCCGGACTGTGAGACTTTAGGAGGTGGTGGGTGACTGGACAGATAAGGCACAGGAGATTTGCTTTGTACAAGGATGGGAGGATAATTACAGTCAGTGAAGGCTTCAGTGAGACCCTCAGTATATTTTGAGAGGGACTGCTTGTCACTACAGATGGGATGACCATGGGTGGCTAGGCTGTACGGAAGGGACTTCTTGGTATGGAATGGGTGGCAACTGTTGAAGTGGAGGTATTGCTGGTGGTTAGTAGGTTTGATGTGCACGGAGGTACTGATGTAGCCATCTCCGAGGTGAAGGTCAACATCTAGGAAGGTGGCTTGTTGGGTTGAGTAGGACCAGGTGAAGCAAATGGGGAGGAAGTTGTTGAGGTTCTGGAGGAATGTGAATAAGGTGTCCTCACCTTCAATCCAGATAGCAAAGATGTCATCAATGAATCTGAAGCAGGTGAGGGGTTTAAGATTCCGGGTTTTTCGGAAGGATTCCTCTAGTAGCCCATGAATAGGTTAGCATAGAATGGTGCCATGTGGCTGCCCATAGCCGTACCGCGGTTTTTTTTGTAGGTAATGCCCTCAAAGGAGAAGTAATTGTGGGTGAGGATATAGTTGGGCATGGAGACTAGGAAGGAGGTTGTTGTTTTGGAATCCATAGGGGATCTGGAAAGGTAGTGTTCGATAGTAAGGCCATGGGCATTAGGAATGTTAGTGTACAGGGAGGTGGCATCAATAGTGACCAGCAGGGCACCGTGTGGTAAAGGGACAGGAACTGTGGAGAGTCGGTCGAGGGAATGGTTGGTATCTTTTATATAGGAGGATAGGTTTCGGGTAATAGGTTGAAGGTATTGGTCTACGAGAGCAGATATTCTCTCAATGGGGGCACAGTAACTGGCCACAATGGGGTGTCCTGAATGGTTGGTTTATGGACTTTAGAAAGCATGTAGAAGGTTGGAGTGCTGGGAGTGGTAGGGGTAAGTAGAGAGATGGACTCTGGGGAGAGGTTCTGGGATGGGCCTAAGGATTTAAGTAGTGACAGGAGATCCAGTTGGATTACTGGAATGGAATCACTGTGTCATGGTTGGTAGCTGGAAGTATCTGACAGCTGACGGAGTCCTTCTGCCACGTAATCCTTGTGGTTCAAAACAATGATGGTGGAGCCTTTGTCAGCATGTGGGATTATAAGATCAGGATCAGTTTATACATGGTGCCACTGCAGTTCTTTCTGTGGGTGTAAGGTTAATTTGCATGTTGAGGGAACTGTGATCCACCACCACTGCCTTCAAACCTCCCCCTGTTAACTTTCCAGAATTTCTTAACCTCGAACCTTGCCTCAACATCATTCCCCAAATCCCTCAATGTGCAAACTAACCTTACTTCCACAGAAAGAACCCCAGTCCACCATCTAAAAACTGATCCTGACCTTATAATCCTACCTGCTGACAAATGCATCATCACCGTTGTTTTGAATTGCAAGGATTACGTGGCAGAAGGACTCCATCAGCTGTCAGATACTTCCACCTACCAACCATGACACATTGTTCCCATTCCAGTAATCCAACTGGATCTCCTGTCACTACTTAAATCCTTAGGCCCATCCCAGAACATCTCCCCAGAGTCCATCTCTCTACTTACCTCTACCACTCCCAGCACTCCCACCTTCTACATGCTTTCTAAAGTCCATAAACCAACCACTCAGGATGCTACATTGTGGCCAGTTACTGTGCCCCCATTGAGAGAATCTCTGCTCTCGTAGGCCAACACCTTCAACCCATTACCCAGAACCTATCCTCCTATATAAAAGATACCAACCATTTCCTCGACCGACTCTCCACAGTTCCTATCCCTTTACCACACGGTGCCATGCTGGTCACTATTGATGCCACCTCCCTGTACACTAACATTCCTAATGCCCATGGCCTTACTATCGAACACTACCTTTCCAGACGCCCTATGGATTCAAAAACAACAACCTCCTTCCTAGTCTCCATTACCAGCTATATCCTCACCCACAGTTACTTCTCCTTTGAGGGTATTACCTACAAACAAATCCATGGTATGGCTGTGGTCACCCGCATGGCACCATCCTATGCTAACCTATTCATGGGCCATCTAGAGGAATCCTTCCAAAAAACCTGGAATCTTAAACCCCTCACCTGCTTCAGATTCATTGATGACATCTTTGCTATCTGGATTGAAGGTGAGGACACCTTATTCACATTCCTCCAGAACCTCAACAACTTCTTCCCCATTTGCTTCACCTGGTCCTACTCAACCCAACAAGCCACCTTCCTAGATGTTGACCTTCACCTCGGAGATGGCTACATCAGTACCTCCGTGCACATCAAACCTACTAACCACCAGCAATACCTCCACTTCAACAGTTGCCACCCATTCCATACCAAGAAGTCCCTTCCGTACAGCCTAGCCACCCGCGGTCATCACATCTGCAGTGACGAGCAGTGCCTCTCAAAATATACTGAGGGTCTCACAGAAGCCTTCACTGACTGTAATTATCCTCCCATCCTTGTACAAAAACAAATCTCCTGTGCCTTATCTTTCCAGTCACCCACCACCTCCTAAAGTCTCACAGTCCGGCCACAGAGGAGCATTCCCCTTGTAACTCAGTACCATCCGGGACTGGAGCAACTGAAATAAATTCTCCGCCAGGGTTTTGATTACCTCTCGTCGTGCCCTGAAATGAGAAATGTCCTGCCCACTATCCTTCCCACCCCTCCTACCGTGGTATTCCACCGTCCACCGAACCTACAAAATTTACTCGTCCATCCTTACACAACCTGTGCTCCTAGTTCCTTACCTCATGGCTCATACCCCTGTAATAGACCTAGATGCAAGACCTGTCCCATACATCCTCCTACCACCACCTACTCCAGTCCGGTCACTAACATCACCTATCCCATCAAAGGCAGGGCTACCTGTGAAACCAGTCATGTGATTTACAAGCTAAGCTGCAACCACTGTGCTGCATTCTATGTAGGCATGACAACCGACAAGCTGTCTGTCCGCATGAACGGCCACCAACAAACTGTGGCCAAAAAACAAGTGGACCACCCTTTTGCTGAATACGCTGCCAAACATGATATCCCCATCTCAATGACTGCTTCACAGCCTGTGCCATATGGATCCTTCCCACCAACACCAGCTTTTCTGAATTGCGCAGGTGGGAACTTTCCCTGCAATACATCCTACGTTCCCATAACCCTCCTGGCCTCAACCTTCGTTAGTCACTGTCCTCACCCATCCAGCCCTCTCCCTGTTCCCATTCCAGCACTACAGAACCGTCATTTCACCACCACACCCAATCTTTTAATTACTTTATATTTCCCTCCTTTCCGCTACTTAACCCCTCCCTCCCTCTGCACTTTCTCTCCTGCCCTCCTTCTAAACTTCAACACTTCACTTTCTGCCACTCCCACCATACTATCCCTCCCCCTCCCCGCCCCAGCCTCCTCCTTACCCCCACCCAGTCGCCACTCCCATCATGCACTGGTGCTGCTGCTCGCAGTGTGCTTTCAGCTCTCTGAGACTGCAGACGTGTGTGCTTGTTGCATTTGGACGAAGTGTGTGTGTGTGCGTGTGTGTATGTGTGTCTACTGCTGACAAAGGCCTTAATGGCCAAAAGCTATAATTGTGTGAATCTTTTTATTGTGCCTATTGCGACTCAGTATCTGCACTACATGGTGAGTAGCAACTTTCCTTTTCTGGTATTGTTACATTCCATCCCGGATTTTCCATTGTTTGATTCTTTCGAAGTAGTCCCTGACAGTATAAAGACACTTTTCAAAGAGTTTTTTTTTTTTTTTTTTTTTTTTTTTTTTTTTTTTTTTTTTTTAAATTTCCTGAAATTGTCTATTTCGCTTATGTCTTTGATCCCTTGTGGAAGGTTGTTGTGCAATTTAATTCCATTATATAACAAGCTATTTTGAGTTTTTGATTTGTTTTTCCTATAGAAGTGGAAGTGTTGTCTGTGTCTGGTTTCATGTGCATGTATAGATCTGTTTATCAGGAACTGCTCAATGTGTTTTTTTATGTATATTACTGTCTGCAAAGTGTATTCACACAGAACTGTCACTATACCCAAACATTTGAATAACTCTGTGCAATGGGATCTATCGCTACTTTTTGTTATGATTCATACAGCCCTTTTTTGCAACTTAAATATTGTTTGTCTGTTCTGCTCTGTTGATCCCCAGAAGGATGTGCCATAACTAATTATAGAGTGGACATACACAAAATATGCAGTTCTAGTACACAAGCTACTACACACTGAATTTATTATCCTAAGTGCATAGCATGCTGAAGCTATTCGCTTTCCAAGTACCGCGATGTGCTCGGTCCAATTTAGTTGAGAGTCGTCATGCATGCCTAAAAATTTTGTTGATGGTACACATTCTATGTGCTCGTCATTAACTACTAGCTTGGTACTGTTCGGTTTTCTGTTTAAGTGGAAACTAATACTATTGGTTTTTTTTTTTTTTTACATTTAGGGCTAATTTATTAGCCTCTGTCCACTGGCATATATGCTTAAGTGTTTCTTCGGCTTTTCCATTGAGTACACTTGGTGACTCAGCTTTGATTAAGATGTTACTGTCATCTGCAAACAGTACTGATTCACCATGTTTGACACTTTGTGGAAAATCGTTGATGTTTATTAAAAAGATGATTGGGCCCAGCACACATCCTTGGAGGACTCCTATATTGATGTATTCTGGGTTTGAAAGGTGTGAAAAGATATGATTGGAGTTAGTTTCAGTGATTTCCACAGAAGAAAGTAACACCAAGTGAGATCTGGTGATGGTGGATCCCATTTTGTGAACCAGCTATCCGCTTCTGTAGCACGGACATGTTTGCGAATGGCGATGACTGTTGGAAAATTACCAAACTATGCTCTCGCGGTATACATGGTGGGGGGGACTTTCAAGGTTTCGCTTCAGAATGACATATGTATGAAATCCGGACAATGTTTGGTTCTTGTGCAATAAATAATTGAAAGTGTTCCCGGACTTTATGTTCATCCTGTATGTGAATGACCTTCTGCTTAAAATTCAGTAAGTAAAAGTGTAAGTCTCATCAGAGAGAAAGCGATGGAAGAATTGGTAAATGATATTTTTCAAAGAATTATTAAGTGTCTTTACAAATTGACTATCGTTAAATTGTAAAAAACTATGCTACATTTGATTCTGTACAACAAATAATCATACGTACAATTGATGTAGCACATGAACAGGAGTCAGTAAATAAGGTAGAATACTCCAAACATTTGGGTGTAAACTTGACCTGGAAGAAGCGTATTACTGAACTTCTCAAACAATTACGTTTGCCTACTTTTGCACTTCATACAGTTACTGATCTTGGAAATAAACGTATTAACTTCCTGACATGTTTTACATATTTAGTTCAGTAATGTCATACAGAATAATTTTTTGGGGTAACTCATTACTTAGAAAGAAAGTATTCATTGTACAAAAGCAGGTAGTAAGAATACTCTATGGTGTTCATGCATGGATGTCCTGTAGGTACCTCTTCAAGGAGCTATGTGCTTCAACTGCACCATCACAATATATATATTTGCTAATGAAATTTATCCCCCCATGAACCATGGACCTTGCTGTTGGTGGGGAGGCTTGCGTGCCTCAGTGATACAGATGGCCGTACCATAGGTGCAACCACAACGGAGGGGTATCTATTGAGAGGCCAGACAAATGTGTGGTTCCTGAAGAGGGACAACAGCCTTTTCAGTAGTTGCAGGGGCAACAGTCTGGATGATTGACTGATCTGGCCTTGCATCACTAACCAAAATGGCCTTGCTGTGCTGGTACTGCGAACGGCTGAAAGCAAGAGGGAAACTACAGCTGTAATTTTTCCCAAGGGCATGCAGCTTTACTGTATGGTTAAATGATGATGGCGTCCTCTTGGGTAAAATATTCTGGTGGTAAAATAGTCCCCCATTTGGATCTCCGGGCGGGAACTACTCAAGAGGACGTCGTTATCAGGAGAAAGAAAACTGGCGTTCTACGGATCGGAGTGTGGAATGTCAGATCTCTTAATTGGGCAGGTAGGTTAGAAAATTTAAAAAGGGAAATGGATAGGTTAAAGTTAGATATAGTGGGAATTAGTGAAGTTCAGTGCAGGAGGAACAAGACTTTTGGTCAGGTGAATACAGGGTTACTAATACAAAATCAAATAGGGGTAATGCTGGAGTAGGTTAAATAATGAATAAAAAAATAGGAGTGTGGGTAAGCTACTACAAACAGCATAGTGTACGCATTATTGTGGCCAAGATAGACACGAAGCCCACGCCTACTACAGTAGTACAAGTTTATATGCCAACTAGCTCTGCAGTTGATGAAGAAATTGATGAAATTTATGGTGAGATAAAAGAAATATTCAGGTAGTGAAGGGAAACGAAAATTTAGTAGTCATGGGTGACTGGAATTCGAGAGTAGGAAAAGGGATAGAAGGAAACATAGTAGGTGAATATGGATTGGGGGGGTAAGAAGTGAAAGAGGAAGCCGCCTGGTAGAATTTTGCACAGAGCATAACTTAATCATAGTTACCACTTGGTTCAAGAATCATAAAAGAAGGTTGTATACATGGAAGAATCCTGGAGACACTAGAAGGTATCAAATAGATTATATAATGGTAAGACAGAGATTTAGGAACCAGGTTTTAAATTGTAGGACATATCCAGGGGCTGATGTGGACTCTGACCACAATCTATTGGTTATGAACTGTAGATTAAAACTGAAGAAACTGCAAAAAAGTGGGAATTTAAGGAGATAGGACCCAGATAAACTGACTAAACCAGAGGTTGTACAGAGTTTCAGGGACAGCATAAGGGAACAATTGACAGGAATGGGGGAAAGAAATACAGTAGAAGAAGAATGGATAGCTCTGAGAGATGAAGTAGTGAAGGCAGCGGAGGATCAAGTAGGTAGAAAGACGAGGGTTAGTAGAAATCCTTGAGTAACAGAAGAAATATTGAATTTAATTGATGAAGGAAGTGCAAAATGGCTAAGCAGGGATGGCTAGAGGACAAATGTAAGGATGTAGAGGCACATATCACTAGGGGTAAGATAGACACTGCCTACAGGAAAATTAAAGAAACCTTTGCAGAAAAGAGAACCACTTGTATGAATATCAAGAGCTCAGATGGTTCAAATGGCTCTGAGCACTATGTGACTTAACATCTATGGTCATCAGTCCCCTAAAACTTAGAACTACCTAAACCTAACTAACCTAAGGACATCACACGACACCCAGCAATCACGAGGCAGAGAAAATCCCTGACCCCGCCGGGAATCGAACCCGGGAACCCGGGCGTGGGAAGCAAAAACGCTACCGCACGACCACGAGATGCGGGCAGCTCAGATGGAAACCCAGTTCTAAGCAAAGAAGGGAAAGCAGCAAGGTGGAAGGAGTATATAGAGGGTCTATACAAGGGCGATGTACTTGAGGACAATATTATGGAAATGGAAGACGATGTAGATGAAGATGAAATGGGAGATACGATACTGCGTGAAGAGTTTGACAGAGCACTGAAAGACCTGAATCGAAACAAGACCCTGGGAGTGGCCAACATTCCATTAGAACTACTGACAGCCTTGGGAGAGCCAGTCCTGACAAAACTCTACCATCTGGTGAGCAAGATGTTTGAGATGGTGAAATACCCACAGACTTAAAGAAGAATATAATAATTCCAATCCCAAAGAAAGCAGGTGTTGACAGATGTGAAAATTACCGAACTATCAGTTTAATAAGTCACAGCTGCAAAATACTAATGCCAATTCTTTACAGACGAATGGAAAAACTGGCAGAAGCTGACCTTGGGTAAAATCAGTTTGGATTACATAGAAATATTGGAACACGTGAAGCAATACTGACCTTACGACTTATCTTAGAAGAAAGATTAAGGAAAGGCAAACCTACATTTCTAGCATTTGTAGACTTAGAGAAAGCTTTTGACAGTGTTGACTGGAATACTCTCTTTCAAATTCTAAAGGTGGCAGGAGTAAAATACAGGGAGCAAAAGGCTATTTACAATTTGTACAGAAAACAGATGGCAGTTATAAGAGTCGAGGGGCTTGAAAGGGAAGCAGTGGTTGGGAAGTGAGTGAGACAGGGCTGTCGCCTATCCATGATGTAATTCAATCTGTATATTGAAGAAGCAGTAAAGGAAACAAAAGAAAAATTCGGAGTAGGTATTAAAATCCATGGAGATGAAATAAAAACTTTGAGGTTCGCCGATGACATTGTAATTCTGTCAAAGACAGCAAAGGACTTGGAAGAGCAGTTGAACGGAATGGACAGTGTCTTGAAAGGAGGATATAAGATGAACATCAACAAAAGCAAAACAAGTATAATGGAATGTAGTCGAACTAAGTCGGGTGATGCTGAGGGAATTAGATTAGGAAATGAGACACTTAAAGTAGTAAAGGAATTTTGCTATTTGGGGAGCAAAATAACTGATGGCAGTCGAGGTAGAGAGGATATAAAATGTAGATTGGCAATAGCAAGGAAAGTGTATCTGAAGAAGAGAAATTTGTTAGCATCGAGTATAGATTTAAGTGTCAGGAAGTCGTTTCTGAAAGTATTTGTATGGAGTGTAGCCATGTATGGAAGTGAAACATGGACGATAAATAGTTTGGACAAGAAGAGAATAGAAGCTTTCGATATGTGGTGCTACAGAAGAATGCTGAAGATTAGATGGGTAGATCACATAACTAATGAGGAGGTATTGAACAGAATTGGGGAGGAGAGGAGTTTGTGGCACAACTTGACTAGAAGAAGGGACCAGTTGGTAGGACATGTTCTGAGGCATCAAGAGATCACAAATTTACCACTGGAGGGTAATGTGGAGGGTAAAAATCATAGAGGGAGACCAAGAGATGAATACACTAAGCAGATTCAGAGGGATGTAGGTTGCAGTAAGTACTGGGATGTGAAGAAGCTTGCACAGGATAGAGTATCATGGAGAGCTGCATCAAACCAGTCTCAGGACTGAAGACCACAACAACAACAATGAAATTTATCATAAATAATTCATCACAATTTGAGAAAAACAGTGATGTACATAGCTATAACACTAGAGGGAAAAATGACTTTATTACCCATTGTTAAAGATGTAAGTGGTTCAGAAAGGGGTTCAATATGCAACAACAAAAATTTTTGATCATTTACCCAATAACATAA
The DNA here is from genome assembly GCF_021461395.2 of Schistocerca americana. NCBI lineage: Eukaryota > Metazoa > Arthropoda > Insecta > Orthoptera > Acrididae > Schistocerca > Schistocerca americana. The sequence continues at coordinate 279,687,822 of NC_060120.1, forward strand.
AATGTCTGATAGGAAGTGAAGCAAGTTTTAAATCTAATGTAAAATTGTTTCTACTGGACAGCTATTCCATTGATGAATTTTTCTTAAAAACTGGTAACCAGTTAAAAAATATTTAATTGTAGTTGCATGAGTTGGACTAAAAATAATATGTTCATTAATATTAGCACTAATCATGTGTACATATCTTGTAAACTGACTTGTACCACATCAATTTGAAAAAAATAGATCATTCAAATGATCTATGGAACATGTAACTAACTAACTGAGCACTGAAGACTTTGCTGTTCAGTACCCAAAATTTGATCCAATTCTTCATATCAGTACAGGTTCTGTAGTATCTACAACAATGCAGTTACTACTCTCTCCCTGTCAAACATATGAATACATATATGTATCATGGTATAGCTACTCATTGCAGTAAATTTTGAGACTGATTCCTCTTTCTGTACTCTTTTAAGCCTGTGTAACTAAATCCTTAAACAGCCAACAAATGCAGCAGCCACTTTTAATAAAATAAAAATATTTTCCTGTGGAATTCTGACACTGCTTACCTCCTGAGACTTAAGGTTGTATTCAAAGGCATAACAATATGAAAAGGATGGACTGTTATCCACCACATATAGGAGGCACTGACTAGTAGATACATAAAAAAAGGACTGCTAGGTAGTATTAACTATTGAACTAAGTCTTTCATCAGATGTAGACAAAACAAAATGCACATTCACTTGACACATGCAAAACTCTCTCTCTCACACACACACGCACACACACAACACACCTACTCAGGGCCACTGTCATCTTGTGATGCTAAGGCCTAACTGCTACTGCATCTAATGTGAGTAGTTGTGAGATGAGAGGCATGTAAAAGGGGGAAAGGACTATGCAGGTGTGCTGGTGGGATAGAAAGCTTATGTAAGTCTAGAGTGGGAGCAGGGAAGTATATATGCAGCTGGAGGACAGGGACTAGTGGAGATTGATGTCAGAGGGGTTGCAGAGAGATTTCCCACCTGTGCATTTCAGAAAAAGCTTGTGTTGGAGGGAAGAATCTAGGTGGCAAAGGCTGTGAAGTAGTCACTAAAGTCAGGCACTGAGATTGTTGCTTTTCAACTATCTTTCTGAAATGAGAAATATCCCACCCCTCCTACAGCGGTATTCTGCTGTGCACCCATCCTGCACAATATCTTTATCTGCTGCCATTCCATCCTTTTCCCAACCCATTGCCCCATGACTCATAACCATGCTGTAGACATATATGCAAGACCTGTCCCATACATCCTCCCACTATCACCTATGCCAGTCCTATCAAAGGCATCTCCTATCCCATTGGAGGCAGGGCCACCTGTGAAAGCAGTCATATGATCTACCAACTTAGCTGCAACCAGTGTTGTGAATTTTACATGGGCCTGACCACTAATTAGCTGTTTCTCCACCTGAATGGCCGCCACCAAACTGTAGCCAAGAGATAACTGAATCACTCAGTTGCTGAGCATGCTGTGTAACCTGATGAGCTTGTCTTCAGTGAGTGCTTCACTGCCTGTGCTATCTAGTTTCTTCTTTTCTGAATTGTGCAGGTGGGAACTCTCCCTGCAACAAATCCTTAATTTCTGTGATGCCTCCTTCACTGATCTCTGTTCCTTCCCATTCCCTGGCCAGTATCTCATCTACACCCCCACTACCCACCACAGCAATGATTGATGCTCAACACCAGATGCAGTAGAAGCTGTCAGACCTTAGTGCTCCGAGATGACAGTGGGCATGTGTGTGTGTTTGTGTGTGTGTGTGTGTGTGTGTGTGTGTGTGTGTGTGTGTGTGAGAGAGAGAGAGAGAGAGAGAGAGAGAGAGAGAGAGAGAAAGATACAAATATGTATGATGTATTTAGATCAAAGAAAAATGAATTTTTGTATGTGCAATTAAAGTTTGACTTGAATGTAGGAAAGACAGCAGCTTGGAGCCAGTGGGCCTGTATTAAGCACGTAGAAGACATTTGCCATGATCTTCGAAGCCTGGAGCTTAGTAAAGAAGTTCTTGCTACCTTATGGATTGAAGCACTAATATATATAGGACAGTAAGCAGAACAAACCAATGATGGGATAGATTTCACATTTGGTGCTATTTCCAAACATGTACTCATCTCCCCCCCCCCCCCCCTCCCCCATTGAGCTGGGCTTCTTGCCATATCATGCCTGATGTTATGTGGAAATCTAAGGGAGCACTGCTGTCCTCTTTTTTCCAGACTCAGAATACTCACAATTATAAATTTATATATCTGTGTGTCTGTACTCTATATTAAAAACAATATTTCAGAATTTATTGCCAGAGGAGAAATGTATGAACACAACACCAGGGCTAAGGGTAATTTAGACATACCATGCCACAGATTAGCAAGAACAGGAAATTCCCACTAAGTAAACCCACTCAAAATGTTCAGTAAACTGCCAATTCATGATCAGTCGATGGATATAATTTTTTTTAAAATTAAGTGGTACAGCTGGCTGTCAGATCATCTATTCTATGACATAAAGAATTCTTTGAGATCCCTGATGAGGATATTACCATTTAAAAGTTGTCTGTAGTTAAACATATTATTGTGTGCTGTGGTTAATCATGTGTAATTACATAGTGTATACAATATACAATACGGTACTATATTGTATTAGATTATAGTATAGCTTATTGAATTAACTTTTAGAAACTATACTGGTGTAATTTGGTACACTACCATGCTTAAAATGTATTCTATAATTTCCTGACACTAGTTTATTTTATTTTATGTATTTACTATTACATCCTGTATGACAAAGCCAATATCATTGTAAAATGATCTATGGTGAATAAAATTCTTGATTCTTGATTCTTGTTTTCAATGCTTGCTGTAGGGTTGCTGCATCAGATTGGGAGAGATCCAGTGGTAATGAGTGTGACAGTGTCATAAGAAATGTGAGTGGGGAGTGGGCAAACAATTTTTGATTTACACTGAGTCTCACAGTCCTGTTGTGTACTTCGAGGAGTGTAGATGAAGAACAGCATCTGGTTGGACCTGTAAAGTCCTGTAATAGGCTTGTTAAGCACAAAGCTTGAAAAGCACTTATACTGCACATGTATTGGACTTATACAGGAACATCACTATAATTGGCATCAGGGGTGGCGTGTGGAAAGGGGACTGAAACACTGGATGAAAATGCTGAAAAGATAACATGAATATTTGGTAAGGGGAGGGAGTTTACCATCATTTGTGCCCATTACTTCTCATATTTATTTTGATGTGTGAGAAGAAGCAAAGGAAGAAAAATTAAGTTGTAAGCTGCTTTATATCTTTAACTGGGTAGATCAAGCTGTATGGTGTTGTTAAATATCTTATTTGACACAATAATGTACCGCTGACTGTAAAAAACCAGACTATTGCATTCATTATATCCTAATTTTGACTTAAAGAAATGAATCATTGACATTGAGAAGAAAGGCCAGAAGGAAATCCAATGTGTTTAGAAGTGCGACTTTTGAGAGAAGACAAAGCAGTATTCAGCATGAAACATTGAGGAACTTTGCTCAGCGTAACAAGTGTAGGATTCATGTTTTTCACAGACTTATAATGAATGAGTCTATGAGTGAATGGAGGTCAACTCTTTAAAAATGTGTAAAATAGCTGGACAGTTATAGACCCTGAGGTTGACCATGTCAAAGATTTAGAAATGTGCTTTAGACTAATGTGTAGCTGTAAGGATGCAATTGCTTTAGCATACAGGAAAAGAAAGCTAAAGATAAAACTGGACAGAACAACATTGTTTTGTGATCAATCTAATAGATGGATTGGTGTGAGATGTCTTGTGCATATGTATGTTTCAAGAAAGTAGTAATATTTCCATATACTCTAAGTATGAAGCTTGTGTTTGGCCAAGTACGTTTCTTCAGGAATAATTTACAGTATGACTGAAATTTGCATCAATACTCACAGTTGTGCAAGTGCAGCTTACCTAGGAGGACCACTGGCAAAGTATATGTACTTAAATTGTGAAGAGGTCATACTTGTGCAGATAAGAAGCAGTTTACTTTAACCAGATAATAAATATGGCCCCCCCCCCCCCTCCCAGTTCTTTCTCTCTCCCATCATTCTAGTCCCTTTATTCCCTCCTGAGGTCTGTATTTCATCCATTTCTTCCACAGTGCGGAAGGGAATACGTTTGCCTTGTAATCTTTTGCTCAGTTTCATAATTTATGGACGTTTCTTCCTTATTGTTGTATTTGTTACTATACACACTCTATATGTATCCTTTATCAATTAAGTAGTAATGCATATTAATGTGGTTACAGGTATGATAACTTTTTTAAATATTTATTTATTTAGGTATGTCACCAGTTGGGTGGAGACTAGAGAACACCAAGCTGAGAGATCAAATCTCATTGTCTTATTTGACAAGTACATTCCTTCATGCCTTGAAGCTCTGAGAATGCGATTTAAGAAAGTAACTCCCATAGCTGAAATTTCACATATACAAATGCTGTGCCACCTATTAGACTGTCTCATAATACCTGCAAATCTGCCAAATGACTGTCCAAAGGAATGGTATGAGATATATTTTGTCTTTGCTTGTGTGTGGGCTTTTGGTGCTGCAATTTGCCAAGATCAGGTGAGTTAAATGATGGTTTAATTTGTATTAATATAGGCTTTATAACTTCTTTGTAACTGTGTGTATCATTTTTGTCTGCTTGTTTCTGAACAGTTGGTAGATTACCGTGTGGAATTTTCAAAATGGTGGGCAAATGAATTTAAGACGGTGAAATTTCCATCACAAGGAACTGTTTTTAATTATTTTGTTGACCATGAAACTAAGAAATTTCTGCCATGGGAGGAAAAAGTTCAAAAATTTGAACTTGATTATGATATACCACTCCAGGTAATGTAAAAGTTTCCTGTGCAATTAACCTCAAAATATAAATCAGAGAGATCATTGTCAGCAAAGCTTAGAATTGTGGGCAGAATAACAACAAAAGGAAAAGAAAATATTGACGCATGAATTTTCAAATCTAAAAGTATTTTACAGGGTAGCAGAAGAGAGAAAAGGAAGAAAGTACATATTTAAAAAATATAAAAAATGATAATAAAAGACTTACTCACAAGTCTGAATTGAGGAAGGGAGGCAATTGAATTTTTTGTCAGTGGTAACATCTCTGTTGACATCATTTTTGGGATAAGATGCAAGGCATTTTTATTGTGAAAGAATTTCCATTAGGACTAAGGCCTTGAGTTGCAGACAGGCATACTGAAAAAGACTGCTAAAATATTTAAGCTTTCAGACAAAGTCCTTAGGGATGTGTGTGTACTTTCTACTTCAGAAGGAGAACTTTGCCCAAAAGTTAAAACTATTCTCCAAAAGGACATTTATTCAGCAAACTACACAGGGTACCAAAAGCAGGAAAATGCATTTCAAGAAGTTTTCTGTGTCTCTATTTCCTCCTAGTTTATAATTGCACTTTTTATTTGAATTCTCATTCCTGTTCTTTTCCTCTGACCGTATAATATCTTTGGACTGAAGGTGGAAGTGTGCTTACCAGTATACAGCATTTAACCTCATACTCTCTCTGACATCTCTCTCTTCCTGTTTGTCACCTCGTTACTCGCTGAAGGTGGGTATTTCTCAACTTGGGACCTGAGTGACTTACCCCTTTTTTCCAAGCTTCTCCAGTGTATTCCTCTTTCCTCCTTGAAATAGGAACTAACAACTCTGACAGTTGATCTAATTAGGAACACAAAGAAAACACAGACATAGAAGAAATACAAATTTATTGGGTCATGGAGTGACATCAACAAGAATACAATGAAGGCAGAGTCATGAAGTGACAACAATAAGAACTCAGTGGAGGTAGTTACGAGTCTTCAACACGCAGCAACTGAGATCCCGGAGGCCTGTGTATAGCTTTATGAAGATGCTGTCTTCATCTTGTGTTGCTGGCTTCTTGTTGTTTGGTGATGGTGCTGTCCATGGCAGCAGGCCGTTTGGATGTCAGCATACACTATGCGTTCCGTAGTGGCCCCACATGTGTCTGCTGTGAATGGTAGGTCTAGTAAATGACAGGTAACAACACTCCTCCTTCCTTGCCAGGGTAGTGACCAGGTGCCGCAGTCTGTGATGCTGTTTCTGCAAAGAATATCATGGTGTCTGTGGCAATGTTTGGGGTGGCAGTCAAATGTGCGAAAAATTCCCAGTCCACCCCAATCAGTGTGTATGGACAAAAGTGGTTGGGATGAGGGCACTCCCATCACCCATGGACCCAGGGGTGACTAGTGGACAGGACCAGCAATAGGGGGCAGAAGCCATCTGGACGTCAGATTCCACAACAAGAGACAATGGTGGACTGGGGAGGAGAGGCTCTGGGGAGAGAACCAAATACTATCCCTGCTGACAGCAGCATATGCTCAGCGCAGTGGGAGGTTTTGGCACTCATAGCAGGCAGCAAACGCATCACCCATTGCTGGGGAAGGCGGACATGGTCAGGCCTGTCTGGAGTGGCCAGGGCTGATGAAGAATGAGATGGAAACCCACAGCCTGAGGAGAGGGACCCACACCCATCCTGGGACACAACTGGCTCTGGTGACATGCCATGATATGATCTTCAGTGTGAACCATGAAGATGTGGTGATTGTGCTGGTTATGGACAATGACTGGAATTCCTTGAGGACACCACCTAAAACCCCAGACCCAGCCCGGTATGCTGAGCACAGATGTCAATGAAATTGGTGCCGCGGGGGGACACCTGCTTGGCAGCAAGAGGTTGAGCAGCATCAATTGCTGATAGCTGTGCAGGAACTCGGCAGACTTTTGGCCTCTGTGTCCATCTTCCTTCTTATGCAAGAGATCCCCCAGTGGCCCAAATGTCAGGAGGACCTCCTGCCACATAGCCACCAGAACCACCACACAGGGAATGAATCCTTCCACCGACAAGAGGGAGAGGCACTGACACAGTGTGTAATAATTGCAGAGTGGGTCCAATACCCAGCCCAATGACATTCTGGCCACCTCTGTTGTACCATGTGCACAACTTGCACCAGAGCATCCGATCTGCTGCCACAGCAGAGGCAACAGGGGAACTGGTGATGGAGAAGATATCCACCATGTTCCTTGCCTCGACATCCAGGTGAGAACCAAGCAGTTACTTCTTGTCAAATGAGGCGTCAAGTCCCATGGGGAGCCAGTACAGATCATCCTCATTTGTATGTTGCGACTTGGGACAAAAATGAATGTTGTAATTGTATTGGTACAAGAACAGAACCCAGTGCTGAAGATGATGAGTGGCTTTCTCTGGCAAGGACAACGATGGGCTAAACAGAGAAACCAAAGGCTTATGGTCAGTAGTTAAATGAAATTTTACACTATGAATGGATTTTTTAAGGCCTAGACAATAGCAAGAACATCGCTTTCCACCTGAGAATAAAGTTGCTGAGCTAGTTGAGTGTTTTTGGTGCAAAGGCAATAGACTGTTCAGAGCCATCTGAATGGTGTTGGGCCAGGACCACTTCCATCCTGTACTTGGACGCACCCATTAGTGAAATTACATTTGAGGCTCACAGCCTGTAGAACAGAAGTAATGTAGGTGATCCTCTGTGGCAGCGTGGCCAGGTCCCTATAGAATATTGTAAAACATGACACAGAGTGAAGGCTATCATTAAGCTGCACAAAAGCATGCTCTTAAGTTACAGATCAAACAAAAGGAGAACATTTCTGCAGTAATAGATGCAGTGGGTAGGCAATAATTACCGCTCTGGGAAGATTAGACGAAAGGGGGGGGGGGGGGGGGGGGGGTGTATTTTCACTTATGAAAAACAGCATTATTGAAGTAATCGCAAATGAGTGCTCGGCCTATTCTTTATGCTGCATTGCTGTTGTCCAGTCAATGTGTTCAGTGCTACGCACAACCTGTGTCTTACATGTTGCTCTATACCTCATGTTTGTTCTTACTATGACAAACTTGATCCCATCCTTGTTTCCAAGTTTGTTACATCTACATCTACATACATACTCTGCAACCCACCATACGGTGCGTGGCGGAGGGTACCTCGTACCACAACTAGCATCTTCTCTCCCTGTTCCACTCCCAAAGAGAACGAGGGAAAAATGACTGCCTATATGCCTCTGTACGAGCCCTAATCTCTCTTACCTTATCTTTGTGGTCTTTCTGCGAAATATAAGTTGGCGGCAGAAAAATTTTACTGCAGTCAGCCTCAAATGCTGGTTCTCTAAATTTCCTCAGTAGTGATTCACGGGAAGAACGCCTCCTTTCCTCCAGAGACTCCCACCCGAGTTCCTGAAGCATTTCCGTAACACTCGCATGATGATCAAACCTACCAGTAACAAATCTAGCAGCTGACCTCTGAATTGCTTCGATGTCCTCCCTCAATTCGACCTGATAGGGATCCCAAATGCTCGAGCAGTACTCAAGAATAGGTCGTATTAGTGTTTTATAAGCGGTCTCCTTTACTGATGAACCACATCTTCCCAAAATTCTACCAATAAACCGAAGACGACTATCTGCCTTCCCCACAACTGCCATTACATGCTTGTCCGACATCATATCGCTCTGCAATATTTAAACGACGTGACTGTGTCAAGCGCTACACTATTAATGGAGTATTCAAACATTACAGGACTCTTTTTCCTATTCATTTGCATTAATTTACATTTATCTGTATTTAGAGTTAGCTGCCATTCTTTACACCAATCACAAATCCTGTCCAAGTTATCTTGTATTCTCCTACAGTCACCCAACGACAACAACTTCCCATACACCACAGCATCATCAGCAAACAGCCGCACGTTGCTATCCACCCTATCCAAAAGATCATTTATGTAGATAGAAAACAAGAGCGGACCTACTACTCTTTGTTGGGGCACTCCAGATGATACCCTCACCTCCAATGAACACTCACCATTGAGGACAATGTACTGGGTTGTATTACTTAAGAAGTCTTTGAGCCACTCACATATTTGGGAACCAATCCCATATGCTCGTACCTTAGTTAGGAGTCTGCAGTGGGGCACTGAGTCAAACGCTTTCCGGAAGTCAAGGAATATGGCATCCGTCTGATACCCTTCATCCATGGTTCGCAAGATATCATGTGAAAAAAGGGTGAGTTGCGTTTTGCAGGAGTGATGCTTTCTAAAGCCGTGCTAATGCATGGACAGCAACTTCTCTGTCTCAAGGAAATTCATTATATTCGAACTGAGAATATGTTCGATAATCCTGCAACAAACCGATGTTAAGGATATTGGTCTGTAATTTTGAGGATCCATCCTTCTACCCTTCTTATATACAGGCGTCACCTGCACTTTTTTCCAGTCGCTCGGGACTTTGCGTTGGGCAAGAGATTTGCGATAAATGCAAGCTAAGTAAGGAGCCAATGCAGTAGAGTACTCTCTGTAAAACTGAATTGGAATCCCATCAGGACCTGGCGATTTATTTATTTTTAACCCATTCATCTGCTTCACTACCCCGGGGATGTCTATCACTATGTCCTCCATATGGGAATCTGTACGAGCCTCAAACGGCAGTACGTTTGTACGATCCTCCTGCGTGAAAGATTTCTCAAATGCTAAATTTAAAATTTTGGCTCCCGTTGCCAGGCCAGACTGATCAGTGAGTGACTGGATGGAACCCTTTACCCCTTTACTGATTTTACGTAAGACCAGAATTTTCTTGGGTTTTCAGCAAAATCTTTTGCTAAGGTATGATGGTGGTAGTGGTTGTATGCTTCGTGCATTGCTCCTTTTACAGCAGCATAAATCTCTACTAACTTTTGCCTGTCCTCATTCTCCCAATCTTTCTTGTACCGCGAGTACAACTGTCTTTGCTTCCTGAGCATTCTGCGAATTGCGCTGTTAAACCACGGTGGGTTTTTTCCATCCGTAACCCACTTTACAACTAGAACAAACACTATTTATGGAACAAAGTACTTTATAGAGCAACATGTAAGATACAGGTTGTGCGTAGCATTGAACACATTGATTGGACAACAGTAATAGTGTAAAGAATAGGCTGAACACTAATTTTTGATTGTTTTAATAAAGCTGTTTCCTTGGCGGTTCACCAGAGCGTACCGGGGGGCAGACCCAGGTGGCCTCTACAAGTGGGCCTATGAACTGTATGGACATGCACTCACCGAAATTGCATGTGTCATAAGTGAAAATACATCATGGGGCAAAGCTGTAATGGTGGTGAGATGTTATATTGTGGGACACACACCCTGCCAGGAAATTTCATGACCCAAATAAATGACGAAATGCTGGCAAAGAGAGAATTAGTGAGATTAAATTTGAGGCTCACAGCTTGGAAAACAGAAGTAATGTAAGTGATCCTCTGTGTTAGCATCTGTCATGATGATGTCGTCAAGGCAGTTAATGTAAAGAAGGACAACCAACATAACCTGTCCTAAAAAATGTTGAAAGATGGAAGGTATACAAGCAACCCTAAACATTAGTGATTGATATTGAAAAAGGCATAAAGCCATATTAACCACAAGCAACTGTTTTGGTGTCTCATATAGTGGACTCTGAAGCTAGCCTTCGGCTAAGTCAATTTTTGGAAAGAATTGACCCCCAGCCAGTTCTGTGGGCAATTCCCCCACTCAAGGAATGGGGTAAGTGTTGATGACCAACTATGTATTGTTGTCCTTGAGGTCACCACAGCACCAAACCCAACCAGTTAGCTTCTTTATGATCACTAATACACTGAGCTGAGTGGTCAGCGTGGCAGATTGTCAATCCTAAGGGCCCGTGTTCAATTCCCGTGTGTACTGTGAAGTTATTTGCACAGCCTAATCCTGGGGCAAACAGATCTGAAAACTCAGACTACAAAGAATCCAGTTCGTGATATGGCACTTGATCTGACACCAGATGCACCACATTCATGATAGGAAAAACCAAAAGCAGTAAAGGCATCTAACCCAAACAAATTTTCAGTACTCACATAACTGTCCACCAACTATTTAATCTTACAGGCAACTGAGTTATAAATTGTGTAAATTTACCATGAATAGGAATCTGCTGTTTGTCGTACCTTAGAATTGACAGTAAACTGTGTGCCAATGGTGGGGACCATAGACTGGTATATGTATGAGAGTTGAGCTAGGACACGGTAACCCTCCCTGTTGACTTGTAGTAGTAATGGCTGAACCATCACCCACAATTCAGTTAATGTTGTGACCTGATGGCAAAGTTGAACACAATAACAAAATGGTATGAAATTGATGCCCATTGAGTCCTGCAATTTTTCATGGGTGGACAAAGATTTAAATATCACTGATGTGTGACCTTTTTCTTTACATTTGTGGCAAGAGGTGCAGCCCTTGGAGCAGGCCACCTGCTCATGCTGTTTGAAACAAGAGGGGCATGAATTACGTGGCATTCGCTGTTCCTGCTGCCGATGACATGTTTGTCCGCATTGGGCCGGTTGGCTTGTTTGTTCTGTGGCTAGAACCTGTCCCCCCAATGCGCTTGGCTCCATGATCTGGGGTTGCACACTGTCAACAATGGTGATGTCACTCGAAGATGCTAGTTGGTGGCCCACGGCACAGGAGATGTCGAATGACTGTGTAATATTCAAAACCTCCTCCAGCGTAGGGTCCTCAAGCTGAAGGGCACATTGACACATCTCCTAATCTGGACCTGAATGAATAATCATGTATCTGGTCATGGCACCTGCATATGACTCCTGATACTTTGCCATGACAAACTGACACTTATGACAGGCCATGAAGCTTAGATGCCCAGTTGCAATATGATTGCTGTGGCTGTTTATGACAATGGTAGAATTTAACATGCAGAGTAATTTGTACGCTTGTGGTTATAGGTGGACGCAAACTACACATATCATCAAAACAAAAAACGATGGTTATTTAGAGGAATTAACTGACACGGATGTGATACATATGAGGTTGTCCATGATTAGACATGAGCTTTCGGACCTCCTTTTCAATCATTCGGAAAGCTGCAAAACATTGACGAAGCCACTTATCGTAAGTCTTCCATGGATTCATCACAGGGTGGAAATGGTGGCAGATGAACAACTGGCAGTGGAGCCTGCATCAGTGAGGCTAACAAGTGTTCCAACATGGCCATATGCACTTGCTGTTGTTACAGAAGTTACTTGAGTCAAGCCTAATTGGAAGAGCAAAATGGCAGAAATCCACAGAATTTGAAACACACAAAAATTTGACCCTTGCCTGTCACCACTTGTGCTCTAACTATGAACACAAGGAAACACATGGGCATAAAAAGAAATACAAATTTATTGGGTGAAGGCAGAATCACAAAATGACCACAACAACAAGAGCTCAGTGAAGGTAATTACAAGTCTCAAATAAATAGACGACTTAGAGCCCAAAGCCCCATGTATAGCCTTTTGAAGATGCTGTCTCAGTCTTGTATCACTGCTTCATGTTGTGTACACACAGCAGTCCAAGTGGCTGCGGTTGGTGACAGTGCTGCCCCTGGCGGCCACCTCGGGTAGCTTTGGGCACGCCATTTAAATGTCAGTCCACACTGTGCTTTCCATAGTGGCCCAACTTGTGTCTTCTGTGGGCAGCAGGTTACTGCAAAAGTTTGGTAATTTTTTTTTCCTACTTTTAAATGTATCTGTACTTGTTATTCCAGTTGTTCCTTCCTCCTTTGTTCTTGTTGTGATAATCATCTCAATCTTATTTATACTAAATTTCATCCCATGTTCTTGTACTGTTCATTCCGATATGTCCATGTACTTGGACTTTTTTCTTGTGGAAGTGAATACTGTTCAGCCATTCTGTCTCCTTGTAACTTTAGTTTACTCAGGAGAGTATTCTTTTTGATAGAACTGACAGTCACTTTGCATGACAACAACCAGTATCTAGATAGTCCGATAATAGTGAACTGCTGTGGAAACTATTTCAGTTTACCCTGAAACTGCCAGCACATAATATCCTTTATGTTACTTTGTGTGCTTGGTTGTACAATATTGTTAAATCTGGGGAACATGGAAAGAACTCCATTACCTTTCTTTGACATGTTCTATAAGATTGTCTTCATTTTTCATATTTTTTTTGCTCCTGAGATTCTGGAAGTTGCACATACATCACCACAAGTGGCACTAATTTCCTAAGTATACTAGTAGTTACTAAAGGACATATTATGCCCGAATGATGAACAAAATTGGCCAAGATGTAGAGAATAAGGAGGAAGTAAAGAATACGTGAAATGAGTATTTTGAAGAACTCTTAAACCTGAATGGAGACCTGGATGACGAGGAACAAGCCAAGGGGAAAAAAGAGGAGGAGTAGCAAATAGAAAAAGACCTTACATAGGGATAAATGGAAGAGGCATTGGGCAAGATGAAGGGAGGGAAGTCACCAGGTCTGGATGAGCTAAGTGTAGAGATAGTGAGAGCAGCAGGAGAGGTGGGGATACAATGGCTATATCAAGTATTGAAAATTGTGTGGAGCCACAAGATGATCCCAGAAGACTGGAAGAAGGGAATAGTTATCCCAATCTTTAAGAATGGAAATAGAAAACAGTGCAAGAACTATCCGGGGATAACATTAATGAGTCATTGGGCAAAGATTTTTGAGAAAATTTTGGAAGCACAAATTCTTTCGTAATGTATTTGGATCCCAAGTCATGTATCTGACACTTCTATTTTGTATTTCATCATATGTGATAACCACACCACAAACAGCACACACACATAATGATGCTAATGAAATACATACGTTTCATACACAGTTCTAACTAAACATTACTGGATTCTTCTGCATAAAATGCAGTTCACCATCATGAATGTGGTTATTATAATCACAGAGATCAGCTTACATTAGATAAGCTCCGCACGACATTGTGGAAAGCCAGTTTTTGAAGGCTGCAATTCATCGTTGCAACTGGGTGAAGCCAAAACTATAACAAGTTCAGTCAGCATTCTACTTAAGTGTAATAGTTAGAGTATGTGGAAGGTCATAGGTTTGAAACTCATCAAATGTTGTGAATTTTTTTATTTCTAAATCTAATCAAAAGAGTTAAAGAGTTTGATTTTCACTATTATTCAATTAATTGGTTTAAATTTAATTTTTTTTAAATTTGTATTTCTTTGCCACATCATTTGATCTTTTTATTGACTTTTTTATTTGCTCTTATTGTTCTACCTATCATTCTTTTTTCATCTGAAATTTGCCTGTGTCATCTACAATCTGCAACTAAGTGCCAACAAAGACTGCTCATCATCTCGTAGCATGGTAGCTTGGTGGAGCCAGTGAGAGGATAGTTTCTGGTAACCAGTGATAAGCATGAAGTTACAGTGGCTTTTAGCATCGAAAGTGAACATTTTCTGTCTTGAGTTTGCCCATAGAGGTTAGCTTTAATTTCCATGAACAGAGCGATTGTGATTTTAGCTTTGCCACAGATTGTTGACCATCACTTTCATGGCTACATTACACATCACAAGGTTGTGGTTAGCTTAGGGTGTGAATTTAAATTCAGGGCTACAAAATTCATCTCCTGCTGCTATTCAGTCATAAGTCACTTAAAACCAGCTTTTGACAGTGTATCTTGCATTTCTGACATACCTTGTGGTGGTCGCGTCCAACATTGCTCCTCATTACATGTTAACAACATTTGTGAAGTGACTTGCCATGTTTGTGTGTTACCTATAACTGAGGGATACCCGGCAACTGATGTGGCAACACTGTAGTGGCCATCACAGACACCAACTATCGAGTAATTTTAAATGGGCACTAGGTAGTTTTCTCTGCTTCCATATATCTTATTGGCAGTACAGGAATTTTGCTGTGTGAAGTAAATGCTGGCCAGTCATTCTGAAATTTTATGTGTCTTCTAAAATGAACCTTCATTCGGATATAATAAGCTAACTGAACATTATTACTCTCAATAAAATTTCTTGAGCTCCCGTGAGGTGTTGACTCAGTATTACTTGTCCATTCTCAAATGATAACTTCCTAATGTATGGTTGGTGGTCTCTTCCTTACATTTCCATGTTAATGGCTGTGATGTCAGTGGTGTTAGGCCCATTGACAAATAAGAATCTTTACATTCCACATTTGCGACTTCTGCTTCAGCCTCACAATGACCGGTTCCTAAATTATACTGGGCTGTAAGTTGCCATCTTAATTAAGATAATTTTCCAAAGACAAGTTATTACCAAAAAATAATCTAAGGAGGCACTTTTAATAAACATGACAGCTTACTATTCAGTACAGCTGGGGATACAGTTATCATGAGGCTGAAGCAGGCATGGTAGGTGCACCAGATTCCACAGTCGGAAGTGGTGCAATATAAGGACAACTTCCTGACCAGTCTTGACATTATTACTATTATTCTTTATATTTTATGGAATTGTGTAAGGCGACTTAATGGCCTAGTCTTGTGTCTATTTGGAAATGGCAGACCAGTACTGACTTAACATCTTTCCAATATATGTGGCAATGAGTAGTTAAGAGGATGTAGTTTTGAGCTTAGCAAACAAGCGGATTATATTGCATTACTTAATATAATGCTTTACATGCATTTAGATGAAAATTCCAGCGGTCCTCCAATTTTGATTATTGTCTACTACTCCTGAAGGATACACAAGACGACTACACACAAGAAATCAATTAATTTCAGTTATGTTCGATGCTGTATAGCAACCACTGATCTACAGGAGCTAACAATTACAGAAATACACAATAATTTATAACGTGTAAAAGGAAGAAAGCCGTGACATGGAACCTTGTTGTGGAAACAAGTGTTCAGAAAGCACGAGCTGCTGGTACCTATCTTTGCCAGAGCTTGAACTTCCACTTTTTGTTGTTGCCCTGTTTAGCTGCTACTGAATGCCATATATTTTAATAATTAAAGTTTTTGTCATTCTTCTTGTTTGCATTCTAAGTAACTTTTTCATTCTTTAATAACTAAAGAGTATGAACTCTTCTTATTTTACACATAAAGGACACTCTGAGAGGTTAGCTATCATTCTAATTTTCTCTGTCCTATTATCACAATGAAAAATAATTGTGATAATATTGTTTATTTTTACAGAATGCTCAAGAACATGTTTTTCTTTTTGCAGTCATTCTTGGTATCCACAAATGAAACTACTAGAATACGTTATTTTATGGATCTATTGATGCAAAAGAGGTTACCTCTTATGCTTGTCGGAGTGTCTGGTTCAGGCAAAAGTGTTATTGTAGCTGATAAATTAGGAAGTCTGTCAGAGAACTATGTTATTACCAATGTACCTTTCAACTTTTATACGACATCCGAAATGCTACAGAAAGTTCTGGAAAAACCATTGGAGAAGAAAGCAGGACGCAACTTTGGACCACCTGGAAATAAGACAATGATTTATTTCATTGATGACATGAACATGCCAGAAGTGGATGCATACGGCACTGTACAGCCTCATACATTAATACGGCAATATTTTGATTACTGCCATTGGTATGATCGCAACAAATTGACACTTAAGGATATTCACAACTGTCAGTACGTCTCATGCATGAACCCAACATCAGGAAGTTTTACAATCAATCCTAGACTTCAGCGACATTTCTGTGTCTTTGCTGTGAATTTCCCATCTGATGAACCACTGTTTCACATCTATCACTCAATCCTCAGTCAACACTTGGCAAATCCAATACTTAAATTCAGCAACAATGTCTGCAAGATTTCATCAGCACTAGTGAAAGCAGCACTGGCGTTACACCAAAAAATGGCAGCAATGTTTCTTCCTACGGCCTTAAAATTTCATTACATCTTCAATCTTCGAGACTTATCAAATATTTTTCAGGTAAGATTAAAAACATTTTATTCTCTTGACTGCATTTGAAATTTATATTTTATGTATAATTGATCTATTGTAGTATAAGAACTGTGAAGAAAATTTCTTTAAAGATTGCACAATTTTCAGTAAAGATGGTGAACTTTACATTAATGTTAACAACATATGTTGCTGAGCTTTTGGTACACCCACTAAATTACCAACTAATTGGACACAATCCAAGATCCACCCTCGCAGTTTCTCTTGTGCCAGTGCATCTCTTCTAATTTGCAGATGTCACAGTTCCCTCACACACCTTGCAGAATTAACACCCCCTGCAGAAAGTATATTGTGGGGAAATGGCGTAGCCTCAGCGCAGGGTTTCTTTCCAGAATGAATCTTGTGTATGTTTTCATTCATTATTCTCCTACTTTAAATAAATTTGAGTGAGTTATGACATGTTGAACATTTGCGATTGACAATAGATACTTTGAGGTAATGCATTTTAAAGTTTCACTTTATTACCATTGTTTAACTGGACATATTTAGAAACAGTTTCTGCATATATGTTACTCTTTGACTGTCCTTTGCCAAATGGTACAGAGTTTTTCAAATTAACATTTCATATTACAAGGTTAACTTCTTCAGACCTATAGTACATTGCAATGTTCACAAATTTAAAACCAAATAAATTGGCCCCAAATTGAAAGAAATTAGTGAACTCTGTGCTGCTTTCTTTTGGCAAAGTATTGGTTCTTTTATTCTGTGTTATGGCCAACTGCATATTGGCAACATCTGTAGGCATTTATAACTCTGATATAAAAAGGGTCCACTTATCTTGTTTGGTATCATTGTAATGACAAAATATTCTTCTTTTATACAAAACTATCTGAGCTCAATAAAATGCCTCTAAAATTTTGGTGATGCTATTTTGTGAAACATTGCACACACAGCCGAGAGATTTTGAAAAGCAAGAGGTCCATTTTCAGAAGACTGATGTCAGTTGCATTTAACAGTATTATTGACTGCTGTTGGGTTCAAACTACTTTCAAATCGATATGAGCATGTACAGAATGACATAAATTTACAGATATTATCAAATGTTTCTGCTTGTACTGAAAATTTTATTTATTTTACAAGGGGCCCCTTTTCTCTTTCTAACTCACGTATCTTGAACACTGAATGCTAAATACTATTCTGGTTGCCATTAGTTGAGTGTGGATACAAGAAACATGGACTTCTTCACAGCATCAGTAGAGCACCCTGCAAGGCAGTGGTTGAGCACAGTATAAAAATATCATGAAACAGATATGACAGTGCTTTTCTGTTTTTGATAAAACAAAAATGTAATACAACAAATATTTGATTCTTACCAGTCGCCTCATAATTCGGAATGGGTATGTAAATCTCAATTTGATAGTTCTTACTGACAGCTCAGAATACTGTTTGCATTACAGTTCTCATTTATCTTCCAAACTCTATACTGTCATTGTTTTAGTAAGTCATTTATTTCTGGGATGACATGCTTTTCCAAAGAAGACTAGTGACGCACAGAACTTCGATATCACACCCACTCAGTTACTTCCTCTTCTGAAGTTACTGCATTCACAGTGCAACCTTTAAAATGCATGTCATCTCTCAACTTGGCTTGCACATGAAAATAAATAATAGATTCACACAGTAGTCGTGCTTTTCCTTGCGATAACTTATTGTACTGTTTTATCGGTAGCAAGTCTCATTCATCGGAAAGGTATTGTGTCTGATACACAGTTCTAAAGGAAATGGCAGGGAGACTGGTTTTAATGTCCTGTCAACATTGAGGTCATTAGAGATGGAGCAAAAGCTTGAATTGCATCAAGGGTGGGGAGGGAAACTGGCCGTGTCCTTTGAAAGGAACCATCCTGGCATCACAGAAAACTTAAAACTGGATGGCCGGACTCAGGTTTGAACTGTCATCCTCCCAAATGCAAATCCAGTGTGCTAACCACTGTGCCGTCTCGCTCAGTCATATACGGTTCTAATCTGGTAGGAAGTTTCAAAACAGTGCTCATTCTGTGGTACAGTAGAACCCCTCTAATCCGACCTTGGATGGTCCGTCACTCCGGTTAGTCCAACCATGCTGAGGCTCGCGAGCCTGTGCCAACTTGTCACTGACTGGACGCCTGTCGGGCCATTGTTGCGGTGTCTATTGTTGTGCGTATTGTTATAATGTACGTTATTGTGCAGTTTTATCCTTTGTTGGGATTAAAAAACTTCGTTGTTTGCTTTATTCCGTGTTCTATACCGTACTTATTACTGTAGATTCACTGTGTGTACAGTTGTCTGTTTTTCAACATGTCTGGATTCGAACATAAACACGTAACTCTTTCACTAAATGAAAAATTAGCAGTGCTACAAAGACTGGGCGAAGGAGATTCGCTCCAAAAAATTGCAAAGAAACTGAATGTAGGTGTTACGACAATTAAGAATTGGAGGAAGAATTGGAAAGACATTGACTCCTATACAGTTACGATTGATGGTGAAAACGCTCTGAAGAATCGCAAAACATTAAAAAAGCCTAAACTTGAACTGCTTAATAACGCATTGTGGATGTGGTTTTGTCAAGAAAGAAGGAAAGGAACTCCAATATCCGGGCCAATTCTCAAAGAAAAAGTGATAGTTTTGCACAATAAACTGGAAGCCAAAAGTAAATTTGCTGCCAGTGAAGGCTGGATTGATCCTTAGAAAACTCGTCAAAAATGTATCCCTGACTTTGTTTTAGTTTTTACTGTAAAAACAATGCATACAGTGTAATCATTTCTTATTTTATACATACAGTAGTTTATTTCTTTGTAAAAAATTTCTTTTTTATATACAGTGCTATAAACATTTTTTAGTTTACAATATATATCATTTATACGTTATTATGTACAGTACAGTACTGTAATTTGTTTGTCATTTTTCCTTTTAAAACCAATACATATTATAGTGTGTGTAGGCGGTTTTTAGTTAATATACTGTTTAACACTGTGTAAAAAACATCTTTTTATATTACTGTAGATATCTTCTAGTTCTTAAATCGTTTAATTTTTTGTACTAAATGTCTTTTTATACTTTTTGCAATAAATATTAGATTTTTGGGATAATCCAACCTTTTTCTCGTTCTGACCATGGTCCCGGTCCCGAAGGTGATGGATTAGAGGGGTTGTACTGTAGTATGAAAACTTCATTCTGAATGTTTAACTTGACTCTTTCCACATCCCAGAAGCAAGGGATGGGGACGAGATGTGATAGCAGGTTAGGGGTGAAGAAAGGTGCTAATGCTGCCTTGTGCCACAACAAGAGACTGATCTTTGGGGGATGCAAGGAAAGGAATAGGCTGATGGAAGACAGAGACTAGCA
This sequence comes from Schistocerca americana, assembly GCF_021461395.2. Taxonomy (NCBI): domain Eukaryota; kingdom Metazoa; phylum Arthropoda; class Insecta; order Orthoptera; family Acrididae; genus Schistocerca; species Schistocerca americana. The sequence goes on from NC_060120.1 coordinate 279,707,970, forward strand.
AAAGTGGATGCCAGGGAGGTTATAGGAATGAAGGGAGGTTTCCCACCTGCAGGGAGGTTTCCCACCTGCTCTATTCAGAGAAACTTGGTGTTGTGGGAAGAATCCAGGTGGCACAGGTTGTGAAGTCAAGCACAGAGAATTCCAGGGTTTCCCACCATGTCCCTGCACCCTTTCAAAGGTAGCGCTGATGTCATCATCTCAGCTGTACCCTGCCATCCCTCACCCTCTTCGCCCCACACCTCTTCTTTACCCCCCCCCCCCCCCCCCCACACACACACACCCTTCCACTACCCACTCCAGCAAAGATCTCTGCACATCTCAGGCTCAGATGCAGTCAGGCCCTGGTGGCACACACAGACAGCACTATTTATCATTTGTGTAGATGGCCTCCTTGGCAAGAAATCTTTTCGTCGAAGGTTGGATGGACCTCGTGACCTCTCTTCTCTACCTAGGAGTGTCCTTCCTTGTCCTGTTTCCTTTCATTGCATTATTACCCCTTTTATTCTCCAGCTATTTATAAGATATTGTTAGTACAAGATTTCAGCGCTAATTTTTGTTGCAATTTGTGTTTTCAGGCAATGCTCTTCACTGTTGCTGATTGTTTGCCAAATCAAAATGAACTGATACGGCTGTGGATGCATGAAGCAACTCGTGTGTATGGAGATAAACTAGTGGACAATAGTGATATTGAAAGCTTTAACAAAATACTACATGACATTGTTAAGAAATCATTTGAAGAACTAGATGAAAGTGTATTTCATAAACCACTTATATTTTGTCATTTTGCAGATGGTATCGGAGAAAGCAAATACATGCCTGTGAAAGACTGGAATGTGCTGAGAAGATTACTTGAAGATGCTTTGGCACAGTATAATGATCTTGTAGCTGCCATGAACTTGGTTATGTTTGAGGATGCAATGCATCATGTGTGTCGTATAAATCGCATATTGGAATCTCCAAGAGGAAATGCCCTTCTTGTTGGAGTAGGTGGAAGTGGAAAACAGTCATTATCTCGTCTTTCAGCATTTATTTCATCTCTTGAAGTCTTCCAGATCCAGTTACGAAAAGGATATGCAATTAATGACATGAAATCGGATTTGGGAAATCTGTATTACAAAGCTGGCTTGAAAAGTGTGGGGATAATGTTTCTGATGACTGATTCACAAGTGGCTGAAGAGAAGTTCTTAGTTCTTGTGAATGACATGCTAGCATCTGGAGAGATCCCAGAATTGTTTTCTGATGATGAAGTAGAAAATATTGTTTCTGGATTAAGAAATGAAGTTAAAGCATCAGGTTCTATTGATAACAGAGAAAACTGTTGGAAGTTTTTTATCGATCGTGTTCGCCGACAACTAAAGGTGGTATTGTGTTTTTCTCCAGTTGGATCTACATTACGTGTAAGGGCTCGTAAGTTCCCAGCAATTGTGAACTGCACATCTGTTAATTGGTTTCATGAATGGCCACAGAAGGCATTAGAATCTGTATCAGAACGTTTTCTGTCAGAAATTTCTGTGCTACCTTCAAAGCTACACAAGTCTGTGTCTCTTTTCATGGCTTATGTGCACACAGTTGTGAATGAAATGTCACTCACTTATTTACAAAATGAACGCCGCTATAATTACACTACACCTAAATCATTTTTAGAACAGATCAGTTTGTATTCAAAACTTCTGCACGAAAAAACTGCTGAGCTACAAGCTCGTATTTATCGTTTAACAAATGGTCTGGAAAAATTAGCTTGCACTGCTCAACAAGTGGATGGTCTGAAAGAAGTACTGGCAAATCAGCAGGTGACTCTTAAAGAAAAGAATGACGCTGCTGACAAATTAATACAAGTTATTGGGGTTGAAACAGAGAAGGTGTCTAAGGAAAAGGCAATTGCTGCTGAGGAAGAAAGAAAGGTAAGAATAATTGAAGAAGATGTGAGCCAAAAGCAAAAAATGTGTGAGGAAGATTTGATGAAGGCTGAACCTGCACTTGTTGCTGCTCAAGAAGCATTGAATACATTGAATAAAAGTAACCTCACAGAACTTAAATCATTTGGAGCACCACCGCCAGCAGTGGTCAATGTTACTGCTGCTGTCATGGTCCTGTTTGCACCAAAAGGTAGAATCCCTAAAGATAGAAGCTGGAAAGCATGTAAAGTTATGATGGCAAAGGTTGATTCTTTTCTAGACAGTTTAATACATTATGACAAGGAAAACATCCACCCTGAGGTAATTAAAGCTTTGCAACCATACCTTCAAGACCCAGAATTTGTACCTGAAAACATACAGGGCAAGTCACTTGCCGCTGCAGGTCTCTGTGCTTGGGTTATAAACATCATGAAATTCTATGAAGTTTATGTTGTTGTTGAGCCAAAGAGACGTGCACTGAACCAAGCCAATGCAGAGCTAGCTGCAGCTAGGGAACGATTAAATTCCCTGAAAGACCAATTGAATTCCCTTGAAGCCAAGTTGGCAACATTAACACATGAATTTGAAGAAGCTGTTGCTGAAAAAGTAAAATGTCAGCAGGAAGCTGATTCTACTTCACTCACTATTGACTTAGCAAATCGTCTTGTTAATGGCCTAGGATCAGAGAACATTCGCTGGAGAGAAAGTGTGGCTACTCTTAAACAAGCTGGAAACATGCTGCCTGGTGACGTTCTTTTGGTAACAGCATTTATTTCTTATGTCGGTTGCTTCACTCGGAAATACAGAATTGACCTACAAGAAAAATATTGGCTTCCTTACCTGAAAAAGCTAGATCCACAAATTCCACTTACACTGGATGTGGATCCCTTGACTCTACTAACTGATGATGCTCAGATTGCCAAGTGGAACAATGAAGGCCTACCAAGTGATCGAATGTCTGCAGAAAATGCAACAATCTTGACCAATTCAACTCGTTGGCCACTTATGATAGATCCGCAGCTCCAAGGAATTAAGTGGATCAAAAATAAATATGGAGAAAGCCTAAAAATTGTTCGCTTAGGGCAGAAAATGTATCTTGAAGTGATTGAAGGGGCTCTGTCAAATGGGGACACTGTATTGATTGAAAATATTGGTGAATCAATTGATGCTGTTCTGGATCCATTATTGAGTCGAAATCTGATAAAGAAAGGAAAAGCTATAAAAATTGGTGACAGGGAAGTTGATTATAATCCAAACTTTCGACTAATTTTGCACACCAAGTTGGCAAATCCTCATTATAAACCTGAAATGCAAGCACAAACAACTCTGATTAATTTTACTGTTACAAGAGATGGATTAGAAGAACAGCTATTAGCGGAGGTTGTAAAAGCTGAACGCCCAGATCTAGAGAAACTGAAGGCTGACCTCACTAAGCAACAAAATGATTTCAAAATTACACTTAAAATGCTTGAAGATGACCTCCTGCATAGGTTAGCTTCTGCAGGAGAAAATATTTTGAAGGACACAGCCCTAGTGATAAATCTGGAGACCACAAAGAAGACTGCAGCAGAAATTGAGATAAAAGTTTCTGAAGCTAAGGTAACTTCTGTTCAGATTGACGAAGCCAGAGAACAGTACCGCTCAGCGGCTACAAGAGCATCACTGCTGTACTTTATTTTGAATGACCTGCACAAAATAAATCCAATATACCAGTTTTCACTGAAGGCTTTCAGTGTTGTCTTTTATAATGCAATGATGTGTGCACGTAAAGATGATAACATTCAGAAAAGGGTATTCAATCTCATTGACAGCATAACATTTGGTGTTTATATGTATACAAGTCGGGGACTTTTTGAATGTGACAAATTAATTTTTATGGCTCAGATGGCTATTCAGATTCTTTTAATGGATAATCAGATAGACCCAGCAGAACTTGACTTTTTGTTACGATATCCAGCAAACCCTAATGTTACCAGCCCTGTTGATTTTCTTACTAATCTGAGCTGGGGTGGGATCAAGACACTTTCTGCAATGGACGAATTCAGAAATCTCGACCGTGACATAGAAGCTTCAGTGAAGCGATGGAAGAAATTTGTGGAATCAGAAACACCTGAGAGAGAGAAGTTTCCTCAGGAGTGGAAGAACAAGTCAGAATTGCAACGGTTATGTATGTTGAGAGCTTTGAGGCCTGACAGAATGACATATGCTATGAGAGTATTTATTGAGGAAAAATTAGGCAGCAAGTACATTGAATCATGGACTATTGAATTTTCAAAATCATATGAAGAAATGAGTTCAAGCACACCAGTGTTCTTTATATTGTCACCAGGCGTTGATCCACTAAAAGATGTAGAAAAAGTTGGAAGGAAACTTGGCTTTACATTTGATAAACATAATTTTCACAATGTCTCTTTGGGTCAAGGCCAGGAAGTTGTTGCTGAGGAAGCAATGGACATTGCTGCTAGGGAAGGGCATTGGGTTATACTACAGAATATTCATCTCGTCAAGAACTGGTTGCCATATTTGGAGAAAAAAATGGAACATTGTGCTGAAATAGCACATCCCAACTTTCGTCTTTTCATGAGTGCAGAGCCATCACCTGATCCAGCTTTCCACATTATCCCTCAAGGAATTCTGGAGTCTTCAATAAAAATTACTAATGAGCCACCCACAGGAATGCTTGCAAATCTTCATAAAGCCCTTGATAATTTTTCACAGGAGACACTTGAGATGAGCACCAAAGAAGCAGAGTTTAAAGCTATATTATTTTCTCTCTGTTACTTCCACGCAGTAATAGCAGAACGTCGAAAATTTGGGCCACAAGGCTGGAACAGAATTTATCCTTTCAATGTTGGTAAGCTTTGTTCTGAAAACATGAATTTTTCTTTCCTGAAGCGTGCTTTCCAGTGTTTCTTTTTTCGTTTTTTACTTACTTATTGTGTGTTTTGAAACATAGTTATTTTTACAGGTGATTTGACAATAAGTGTGAATGTCCTGTATAACTATCTTGAGAATAGTGCAAAAGTACCATGGGAAGATCTTCGTTATCTGTTTGGAGAAATAATGTATGGGGGTCATATTACCGATGACTGGGATCGTCACTTGTGTCGAACATACCTTTCAGAGTACCTACGACCAGAGCTCCTTGATGGTGACCTCTCTTTGGCACCTGGTTTCCTAGCACCTCCAAATACAGATTTACAAGGTTATCATAATTACATTGATGCTTACCTGCCAGCAGAGACGCCATATTTATATGGGCTGCATCCAAATGCAGAAATAGGTTTTCTGACTACCACATCAGAGACCTTGTTTCGTACAGTTTTAGAAATGCAACCTCGTGAGGCTGGAGCATGTGGTACAAGCACTCTTACACGAGAAGAAAAGGTAAGATAGTACATAGAAACATTAACTGCATTTTGGCTTTGTGACCTATTCTAGTCTCCACTGCAGTCTAGAATCTTTATTTGCCATTGATCACATGCAATGAAGAGACTTCATTGCTTAAATTTCAGACATATAGAGTACACTTTGCATTTTAAAATATTGTATTAACACTACTTACATCAAAGAATTCTATGTTATAAAATGGACTTTCTGACAATCAATCATACGGTTCAATTTAAGGTGACAGTTTTGAAAAACTTTCAGGGAGCTGATTGTGGACAAGTTGGCCACTTTAAATATCAGCCTTTGAATTAGAATACCACTTGTCCTTTTGCATCCATAAGTAAAAATTATCAATATACCTTTTGCATTTGTTGTATAGGTGAATATTTTCCAAAAGTTATTCATGTACATACCCAGCTTTAGAAATAGAGAATTGGATGTGGAGACTTAAATCAACCATGACCCAGGGTTCCTTACTCAGGTAAAAAGGAAGGTATAAAACTATTTTGAGAGAGTAGTAAAACAGCCAAGAGAACTGCTAATAGTAAGCTTATCCTAGAAGCAAGTAAGAAATCAAAAGTCATCTCATCAATCAACAAAATCTAAGTTAGTAGTAGATGGTTAGTTGGTGAAACCATTATGAATCTCATAGATATCTGTGAAGTGCAGGCAATTTATTGATTCCAGTGTAGTAGAGAATGCTTTCACTCCATACATTTATCCTGACATCAACAAAACAGTTCTGCTAATATCAGATTTCAAACTGTACCTTGTAAAAATGTGATTAACATAATAAATCTGAACTCATTAAGATGGACTGGAATAAAATAATAATAATAATAATAATAATGTAAAGACTGTGTGTTGTAATATAGGACTCTCTCTCCCCCCCCCCCCCCCTCTCTCCCTCATGACTTGTCTGTCATTTGAACATAACTATCCTGAAAAACTGAAATATGCAGAAGTACAACCAGTCCATAAAAGGACTGCATACACTGAGGTGACATATATCCAAGGGCGTGATGAGAATACCAAATTTTAGGCATTACCTCTCACCACAGACAGTGCAGTGGCTGACAGCTGTCACTTAATGACCGATAGCAGCGGCATTTGGATAGTGTTGTCAGTGCTAACAGACAAGCAACACCACATTAAATAACTGCAGAAATCAATGTGGAATGTATGTTGAAAGTATCTGTTAGCACAGTGCAGTGAAATTTGGTGTTAATGGATATGTTAGCAGACGACCGTTGTGAGTGCCTTTGGTAACAGCACAACATCGCCTGCAGCACTTCTCCTGGGCTCATAACCATATCGGTTGACTGGTCAGATCAGTTCCGATTTCAGTTGGTAAGGGCTGATGGTAGGGTTTGAGTGTGGCGCAGACTCCACGAAGCCATGGGCACAGGTTGTCAACAAGGCACTATGCAAGATGGTGGTGGCTACATAATAGTGTAGGCTGTGTTTACATGGTATAGACTGAGCCCTATGGTCCAACTGAACTGATCATTGACTGACTTGATTATTTTCAGCTACTTGGAGACCATCCAGTGATGTAATTTTTGCAGATGACATGTGCCATGTCATCAGGCCACAATTGTTCGCAATTGGTTTGAAGAACATTCTGGGAAATTTGAGCAAATGATTTGGCCACCCATATTGCCCAATGTGAATCCCATCAAATATTTTTGGAATGTAATTGAGAGGTCAACTCATGCACAAACTCCTGCACCGGCAACAGTTTTGCAATTATGGACAGCTATAGAGGCAACATAGCTCAGTATTTCTGGATAGTACTTCCAGCAACTTGTTGAGCCCGTGCCACACTGAGTTGCTTAACTATGTTGGCAAAAGAAAGTCTGACATGTTATTTGGAGGTATCCCAGGATTTTTGTCACCTCAGTTTGTTGCCCTCAGTGTACAGCCAAAAAGAAAATTGTAATAAAATACACAAAATCACCCTTGGTAACCAACATGGATTCCGAAAATGGCACACTACAAAACAAACAATTAATAAACTTATTACAAAAGTAAGTAGGTGTCTTGATTACAAGATTCATATACCAGCATCTTTTTTGACTTTACTAAAACATTGAATATGGTAAACCATGTCTTGCTTCTTTGCAAAATGGCTACATGTGGCTTCCAGGAAAAGCTCTTCATCAGCTACCTTCTTGCTTAAAATGTAGAAAGCAAAGAGTAGTTATTCAGCAAAGGAATGAGAGGACCCATTCAAACTGGAATGAGATGTGGTCGGATTTTCCTCCAGAGTCAGTACTTGGCCTATTACCCTTCTTATTTTACATAAATGATATATCTTAAACATGGATACTATGCTAATGATTCTAGAGCACCGTTTTTTTGGGAAACCAATGAAGAAGTATTCAGTTGCATCAAACTATTTGTTAATGATTGATGAAAAGCCCTTGGGTTTCCAACTGAGTGGCAGTGTTAAAATAGCACAGCATTTTGAAGAGTGTCATATTTGTCATCTTCCAACAAAGTGCAATGTTGCAGATGTCGTAATGTTTCTGCTGCGAGCGTGCCTCTTCGATATGGCTACAGGTGGCAGGGTGCTGTCTAGCCATTGGATGGGGAGGGATGCGAGGCTGCTGTGGTGGGGGTAGTAGGAGTGCCAAAGACCATACTCAAATCTCTGGGCATTATGGATGATATCACATGAAGAACAATGCTGAGCATGCTGTCTCATTATATTGCCGCTAGCACAGGACACCATGTTGAACTTTGTCCCTATTGACCAGGTTCTTGTGACTCCTTATTTCTGTGGATTCCATAACAATGCTGTCACAGTAACTAGATGCTTGGCATAGTACCTTAGTGTTCTGAAAGTCAAAAGTGTGGTCTTCGTTTGTACTGCGTTCTGCTCTCACTTATTTATTTGTTTGTCCCAGTTGTATATTCCTGAGGTGCTCATCGCAGCACTTCAAGATACAGCACTGCATTTGCCAGATGTATTAGATGCTGTATACCCCAGCTATGTTAAGTTTTAATGGGTCTTTTGCAAAGCCAAAATACTCTGCCATTTTAGACAGTGGTCAGAAGATGGTTTTTATATTGGATTTTTTAAGCAGCTTCACAGTTTTGGCTGAGAGGAAGTAAGGAAAGAAAGCAAGTCTCCTGTCTTCTTCTTCCTCTTCTTAGTTTGCTGAAACTTTCCTTTCTGAAATGCCTTAATAATCTGTGCCTCTTTGCAAAAATTTTTTGCAGAACAGTTCCTCCAAATGTTGTAGTTTGGCTGGAATCTTTTCTTATCACAGATGATACATGCCCAATGTATCTGGATGGTTAGTACTACCCGCTGTTGCACTGGATTATGGCGGCTTGTTGCATGCAAGTAAAAGTCTATGTTGATGCACTTCCTATATATTGATTGGTCTACTGTACCGTGTGCCTTCTTCCTGATTAATACTTCAGGGAAAGAGAGACAACCACTCCCCACTCTTTCCATAGTGAATGCAGTGTGTTGATGGGTGTTGTTAAGGTGGTCCAGAAACTCATCAAGTGCTGTTTGTATGCTCCCCCTCCAGATTTGTGTTCCCAGAAGCCTATCAGGATCCCATAGCCACTTCATCTATCACTTCATAAAACTCTCCTTTGCACTTGAAGTAAGTGGTCATCAGTGCATGTTGAAAAAGTTTAACTGTTTGCAAGAAGCAAAGATTAAAAAGCACCAAAGAATCTTGAAAAAAATACTCCTCTGAACAGCAACATAACATCAAAGCGCACAAACAGGTCATCCCTCTGTAGTCGCATGTTCTGAAGAGCTTACATGAAATTGACCAAATTCTTCATGTGGTAGCTACAATGTCCCACAAGAGACTTTAGAAACGTATCCAATTTTTGGCCAGTCCATAATTGTGCGAGTTAGCGGTGTTAGTATAGGCCGCAAGGTGCCCATTACTTGTGGAATTTGGAAAGTCCTTACAGGGATATGACCACTTCTTCTCTTCTTCTGGTAGATCTGAGCTCTTCAACAGAGCCACAGTTTTCTAGTCACCATCAAAGCTGGATCCCTCTTGAGCTTTTTGTAGGCCAGGTCCTGTAGTGGCGAACCACTTTTATACTGTTAGTTATTGATGCACATCAGTACCATGACATTCCCTTTGTGTGCTGGAAGGGCCATAGTGTCAGCATTGTCTCTCAGAGATCAGAGAGCCTCCCGCTCCACCATAGTCACATTTGCTTTCCGAAGTCGGGATTTGCAATGACCCTGCATGTCCCCATCTGATGTCCTCTACTTCTTCCTTTGGCAAGCCTCATATTATGTCCTCCATGCCACTAATTGTGTCTCATTTTGGTATGGTCCTCAGGACAGGCGCGAAGTTCACCCTATTAGCAAGGGCTGAAGTTGTAGCTGAATCCAATACTTTCTCTGTCAAATTTACAATGGCTCTCATGTTATTCTCCTTCTTGTTGATCATCTGAGTTCCTGACAGTCCATCAAGTTTGTGGAGCTGTTTTGCAGCAGTGTGTTTCTGTACCTCGCTGACAGCGTAAGAACTGCAGTTCATACACACTAAAGTGTGTGCTGGTGGTGCACTTGTTATACAAAGGTGACATGTGAGCAGGATACCCACATTCTTGTCCAGCTCTTTCCATGTGAAGCGAATGCACGATCTCGCTATGGGCATGCCTGTTTGTCGTAATATTCAATTGATCTTCAATTTCTATGGGTGTCGTAGTCCCTCAAACTGTGACAGGATGTTCTTGTTTTGACACCACTGAAGGAAAGCTAATGTGCTGAGAAGTTGTGCTTTCATTGTATATTCTTTCTGCAGCTGTTTGAAGCTGCAGAGCATTTTCTTCCAGTAGAGGTGCTGTATGTGTGGATGGAATCTTTCCCAATGTATACTGAAATAGTTTGATTATTCCACTCAATAATGTCATGCGGAATCATTCTCTGGAGTAATTGATCACTTAGAAAGAAACTATTGATGGTATAAAAGTGAGCAGTAATAATAATAATAATAATAATAATGTGTTCATTAATGTTAACACTAATGTTGTATACGTATTCTGTAAACTGACTCATTCCACATCATTTCATTAAAAGAATCATTCAGATGATCCATGGAACATGTAATTAGCTAACTAACTAACTGTTGATGAAAAGCTCTTGGGTTTCCGACCAGGTGAGAATGTTAAAATATCATGACATTTAAAAGTGTGTCACACTTATCATCATCTGGCAAAATGTAGAGATATTGTGGCTGTCATAATATTAATGCCCCCTCCACCTGGCTGTGGGCAGCGTGGTAGACCTTTGCATCTTAATTGGAAGACATGTCTTTGCTGTTTGGTTGACATTGTCATTTCTTTGAAGATATCTGAAGAACATCTAAGCTGCCTAACAACTATGTTGAAGTGTGTTCAGACTTGATCTCCATTTGAATCTGAAAGGGTGTCTTTGTTACCAAAGAAAGTCTTGGGGCACCTAGCTAATGGTGATGGAGTTCATCCTGATGCACAGAAAATAATAGCAATCACAAATTTTCAGACTCCTTGACACATTCATGATGTGAGAAGTTTTCTCAGAATATGCCTGTACTACTGGCAATTCATAAAGGACTTCTGTACCAAGGTATACCCGTTGCAAGAACTACTGAAGAAAGACACCAAATTTTCCTGGATCGAGGTGCAAGAAAGATGTCCTTAAGGAGGCTGTAAGTCAACGGGCACAGTGTCACATAGTGTGACAGCCTTGAGAGTGACAGCCCTGTGTCGTCTGCTGTTGAGTAATAAATATAGTGGAATGTTGTGATGTGATTGCCAAGCAACACATATAAGTTCAGACTGAGCAGGTGTTGCAGGGAATTTTCGATGAGGGGAGAGGGAGAACTGAGGAACTGCTTGGCAACAGTGTGCTAAAATGGTGAGATTCTGGCTGTATTTGTTCCTACAAAACTGTCTCCATGATTGTACCACTTATACAAAATAAATTGCTCTTATTGACAGTTGTGTTTAAAATCATTTAACAACTATGACAATGATGACTAACACGTTGTCTGTGTACAGAATGTAGCAACTCTTAACACATGAAATCTGCTAACAAATGAATATGTGTGGAATTAGGGTAAATTAAACTACCTCTTTATTATAAACAAGAATCTTAGATTACTAATGCTGTGCGTGAAAAAACAAAGTTATCCATAAACAAGTGAAGAAGCTACTCTCTGCATGGATAGTTTACAGTAATATTTAATTGTCTGTGTTCATTTAATGAGAAATTGCACATTCATATGTGTGAATAAGACATTTAAATAACACATGAAATCCAGCATGGAATGTAAAAATATTGTGAAAAGGAAAGTTGCTACTCACCACATAGCAGTGCTGCTGAGTTGCAGATAGGCACAACAAAAAGACTGTCACAAATAAGCTTTCAGCCAACAAGGCCTTTGTCAAGAATAGATGACAGACACATGTACACACACACACACACACACATACACACGCACGTGCACACACACAAACACGGACATGCAAATGCTAGTGACAGTCTTTTTGTTGAGCCTATCTGCGACTCAGCATCTCCACTATATGATAAGTAACAACTTTGCTATTCATAACATTTTTTAAATAACATAGTGGGGAACTGACAAAAAAGAGTAAAGGAGCACTTTCGACTAGCGATTGGTGTTCCGGTTTGTGCAATGTTGAAAATTTAATAAGAAAATGTATTATATGACATGTAAATGAAATGAAACTACATTTAAATGAACTTTGCTAAACTATATGATGTATTTACTGGGAATATTTAGAACTTGTAAAATGATTGTATAAACAAATGATGTTCAGGCATGTAGAGAATCATTTGATCTAGGTAGCGTGTCACATGATATAACTGAGGAAAGAGTGTGCATGGCTGGTATCTGGATCTTTTTCCAGTGGGAGCTGCTGAGTTAAGGTTAGTTGAGTAGACAGAATACTGCTTGTGCTCAAGTGTGTTCTGAATAAGGTGTATGTATGCGTATTTGGAAGTTAAGTCAGCCTGTATATCATTTGGTTGTTTTGAGACTGTTAAACTGTGTTGACTGAATTTATGGAGTTCAGGGAAGTTATGCAGTCTGATTGAATTTCAGTGCACTATGCAATGATTTTGGTTTATGAGTAGTCATTTCCTGCAACTACTCTGTTCATTCTGCTAAAACAGTTATTTCTAATTTCATCTGTACCAATGTGGATAGTATTATCCTGTGTAGGGCCATCACTCAAAGTAAATTTGTCTTCTGTGAATAAATCAACAGTAAAACTCAAAGGTGCTGTAATCCTGCATTATTATCCTGTGGGGTTATTACCTTAATTCCCAGTTATTTAATTATTTCTATTTATTCATTTTACATACATATACCATTCACTGACTGCTTTCATAGACTCCTGATGATCTTTAGTTGCTTACATGTGGGCATAATGCAGCAGTATACAACAGAACCCCTGTGTGGATGAGCCATATAGCAGTTTTCTTCAGTTGTACACTTGCCCACTGGTGAATGGGTACCTTCACATGGTTAACTAAGCCTATGTACACTGCAAGGCGCTAGCATCTTCTTCAGTTCTAGCATTGTATGATGAGAAAGCTGAAGCAGAACTTCACATTAATGCTAGTGGTTTTGGGATAGGGGTAGTCCTAGTAAAAATTTTCGAAGGAGCTAATAAGGTGATAGCTGATGCTTCCAGAAAGTCCAAGAAGTTCTCTACAACTGAGAGGTAGTGCTTTGCAGTTGTTTGGGCCATCAACAAGTTCCTGCCATATTTATTTAAAAAACCTTTCAGTGTTGTGATGCATCACTGTTCTCTATGGTGACTAGCCAGAGGTGTAACTCTAGCAAGCATCTGCAGTAAAATACTGCATGTGCACTAGGAAACCAAATACTAGCAAAGGGCCCTTCTCAAGACCAAATGACTAAAAAACTCAGACCTTCAGTTCTTGTTTGCCAACAAAATGTAAAAGTAAGTAACTTAATTAAAAGTGATTACTTGTCAAAATTTGTTTTAAGTAGGAATACTGACATGGTTATAATCCAGGAAACCCACGCATCAAATGGAGAAGAACTTCATAAAAGTGGAAGGATATATGGCTATGAGCTTATTGGTGCAACTTACCACAATGTTTATGATGTTGCTACTTACATTAGAGCTAGCACTGATTATGCGCATCTAATCTCAGCAAATAAAGCTGATGTAATTTGTAATGTTTCAGTAGAGCTTGTAGAGCTCACTATCCATAATGTCTCAAACCACCTAATGTAGAGTGGCCACCAAATGTTCTGCCAATTACAGTCCATCCATGAGTATATACTGGTGATTTTAACAACTACCATGACCAGTGGAAGTGTGCATGGAATAGTGACTGTGGTAAGTAACTTATTGACTGAGCTGAAAAAACAACCTTTACCTAGTTTTTGAGCCAAGGATTTAGAGACATTTTGATTAGCTGTGTGGCAGAGAGGCTTTAACCCATACCTCTGTTTTCTCTCCCATGATTATAAAGGTCAGCCAATTCCTACATCAAGAAAAGTCTTGTCAGGCTTCCCACATAGCCTACACAGACCTTTTATTCTCAGTATTGGCTTGTCCATCCCTCTGGTTAAGGCAGTGCCACAACCTAGATGGAATTTTAGAAAGGCAAACTGGCAGGGTTTCTTGGGCCACCTGGAAAAATATATTTGCTTCATTCCACCAGAACCCTAGACTGCCACCATTTTGCTTGAGCTGTTCTTGGATCTGCTAAGAAACATATTCCTCGTGGATATAGGAGAGAACATATCCCAAGATAGGATGAGAGATGTGACTACCTACATGAACAGTTTAACAAAAGTGGAGATAATGAAAATCTCGGTGAACTTCTTTTTAGTCTTCTACATCTACATCGATACTCTGCAAATCACATTTAAGTGCCTGGCAGAGGGTCTTGATATTGCAAGGAAAGTTTGCTGGTCTCAGACAGTAGGAAACTTGAATTTCAAATATTCTGGTAGATAGGCTTGGTTGTTGCTCTGTAAATTGAGTGGCTTCTTTAATAAACCTGGTCAGAAACCTCGTGACTCACTTCTTCTCTATTGCTTTGAAGACAGAAACATTTCCCAAGGAACTGAAAAATACAAAAATTGTGACAATCTTAAAACCTAACAGATCAGTGGATCTCCTCCAGAGCTTTAACCAATTTTCCTGCACAGTTGCAAGTATGAGCTCTTGGAAAGATTTATTTACAATAGAATTAGTGGTTGTATTTTAGAACACATTGCAATGGAATAAGTGGAATTTAAGCCTCGCCCTAGTTGCAATGGCCAGGTACTAGCACTGACAACTTTCATACAGGCCAATTTCCAGCAGAAACTAAAAACATCTGTGCTCTTTATCAACCTTATGGCAGCATATGACACCACCTGGAGGGAAGGGATGATTTACAAATCACTGAAAATAATTAAATCCCAAACAACAGCACCTCGTATTAACAACATGATAAGGAATTGATACTTTCAGGTTTTCTTGGGTGAAAATAGAAGCTCAATAAGGAAACTAAATAATGTCCTGCCATAGGACTCAGTTCTTGCACCTCTCCTGTTCAGCCTTTATGTTTCTGTCCTTCCAAGAACACCTTCAAGGAAATTCGGCTGTGCATATGAGACTGCTCTGGCTTGTCAGTCAAAAGAGCTTGTTCGGTTAGAGGGAGCACTAACAGTGGACTTAGCGGCCCATAACTCATATTTTAAAAAATGGAGTCTGAAGCCCAATGCCGGTAACAGTGAGGTTTGTGTGTTTCACCTTAACAACAAACAAGCTAACACTGAGCTCAAGGCGCAATTTGACAGCAATATTCTCCATCAGAACAAGTACCCTAAGTATCTTAGCATCACACTCAATCACATTCTATCTTGTAAAAAAAACAACTGGAGACCACATTGATCAATATAAAAACCCACAGCAACATCATTCAGAGGCTGTGTGGCACAACCTGGGAGGCTTCTTTGGAGACTATCCATACATTGGCTCTTGCACTGTTTTTTCGGCTGTAGAGTATTGTGCTTCAGTTGTTACACCAACCTTATCGACGTGCAGCTCACCAATATGATGTGCAAGATTACTGGTACAGTTGGAATAACTCCTGTCTCTTGGCTCGCCCCATCCCCCCTTCCCCCTCCCCAAACAATATCTACCCACCACATATTTGCAGAACTGTGACTCTGCTTTGCTTAGAGATTACCACAGTATACAGCAGAATAAAGAACTATGTAATCATTACAACATATCTGCCTTATGAAGAAATAGGTTTTGTTCAAGACATCCACCACTACTGTATGTTGAACAGCTAGCTACAACTAATACCAAACCAAGAGATAACTGGAACAAGAACTGCCAACACATTGAAAATTACCAAGAATGGGAATGGTTTGAGAAACATAACTGTGGTACTCTGGATGTCGAACTTGACAGTAAACTGTGGGTCAAATTAAATAGAATTGACACCAGATTTGGTCAGTGCTCTGACTCATTCTGTAAATAAGATATTCTGGAGTCTCTGAGTTGTGACTGTGGCACACTGAAACAATCTGTCAGACGTATAAGAGAAGATTGCATCCTACAGTGCTATAAGTGCGCATGAAATGATTTTATCTACACCATCGTCACAGTGGTGGAATGGATAAGAAACCTAGATATCATTATTAAGTCGATTTATTTTTATTTTATGCAATGACATTCATTCCATATTATAAATTACGACATGTGTGTGCCATACAAATGATGATGATGAGCCTGAAGAAGCTATCATGTTGGCTGGTGAGATGAGCAGTGAGGTGTGTGAGACGGGCAGAAAGTAAGTGTGCTAGATATTTATATTTCTTAGGAAAAAATAGGAAAAAATGTATTTGGAAAAAAAAAAAATTGTACAGGCTACTGTTGATACATATGTAGACTATTCTTGCACATAATTGCTATCTGATCAATGCATATTGTGAGATGTGGCATAAGCTTCTTTATGCCATCCCTCAAAGAATTCTCCTGCCGTCTCCTTCCCCCACTTCAGAACCTATTTTTGCACCTGCTTGTTGGTGAAAAATTTAACTCCACTCATATATTCCTTCAGGGAGATGGAAAGAAAATAACCTGAAGGTGCCGGGTCAAGGGAATATGGGGAGTGGTTCAAAACATCCCAACCAAATGAGTCCAAGAACTCCTTAATGGTTGAGGCTGTGTGAGGATGGGCGCTGTTGTGCTGCAAGTAGTATTCCCCATCTTTTGTTTTGAATTCTCCTTTTCGGTTTTTTGAGGGTCTTGCAATATCATTGTGCATTAATGGTCTCCCTTTGAGGCAAAAATTCAAGCAAAATGAAGCCTTTGGTCCAAAAACGCTGAGACCATGATTTTTTTTTGCCAAAAATTGTGATTTTTCAGTGGTTTTGTTGGTGGAAAATTGATGAGACACCACTGTGGTGATTATCTTTTTGTCTCAGGCATGTAATGAACCACCCACATTTCTTCTTCAGTCACAGTAGAGCTCAGAGAATCATCACCTTCCAATTCAAGTCAGTCAAGAAACTCATGAGTGCTGTTGATCCAGTTTTTCTTGTGCTGCTCTGTGAGCTGTTTTGGGACTCATCTTGTCCACAGTTTCCAATATCCCAGCATTTCTGTGAGTGTCTCATAGAAGAAAGTTGTGGAAACACTGCAGAAATTTCATCCACTCTCAATTGGCAGTCTTTAAGAACAGTTCCCTTGATTTTTTGTACCAACTCATCAGTCAAAATGGAATATCTCCCAGTCGTATATTCATCATGAACATTTCTTCTGCCTCCATTAAATTCCATGCACCCCTTAAACACACTTTTTCTGTTCACAACATCTTCACCATGAACTATTTTGACTCTCAAAAAAAACTTTGGTAGTGTTAATCCTTTTGTGAGTAGGAAGCAGGTCACAGTACGTGGGTCCGCAGCTCGTGGTCGTGCAGTAGCATTCTCGCTTCCCACGCCCGGGTTTCTGGGTTCGATTCCCGGCGGGGTCAGGGATTTTCTCTGCCCCGTGATGACTGGGTGTTGTGTGCTGTCCTTAGGTTAGTTAGGTTTAAGTCATTCTAAGTTCTAGGGGACTGATGACCATAGATGTTAAGTCCCATAGTGCTCAGAGCCATTTGAACCATTTGTCACAGTACGTGGCTCGCACTGGCAGTTTTCTTACTGACGTCTTTCATGCAACTGGATGCTGCAACATGAATTTACACATTACCGTTTGCCTGTGATACTCACTCTGGTCATGGTATCCTCTTCTACCTCTCATTGTTACCAACACTCAAAAAGCAAAAGTCCACAGCCCATTATGGTCACAGTATACTTACTTTCTGAATATACATTGCATGAAAATGGATGCAAGTACAAGGATGCTAGCTGCCTTTCATGGGGATCCCTTGGCAGAAAGCAGAAGTGTGGACAAAATACCAGTCACTGCTGCATTATGTGATGGTATTTCTGAATAGGGGGAGGATCTTGCATTGCTGAAAACCATAGAAGTATTGAAAAAATGTGAAACCTATCAAAGGAGGATTACAATTAATAAATGGAACATTATATGGGAGACTATGATCTGATAGGAAGAGTTCCTGAAGTATTTCGATGATGCTCCAACATCTGCTCACCTGGTATTCGTGAAGACTCTAGACAAAATCACATGCTGGTGCCTCTGGCCACATGTGTACCAATCTGTTAAGCGCTATGTGAGCCACTGTAAGGAATGTTAACAACAAAAGCACCTGCCACAGTTACCTCAAGGGCATCTCGTAGCAATCTCACCTGCAGCAGCACCATTCTACCAAACTGGAATCGACCTCTGCAGGTAGTTTCCAAAGTCGACACATGGGAATCAATGGATAACAGTTTGCACTGAGTATCTTACTGGTTATTGTTGTAAACAAACCTGTGTCGACTGCTGAAGCTCCAGGAACTGAAAAGTTCCTTATTGAAGACATTATTCTGAAACACAGAATACCCTGTGTGATGATCCCTGCTCATGGAAAAGCTTTCCAGTAAAACTAGTATCAGAGAAAATTTCATGGTGTGACATCATCCAGAGGATTACTACCTACCATGAACTACTACCTACCATGCACAGATGAACATTCTCACAGACCAATTCAATAAGATATTGGTAGATAAGCTTCCAATGTACATTGATGTCAACAGAGATTTGGATACAATACTTCTCATCATGACATTCGCATACAACACAGTGAATCAAGTCACACTGTCCTTTCTGCTCCAAGGTCACAAGGACAAAATAACAGTGCTTACACTATTCTTGTTTCCACCTGATGATACTCAGGTGCCAATGTGAAATACCTCACACTGGAACAGAAGAGACAAAGCACCTGGCTTGAATCCAGACCCTGAACATCCAGGACAAAGACCAAGAGCACTATAATTCCAAGCAGTGCCCAGTGAGTTACAGCATGGGAGACTTAGTACAGATATTTATACCTCTGCAGAAAGTGAGACTATTGGAAAAGTTACTTGAGAGCTACTTTGGGCCATATCATATGCTTCGTTCCTTGTCAGAAATCACATATGAAGTTGGGGATTATGATCCTTCATCAAGAAAACAAAGGCGCATACATGTCATCCGTATTCTCCAGATGAGGTTATACTCGGCAGTTGAAAAACTATGATGGGAGAGGTTACCTTCAGTGCTGATCATAGAGAAGAACATGACCAGAATGCAAGGATCTGCCAATGCCTTTATACAGAGGGTCGTGGAAAAGATCAAGACACACCTGTAGTCAGCCCCCTGAAACAGTGGGTTGCAGTTTCTCTAGAAGAGGGAACAATACCCTGAACTCTAGTGCATGTGATATAGTGTACTGGTTAGTATGTGCAACTGAATGTTGTGCACAATGTGCAACATGTAATATGTTGTAGCACAACATGCAGCTGTATGTAACATACTTGATCTCTATGACTGCTTGAAACTCATCCCATCTGTATGCTCCACTCCATCACCAGGTTTTCTGAGCTGCAGAGATGCGAGTTGTTCTTTCAACACATTCTCCGCTCCCAAAATCATCCCGGCCTCAACCTACGGTAACCTAATGTCCCACCACCTTCACCCAACTGTTTTCACTCCCTTTGTCCTTTCACCTCCACTCAATTCACCTCTCCTCACCCTCAGTGTGCGTCGCTCTCTGCTCACACATTCATCAGTCTTTTCCCCTTCTTTGTTCCTCTCCTTTCCAATCCTCATTTTCCCCCACCACTCCTTCCCCCACAGCCTCCCAGCACTACACCTGTCAGCCCTGTCCTGCCACCTCTAGTCTCTGCACACTCTGCCAGACAGTGCCACTTCCTCTTCACTCACCCACACCCTGTTACCCCTCCCCCTCCTCTGCCGTGTTCTAACTTGTTGATCCCATTCAACATTTTCCAGTTTCAGTCAGGTCAGAGTGGCTAAAGGAAGCAATCGTGTGAGTATGAGGTGTGCTTGCTTGTGTGAAAGTGTGTGTGTGTGTGTTTCTCTTTTCTAAAGAAGATTTGGATGAGAGCTTATGTGTAACAGTCTTTTCGTTGTGCCTGTCTGCAATTTAATGTGTCATCTTTACAGTGAGTAGCAATCTATCATTTTCATAACAACAATGTAGAAAAAGACAGATTGTTACTTACTGTAAAACAGTCATGTTAAGTTGCAGACAGACACAACTAAAAGACACTTATAAAGCTTTTGGCCATAGCCTTCATCAGCAAAAGAGAAACACACACCATTCATACGCACAAGGAAGCATTCATGCACACATGACCACCAACTCCAGCACCCCGAGCTGGAATGCCTGAGTAGTAATTTGTCTTTTCCTACATTGTTGATATTTCTACCTGTAGTATCCTTTTCATAATATTGTTGTATCAATTTGGTCCTTCACAAGGTCTATCAGTGCAGATTTTGTAATGCTGAGTCAAAATTGTGAATTGTGATTTATTAGTCTCATAACATATACTTACAAATCATGTGATTATGGTACAGGAGACACGTCAAAAATGATACACTTTGCTGTATGTAGCTAGAGTATAAATATTCGTGCACACACCCATCTCTGTACCCTCATATTGTGCTGGCTGGATACACATCATGTGAGTGGTCTCCTTTACTTATAAATTATTTGCATTCTACCAGAATTCTCCTACGTATTCATACTTACTTTATCTATTTATAAAGACAGAATAGGCCTTTGCCTCATTAAAATTCAATGTTTTGTGAGATTTATGATAATTTTAGTGAAATCTGGGATATTACAGAAAGAGCAGTTCTGTAGTTTTTGTGGCATGTCTACTCTCTTTTTTATAAAGTAGAATAATTGCTGCATTGTTTCAGTTTTTAGAAATTGTCTTCTTCTGCAGACATTTTGATATCCTTTTGTGTTACTTTTCCTTCTCCTTTAGTAATCTGCACTGAAATGCCAGAATTTCCAGGTGTCATTCCTTTCTTCATATCTCTAATCTCTTTACACAACTCATCTGGCATCAATTCTAAAATATGCTGATCTTTATTATTAACCATCTGAATTTCTGATTCCCTCGAACTATATTTCTAATTCCCTTGATCTATACAAACATTTAAAGAAGTCGTGGAACACTTCCGGGTCATTCCATATCAAATTAACCAATAAAAAATAAATTTTACACCCACCTCCTTAGATTTTCATGAAATTTGGCTCAAATGGTTCTAATACCATCCTGACAACACCTGCAATTTTTTTTTTTTTTTGCTGTATCTCTTACAGAGTTTTTTTTATAAATTTTTAAAGTTTTTATGTTTTGCGTTTTCTGAACCTTCGGAAATGGTCAGTTTAATTTGTATTCAAAACTTTAAATTTGCTTATCTTAAAAACTCGTTTAGATAACATCATGAATTTTTGCAGCAAGTTTATTTATTATACATATTTGAAGATAAAAATGATGCTATTAAAATATATTAATATTTTCTATGAAGAAAAAAATATATATATGTATTTTTTCTTTTTTTTAACGGATGTTTTGTTTTATAAGAATTGCAATATCTCGAGTCTCAGACCTGATAGAATGCTCAAATTTGTTTTAATTTACTCTTAAACATATAGGCTACTTGATAAAACAAAAATAATGATGCCTTTTTAACATGTTTATTAATTATAGTAGATTACATTAGAATTATGTACAAAGATAGTTTACTTACGGCACTTATGTATAACCCAACTGATTGCTTGAAACATTGAATTTTTTGAGTAATTTTGTCTTTTTAATAAACATTAATGCTGATTCAAACTGTTTTTCCACTTCATCCAAGAGCTTTCAGTTCTTTTGATACAGTCTTTTTTGAAGTAATACATTCTCCCAGTGCCGCTTGATTGAGGTGCGTCTACTACACAGACTATGTGTTCCAAAGGCACTATGCAGGAATCTTCTCTCTCAGGCCAATAAAATGATGCAGCGGGTCCTGAAGGATGTAGAAATAGAATTTCTGCATCTTCTTCATCATTGAATATTGTTTTTACCAGTCCAAAGTACCAGTTACCATCATAATTTGCAGCCACATAGCAATTTATGGATGGTTCAACACGAGCCCAATCAGAAGAAGAATGGAAAGAAAAGACTAAGGAGGGTTTTACACTATCTGTAGTCCTTCTAATTTCAAGGTTGTTTGTTGGAAGTGGTTTGAAGTTATGAAAACTTCTAGTTCCAGGAATGGTTCGGGTTGCTGAAAAACGTTTTTCTAGTTTTAACCGTAGCAAATCAGCTTCTTTTTTGTCAATAAAGTGAAAATAAATGTTTTCAATATTTTTTTCACAAAACTTATACATATCGATTGCTGTCATTATTTGTTCTTTGTCTGAAAGCTATAGACTGGCTTTCCTTAAAATTCTTTTAATAGTTCCTCCTAGGCCATCACAAATTGACTTCCCATGACTTGTTGCAAAAAAAGAGTGTTGGGCCTTCAAATTAAAGTCTCTCAAGTGTTCAGTCAAATTTTTAAAACTGTTTCTATTTTTGTACTGCCCAGCACAACCATCTGTAAAGTAGTGAACTGAGTCAATGTCAGTATGATGTAATGACAGTCACTTTGTAATTTCTTTTTGTACAAAGTTAACAAAACCAGTGTCATGTTCTTGGTCATCACTAATAAAACAGTGGTTGGAAACAAAAACATTGTTTTCCTCATTTCTTAGAAAAACTCCAACTGGGTGTAGAGTACAACCACCTCTATTCCAGTGGTAACTTTGGATCTCATTTTGTATAACAAAGGAATAATTTTCACTGAAATCCATCACAATAATTGCTGTTTTGGGTGGTGGGTCTTCTTTCAATCTTTTAAAGGCTGCTGATTGGGATTTTGGTATAAACGAGTGTGGGGTGAGCTTTTCCAATGACCTAACCAATAAAGAAATATAGTCTTCAACACTGATAGACTGTTTGATCATTTCTGCCCTGTCTGTGTTAACCCACTGACTGATTACAATTTCTTCTTCTAAATCATAATCTTCACTTAGTTTTTCAGTTAAGTACTCTGTTAGTGCAGTATTTGCAGGACAGCTGTTGCAATGATGTAGCATGCAGTTTTGGTTTTCTGTGTTGCACACAAGCATCTTAATTAGGTCTTTATAAGATCCTTCAATTTTCACAGCATCCAGTAATAGTTTAACATTCTGGTGGATATTTCATACACATACAGTGTGTGTGCCTGCAGCACCAGCAAGGATACACCATTTAGGTCTCAAGAAACAAAATTTTGAAAATCCTACTTCTACCTCGGGATTCTCCCATTTGAAAGAATAATAGAGTTCTCTCAAGTTACACAAAATGAGTCTTTTTTGCATGTACACATTTTTTTGAACACTTACTTTGTCTTTTGTTCCAGGTAGCACTCTGGAACTTTCATCCTTTTCATAAAAATCTGTTACAAGTTTTACCTTTTTTTGGACCAGGAGTTTCCAAAATACCCTTTTCAGATTTTAGCTTTCTAGCTTGTCGCACCATGTACTCACTTACATTAAATTCTTTCATCACTTTATGTCGAGTCCAAGAATCTGGAGCCAAGGTCAGAATCTGGATTTTTCTAGACCTCCCAACAGATGAAATCTTCTCTTTCATAAGAGAAATCATTACATCAAAATCCTTTGCTTTCTCAACCACACTTTTATCTTCTTCGTCATCATCAGAACTTGGTGCATCATATTTTAATGCTTTTGAAACCGCCTTTTTTGCAGTCTTTTCAATACTGCTAACCTTCCTTTTAAAATAAGACCCTTTACTTTGTTCTGACAAGACATGAAGCTTTTTCGGTGTTAAACTTAAATAATCAAGAGCAATGTTTGTTTGTACGAGGGATTCATTTCTGGATTCCAATGATTCTAATTCAACCATGACTTCATCTTCTGTTTCACTTTCATTGACTTCAACTCTTAATTTTTCCTCACAAAAGATACGGCATGTTGAGCAAAGCGTTTGTCCAGGTTTTATGCTAATATTTTTTGTCAGTAATTGTTTAGAAAGATCCAAGCCTACACTTCTCAACGATTTTTTGATGGGCTTTTTGTGTTTTTTAATGGGTCTACACATGTTGTTTGATACTTTTCAAAAACATTTAAAAAGTAGTAGCTGTGGTGTGAACATATATTCTTAAATTCACACTGATTAATTCCAGATCGTAAGTGGATCAAATCTTTTTCTTCCTCACTCAATTCTGATACCGGTTGTAACTTTTTTGAAGGTGTGTAGGTTGTTTGGAAACAGTCAGATATTTTAAATAACCCTACACTACAGGTTTGAATATCTGACATACTGATTTCACTTTTGGTCTGATTACTGTTCTGGTTACTTTTGTAGGATATTGTAAAAGAATCTCTGTAAACTAAGCAACAGTACTTACTGAGAGTTCGAATAAACTTAATAAAATACTATCCAAGCACTATTTAACACTGTAATAATTTTTTACTTCAAAACACAGGAGTAACAATACAAAATCCAAGTTTACATTGTTACTCCAAGAAGACAAAAACTTATTTTCGGTGTCTAAGTCACTTGGCATTTTTTATTTTTAAAATATAATTAATATTATTTTAAAAATTAGATAACTATTAAACAGGTTAAAAGCCAACATAATTTTTCTTTTATCTAATAGCCTATACAATTAAGAGTATTTTAAAACAAATTTGAACTTTCTATCAGGTCTGAGACTCTAGATATTGCAGTTTTTGTAAAACTAAACATCCGTTAGCTAAAAAAAAAAAAAATAATAAACTTATAAATTTTTTTTCATTTGGAAGAATTTAATATATCTTTATGGTAATTTTTTTTAACATTTAGATATAATACACAAACTTATTCCAAAATTTCATACTGATATCTTGAGTATTCTTTAATATACAAATTTTTTTAGTTGTGAGGACACGTTTAAGTTACAATTTCCGACTGCTGAAACAAAGCCAAATCTAAAAACTTTAAAAATTTATAAAAAAAAAACTATAAGAGATAGAGCAAAAAAATTTTACAAGTGCTTTCAGGATGATAAAAGAAGTAATTGTACCAAGTTTCATCAAAATCTGACATGGTTGGTGTCAAGGCCTGCCTGGGTGACTTGACATGGAATGACCCTTCCACATTTTTATCTCTGTTAGTTTCCTTGCCATCTTCCATCTTAAATGAGGAGATCTCCATCTCCATCTATACTCTGCAAACCACTTGAAGTGTGTGGCGGAGAGTATGACCTGTTGTACCAATAATCAGGACTTTCTTTTATTCTATTCATGTACAAGTTGCAGGAAGAATGATTGCCTAAATGCCTCTGTGCATGCTGTAATTAGTCTAGTATTGTCTTCACAATCCCTATGGGAATTATAGAGTGTGGTTGTAGTATGTTCTCAGATTTTTCTAAATACATTTAGATTTGTCACTTCAAGTTGTCTCTAGAAAGTTATTTAACTACATTTTCATGGGATAGTTTGCATCTATGTTCAAGCATCTGCCAGTTCCATTTCTTCAGCATCTTTGTGAACTCTCCCAAGGGGTGAATAAGCCTGTGACCATTCATGCAGCCCTTCTTTGTATCCATTCAATGTACCATATTAGTTCTATTTGGTAAAAGTCCCACATACTAGACCAATATTCTGTGATGGGTTATGCGAATGTTTTTTATGCAATCTCCTTTGTAGACTGATTGCATTTCCCTAGTATTCTGCCAGTGAACTGCAGTCTGCCACCTGCTTTATCTATGAGTAGCCTATTTCATCATTCCATTCCACATCCATACAAACTGTTATACCCAGTATTTCAATCAGTTAACTGATACCAACTCTGACTCACAATGTTATGGTCATGGGACACTACATTTGTTCATTTTGTGAAGTGCACAGTTTTACATTTATGAACATCTAAAGCAAGTTGCCAATTTTTGACCACTTCAAATATTATCAGGATCTCACAGAATGCTTGTGCAGCTCCTTTTAGAAAGTAAACCTTTATAGATAATTTCATCATCTGTGAAAAGTATGAGGTTACTGTTAATATTGTTGGCAAGGTCATTACTATACAACGTGAATGGAAATGCACTGAACAAACTTCTTTGGGGCACACTCAAAGTTACTTCTACATATTTTGGTGACTCTCCATCCAAGATAAACTGCTGCATCCACCATACAAAAAAGTCCTCAGTCGAGTCACAAGTTTCATTTGCTATACCAAACAGTTGTACTTTCGACCATAAGTATAGATGTGGCACTGAGTGAAGAGCATTTTGGAAGTCAGGGAATACTGCATCTGACTGACTGCCTTGATCTGTGACTTTCAGTGTGTTATGTGAGGAAAGTGCAAGTCATGTTTCACATGATCTGTGTTTTCAGAATCCATGCTTGTGGTCCCAAATTATGTCATTTGATAGATACCTCATTACATTTGAGCTTAGAATCTATTCTAAGGTTGGATTTTAAGGATACTGGATTATAGTTTTGTGGCTCACTTCTGGTACCCCTCTTGTAGATGGGTGTGGCCTGTGCTTTCTTTCAAATAATAGGTGCGGTTTTTTGTTTGAAGATTTTACAGTATATAATCATTAAAGTGGGCTAACTCAGATGCAAATTCATTATAGAATTTGATAGGGATTGCATTGGGTCCTGGAGCTTTTTTCAGTTTTAACAATTTCAGCTGTTTCTCAATGTCACTGACACTAATATCTATTCCACAAATTTTTTCAGTGGTGTGAGAATTAAAGTGGGGCAATACTCCTGGATTTTTCTTTGCAAAGGAAAGCAAGATGTATGAGACAGGTGAAATATCATCAGGCTTCAAGAAGAATATAATAATTCCAATCCCAAAGAAAGCGGGTGTTGACAGGTGTGAAAATTACCAAACTGTTAGCTAAATAAGTCATGGCTGTAAAATGCTGACATGAATTCTTTATAGACAAATGGAAAAACTGGTAGAAGCAGACCTTGGGGAAGATCCGTTCAGATTCTGCAGAAAAGCTCGAATCCATTAGGCAGTACTGACCCTATGACTTATCTTAGAAGATAGATTAAGGAAAGGCAAATCTATTTTTCTAGCATTTGCAGACTTAGAGAAAGCTTTTGACAATGTTGACTGGAATACTCTCTTTCAAATTCTGAAGGTGGGGGTAGTCAAATACAGGAAGCAAAAGGCTATTACAATTTGTACAGAAACCAGATGGCAGTTATAAGAGTCGAGGGGCATGAAAAGGAAGCAGTGGTTGGGAAGGGAGTGAGACAGGGTTGTAGCCTATCCCTGATGTTATTCAATCTGTGTATAGAGCAAGCAGTAAAGGAAACAAAAGGAAAATTTGGAGTAGGAATTTAAAACCATGGAGAAGAAATAAAAACTTTGAGGTTCACTGATGACATTGTAATTCTGTCAGAGACTGCAAAGGACCTGGAAGAGCTGTTGAATGGAATGGACAGTGTCTTGAAAGGAGGATATAAGATGAACATCAACAAAAGCAAAACGAGGATCATGGAATGTAGTCGAATTAAGTCGGGTGATGCTGAGGGAATTAGATTAGGAAATGAGACACTTAAAGTAGTAGATGAGTTTTCCTATTGGGCAGTAAAATGATTGATGATGGTCGAAGTAGAGAAGATATAAAATGTAGACTGGCAGTGGCAAGAAAAGCGTTTATGAAGAAGAGAAATTTGTTAACATCGAGTATAGATTTAAGTCTCTGGAAGTCTTTTTTTAAAAATATCTGCATGGTGTGTAGCCATGTATGGATGTGCAACATGGATGATAAATAGTTTAGACAAGAAGAGAATATAAGTTTTTGAAATGTGGTGCTACAAAAGAGTGCTGAAGATTAGTTGGGTAGATCACGTAACTAATGAGAAGGTACTGAATAGAATTGGGGAGAAGAGGAATTTGTGGCACAACTTGACCAGAAGAAGGGATCAGTTGGTATGGCATGTTCTGAGGCATCAAGGAATCACCAATTTAGTATTGGGGGGCAGTGTGGAGGGTAAAAATTGTAGAGGGAGACCAAGAGATGAATACACTAAGCAGAGTTAGAAGGATGTAGGGTGCAGTATTTACTTGGAGGTGAAGAAGCTTGCACAGGATAGAGTAGCATGGAGAGCTGCATCAAACCAATCTCTGGAAGGAGGCCATAACAACAACAACAACAACAAAAGAACATTTGTAATCAGAGTTAAGCATTTCTGCTTTTGCTTTGCTACCCTCAGTTTTATTTCCTGTCTTATCTGTGAGTGACTGGGCACTGAGTTTGGTGCCATTAACAACCTTACTAATACTAATGTACTAACTTTCACGTTAGTTCCATTTGGTCCTCGCCAAACCAGTTTTCAATTTTTTTTTTTTTTTTTTTCTGCAAGTATACGTTAGGAAAAAGCATGTTGTTCTTCTCAGCAAATTCTACTAATTTACATGCTCTCTCATTCCTTGTATCACATCAGAAAATTCCCACAGGAAAATTGTTTTTAAGGGGAGCCGGAGGAGCTTATGCTGCCCATGTTAAAATCACTGAGTTTGAGGAACATTTATGAATAAACTACCAAATAGAAAAATTTGAATTTTTTTTTACATATAGAGTGGTTTAGCATTGCAGTTATGACAGAGGGATTTTGGAGTATCTTTTTTAGTTTCCTTCCAATTATTTTTTTTATGAATGACCCAAATTTTTTTACAAATAATTGCTTTATAATTAAACTGAAATAAAACTACTGAACATATTGCCAAATGGCTGTGTTACAATGTAAGTTTGACCACTAGGATCGCTGTATAAAAATTTCATCTCTCTAGCTTGAGTGGATTTTGAGAAAATGTTCCTTATATTCGAAAAATTCTAATTTACAGGAAATGGCTATCAAAGTTTCTCAATACATTCCTGCACTATAGGATGGATTATCAGGGTCTTCTTCTTCATCCTCCAAAAGCTTCCTCTTCTGTCTTCTTTTCTGGCCTGTTGTTCCATCATACTTCATATGCCTTTCTCTTCTTTCTGCTCCTCTTATCCTTTCTCTGTCAGTATTTCTTAGTGCTCGTACAGTGTTCACCCCAGCTGTAAATCCTAATGCCTTCAGAACTTCACACTTCACACTGTTCCCTTGGTTGTAGGTTGCTATTGCATCATAAATGACAAAGTGGAGTGTTTTTATGCTTAGAAACACCCATTTAGGAATCACTTTCCAAATCAAATTGTTTACGCTCTCATTAGGATTCTGCGTCTTTCCATGTAGACATTTGTGTAACAATTCTGGCTGTGCTAAGTCATGAAAAATTGGTTTTATTGCATTTATCACAGCTGCTGGCAAACCATGTTTGTGATCATAGTCCTTTTTTGCATTATATTTGCACCAGGAATCTTTTGGGCACAGGCTGTGTTGAGGGTATTCATTGGAAGAGGCAGCAGCAGACCCTTTTCCAATGGATCGAAGACCATACACAAGTCGAACATTCACATCAAACACTCTAGATCGTCCATTTTCACCAAAGAGACTGGCATGTGAATTGTAGAAAGTCACTTGATACTTGCAACATGCACAGATTATCTTCATCTCACAAGCTAAACCAAAGTGCTTTGTTATCTCTAGTCCCACTCCTAAACTTGAACACATTTTGCACAGAACACTTTCTTTCAGCACAGAAGATAATAATCCAATATTCAGTACTTCGTTAATATCATCACTGTCACTAACATATTCACGAAATCTGTCACTTCCACCAGTCAGCTTCTTGCTAGAAGATGTCACAGGGCTGTGGCCGGCCATGTGTTGCTTAGCAGAAGAATGCACTGTTTCAGTAATTGTAGTATCGCAACTTGGTATTAGTGTTAATTTTCTTTTCCCTACGTTCTTCCTCTTCTTATATACACGGTTACTAAAATGTGGCATCGTAACCAGAACAACGCTTTACACAAGAAGTATAATACTACCAACAACAGGCGCAACACTGAACTAATTCGAAATGGTAAACAGCAAAGAGACAATGTTCCGCGCTCTTAGCGCTTCATTTGTCACAGCCAACCCTTGCACACTCACTGTATGCGTAACATAAGGCGCTGTATGCGTAACAGGCCGAAAAAATCCCAAGCAGTTCGCCAGGAAGTCACGAGAGGGTGTTAGATGCATTCAGCGGCCGCCCATTTCCTCTGCAGGCGTGGGGGCAAAATGGTAATAACTCCACTTCTAGGGCGAGTAGAATAATAATTCAAAGTTTACATTAAAGAGGAATGTTCCAATTAATTTTCAGTAGCAAAACAAAAAAATCGTAATTTTTTGGATTTGACCACCTCCAGCTCCCCTTAATGTTTCGCTCTTCTCTTGTATTTAAATCCCCTAGTTTCACATGGTAGTGAGATTTTCTGTCATTTATCGCCTTCTGCAACTTTTTGTAGAGGACCTTGTACCTCATCAGAATGTGAACTCGTTTGTGCATGGAATATTTTCTGTTTATTTTGAAAACAAGTCTTGCTATTCCCTTCTGAGATACATTTGGAATCTATATTTATTTTTTTAAACTTCTTGTGTTCAATAAATCCCATGCCTGAATTTCCTCCAAGTTCTATTCCTGTTAAGTAAATCACATCACCTGATTCTAATTCAGTTTTATGTTCGGTTTTTTGGTGCACTCCTGATAACCCTACTGTGATGGCAGTAGCTATCAACATATGCATGATCATTAGAATTTCGCACTTTCAGCCATAGCATGGAGAGATTATGCTATTAGAGAAAACACCTGGGCTGCCAAAATGATTGGGGGCACTGTTGCATTGTGTGGAGTCTGTCAGTATGGCAGATGTTTGAAGTTTGGTGCTGCTTCATGGGAGTTAGCAAGTGACAGGTCAACATCACCTGTGAGGAAGGAGCTTATCCAGGAGAGCCTGGTGTGTGTGGTGAGACAGCCATAAGTTACAGGTGCCAGCAGAGAGGTCGTCTGGCAAAAACTATCTGTTCCCACCGTAGTTGGAGCCAATTTAATTGATCACATGGGTCTAGCTCATGACTGATTCTTATTTGGAATTCCTGAGTGATTCTTATTTGGAATTGATGTAGCCCATTATGTCTATGCATTTTGTCAACACCTAGTAACAGTTTCGTGCAGACCTAGCAACACTTTCGTACAGTTACTTGATGTCTTAGAGAATTATGTAAAGAATTTGGTAACTTGTTGTCAAACTGACTAGGGGAAGTGCAGATTGAGGAATATGATACTGAGTTGACTAACAAACTGTTACTTCTCACCCCCTCCCCCCCCCCCCCTCCTCAATGAAAGAGGTTAAACTCACAACAGGTGAAATGTTGGCCAAAAGCTTCATTAGGCCATCAAAATTGCTGTACTCACCACTCATTTTTGTGGTGCGGAAGGGCAGGACGGAGTTCATCCGATAGTGGACTATAGGCAACTAAATAAAAGGGTAGTGCTCCAGTCGATTCTCCTGCCTGATCTTCATTCATGCATTGGGTGGTTTCAGAAGACGAGGGAGTTTACCAGCCTTGACTGTAATCAAGCATATTACCAAATCCTGTTAGCTGAGGTCTTGAAGTCAGAACCACTTTCACCATAGATAATAACCTCTACAAATACAATAGGGTTCCATTCGGGTTATCAACTGGAAATATAACTTAGTTGTATTAGTGAGACTTTGATGAGTACTTAGTACATATTATGGAGGTCCTGCAGTGCCTCAGAGAGGCTTATGTCACCATCAACCTTTCAAAAATGAGTTTTTATCAACCGGAAGTGTGCTTTCTGAGACATATGATTTTTGAGTAGGTGTCAGTATTGACCAGCAATTTACTGAAATCACTCACTCATGCCAATTCCCTAGGAATGCTAGGCACTTGGCTCGCCTCATCGGGACATCAGGATTTTGAGCTTCTTCCAGAAGTTCATACCAAATTTAGCGCAACTTGTGACACCCCTTAATGAACTGAGATAGAAAGGAAAGAAGTTCAAGTGGGGTCGCTCTCAGGAAGGCACCTTTGAGGAATTAAAGTGGCCTTAATGAGAGCACCAGCATTGGTCATGCCTGATTTTGACCAGGAATTCGTCGTACAAACAAATGCATCTACGTTTGGTGTCACTGCAGTCCTGTTACAGGAGCATGTTAGAATGGAAGCACCCTTCGAGGGTATTTGTCATTCTCGAGGCAAAATATTCAGTCTCTGAATTTGAGCTTTTGGTGGTATTATTTGCCATAGTGAAATTTACCTTGAGCGTCATTAGTTTTGACTGGAGAGACCCATATTTTGGTGCTGGTCAGGCCATGGCATACAAGCCGCATAGCATGCTGGGCAGTGTGGTTGTCAGCCTTCCAGTTCATGGTCAGGCACATTTGAGGGACTAAGATCGTGGTGGCCGAGAGGTTCAGCAGAATGTTTGTGAAATGGGAGATGCCCCTAATGGAAGAAGAAGAACCAATTCGACCAGGAGAACAAGATGCTGCAATATTAACTGAGTGCCTGCTGTGCTGTTGTTCAAGGATATGGGGAAGCAACAAGATGCTGACCTTGATGTAAGTCAGTTAATGAAATGGATCCAGGAGGGAATGTATTTAGGCTGTATGTCTTGAAGAGGAATTTTTTTATGCTGTTCCATCAGGAGGGGCTGGGGGTACCAAATTGTGTTACCTAGATTAGATTAGATTAGTTTTTCGTTCCATAGATCCATGGTGAAGCTGAAATAACAATACTAATAGTATGAATATATGCAATACATCATTTGTTTCTATTAAAAAATTTGTTAATGGAGTAGAAGGAGTTGGCCACTAGTAAGTCTTTCAGGCTCCCCCTTTTTGAACTAAAGTAAGTGCTTTTAAGTCCTTGTGCAAATCATTTTTGTTCCTGGTATTGTATGTATGAACTGAGCTGTTTGTTGGAAAAAGAGATATATTATTTAGGACAAATTTCATTAAGGAGTAAATATACTGAGAGGCAGTAGTTAATATATCCAGTTCTTTGAAGAGGTTTGTACAGGACGTCCGTGAATTTACTCCACAAATAATACGTATTACACGCTT
Source organism: Schistocerca americana (assembly GCF_021461395.2). NCBI lineage: Eukaryota > Metazoa > Arthropoda > Insecta > Orthoptera > Acrididae > Schistocerca > Schistocerca americana. The sequence continues at coordinate 279,740,765 of NC_060120.1, forward strand.
TTGGACTCTGAAAACTTTTGTTTGACTTGAAGAGTTACCCCAAAATATTATACCATATGACATTATGGAATGAAAGTAGGCAAAGTATGCAAACTTTTTCATTTTTATGTCGCTTATGTCTACTAACACTTGAATTGCAAATACAGATTTGTTAAGGCGTTTCTGCAGTTCTGTGGTGTGTTCCTCCCAACTGAATTTATTATCAAGTTGTAATTCCAGGAATTTAAAACTGTCAACATCTTCTATCTGCTCTTCTTTATACTTTATGCATATGCTGGGTGGAAACCTCTTACAGGTTCTGAATTGCATATAGTGAGTCTTTTTGAAGTTTAATGTCAGTGAGTTGGCTTTAAACCATTTATTAATATCCATGAAAATATCATTAGCAGATCTTTCTAGAACTACACTTGACATACTATTTATTGCAATACTTGTGTCATCTGCAAACAAAACGAACTCTGCTTCTGGCAGTGTAACTGATGAGAGATCATTAATGTACACAAGAAAAAGCAATGGCCCTAAGATGGATCCTTGTGGGACACCACATGTAATTCCTTCCCATTCTGATGATGACTGATGACTTAATTCACTAGTCCCTTCCATTGACACCCTTTGTTTCCTGTTAGCAAGGTATGACTTGAACCATTTTGCAGCACTGCCCGTGACACCATAGAATTCTAATTTATTTAAAAGGATGTTGTGGTTCACACAGTCGAATGCCTTTGACAAGTCACAGAAAATACCTGCTGCTTGTAACTTGTTATTTAGTGAATTAAGTACATTTTCACGGTAGGTGTAAATAGCCTTCTCGATATCAGAGCCCTTCAGAAATCCAAACTGTGTTCTTGATAATATGTTATTTGTGGTCAGATGGTTGAGAAGCTGCCTGTACATTACTTTTTCTAAAATTTTTGAGAATGCTGGCAAAAGTGAAATCGGTCCGTAGTTTTATGGTATCTCTTTATCCCCTTTCTTGAATAGACGCTTAGCATCTGCATATTTTAGCCAGTCAGGAAATGTCCCAGTTATAATTGACTGGTTACACAAGTAACTTAGAATTGTACTAAACTCACAAGAACATGCCTTAATTAACTTTGTTGATATTTCATCGTAATCACTAGAATGCTTTGTTTTTAAAGATTCTATTATGGAAGTTATTCCTTTTGGTGAAGTGAGTGGCATATTCATGTACCTGAAGCTATTTGTAAAGGCTAGTTTCAGATATTCAAGGGCATTATTTACTGATACTGTCAATCCCATTCTATCAGTAACGGGTATAAAGCACTTGTTAAATAGATTTGCCCATCAGTTACGAATGTGTCATCTACCCTTAGTGCTATTTGCTCCTGTTCCTTTCTGGTTCTACCAGTCTCCACTTTCACTATGTCCCATATTGTTTTTGTTTTGTTACTTGACATTACTATCTTCTTCTCGTAGTGCATTTGTTTAGATGTCTGAATTACTTTTTTTAATATTTTACCGTATTCCTTGTATTTAGCTAAATCATCAGAATTGGAGCTATTCTTGGTCGACAGATACATTTTCCTTTTTGTCTTACAGAAAATCTTTATTCCTTGTGTAATCCATGGTTTTATTATAGACTTCTGTTTAATTTGAGTAACTTTTAGAGAAAAACAGTTTTCAAACATGGTACTGACAGTGTGTTATATTTTTCATTCATGTCATGAGCACTATAAACATCTTTCCAGTTCATATCTTTGAGCAGTTTTCTAAAACACTCAATTTTTGATTGATTGACTACTCTCCTGTACTCGGATTTAGCAGTCTTGATACTCTGCTTAGAATTTACATCTAAAACAAGGAGCTGCATGTCATGATCTGATAGTCCATTTATAACAGGTTTTATGATATGATTTTGTTCCTTTGATTTGTTTATAAAAATGTTATCAATGGCTGTCCTTGAGGATTTAGTAATCCTAGTTGGAAAGTTTACAGTGTGAGTTAGATTGAAAGACAACATTACTAACTGCAGTAAATGTTTACTGGAAGATTGCATTAGAAAATCTATATTAAAATCACCAGCAATCAAAATTTCTTTGTTTCTTCCTGTTAAATAACCCAAAAGAGCTTATAGATGATTTGTGAATAGATTGTAATTTCCTGCAAGTGCTCGGTAAATAGTTACTATGATATAGGATCTGTTATGGAACTCTACTTCTGTTGCACATGCTTCTAGATGCTGCTCTAAACAGAATTTATTAATGTCAATGTTCTTGAATTTATGCCAGTTTTTAATAAATGTGGCAACTCCTCCTCCATCCATATCTACTCTACAGAAGTAGGCAGCTAGCTTAAATCCTGAAATGTCTTAACGTATCTATACCAGTGGTCACTTTATGTTCAGAGAGGCAGATTATGTCAATTTGGTTAGATGAATTCATTTCATCGATACAAATGAGTAGTTCATCAACTTTATTTCTGAGTCCCGGAATGTTCTGGTGTAATAAAGATAACTGATACTGCATACTAATGGTATTATAACTGCTTTGGCGAAGATGAACTGGCAGTTTCTGATTACTTTCTGTTAGACATAGTTTAAATGGAGCCTGTATACTAAAATATGACTCCTGTTCATCTATTTTCTCAAACTGAGTGTGTCTGCCAATCTCTCTTAAAACTCATTTTCTTTCCACCTTCCCTATCCTAAAAAAGGCATCCCTCTAACACCTGTGACCACTGGTATTTTACCCCTTGCGTTCAAGTACTATCATGAGACACTATCAGAGAGACACCTGGCTTGGGTTCAAAAGTAGATAGAAAATAAGGCAGAATTTTACATGCAAGGTGATGGATAAGGAAATGTGGGATTTGGTTGGTGGTTGTAAGGCTTGTGTACTGAGCAAATCAGCTACTGGGGAATGTTGAGGGTTGCTGGCATCTGAAACAACTACATAACTGATGGAAGGGTTGAATGTTGATTATGTGGGCCTGTTACCTCTGTCACAAGCGAGCAGCCGATGCTATCTCGTGTGTGTGTGTGTGTGTGTGTGTGTGTGTGTGTGTGTGTGTGTGTGTGTGTGTGTGGATGCATGCGTGTGTGTACATAGTCTTGTTTTTCTGTGTGATCTCGACATGATGTATGATGACTCAAATTACCACCAAGGCCCTTCAGATGTTATAAAGTACTGGTTACCAGTAATGTCCCGAATTTTTTTTTTAATGGTAATTAGCTATATAACAATCACCCTACAATACTTGATTCTGTCATTCGCAATGAGGATTAATCATAATCTACAGGCCACCCTCGTTACTTATCACTAAGCAGGCTGTACACAATAGGAGTCTTCATTGTCTTGGTTGGGGTATTTTTTTAACACAGCAATGCATGTGGGACGTAAGCAAACCACAATCGCCTTCATGTTTGCATTCAAACCCAACAGGCCCTTTTGAGTTTGTGGTCATCAAATTATATACTGCTGGAACAGGCTGATGGTGCACAGAGTGGAAAAACGCTTGCAAAAGTCTCTCCCACAGAAGAATGAAACAGAAGTACAGTGCTAGGAGCTGGTTGACCTTGCTTCAGCCAGGGGTCGGAATGTGGGTTAAGAACTTTAATGCAGCAAACAGAGAGTTGGAGAAAGTGATGGGGAAGCAGCAAAAATGGGCTTGGAGAAAGTGAAGGGAAGCTGCTACTTAGGTTTGTGGGTCTACCGCAGATCCTGTGTTTTGTGATGCTCATCGTATTTCATGTAATGAATCCACATGATAAGTTGATACTGAGAGTATATCTGTCTCAAGTAAAACCATTACAGTAGATATCTGTCACCAAGGAGACCTAGATTTTAGATTCTGAAGGGAGTGTTAGGTGTCCATGCTTTGAGAGTGTGTTCATGGTGGCGGTGTGTAACCTCTGTTTTTGTTCCATAATAGCATAAGTTTTATTGATGTAATTTTAGGAAATGGAAGTCACTGACAGTTATTATAATACTGTATCTGTGTTATTACATGGGGCCTATGGCTCGGTGCATGCTCTAATATTGGTCTGAGGTTTTCAGCTTCCAGCTTCTCCCAGACTTCAGGATTGGAGGAAGCGGGCGGGTGAGGGGAGGAGGTATGTCCCTCCCAGCCAACATGACATGCGCATACATTTGAAATTCCATCTGCCGGCTGCAGGACAGGAGGAGCACTCCACTAGAGAAAACACCTGGGCCACTGTAATGACTGATGTTGGTGCTGTGCTGGCTGGAATCAATTAATGGGACATATGTTGGAAGTTGGTGGAGCCTTATGTTGGTCAGTGAGTGATCGGTGAGCGAGCGATGGTCAACATTCCCTGTAAGGATGGAGCTCAGAGCTAAAGTGGTACTGCATGGCATGGATGCACTGTTTGGATTTCACCGGCTGGACTGGAGGCCATCAAGCATTTTTGATCGGTACCAATCTGAATGAGTTGTTGCAAGGGAGGGTTCTGAATAATGAGAGCACATCTGAATATCCTCTGGCCCTCAAGTCTTGACGGTTTGTGCCATGGTCAGAGTGGGTCATACTCAAAGGGTGTTGTGTGGTCATCAATATTTCTGTTCCCTCGTGCCCTTTCGATAATTATTGGTGGCTTGATATGTTATGAAATTTGTTGCATTGTTAACCAGTGAAGTATGTCTGTAGCAGAGGATGTCACAGCTGAGGAGCAGTTTGCAAGAAAGCTTTGTTGTTGTTGCTGTTGTTGTGGATAATTTAATACGTAACTATGATTCGTACACAAACAGCCATCCATTGGTGAGTTTGAGTCCTGTGATTATGTGTGCTGTTGGTTCTTAACTGTTGAATAGCCAAGCATAACCTCATTTATTATCACATGCCTTGCTGCTCTCCCCTTTGGCAGTAAATGACCATTTGCGTAATCTGTTGTGGGCTGTTGGTATTTTGTATTGACTATTCTTTACACATGCGTCATTGCGACATGCGTGGGCAGTGTACTGTTTGTTCTTAAAACTGTGATATTAACTGTAGCTGTGCTAAGTGCAGGTTAACTTCTGATATGAACCATGGAGGTTATTGATTTCATAATTGAAGCTGGAACTTCACCAGCACCTGTGTTTTGGAACTGTAACTTATAAAGGTTGATAAACTTGTTTAGTCATCTAAAGTCATTAATTTGAGAGTGCTGTAGCTGGAGCTTGACCAACCTGAATATATCAAATCTGTGTTACGAAAATTGTAAATTTGTGAATCTAATTTCCTGTTTTTATATTTGAGCTTTTACAAATTATGCAAAGGTTTAATTTTGTTAAGAGGATGTTATATTTTGTGGAATAATTGTATACGCATAGTTTGGAAGTGGGTACAAACCATCTTGGCGTGGGGATTTCAGTGTTTGAAGAAATAAATGGTTTTAGGGTGTGTACACATCTTCCAACCCAGAACCACCTCCTCCCAAATCGCAGTTCTCACCACATCTACTATATCCAGTTTAGTGTTATGTAACATCCACTTTAAACTTTACTAACCTGTTTTCTTGTCCTAGAATTTTGCAATTTGTTACCCATGAATAAAAACTGGTAGGAGTAGTTGGGTTTTTAAAGTTCATCTCATTATCTATTTAATCAAACACTATGTAGCAAGCTGTTGGTACTTAAATATCCATGTGCATCTCTTGGACTGAAGCCATTTCCTGGGTTCCCAGTAATCTCTCACCTACGGCAGTAGAGCCTCATTCTACCATACACATGTTATACTAGCTTTTGAGGACTTTCATTCAGCAAGACACCTGAACAGTGCTAAACCTCATCAGATATAGTAAGGTAGTTGTGTGCAGAATGTAAGTAATTTAGAAGGAGATCACTCACTGAATAGCAGAAGCATTGAGTCATCAAGGCACACACAAATGAGAAAGAGAACTTGCAAGGTTTCAGAATAAATCCTTTGATGAGGAGCTATAGAACATGCACACACACACACACACACACACACACACACACACACACACCTCTGTGCCTCCATAGGGTCAAAGTATTTTTTATAAAAGCTACAAATTTTCTTTTTTTGTCTGTTTGCCTATTGACGACTCAGTGCTTCTACTATTTGGTGAGAGGTCTTCATGACTTTTAAATTATTAATAAACCTCAGCAGGGCTGTACTTACAGCAGTCTCAGCCCGGACCTACGTGATTCTGAATCTCAAGCCTGGGATCAATATGACCAGTTTGCATGCTGACCAAGGCTTAGCAGAGCCTTAAGATCTCCAGCAGTGATTTGTTGTGAAACCTGTAATACATGTAATTGAGTTGGTTGTAGACTTTGAATAAACAAACTATCTGGAATGCAAGCTGGTGAGCAGCTCACCCACATTTGTTCTAACTAGGAACACAAGGAAACATGCAGTCATAAAACAGTTATGGTTTATTAAATCACTGAGTAACAACAGCAGGAATAGACTGGTTGTAGTTACAAATAATGAAAATATTTGACAACTGTGGGCCCTGGAGTTCTGTGTATGGCCTTATAAAGACATTGTCTCCACTTGGTGCCACTGGAGTCATGCTGTGTGCACACAGTGAAATGGGTGACTACAATGAGTGACTGGGCGGCCACCGCACGTGCCTGTGAGGGCACTGTTTGAATGTCAGCATACACTCTTGCCATGGCCTGATTCATGTCCCCTGTGGGTAGGAGGTGTGGTAACCGGCGGGTTACTACACTACTCCTCCTTTAGGGGGGAGGGGGTGGGGGGAGGACTAGGTGTTGCTGTCTGTGTTGCTGTGACTGCAGAGACATCTGTGGTTCTGTGGTGTCCATGATGGTGACAGCCAAAGGGACAAGAAGCTGTTGATCTGTTTTGACTGGCACTTATGGCCGAAAGTGATCGGCACGAAGGAACCCCTACCGCCCGCAGATCCTGGGATGGCAGGTGGACAGGGCCAGTGACAGGGTGGCAGTAGTCATCTGATCATCCAAGTCCACAATGATGGGCATCAGTACAGGCAGTAACAACAGGGGTCTGGAGAGGAGAGGCTTTGGCAACAAAGACGCAGCTTCCGTGCCCATGGATGGTGGCACTGACTCAATGCAGTGTAAGGTGCTAGCACCAGCTGCAAGAAGCAAACTCACCATCAGTGGTACCGAAGCCCTGATTGCCATCCAGTGGAGCATGGACAGGCCTGCCTGAGCCGAGGAGTATCCAGGACCGACGAAGAACGAGGTGTTGTGCCAACAGCCTAAGAAAGGGGCCTGATGACCGTCCTAGGATGCAGCTGATTCTTGTGGCATGCAGCAGGTCTATCTTCAGTGTGAACCATGAAGACGCAGTGACAGTGCTGGCTGTGAATAATGGCCACAATCCAATGAGTAGACTATCCAAAACCCAAGGCCTAGACTAGTGCGCCGAGTGTGAACATTAACAAAACTGGCACCTGCCCGGCAACAAGAGGATGAGCAGCAGTCATGGCTGACAGCTGTGGAAGAACTTGATGGGACTCTTTCCCCAATTGGAGTTGTTCTGTAAGAGCTTAATAAATGTCAGAGCCTCCTCAGCCAGGAAATTATCTACGTACTTGAGCATCTGCATCTTAAATGTTCAAACTAGGCATTTTGATTTGCAGTTTGGCTTCACATGGAAGGAGGGAGTACTGTGACATGGCAAATGCCATTGTCTGTACAAAAGTCTGTGAAAGACTGCACGACAAATTGAGGACCACTGTCCAAAACCAGGGTGCAAGACAAGCCTTCTATGGAGTATATCTTCAACACAGCCTTGACAGTTGTGTCTGCTGCCACAATCAGACAAGAGACAACATGAGGGAAAAGAGAGAAAGCATCAATGGCCAATAACCAGAAAGTGTCTGAAAAAGGACTCTTTCCTAAGGCTGTGTAGGGCCTGGCCATGGTGAAAACACAATACACAGCACTGCCTGGTGAACCCAAACACTTGTGGCAGGGGATAAAGAGGTATTCCACCTCCTGATCAATCTCTGGACAAATTACACGGCAGCTCGCCATCAGTTTTGTTCGAGAGAGTCCCTGTTGACCTTGATGTAATAAGCAGAGGACCTCCCAGTGCAGTTCTGCTGGCAGTGTGACACATGAAGTAATCCCTTTTAGTGACAGGAAAGTAAAACTATCCAAGAGGGAGAGGCAATGGTGCACAGTACATAAAAATTCTGAAGCTGGTCAGAAGCCAAGCCCGGCAGTTGGTTGGGGTACCCATGTTGTATCATGCAAAAAACCTGCTGGGGCACAGGATCCACTACCACAACAGAAGGAGTGTTTCAGGAATGACTGCATCAGCATCTCGATGCAAGAGCCAAATGGAAGAAAACTCATAGGACCTGAAACACACAAACATCCTATCCTTACTCATCACCACTTGTGTTCTAATTGGAAACTGAGGAAACATGCAGTCGTAGAGGTCACAGAGTGACAACAAGAATAGATGCATTTACAAGTAATGAATACATTTGACAACAGGAGGCCCAGAAGCCCAAGTATGGCCTTGTAAAGACACTATCTCCATATGGTGTCACTGGAGTCGTGCTTCATATGCGCAGAGCATCAAGTGACTGCAGTCAGTGACTAAGCTGTCCCTGGCGGCCACCTCTAGTAGCTGTGGGCATGCTGTTTGAATGTTGGCACACATTACACTTGCCATAGTGGCCCAACTAATGTCCACTGTGGGCAGTAGGTGTATTAACCAGCGAATTACTGCAATATGTGTACCCTATAAAGTAATACACCAAGATTGTTACCTGAGTACTAGTGGCTGCATGACATGAATTCCTGGACTGAACGTTGAGATTTTCACTGGGGGGGGGGGGGTTCCCTTGATCCTCAATAAGGTGATTTCAGTGCTGTGACACTACAAGTAGAAGATTAATAAGATTATATGTTTATATTAGAAACATAGAACACAGGAGGCACCGTACCTGATTGCTCCAAATTCAGAATGCCTATGTGTGGTGTGTATGGGACTGATAAACTGTTTTCTATAAAGATTTGTGGTGAAAACCAAGAACCTGCTGTGTAGACTATTCCATAGTTTTTAATTAATCAATGTTATTATTTCCGAATGAGATTTTCACTCTGCAGCGGAGTGTGCGCGGATATGAAACTTCCTGGCAGATTAAAACTGTGTGCCGAACTGAGACTCGAACTCGGGACCTATGCCTTTCGCAGGCAAGTGCTCTACCAACTGAGCTACCCAAGCACGACTCACGCCCTGCCCTCACAGCTCTACTTCTGCCAGTACCTCGTCTCCTATTTTCCAAACTTTACAGACGCTCTCCTGCGAACCTTGCAGAACTAGCACTCCTGAAAGAAAGGATATTGCGGAGACATGGCTTAGCCACAGCCGAGGGGATGTTTCCAAAATGAGATTTTCACTCTGCAGCAGAGTGTGCGCTGACATGAAACTTCCTGGCAGATTAAAACTGTGTGCTGAACTGAGACTCGAACTCGGGACCTATGCCTTTTGCAGGCAAGTGCTCTACCAACTGAGCTACCCAAGCACGACTCACGCCCTGCCCTCACAGCTCTGCTTCTGCCAGTACCTCATCTCGTACTTTCCAACTTTACAGAAGCTCTCCTGCGAACCTTGCAGAACTAGCACTCCTGAAAGAAAGGATATTGTGGAGTCATGGCTTAGGCACAGCTTAGGGGATGTTTCCAGAATGAGATTTTCACTCTGCAGTGGAGTGTGCGCTGATATGAAACTTCATAGCAGATTAAAGCTGTGTGCCAGAACGAGTCTCGAACTCGGGACCGAGTTTTAATCTGCCAGGAAGTTTCAATGTTATTATTTGCATACCTTTTAGTTTTTGCACTGGACATCATGGTACACATAATCCAAAGCCTCACTGAAATGTCAGCAAAACAAGTCAAGAATAATAAATTCTGATGAAAAGTACATAGATATGAAGTCATCTTTTGTACCATGTATAAGTAATTAATGTACATACATTTTGGTCGAAATATACTCATTTTGATGTTTTCCATTTGTACTTCTTCACTGTTACACAGACGCCTTACATTAAAGCTTTGATAACAAGTTAACATTGTGCATTTTTCTTCCTTGTGCAGGTTAAGCAGGTTCTCGATGATATATTAGACAAACTACCTGAAGGCTTTAACATAGCTGAAATTATGGCTAAAGTAGAAGAGCGAACACCATATATAATAGTTGCATTCCAAGAATGTGAAAGAATGAATATTCTGTCGTCAGAAATGAAGCAATCTCTGAGGGAACTGGATCTTGGACTTAAGGTGAGGTAGTATAATTAAACACATTCACTGATGTGTTATAATGAAGTGTCCCAGTTTTATTGCACAGTATTATCATACCAGAAGATCACAAATACCATATGTATCCCAGTTCTAAGATCCCTTATTTGTGAGATTTAGCTGCAGAAATGTGCTTGAGTTTAAAATTTGCAGACTTTTTTATGTATGCACATGGTACATACGCCTCGGAAAACTGAGAAAACCCAGGAATTTTTTCATCTGGGAGGAAACAGGGAAAAACCCGGGAATTTTAGAATTTTTCATTGTTTTAGTTTTCAATGAAATTTTTGTAATTTTGACTCTAACAAAGAATTTTACTGTATCATGCTACTGCAGGCTGCAGCAACAGAACATAAATGAGAGGAAAAAACCAAAATAAAACATAAGCTGCAAAGGAATTGTGCCACCACAACAAAATACAGTGCACATTCAAGCGTCTGCCAACAGCAAAATGTGTCAAAGACAAGCATTGTGCAATGCTTCGTAACAAGAAACTGATTCTTATGGGCATGACGACACAATTAATTACGTTCCTTTGAGCAGTTGCTAGTGGGCTCATGCACATGTGCAGTTGAGTCGCATATGAGCAGTACCTTCTCCCATTTCTGGGTACTTGATGTGTGGCTGTTAGCTGGATCAGCAGTAGTAATAAGCAGCCAGATGCTGCCCAGAAAAATATTTCTGGTGTGCCCAAGCTGCCAGATTGATGTGTGCGCAGAGCAGTCTGAGTTGTAATTAGTGATTTTGCTGTTTTCTCTTCATTTACAGCTCTCACACCAAATGAAAATAAAACAGATTTCTGTGCCAGGAGCTATCAAGTGAATTAAAATACATTCATTTAATTACGGTAGGTTAAAAAACGTTATTAGTTTCGGTTGGCCAAATTTATTTTATTTCCTCCTTTTTTGCAGTCTAGCATTAATCGCCTCGCGGAACAGTGACATTATTTTTGTCAATTTGCTAAAGAAATTTGGCTTTTATTAATCATTTCCACAGAGGCAGTCAATTTATTTGAAACAAAGTGTTTCATCCCACTCTATTGGCGAGTTTCAAATGTTTGCTGAATTTCAAGTGCATGTTTTCATTTTATGGCCTGATGCCATAATAAGGAACCAACCATGAGATGAAACAGTACTGGTACTCCAAGAAAGTTTGATTCCCAAAACCACCCTGAAAAGCTTCAATATCAGGTTGGGGCTTACTTCTTTATGAATCTGGACTTACAATGTGTACTTCAAGCCAAATTATGCATTTTAGTATGGTTTACGAAATTCCAATGATCTTGGAGTATCCTCTGATGTCCTGTTTCATTTATGACGTAATGTAAGGTCTCTTAATGCTATACACGTACAAACATGTAGGCTTCCTATGTCATCTTAACTGCCCACACACAGTAACAATTGTTTTCTGGTGCTCTCTGACAACTGCTGAAATGAATTCTGACAGGTCACAGAAAATATTGCTAATGTAGGTTTGAAAAGCATTACTTTCAAAGTAAATTTCATTTTATGTACGATGAATTATGTTACATTTGAGAATGTGCTTTGAATTTCTTAAATCACAGGGTGTTTGACTCTCATTTAAAACTTAATACTCTGAGGGCCAGCCACTTGTAAGAATTTTATGCCCAGAAGACCAGACATTTTCGTTATTATTAAAAAAATTTGTGGCACATTTGTGTGATGCGTCGTAAGGTGTAACACATTCAAAAAAGACTAATATTATATATGAAACTTTAGCTTTTCTTGTAGCTACACTATCTACTCGTATATTAATTTAAACCATCAACTTTTCCTATTTGCGTGTTTGCGCTACTTAACAGTGATGTTTGTATTGGCTAACTATATCACGTGTTGTATGCTCTGAATATCTGTTATCATCACCTGGCGACATCGTATGACATGAGCAATGATTGGCTTACAAAAGTGCATTGCAATCTTGATTTCAATGTTTCGAAAACTAACATGCTGTGCTTGGTGGAATTCGAATATATACTTTCATAATACAACAATATGCAGTGTCTCATAATACGGAAATATGCAACCTACATGTTGCTGCCATTCAAACATCTTTCGTAAAAAAACTGCCAGGAAAATCTATGCTGGTGCATCAAACGTTATCCATTCAATGGATTTATAAGTTTTACAGTTCTGAGGGAAAGTATATTGTCCCTTTACAAAGAAAAATTGTATTTTCGCCTGGGGGGGAAAAGTATATTTTTAACTGGGAAAAAATCCTGGAATTTTTTCATTGCTCGTGCATGCATCCTGATGCATTCATGATTGAGTGACCTATGCAGAGCACACTGCTCTCTTTGCTGCTGGTTGAGTCTGAAGTATTTTCATTGATTGGTGCAGTTTAGGACTGCATGAAATAAATACATTCTGTACACTCATGTAGTGTAACACTCATCTCAACACATTGTCAGTTGAGTTTTACATTTGTCTAGCATCTTGTTGATACAAACAACATGTGACATTTCAAATGACAATGAGCATCGTATAGCAATAAAACAAATCAATGTTCTCCATGAATGAACTTGATAGGTAAACTTGTGCAAATGATCAGGCCTAATTTCATTGTTTGTGTATGAGGATAATTGCTGCAGCAGCAGTATTTCTTTAGGATCTTTGGTGTACATTATCTCAAAATAAATAAATAAATAAATAATTTAGGCAACATCTTCACAGCAGGTTGCATGTCGTAGGGGATTGGGTATGCTATGTTTTGGAACTAACAAGTTGTAGTCCTAGCTCTGTATGTTCCAAAGAATCCTACAGCATTTACTATGAACTGAAAACATACATCTCAGTCACGTTCATTTCTATATTCCAAGTAAATGAGTGAATAAGGCTGTGCCTGTGCTTTTTCACCAGGAAAGAACCCCAACTTCATTTCTACCTCAAGTCTTTCCTCACAAGAAAATTTTAAAAAATCTTTTCAGTTGTGTATCATGCTTCTGGCTCACCTGACTTCACTGCCAGGTCCCCCCTCCCTCCTGCCCCCCCCCCCCCCTTCCCCCTCACCCACCCTTTCCTCACATGGTAAGGGTGTGTGAATATTATACTGAAAATGACAAAAAGATTTAAGTTTCTGTACTAAATAATTAATCAGAAAAATATGGAAGACATTAGATTGCAGACACTCTTATTATTAAAGGTAAAAAACTGTTGTTGCACAATGATAAAAAAAGGGAGTACTTACTTAGATTTGATTAGATTTACTTTCACTGCAAATGTTCCATAGTGAGGAGGCCCTACAGGAAATAAGACATGTCAGAAAAACAATAATACATGACAAATGTTTACAACTAAAACAAATAAGCTAATGGACCCTCCACAGCTCCTAAGTGGAATAATCGTATGTTGTTGTTGTTGTTGTACTAAGATCGCATTAATCCACTGGATTTAAAATTTAAAAAAAAGTTTTTATTTATTTATAAGGTAATAAACATATAATAGAACTACTACAATACTTATTTACAATGAACACATTACTGCACTGAAATGGTGCAGAAGTTAGATTTTATCAGTTGGTTCTGCTGAGAAATTCATCAATGGAGTAGAAGGAGTTGGCCACCAATAAACCCTTTGGGCTTGTCTTAAACTGAATTTCGTTGGTTGTTAAGCTTTTTATGGCTGCTGGCAAGTTATTAAAAATGTGTATTCCTGAATAATGCACACCTCTTTGTTCAAGAGTAAGTGTCTTTAAATCGTTGTGAATATTATTCTCATTTCTAATATTGATTCCATGAATGGAGCTGTTGGTTTGAAAAAGTGATATATTTTTAATGGCAAATTTCCTTAAGGAATAAATATATTGGGAAGCAGTAGTTTAGTATCCCTAGTTCCATAAACAGGCATTTGCAGGATGTTCTTGAGTTATGTTCTTGAGTTCACACCACATATAACTCTTATTGCACGTTTTTGTGCCCAGAAAACTTTAGCTTGGCTTGATAAATTACCCCAAAAAATAATCCCGTATGGCATTATGGAATGAAAATAAGAATAGTATGCCAACTTTTTCATTTTTATGTCCCCTATGTCTGACAGAATTCGCATTGCAAATAGAGATTAGTTTAGACTCTTCAGCAGTTCTGTGGTGTGCTCCTCCCAGCTGAATTTATTATCAAGCTTGTAATTTTTCCTCCAATCTTTTCTACGTAATTCTGTAGCTCTCAATTCGTTCGAGCAATCAATCATTCATGATAGGAAACACAGTCATAGCTCAGTCACTCAAAATGATTCTGAAATTTTACTTGTTAGAATGAAATCAGGCAATGATTCTTCTTCTCTGCAGGCTCGTGCTTTGCGGCAGTCTGCTAATCTGTACAAATAAAATGCCTCGTAATTTTGAGAGCGTTGTATAATCAGTCGGTAAACCTCAAATCGAGCGGATATTTGGCTTTGATGAAGTTTAACCTTCCGAAGAAATAATGGAGCTCTTGGATTATTAAATGCAGGTTCGTATCCAGTCTTTCGGAAGTTCCCTTCTGATTAACAACTACGCAATATATCGATAAATATCATTAATTCTCAAATTTCCAATACACACCTTTTATTTGAAGGAGCAATCTATATATTTTTTCTTTTTAATCGTACAGTTTCATCTCAGTTATCTTCTGTCATAAATCTCAATAATCAGATTACAGTTCTTCCAAACCAAGCTCAGGCTAATCGGCACGAAGACAATCTCGGAAGCTCTCTTTCTTTTTTTTTAACAACCACCAGAGAGAGTACTACAAAGAATACTTATGCGCTCATGGCATAGCTATTGTATGAACTACTTTTCGCATGGATTCTGCGAGTATGAAGATAGAAAATTAGTAAAGGTCATTCAAGGGTAGAATTGTATCTGAATAATTCATCGAATATAAAGAGATATTACAATTGCCCCTCGCAGCAAGCAAAGTTAATGATAATACACTTTGCGAGCTAACAGAAAAAATTTGTTGGGTTGTTTATTCAAAAGAGGAATATTTTGAATTAGCAGAATTTTACTATAGAGAGTATGGGTAACATGTTAAGACAATAAGTTACGAGAATACCTAAGCTGTAGCTTTTACATGTACCGGGGTATACCCGCATCCCGAGTACATAACCAGGGAAGATGTAGATTGGTGTAATTACGAAAAAGGTCTACCCATTTGGGAACTGGCCTTCACAGGGAAACCCTGGAAAACCCGGAAGAATAGACCCCAGCTCAGGTATTAAAGAAGATAGGAAAGCCTAAATCCAGTAATTTTGAAATATATAGAAGCTCTATAGATTAGATCGAAGGAAAAGTGCCTCATAGCCAAAAAAAAAAAAAATTTTACAATATTGCTCAAAAAAAATTTTTCAAATTTCTTCTTTCGACGATGTAGCCGGCGATCTCGTTGTGAAGTCGATGGAACAGGAACACTGGGTACGGACACCGGGTAGGCGACGTACAGCGTTTGGTGGACGCGGCACGGAGGACAGGCGATGGCTTATGGTACAGGATAGAAGCTGGTAACGTGCCGTAGAAACAGGAAGATGATCTCAGGAACAGATGGTCAGGTACGTGAACATGAAACAGGTTTAAAGTGGAATAAGAAAAGGTTCTGACTGAATAAATCCCTGGAAGAGAGTGGATTAAGGCAACGAAGTCCATATTTCATCGTTGAACTCAAAATCGGAGTGGATTCTTATATTCTTCCATCTGTACTAGACTGGAACATCCATCAGTCCTGACAATCGCGAATTTTTTTTGTAGTCCTCAATACCAAAGTTGTTTTGCGTTACAACTGCTGATTGTCCAAAACATTGCCAAATAGACTGTGGGCATTTAAATTTTGTTGTAGCTCATATCGAATGTATTCATCTCAAAAAATTTTTTAATCAAATCTTCGTTTGTTACAGT
This sequence comes from Schistocerca americana, assembly GCF_021461395.2. Classification (NCBI taxonomy): domain Eukaryota; kingdom Metazoa; phylum Arthropoda; class Insecta; order Orthoptera; family Acrididae; genus Schistocerca; species Schistocerca americana. The sequence goes on from NC_060120.1 coordinate 279,756,880, forward strand.
GCAGGTGGAAGTAGAGCATTGAATCTGTCCGAGGTTTGCTTTCAATTACGAAATTATGGATAAAATTTAAGTTTACACCTGATGAAAAATTTTAAACATAGGTATATGACACTGACTCCACAAAAGGAATAATTTGAAAAATGTTCATTATTCTTATAATTAATTGATTTATAGATCCACTTGCAAATAAATATCATTAATGATGACGTATGTTCATTTAACAAATCATCCACTCGTAGAATCTTCTTCATCCTCTCATGAACATTTATGGAAATATATTTCAACAATTATGTCCATAATATGAAACACACAAACTGCTATTCTTAAAATGTTAGTTAAAATTCTTAAATTAATTCTCCTGGTAGAGGAGGCATAATGAAAAAATCTAAAAATTATAATAATTTTCTCTCGCGCAACCAGAGAGTTTCTTCAATTGTTTGCAACAGTGACATTATCGACTGTTGCTTCATTTCACGGTTCATTTGTTTTCTTGCGCGAACAGCGCACATCATACACACAGCGTATTTACCTACATATCCCGCACTGTTCAAGTGTCACACGCAATTCTCACATAAGTGCCGTCTCTTGATGAAATGTAGATGCTCTTTCATTGTATATCACTATGGCTTCTGCTCATAGTCCACACTTAAAAACTATAGTATTTAACAATTGCTTCTACCTTTCTTAAAATTTTGTGCTAAACTATCACAGGAGTAATCTCACTGTCTCTTAACCTATCACAGGAGTAATCTCACTGTCTCTTAACCTATCACAGGAGTAATCTCACTGTCTCTTAGCCTATCACAGGAGTAATCTCACTGTCTCTTAACCTATCACAGGAGTAATATCACTGTCTCTTACCCTCTAGACAACGTAAACATCTTGATATTTATATACACATTCGACTCATAGTCAAATTCCACTCTAAATTCTTCTCCATATTTGGTACCACAGATCTACGATCCTTCAAAAAATTTCTTAATATCATTATGCGGGAATAATCCCTTTATTCTTTTCGATTCGGGATATGCCAACAAGTATGATCCAGGATTTGGTATATTTACAATAACATATGGTCCAGTATAAATAAGATTCCATTTCTTTATGTTCTTCATCAGTGTCAAGGAATGGATGTGTCGCCTCAATAAAACCTTTTCTCCAAGATGAAACGTCAGAATCCGGTGAATCCGTTTATCATATGTCAATTTCCGTTGTATTGCCTTTTTAGTTAAATTGACAAGTGCGAGTCGAATCTTTTCCTCCAATTTTAAATTCTGGTCTTCATATTACAGGTACTATTATTTTATAAATCTCTCTCGCATCCAGAACTAATCTTACGTTGCCTCCAGGTTTTGGAACGACTAAGAGCAGAGAACAATATAGACTAGTTGATGGCTCAATCAAGTTCCATTCTAACATTCTATTTATCTCCCTTTGAACAGATTGTTTTAAACGCCAGGGGATCGGATAGTGCGTGTAACAGTAAGTCTGATGTGGCTTCACTTGTAGGTGACAAATATACCCTTTAATAATTCCTGGTTTCTCATAAAAAATCTCTTCATATGCCTCTAACATATAATGAAGCTGCTGCCTTTGTTCTCCAGTAAGCTGATTTGATTCACTAGCTTTTATCATTGTTGTTTGGTTAAAGTCCTCCTGTTGTATCAAATCCTTTGAAAGCTCCTTCCAACGACCGTTTGTAGTGTCAATTAATTGAATTATGACACCGCGACAATATTTCTCATGCACCGTTTCCTTTCTATTTAAATCCAGTGCTATCTCTTCTCCATTTAATCTAAATTTAACTATTCCTTCCAAAAAATCTATCTGACAATCGTACTCCTGCATAATCCCAATACCAAGAATACAGTCCGCTAATAACTTCTCCACTACAAGGAACGTGCATTTTATCGCTACATTTCCCATTTTCATCTCTAATTGTGTTTGTATTTTGACATTGGGAGAGCGTGCTCCAACAGCTCCGATGATTTTGCAGTTTTGTACCGACAAAATTGGTACCTTCTTCTTCCTAATAATTCTCCTAAGAAGAGCGCATGAGATGACATTGCCGGAAGCGGCGGTGTCTAATATCACATTCGTTGGAACTTCATCTATTTCAACAAATACTTCCGATACCGGAACACTCGATCTGTCATTATGACACGTTATTAAATCCTTTGTTAACTCTTCAGTCAACAGCTCACCATCATTATATCTTAACAATTGTAATTTTACTGTTTCGCCCCTAACAGATCCCCTGACCGCACCTCCGGGGCACGATGCGGTCACGTTTAGTTTGACTGATTGTTGGTCCGATTGGTATTTGTCTCTTCAGCTACTTCAGTGATTATCGGTTGTTGTGGTGAATTCTGACTGTATTGCCTTGCTTGATTCGTGTAATTATTGTTGTTGTTCTGCTGGTGTTGGTATAACTGTCCTGTGTTGCCATACATTGGATTATATCGATTAAAATTCCTACTGTTCCTAAAATAGCCCCTCGCTGCACCATTACTAAAGTTTCCATTATGTTAATAATTATTGTTTGCATTTTATCCATAGCTAAGTCTCCTCGGAGAGTGTAGTTGGTTATGATTGTTGTTACTGCTACCATTACTGCCATTCTCACTCGAGTTGCAGCTCGGATTCGCTTCTATTGCTCTTCTTTGATATGACATTTCTCTTGCTCTTTTATTGTCCTCCTCAATTATATCAATACGATCAAGCGTAGTCATAAATGAGTCTATATCCTTATCATTTATATATATAAGCTGATTCCTTATACTGGGGGGTAGTCTGGACTTGAGTATTCTAAGTATATCCGGCAAAGGAATTGGTACATCCCAATACGAAGATTTATTAATGTATTTCTCAAAATATCTCTTTAGAGATCCTCTAGAAAACGAGAAAGGCTGAGGATATAATACTTCCTGCCTAAGTCTTTCTTGTATTCCAGCAGACCAATATTTTGCTAGAAAAGCCTGCTCAAATTCTTTGTAACATTTACAAGAAGATGTTTGTTCGGATGCCCACAGTGCTCCTGATCCTCGTATATATCCATATACAAAACTAATCTTTTGCCATTCTGTCCAAGATCGTGGAAATAGACCTCTGAAACTTCGAATAAAGACTACAGGATGAACATTCTTTTTGTCAGGGTTAAAGATTTGAAATTGTCTCTGTTTAATCATCTTCTCCTCAACGGTACTACGATTCCAAAAATCATCCTGTTCGTACTTTTCCCTGTGGCTATCCGTTATATCGAATCTAACTTGTGACGTTCCAGTTCTGTCTACATCGGATCTTGACGTGGACGGAATGTCACGCGCAGATTGAGAATGTTGTTTCCTACTTCTCGGTGTTTCTAAATCCTCCTGCGAGAGATTTAGTGATCTTTCGATATTTTCTTTCCAGCGCGAGAAATCTTCGCCAATTGTTCTCGAACTTCCTTTAACCCTTTGTTAAAAAAATTATCCTCGTAACTCTCTGAAATTGACTGTAAAGCTACTTTCACAGTTTCTTCTATGGTTTCCGAAGGAGAATTTTGCCCCTCTAATGTCGTTTCTGAAAACTTTCCCGCAAGTACATTCATTCTATGTTCCACTGTCTCCTGTTTTTCCTTCACTTCGTCAAATTGCTTCTTTAGATTATCTTGGGATTCTGTTATTTCTGGTATCATAGATACGGAACACTGTATGTCCTCTTGAGCTTGTATTACTTGAGGAAACAGTTCTACTTGTTTTTGTATCGTGTCAATTTTGGCGGATACATATTCGGTTAGTTCCGCTTTTAATTTACTATTGTTTTCTTGGCATTGTCGGCGGACCTGCTCAATTTGAGCAATAAGATTCTGTTCGGTCCTTTCTTGCCTGTTCTTTTATTTCCTGTGTCTGGGTATTTAATCTCTGATCTAATTCGGTAAAGGTTGCTCTTAACTGATTTTGTAATTCTGTTTGATTTTCGGCTACTTGATTTTGGAGTTCATTTTGTATAACGGATAAGTCTCGTTTTACCTCCGCTTGGCCTTCGGCTAATAGAGACAACTGTTGCATAATAACAACTAATGTGTCAACAACAGTCTGATCAGCTGTTGTATGAATGTTTTCTGAACCAGCGGGATTATTATATTGCTACGGCTAGCCACAACCAACGAGTTAAAATTTCATAGAGTGGCTATAGGTCCGCCATGTTTGAAGCAAATTGAAGTTCTGGCCGCCATGTTTTCTTTAGTCACGGCATTCGTCTGCTGTGTCCCGCCCCCTTGTAACTGCGTTTGACTTACTTGAAATAGCCCATACTAGCTTTATTTTTTCTAAAACAAGCAATAGACAGCAGTGATTTCAGTGTACACTGACAGCAAAAAGGGATGTTTTTGTCGAAATATGGCTAAACTTTCCGATGTAGATAACACTACAAGACAACTCAAATAAGTCTGTCCATCCACTATAACGTTACTTGTTACCCATAAATTAATGCAATTAGAGCAGGTACCACCAGAATATTATGGCGAAACTTCTAAACATGCTGTGGTTAACTATTAGAAACAGTAACGGGCGCAGAAATGCGATATTTTTGTCGCTATTTCAAAGTAAACAGTCAAAGCCTCAAAAACCAGTACACTGTGAACGAGAATTTATTTGAAATATGTGTTACAAGTAGTTAACACAAGCATAGTAATTCAATAACAAAGTCGAAGCGTTCTTGGGTGGGGTAATTTCACAAATTTTCGTAAGTAGCTGTATGTCTTGGCAGAATAAAAGTGTAGGGTCAGGGCAAATTTCCTTATTTGCTGAGAATAATGGCATACTTTAGCACTGCACTGAAGTTCCAATAGCTCCTTCAACAAACCAACTACATGTTCACTGTTTTAACATATCAGAAACTGAACTACATAGCCTTCTTCTCAAACCAGCAACTAAAGTCTGTAACTGCACTATTCTTCTTTTGTGTCATACACTAAGTTGCTTCATTTGCTTTATCTGCTTCTTTAGTCGCACATTCTCTGCTTGTACTCTGTTATATTGTGTTTTCAACTTCTTAGGGCTTGGTAGACAGTAATTGTGGTCAGCAGAAACAGATGTGGGTCCGACAGGCACTGAAAGAATGTAGTTACATCATAAGTTTATAACAGAGTTACACCATAAGATTATAATAGAAAGTATGTAATTCAAAGTAATAAGAACACGGAGTAAAATTAAATTATTGACTTACTTTGTGCTAATGATGTCACTGTAATAGCACTATCTTGCAAATTGTCGAAAGATCGCTTTCTGGGTTGTGGTCGTAAAACTTTATCTTGCTTTTGTAAATGTGGTGGAAAGTTAAAGATAGTAGGTACTGGTTTTGACAAAAGGCGCCTCTGGACATTTGTGTGGTACATATATTTCTCTTCAAAATGAGCTGAACAGAGGTAACTGGCTGTAGTAGGAAACCAGTTTTCTCGCTTCATATTTATAACCCATCTTTTTGTAATTTCCTTATCTTTTAAAGGAAATCTGTAATCAACGATAAATAAATTACTTCCTGCATTTGTCTTAAGCATAATTACAGTTCCAATGCAAATGACTCTTTATAAAAACATTAAAAAACGTGTGTCGTATTTCGGTACTAATATACTTACTTATAATATGAAATATTTGTTGTTTTATCGCTGCGATTTGTGCAGTTGAACGCTGAACACACTGCAGGCATGTTGACTTTATATTTTGTAACAAAAACGTCAACTAGAAAAGTTAAATATTGCAGTAATATCACAACAGCTGACGCACTTCCAACACAAACAACAGTAACGCTTTCCTAATGTTTTGATTAAGGAGAACATGGCGGCCGAGTTAGCGTTGGTTGCCGCTAGGAGCGCTGTAACTAGTATCTCAGCCACTCTATGAAATTTTAACTCGTTGGCCACAACAGTCTCAGAATTGCTATCCGTGGCCTCTGCTGCTGCGCAAACAGCTGAAGGCTGTTGCACTTCTCGTTGCTGATTCAATGACATTTTAAATGCCGCTCTAGTCAATACCATTAAATAACTGTCAATATCAGGTTCTAATCACTAAATACAGTTTCAAATTCACCGTCGTAGACACACTTAACTTTCAAATTACTTCACAGATGGTATAAAGTTCAATGTCCAAATACGAAAATCACACAATATACAGTTCTACAATCTAACTACTATCTGGAAAAAAGTTCTTTCTAAATTGATTTCAAACTATTTTAACTACAGGATAAAAAAATTAGATTTCTCAGGCCTTGTTCTGTAGTCTCGGTGTTGTCCAATAGTTGACATCGTTTCTTGGTATCAGCAATCTTTTACTATGGGCACTGAATCTCTCTTCAGATTAGTTACCTCTCGTTCTCGTTGGTTTTCATGAAACAAAAAATACATATATTATATAACAATCCAAGAGAGTCCTGTCACACTGGCGCCACTGTAATTTTTCCTCCAATCTTTTCTACGTAATTCTGTAGCTCTCAATTCATTCGAGCAATCAATCATTCATGATAGAAAACACAGTCATAGCTCAGTCACTCAAAATGATTCTGAAATTTTACTTGTTAGAATGAAATCAGGCGATGATTCTTCTTCTCTGCAGGCTCGTGCTTTGCGGCAGTCTGCTAATCTGTACAAATAAAATGCCTCGTAATTTTGAGAGCGTTGTATAATCAGTCGGTAAACCTCAAATCGAGCGGATATTTGGCTTTGATGAAGTTTAACCTTCCGAAGAAATAATGGAGCTCTTGGATTATTAAATGCAGGTTCGTATCCAGTCTTTCGGAAGTTCCCTTCTGATTAACAACTACGCAATATATCGATAAATATCATTAATTCTCAAATTTCCAATACACACCTTTTATTTGAAGGAGCAATCTATATATTTTTTCTTTTTAATCGTACAGTTTCATCTCAGTTATCTTCTGTCATAAATCTCAATAATCAGATTACAGTTCTTCCAAACCAAGCTCAGGCTAATCAGCACGAAGACAATCTCGGAAGCTCTCTTTTTTTTTTTTTAACAACCACCAGAGAGAGTACTACAAAGAATACTTATGCGCTCATGGCATAGCTATTGTATGAACTACTTTTCGCATGGATTCTGCGAGTATGAAGATAGAAAATTAGTAAACGTCATTCAAGGGTAGAATTGTATCTGAATAATTCATCGAATATAAAGAGATATTACAAGCTGTAATCCCAAGAATTTAACACTGACCATTCTTCTATCTGCTTGTCATCATATGTTAGGCATATACTTGTGGAACACCCCTTACAAGTTCTGAACAGCATGTAGTGTGTTTTTTCAAAGTTTAGTGACAAAGAATTGGCTAGGAACCAGTGCTTGATGTCCACAAATATTTTACTAGGCGATCTTTCTAAGACTACACTTGATTTGCTATTTATTGCAATGTTTCTATCATTAGCAAACAAAACAAATGTGGCATCTGGTAATGTTATTGATGAAAGTTCATTGATATACACAAGAAAAAGTAAAGGCCCTAAGGTGGAACCTTGAGGGATCCCACATGTAATTAGTTCCCAGTTGGTTGATGCCTTATAGCTTAATACATCTCTCTTTCCTAATAACACCATTTGTTTCCTGCCAGAGATATGCGATTTGAACCATTTTGCAGCATTTCCTGTTACACCATAATATTCTAATTTACTTAAAAGGATATTGTGATTTACACAGTCAAATGTCTTTGACAGATCACAAAATATACCAGTTGCCTGCAATTTTTTGTCTAATGAATTAAGTACATTTTCACTGTAAGTGTAGATAGCCTTCTCAATATCAGAACCCTTTAGAAATCTGAACTGCGACTTTGACAGTATGTTATTTGTGATAAGATGATTATAAAGCCAATTGTACATTACCTTTTCTAAAATTTTTGAGAGTGCTGGCAAAAGTGAAATTGGGTGGAAATTTGATGCTATTTCTTTATTTCCCTTCTTAAACAGTGGCTTAATTTCAGCATATTTCAACTGTTCAGGAAATATTCCACTGATAAACGATTGGTTACACAGATAGCTTAATATGTTACTTATCTCAGAATCACATTCGTTAATTAACTTTGTTGATATTTCATCATACTCACTATATGTTTTTGATTTTAAAGGTTTTATGATGGACACTACTTCTGCTGGGGTAGTGGGGGTCAAATTCATATTATGGAAGTTAATTGAAATGTCTGGTCTGAGGTATCCCATGGCAGCATCTACAGAACCTGAAAACCCCATCTTTTGAGTAACATCTATAAAATGTTTGTTAAAAAGTTCTGCAACACTATACACATCTGTCACCAATGTATCATTTATTCTTAATGCTATTGGCCCCTCTTCATGCCTGGTTCTACCGGTCTCCTCCTTCACAATATGCCATTGTAATATAGTTGTTTTGATGTCCATATTACAGTCTTTAGTATTTTGCAGTATTTCTTGTAATGTGCCATAGCATCAACATCAGAACTGTTTCAGATTACAGATAGAGTTTTCTTTTTGTTTTACAAGATACCTCTATTCCTTGAGTAATCCATGGTTCCTTTGGAGACCTTGCTCTAACCCTGGTTAGTTTTGGGGAAAAACAGTGTTCAAATAAGGTAAGTACTTTATTAGCAAATGTGTTATATTTGTCATTCATGCCATGAGCACTGTAAACATCAGTCCAGTCGAATGCCTCTGAGGAGTGTCCTAAAATAATCAATTTTTGGCTTATTGATTACCCTCTTGAATTCAGATTTATCAGATTTTATGTCGTGTTCAGTATTAACATTTAACATAAGGAACTGCATGCCATGGTCTGAGAGGTCATTAACTATTGGTTTTGTAATGTAATTTTGTTCATTGAACTTTTCTATATTGACATTATCAATGGCTGTTTGTAAGAAATTGGCTACCCTAGTTGAGAACTTTACAGTGGGAATTATGTTGAATGAAAGTGTTACTAACTGAAGTAAGTTCTTATTGGGAGAGCCTTTAAGAAAATCTACATTGAAGTCACCAGCAACCATTAGTTCATTGTTTTTGGTTGTTAAATGGGCCAGTACAGCTTCAAGGTGGTTTATGAACAAATTAAAGTTACCTGCAGGTGCTCGATGTACACTCAATATTATGAAATTCTACTTCTGTTGCACATGCTTCCAGATGCTGTTCTAGGCAAAATTTATTAATGTCTGTGTTCTTAAATTTATGACAGTTGCTAATAAATGTGGCAACTCCTGCTTTCTCCATTTCTGCTCTACAAAAGTGTAAAATTTCTATACCAGTGATCACATGATATTCAGAGAGGCAGATTATGTCAGCTGGGTTTGAGGACTCTAGAATAAAATTCATTAATTTTATTTCTCAGTCCTCGAATATTTTGATGCAATAAAGATAGCTGATATTTCACATTGACTGAGTTAAAATTGGGTAGAGTTGAAATTTCTTCTGATTGTTGAAAATTCTTAACCAACAGCTGTTTATGCTGATGTAATAAGTTACAATTGTGTTTTTTGTTTCTTTCTCAAACCAAAGGTTTGTCTCAATCTTAACCTGTATTAAAACTTGGTTTCTCTCTGTCCTCCCAGGCCTCATACAGATTTCTTTTCTGTGGACTTAACTTCATCTGCATTTACTTGCTCCTATTTGATTTACTATAAATTTTATCCTCATTTATTGAGGAATCTGAGAATATGGTTTCAGGCAATAGCTGGGAAACATAAACCCATGGGAACTGAAAGTTTCTTTCCCAATGACTCCCCCCCCCCCCCCCCGAAGTATCAATAGTCTTTGGCTTGGGTTTAGAGATGTATGAAAACAACTTGAAATTAACCGATCCAATTTGAATTCCCACTGTATGCAGACACTTACTAGTGGATTTACTCCCTTTGTTCAACACACTATAGCCTGATTAATATTACTTGGTAATTGACATTTCACACATTGGAGCTGCCTTCCTCCAAGAGCAATCAACGTCACGTCCAAACTGTTCGCTGTTGACAAGCTGCCGCTTGTGGTCTGTTCACTTCCACTGTTTGGCTACTGTTGTGTAAGGAGCATGCATATTTCGTAACAGTTGTGTGGTGTGTGTGTGTGTGTGTGTGTGTGTGTGTGTGTGTGTGTGTGGTTTTTTGTGAAATCCGAAGAAAAATGTTCAAATATATGTAAGTATATGGGACTTAACTGCTGAGGTCATCAGTCCCTAGTCTCACACACTATTAACCTAAGTTTAACTTCCACTAAGGACAACACACACACACACACACACACACACACACACACACACACACACACATACACACACGTACGCACGTGCCCGAGGGAGGACTTGAACCTCCGACAGCGGGAGCTGCACCAATGTTTTCGTTTGTGTTGCCGACTGTCAAATATTATTGCCAAAGATTGAATGTTATTGCCAACTTTCGAGTGCTAACATATGTTTTTCAAAGAAAAAAAATAGTGATGAATTTGATTTTCACATTTTTATTCAATAATTTTACTCATTATTTTACATGATTTGGTGAAAGGTGGCCGCGGACCCCCTAGAAAGAGCCTGCAGACCCCTAAGGGGTTTCCTCAAGAAACAAAACCATATCTAATAATAGATTCAAAATAACTTGTATGTGCTGCTTTTAGTGTGCCAGTATCAGTTGCAGGTGACAGTATTTGCACTGCAAATGCAAAGCTACTCATTTGGTTAGCTGGGTACTGAGTGCGATTCTGCCAACTCAGATTTTATCCATATTTAATCCTTAGAATTTGACTGAGTCAATTTATTCTATTTCTTTGTTGTTGTGAATTATCTTAATCTGCTCACACTTTGGCTGGTGCTGAAGTGCACCATATGAGTCTTAGATTGAAATCTAATTCATATTTTGTAACTGACCAGATGCCCTTTGCCTTATTTTAATGGTAGCTCTTTCAATTTAAGTCTCCGTATATGCTTAATGCTTGTAGTTACAAGTGAATCTGATAATTGGTGATTTCTCGATTATTGTAAGTAACTAAATTTTCAGGGTGAACTGACTATAACAACAGATATGGAGGAATTGGAAGCATCTCTTTTTATGGATCAGGTCCCGGCAAGGTGGACAAAACTTGCTTATCCATCCATGATGACATTAGGTCCTTGGTTTGCCGATTTTATGCTAAGGCTACGTGAACTAGAAGGGTGGTCAACTGATTTCCAGGTATGGTAGCTCTCAGTTAATATATCTAACTCAGCAGAATTTGTGGGAATGGCCATTTTATTTTTGTAGCCTCTGTTATAAAAATACTAAACAACAAAGCATCACTATAATCTCAGTAGCAGCTAAATCTTGGCCCTTCCTGTTCCAGTCATGCATTATTGTTGCACAGTTCTCATCACCTAGTAAATTGGATTGTAACAGATTGCAGGCAACAGAGAGGAGTAAATGATATTCTCAGCTGGGACAACAAAACTTAAACAATTTCTTACTATATGAAATGCGTAAAAAATGTTTCGTAGCACCTGCATGTCTGTGAGCATTCATGGGCTTGTATTCAAGGGAAGTAGGAAACATAAGAATAAGCCTTATCAAAGCAAAAAAGTTGCTGTTAATAAAAATAAAATTTTACCAAAGGTGGAAACAGTCTGCTTAAAGGTGCATATCTGTGAAATAAAAATTTGCAGCTGGCTGAGATTCAGGACTGTGTTGCCCCATGCCTAAATCATAACATGTTTTGATTCTCTTTGGTGAGCTGCTCATGAGGTGGCCAAGATGTTGTTGCTAAAGGCCTTCCCTCTCTTCGACAGCGGCCTTGCCAGCAGTCATATGGTGTGTATAAAGGGGGGGGGGGGGGGGGGGGGGGGTTGCTGAGACGACAATCTGGAAGTTTGATTTAGTTTGTCAGTTAGTTATTTCTTCCATGAATAGTATTTGCAATAAAGATTAGTGGAAGTATAAACAATATAGGAAAAGATATTTTGGTATGTGCTCTAATGTGGACACGTTAGGTTGCATACAGGCACAATTAAAAAGACACTTACATAAAGCTTTTGGTCACAGTGTTAATCAGCAAAAGACATTCACATACACAAGCATGTACATCTCATATGCACATGACTGCCAACTCTGGCAGCTTGGGCCAGAAGGCGATATCATGTAGGATGGAGCAGCAATAATCTGTCTTTTCTTACATTGTTGATATATCTACCTGAGTTCCCATTGTCTGAGAATAAGTATAAATATAAGATAGACACACACACACACAAAACAATTAAAACAATCAATTATTTACAATATAATGTAATAGGATAGATAAAAAAATCTACTCACCAAGCATGGCAAGCTTTCAGAGCCAGTGGTTCCTTCTTCAGACAGAAGGTTGAAGGGGAAAGAAGGTGGGTGAAGGAAAAGGACTGGAGAGGTCTAGGAACATGGATAGATTTTCTGAAAGTCACCCTTAACTGCAGTTCTGGGTGACTTTTCCAAAATCTACCACTTTTCCTTTGTGCAATGAGTACTTCTTGCCTAAATGTGGAGTTACCCCAGAATATTATCCCATAAGACATCAGTGAATGGAAATATGTGAAATGTAGAAACTTACTGACTTCTAAGTCCCCAAAGTTTGCAATCATTCTTATTGCAAAAGTAGGCAAACATAAATGTTTTAGCAGATCTACTATGTTTTTTTCCACTTTAAAATTTTCGTCAACATGCACAACCCAGAACTTCGAATTTTGTACACCTTTTATTATTTCTTGTTGGTGTACTAGGTTAATTTTGACAGGACAAAAGTGCATGAGCTCTGTTTTTTCAAAATTTAATGTTATCCCATTTTTGCAGAGCTGGTCTGTAACTTTTGCAGAAACATCAGTTACTATTCTGTTGCTTCTTCACTTAGTTTTACAACTATACTTGTATCATCTGCAAACAGGACTAATTCTACATCCTGATTCAAATAAAATCGTAGATTGCATAGAGAAAGAACAGTAGTGGACCAGTGATCAAACCTTGTGGGACTCACTCTGAATTTCACCTCATTCAAAGGATGTACCATACCTCTTTGTATTACTAGAAGATCCTAAGGAAACTTTCTGCATTCTTTTTCTTAAATAAGAACTAAACCAGGCATGTGTTAAACTATATAGAGCACAAAAACTTAACTTCCCTAATAAAATATTATGATTGACATGAACAAATGCCTTTGATAAGTCACTGGAGATCCCAACTGGTGATATTTTGTCATTTAATGATTTTATTATGTGTTCAATAAATGTATAAATAGCTGATTCAGTAGAGTGGCCCTTCTGAAGTCTAAACTGTGATTGACTAAGTATCTCATTGCTACACAAGTGGATAACAACCCTGGAGTACATCACCTTCTCAAAAATTTAGAAAATAGTGAAATGTGGGACACCAGGCATTAGTTGCAACTGTGAAGTTTCCCTTCTTTAAGAGCGGCCTGATAGTGGTGCATTTTAATCTGTCTTGATAAACACCCTGAATTAATGATGTACTGCATAAGTGACTAACAACATTACATATTATAGGGCCACACATTTGCAGTGTCCTGTTGGAGGTGACGTCCACCTCATATGAACTTTTATCAATATAATAGAGGGAAACATTCCACGTGAGAAAAATTATATATAAAAACAAAGATGAGGTGACTTACCGAACGAAAGCGCTGGCAGGTCGATAGACCTATCGACCTGCCAGCGCTTTCGTTCGGTAAGTCACCTCATCTTTGTTTTCATATGAACTTTTATTTGTTAGGGTGATGATGATCTTCCATACCACTGATGGGGATGTAAGATTAATTTTTATTTAATATATCACAAGCATGATCAATTGGTATTATGTGAGTGGATACCCAGGCCATTGTATTTTGTTGATTCCTGCCTCGTGAAGGAAGGTTTCAGTTCACATGGTGAGTGCCATTTGCTCTTATACTGTCATCTTCTAAGATTGAAATCCCATCTGGTGATATTTTATTATTTAAAGATTTGACCATCCTCTGAAGGGCCTATGTTGTTGGTAGTCTGTTTCATTGTGTAGGTCTTCTATTTTATGACCTGTGACATTGAGGTCATCTGAATGTCTAATTGTATGCTCTAATGGTAAAAGTATGGGGATCTGGGATACTGCCTGTTTCTCTTTGTCTATAAGGTAACAATCTATGTCTATATTTAGCTTAGGAACTATGTACAAAACAGGATGAACATGGGCATTGTTAGGGAAGACAAATTAATTTGACTTGTACTGTTATCATTTCAAAATGACATTTTTCATTCTTTAATTAAATAACTTTAACATTGCACTCCAGTCAACAAGATCCCAGGCCAAAGACTTGTCTGGAGATGCCCTGGACAGCAGTGGGATACCAACCAGACTGTTGCCCGCCATATGGCTCAACAAGCAGGAGTGATGGTCCGGGATGCTATTTCTTTTCATAACAGGACCCCTTTGGTTGTCATCCACAACACTCTTACACCACATTGTAAGTTGATGATCTTCTGTGTGCCGTTTTGTTGCCCTTCTGGCAGTCAATCCTGGGCTTACATTTTGGCAAGATAATGCCTGCCTGCAAATGACAAAAGTTTCTACGGCTTGTCTTCTCACTTGCCAAACCCTACCTTGTCTAGCATGGCTGCTGGATCTCGCCCCAATTCTGAACATTCGGAGCATTATAGGCATGGCCCACCAACCAGCTCAGGATTTTGACAATCTGACACACCAATTGGACAGAATGTGGAATGACATCCCCCAAGAGAACAGCCAGCAACTCTATCAATCAGTACCAAGCCCAATAACTGGTTGCATAAAGGTAAGGGGTGTACCAAAATCTTATTGACTTGCTCAATTTGTGAAACACTGTCTCTTAAATAAATCATCCAATTTTTCTGAAATTGTAATCATTTGTTTCTCTGTACATGCTGTCCCATTCAGATAATTCCTTCATGGTGTGTGTGTGTGTGTGTGTGTGTGTGTGTGTGTGTGTGTGTGTGTGTTTTTGTGCTTGTGTCACTGAAATTACTTCGGGAATTTGTCAAACTGTCACCACAGTGTTAAAACATATGTACAGCAACAGCATATACCTCACTGCTCCATGGTAACTAAATGTCTGTTACTCTATTTCATTCCCTTCTCTCACTTCTGCTAATAATGCAGGACTTAAGAATTTCCCATGTTGGTACCACCCTGTATTTAATCTACCATAAATTTTGTGGTTGACAAACCTACACAGTATGAAGCTAATGAGGTGTGTCAAGACCATAACACAGGAAGGACGAGTAACCTTCATTGTGCACAGAAAGTTACACAGTGCAGTAGTAGCAGAATCTTTAACTTGCTGCAGACAAGATTGAAGTTTGTATAATGTAGGGTGTTGTTTAAAAAAAGAAAAAAATCTTTAAATGTATTTTGGAGGAGTGATATATTTTTTTGCATATTTTTTTTGTTATCTTAGCATTTTAATTTTTTTAAGTGGATGACTTTATTAAAGTGGTTAACCTCTTTCCATTCCATAACATGTAAAATTTGCTCTTAGAGCCTGTCAGTAATAAAATACCATGTATGTCAGACTGCCTGGGTTTCATAGACAATTGCTTTGCAGAAAATTGATCTTGTTGTATGTATGAATCTTTGCTAAATTACTTCAATATCTAGTCCTTAGGATTACAATACAAACTGTATTTTATCTTGTAAATACCTAACCATGTCCAATATCCTTGTATATATTCTATACATGTAGGATTTGAAGGACTAAATAAATAAATAGATTGGTGTGTAATCTAATCAGGCTTCCAAAATATATTTGTTTCTTATGTATGTTGTGTTGTGTTGTATGGGGTGTGTTTGGAAAGTAAATACTGTTTGAAAAAAAAAAATCATAAAAACTTTTTCAAATCAAAATTTATTTTTATGAGAAAGAGCATTTCTTAAACTGCTTTTTACATAGTTGCCACCATTGTTCAGACATACGTCATAGGAGGAAAGCAACTTTTCTTTGCCCTCTTTCTGTAAAAATAATGCAAGCAAAGACAGTCGCAGCTGAACACTGATTTTTGCTTTGCCGTTACTGTCAAATTGCCTTCCTCCAAAATCCCACCTCGAGTTGAGGAGCAAGTGAAAGTCAGAAGGTGTGAGATAGGGGTAGTATTGTGGATGACTGAACTGCTCCCAACTGAATTGTTGAATAGAATTTTGAGTAACACCAGCAGAATGAGAATGTTGTCATGAATCAACACAGTGCCTTGACTGGGCAATCTGCACACATTTTGATTTTGAATTGTGCCTATCTCAAACTTGCCGAATAGCTGTTGTTGAACTTGAAGGATGATTTTGGAGTAAGGCACTTTGACAGTGACAAAAAACTGGTGGCATCTTTCTATGAAGAGGGCAGAGAAAAGTTGGTTTCTTGCAATGATAAATGTCTGAACAATGGTGGCAGCTTTGTAGAAAATAGTTAAAGAAACGCTCTTTGTTGCAAAGATGCTTTTGGTTTCAAAAAATGTTTTTATGAGGTTTTTTTTCCATAGATGTACCTTCCACTGACACTTTGTATATTTATTAGTCCAGCCTTTGCATATTGACTGGCTGTACAAGTACCATAGGACAGATCAGAATACTGTAATGTAAACACACTGTCTTTGCATATTTATAAATTCTTGTTCAGGATGCAAGCATTGCAGGGTAAAAGTAGTGCTTTATTAGGAATTCTATTAGTTTTTTTCCTTAAATGCTTGAACTATAGTAATTTCTCATGTGTTATTGTATTGTAATGGTCTAGAGCACATTCACTGCCCAGAGGCATAACTAGGGCACAGTTGTGGTTGAAAACCTCCCAAACATAACTTTCACGAGTTTACAGCCTGGAACACTGCCAAATTTACAGGAAGCTCATGTGATTCAGCTCACTACCGTATGGCAACATCCAGTCCTTGGTGACTGCCCTGTGTCTGAGGCATTACCGTATGTCACAAAATTGCAGCTTCTTTCACACGGTCAGTACTGAACACTCAGGTAGGTCATTGGTATGGCAGGGCCACATGTGGCACCTGCTGTGTGTCAGTCATTGCCATGATTTTGCTAAAGCAACTCAGAATCTGCAGCAGAAGTCTACTGCAGCACCGCTGCCACTGTCCCGGGTTCATCTCCCTTCCACTGCCTGTCGTCGCACCGCTAGGACGCAGCTGGCTACACCTTTGCTGCCTTGCGGCGTGTGTATCCTGCAGGCTGTTTTCTACAAATACCTCTCCTGGCACACCGATTTGTTCATACTCATGTTTCTCTCCAGCCCTCTTTCTAGTCCACTACATTCTGTATCCTTCTGTCATTTCCCTCGCCATTATCTGAACCCAGGAAGTCCCACATGGAAGTCAAACGCCTCCTGAAAAGCGCCGAAACAGCTCCCACCACCCAGTGGTGCTCATTGCACCTTGAACCTGGTACATTATTGGTGTCAAAAGTGAGAAGGCTTGCAGATCAAGAGGAAGGTACACTTCATGCTGATGACCGAAGCAGGTGGAGAGTTCAGTGGTGACTGAAATGGGTCAGCAACATATGTAAGTGGTAATGTAGGGCTGTTTAGGCAAATAAAATTTTGTGCTACCAATTTATGACAAGGAGGGATGATCATGAAAAAATAGTAAAGTAGCATTAGGAAGGGACTGATTTGAGAAACACATCCTGTGTCCGATTGTTTTGTTTCATGTTTGTTCAGAGTTGAACAGAAAGGCGTGACGCCGAGTAAACATCTTTACCTGCTGTGGGTGGGGCCTTTTATGTTTTGGTGTTGTGGCTTGGTGGTTTTTTGACTGTCAAGGAACGGACTCCCTCTCCAAGAATGCAAACAGCAATGAACAAAGGAACCTCTAAAATGAAATGTCACTGACTTCCTGTCGAGCCGTCAAGGTGGATGTTATATTTAATTTATATTCTGTCTGCTCTGAGTTATGAAATAATTATGATCTGTACACTCACTGAAACAAATATAAGACAGTCAATGATGAAATACTGATGTCATTTCATAATTAGAGTAGATAACATTTTTTTTTTTTTTTTTTTTTTTCACTGTCTTAGTTGTAATGTTTGGAAAGGGATGAAAGTTGAACCATTAACACGGTAACATGCACTCAATGCATTTTACTGGGACAGGTGGCCCAGTGCACCATGCTGTATGATGTAATTTGTTGACCATGCTACCAAAAAGGACGTTACTCTAGCGAGGGCTGGAAGCAGCTGGCATTAGATGTAGGAAACAGTAGGTGCTAAGAAAGTGCAGAAATAGGCAGAATAGCCATACAGTTTTTCTTGCAAGTAGGAATTTTGTAAAGTAGAATATATACTGGAAATAGCTGAAGTGTGGGTTTAGATAATATATTAAAGAATTTTTTAGGTGAGGTAAAAGAATAATTGAAACTCAGTAAATTTCATTTAGTGAGAAACACAGATGTTTTGTTGCACAGAATGTAGTAACATAGTACTAGGAGATAGGATATTCTAGCAGTATGACCACCAGAACAATAGTGAATGTTATTCAATTCACAGATGTGAGGCAGATGTAAGCAGAGGTTGTACAGCACTGACAGAGTAGAACATGGTGTGGGTGTCATAACAGCATCAGATGATTATAATTTCCTGTCTTTGTATCATGCAACATTGAACCAAAGCAGCAATACGCTGAGACAGCACACAGATGCAAGATGAGTCATTGGCCTTGACTTTGTTAATTAAACCACTCCAGGTCTGCCAAGATACAGAATATATGATAGCAGAAAACCAGCCAATGATATCTGTACAGGCTAGATATTTGACATTACAGGAAAATGCATTGGGCACTAGGGAAATTTTTTATGAAGCTTCAGAGATGTATTAAGAGCACAGGAGGGAAGCTAAAAAGTGACTGTGACCCAGCTAGTAGGTCTGTGGTATTTAAGGGCTTTGTGAAGCGGGGCCAATGGGTACTTGTAGTACCTTGGGGTGAGAGGTAACTTTTAGTTGAGATATTGAGGTTTAATGTGAAGTGTAGAAAATTTTTAATGGGTGATGATGAAGAGTTATGTGTGTTTATTGATGTATTGTGAGGATGAAATTTGTGTTATGGGGGTGTCATGGATTCATTGAATCATAGAGTTTTTCCCTATCAATACATCTGCAAATGCAACCATAGCAACACTATCACTGACTCCTTTCTTTTTTGAAAGCTTTTCCCCATTTGTTGGACAAGGCAACAGGGTAGAGTGCATGTAGATTAATATACATGAGTTGTACAGGTCAAGAAGTGCCTGACTTTTGGTTTTAGAGCCTGAGAGCACGTTATATTGTTTGTATAGGTTAATGCAGAATGCAACTTAAGGATATATATGAGAGTTTTTTCAAGTTTTCCTGATTAATTATGTGAGGTATGTGATGTATATAATATGAGAAAGTGTGGGATGCGAAGTTTAGCATGAATTATTAAGTGGGAAGACTAGTGAGGCTACACTTAAGGATGGCTTCCTAACCTCTGTTCCTTTCCCACAATGTGGGATGATGCAGTTTTAACAGGACTGCAGATTGAGAGTTCAATTTGAAGTGAAAATAGTGCAAACAATGACCTACAGTCTCTCTGTTGTGAAATGGTGAACTGTGTGCAGAGAAGAAGGGGACACCATGTGACAAAGGTTATTCACGAGTGTTTACCACAGTCTCAAGAGGAGGATGTGAACCATAACAACAGTTGTAATATATAGTGATTCTGTTTCAGCCAGCAGCCATCTGGAGGGCTGGATTTTTCTTAAGAAGGGAAGAAGTTTGATGGACTACAACACAGTCACAGCCCAGAGTTGTAACTAGGGGTCTGCTGTGGACAACAACTTGCCATATTATTAGCAGCAAGTTGTTTCATGCTGAGATGCCACAGATCAATTGCCTGGGATGCTGGCCAACTTGTAGGAAGCTATTACAGTTTGACCCATCACCGTATGGCAACAGTCAACACTCAGTCACAGGCCTGTGTCAGAGACATTTCCACATGGAACAGAAACGCAGTGTCTTCCTCACTGTCAGCACTGGACAGCTGTGTTTAAACCCCCAGTCCAGCTGAGTAGGTCATCAGCAGGGCAGGGACATCCTCGGCACCTGCTATGTGTCAGCTGTTGCCACAAATTCTATGAGCACAGCCTTGCTGTAACTATGACACAGCGCCACAGCCCACAGTCTAGGGTTCCTCTCCGTGGGTGGCAATACCTGCCCTCACACCACTAAGACACTGTCAACTAAGCATAAGACACCTCCACTACCTTGCAGCATGTGTATGCCACAGGCTGTTTTCGACGCCTACCTTGGCTGCTGTGTCAAGAGGAAATATTATGCGATGACGTCGCACTATGCCAAAGATGAGGGCGCACCTATATAATTATCCAAATCAGATGGAGCTATGAATAACTGTTCTGTGCATTGTCTGCTTCTCTGCAACCTGCTTCAATGTCTTCCTGCCCCTCTCACCATCATCCAAACCCAGAACACCCCAGATGGGAGTCGAGTGCCTCCTGACAAACACCAAAACAGCTCCCACCACCCGTAGTGAACATTACACCCCCAACATGCTACAGTAGAGGGTGGTGTCTCAGTGTGAAGTTCTGGAAAACCTCTGGTGCATATTTGACTGTTCTCTGGTACCTGGATTCTGCGATAGTTCACTACTTTTCAGTAATAGTAATTAGTGAAGATCATTGATTCATATATAATCAAACACAGGACATTTGAAATGCCAAGATCAGTAAAACTAGGTTTACAAGATTCCAGTTTTTTAATTCCAAGAATTATCCTCAGTGCTCTTTTTGATTCTAAGTACGTTTATGCGCAGAATAGCATTTCCGCAAAAAATTAGTCTGCAGCAAAGAAGTGAATGGAACTGTGCATAGTATTCCAGTGCCAATGTGTCTTTACTTGATGCAACTTTCAATAACGTCAGACCGCAGTGCACAGTTGAGAAATTATTTTATGGGGTGGCTGCTACTAAACCAATAGACCCAAAAATTTTGTATTACAAACATTTTTTACAATTCTTCTTTTAACTGTGCTGGATAAATTTTTCATCTCTTTAATAAATTAATACTGACACAGTTCTTTTTCAACAATATTAGGAAAAGGATAGATTGCCACTCACCATAAAGATGTCAAGTTGAGTTGTAGGCAGGCACAATGGAAAAGACTGATGCATATAAGCCTTTGGCCAAAGTCTTCTTCAGAAAAGAGAAACACACACACACACACTTTCACATAAGCAAGCACACCTCACACATTCATGACCACTATCTCCGACCAGTCCAGCCAGACTGCAGTGGAAACACATTGAGCAGGAGCAGCAATCCGGAGTAGGGAGGGTAGCAGGTTACGGATGGAAGGAAATGGCATTAGCAATTAGCATTGCCTAGTGGAACATCCAGGGACTAGAGGTGGCAGAATAGGGATGACAGGTGCAGTTGGGAGGCTGTGGGGGAGGGTGAGGAGGGGGAAAGCTGGAAGGAGAGGAACAGAGAGGAGGGTGTGTGTTGGGAGATGCCCCCAATCCTCCCACCTCACCCAAGAGCCAGCTACAGAGGAGTGCCCCCTTTATCACTCCAGACTGTGACAAATGAATCACATCCTCTGTCAGGGCTTTGATTATTTGTCATCATACACTGAAATTAGGAGCAGTCTAACCAACATCCTCCCCACCCTTCCTAAAGTGGATCATGTCCCTGTGGAAGACCAGGTACAACACCGGCCCAATCCACCCACCCAGCATTTCCTACACAAGGCCTGTCACTGGCTTATCCTACCTCATCAGAGGTTGGGCCCCGTGAAAGCAACCATGTTATACACCAGCTCTGCTGCAATCACTGTCCTGCTTTTTGTATAGGTATGACTACCAACCAGCTGTCAACGAGGATGAATGGCCACCACAAATTGTGGCCAAGTCCTTGGTTGACCATGCTGTGGCACAATATGCAGCTGGTCATAGCATACTTGATTTCAATGGCTGCTTCACAACTTGGGCCAGCTGGATCCTCTCCTCCACAGCTAACTTATGGAAGTTATCCTTACAACACATTCTCTGCTTCCGAAATTGTACCAGCATCAACGTGTGGTGACCTACAGTCCCCACACCTGCCACTCACCTGTCTCTCCCCCCCCCCCTCCCCCCTCTCCCCCCTCTGTCCTGTCACCTCCTCACAATTCACCTTCCCTCACCCTAATCATGTGCTGCTCTCTGCCAGCACATGCACTAGTCTTTTCCCCTTCCGTGCTGCTCTCCTTTCTGCTCCCTGCCTTTCCCCCACCTCTCCCTCCATCCAGTCTCCCAACACTGCTCCTGTCAGGCTTATCCTGCCACCACTAGTCCCTGCATGCTCCGAGAGGCAGTGCCAATTCCTTTTCACCCATCTGTATCCTGTTATCCCTCCTCTTCTCCCTCCCTGCTCAGAATTGTTGATCCCATTCAACACATTTCTATTGCAGTCAGGCCGGAATGGCAGAAGGAAGCAATGGCAGAAGGAAGCAGTCATGTGAGTGTGAGGTGTGATTGTGTGTGTGTGTGTTTTTTTTTCTCCTTTCTGAAGAAGACTTTGGCCTAAAACTTATATGTATCAGTCTTTTCATTGTGTCTGTCTGCAACTCAACTTGTCATCTTGGTGGTGAATAGCAGTCTATACTTTCTATAATATTGTTGTTATTCCAATGAGACTTTCTATTGTTTGATGTCTTTTTTACAATTTAGAGCTAGTTTGCTTCCAGTAACCCTCAACAATCTTGACATAGAGTTTTCTGCTGCTAACTCTGTAATTTCAATGCTAGATGCAGAGTAATGCACTAGTATCATGAACAAATAGAGCAATTTTTTGGAGGATGTGTTTAACAAGGTCATCTACGTAAATCAGAAAGAGTTACAGGCCCTGTATCAAGGCCTGAGGAACTCTATACTTTATTGGTAACTCATCTGAAAAGAAAAAGCTGTTTCTGATTTCATTCTGGACTTTCACTCATACGGAAATGATAATTTCCATCTGTCATTTCCTAGAAATGGACACAACCAGCTATCTATCATGGGATTCACTTTACCTCAGCTGTTCACTGGAATTGCTGGGCAGCTTTCTTGTGTGGCTCTAATACACAAAATTTGTGTAAATTTTAGTTTGTAGGCAATGTCAATAGGAAATTGGTATACAACAGCTTAAAGATGAAACAGGAACATTGAAGATTGTGACCTGTATTCAATGATTTTTTTTTTTTTTTGTGTGACCAATCTTCATGTATAAATATTTAGCTTAAAGCTTTTAATAATGTTCTTAATGGAGGAGAGTACCACTGGGTACGAATCCAATAAAGTGGTAATTATTTGATGTAATCTAATCCCATATTTGACTTTTATCTCTAGCATTTTTGTTTGTGAATTTCCTATTTGTACTTCTGTTATTGTTTTGAAACACATCAGTGTGAGTTAATCATGCTGAATAATTACTTGTTTTGGAAAAAAATCTGTCAGTCTTAGCATTGTTATTTGTCATTTTATCACATCTTTCACCTCTGGCAATTTTTTTTGTATGTGAGTTGCACCATGGTTTGAAGTCTACACTAAACTTTATATCCCCCTGTAAATGACTGGTTTAAGTCAGTTTGAAGGTTGGAGGAAGACAGGACATCCTCTTCTATTAGAAACATGGCTAAATAAATCACTGCGGCATTCAAAACTACCTTCGGGTTGAATCCAGCTTTACCTTTACCATGTTAAAACTTCTCATTCTTCACGTAAGGATTGAACAAGGTGACAGCAGATAATAGTTACTGTTGCAGTTCAGTATTTTTGTGTTCAAACTGTTCAGCATAAACATCAAAGTGTTCGCTCAAAGAAGGTGGTATATCAGAGTTTCATAATTTTTCAGGAAGCAGAAATAATTGTTGTTTTCCTTTGGTTCTATTTATTTATACAATTTATCATGTATCTTCAAGTGATACAGTTTGAATTACACAGCAGCAGCTCGTGTTAGGGAATACCCAAAAGAAACTGAACTACGGTAATTTTTTGCTGGGCAGAGCTTTTATAGTACTCTGTTTTGCCACTAGGAGTGCATAGAGTGAATATTCCAGAATCAGTGCTATCACTGAAAGAGGTAAGGACAAGTTCTGTGGGAATTTATAGTGACAACTGTTTTGTTTGGTTGTCAGTTTTGCAATGGCTATTTTTCATTAACATTGTGCAGCAGTAAAATTCTGGTTTTTGTTCAGAAAAAGTGGAACAGAAACTCTTGAAATGTTAAAAATGGTGTGCAAGGGTGATGCTATGGGGAAACTCAAATGTTTGAATGTTTTTTTTCTGTTTTAAAAATGATGAAATGTCAATTGATGACATACCTCATATGGTCATCCTTCCACAGCCTGAACACGTGGAAATGTTGAAAACATTTCTACAATCATCAATGAAGATTTATGATGGACATTGAAGAAATTATGGAGCTGTTGGGAGTTCAGTGCAGCAAATTGTGACAAAATATTTGTGAATGACAGAGGTGGCTGCCAAATTTGTGCCATGACTGCTGACTGCTGACCAAAAACTAGATTGTGTGGAAACATGCTGAGCTTTGAAAGAGGAGTCCCAAAATGATCCAAAAACTTTTTTTTTCAGAAAGGAAAAAAAAAATCACAGGTGATGAAACTTGGTGCTATGGAATACTGAACCAAAGCAACAATCAAGCCAGTAGGAGATTTCAAGTTTGCCTCACCCCAGAATGCTTGTCAGATGAATCAAGCATTAAAACAATGCTGATTTGTTTTTTCAGTGTGAGGAGAGTTGTCCCTGGAGAGCTTGTTCCACAGGGTCAGACAGTTAACCAAACTTTCTACCTGAAACTTTTGAAAAGATTGCACAATACTGTGCAGCAGGAGCAGCCTCATTTGTGACAGCTGGGTGACTGGTTTTTCCATCATGACAATGCCCCTGCTCACACAGCCATGTCTGTACAGCAATTCTTGATAAAAACTGGTATGATCACCGCTATGCAACCCCCATACACACCCGATCTTGCTTGTTGCGACTTTTTTTTGTTTCCTGGAATGATAAGAGACATAAAAGCCAAGTCTTTTTCTGGTGTTGCTGAGATGAAGAAAAAACTACAGAGGCACTGTCAAACATCTCAAAAGATGAATTTAAACAATGCTTTGAAAAATGGAATTAGATTTAACCCAAGTGTACTAGTGCAAGTGGAGAGTACTTTGAAGGGAATTGAAGGTTTGTGCTTAAAATGTAAACAAATAAATTTAAAAAAGTAATAAGTGCAGTTTCTTTTGGGTACCCTGTTGTAGTATATTTTACAATATTTAATTTGAATTAATTTTTAAGTTGCTTTTTGTGTAAGTACATCACATGTCCTGTAAAAGTACATTATGGGATAACACTCTGTGTGTGTGTGTGTGTGTGTGTGTGTGTGTGATGGAACGTAACAATATTATGAAAAGGAAAGTTGCTACTCACCATACAGCGGAGATGCTGTGTCACAGATAGGCACATCAAAAAGAATGTCACAATATAAGCTTTCGGCAAACGAAGCCCTTTTCGAAAATGTATCACACACACACACACACACACACACACACACACATACATGCAAATGCAAGTTACAAACACATGACTGCAGCCTCTGGCAGCAGGAGCCACACTGCGAGCAACAGCAGCATTGCATGTTGGGAGTGGCATCTGGGTGGGGAGGGGGAGGGATGGCAGAGTAGAAGTGAGGATAGCAGGGTAGGTGTGGGGGACAATGAAATGCCCGCAAGGATGAAGTGGAGAGAGGATAGGGCAGCTAGGTGCAGTCAGGAGGAAAGGGGGGGGGGGGGGTTGGGAGGGGGCGTTAGGGCAGGGGTTAGTGGAAAAGGAGAGAATTAAAGAGACAAGGTGCATTGGTGGAATGAGGACTGTGCAGTGCTGGATAGATGAGAAAAATGACTAATGAAGGTTGAGGCCAGGAAGGTTACGGGAACGCTGGATACATTGCAGGGAGAGTTCCCATCTGCGCAATTCAGAATAGCTGTTGTTGGTGGGAAGGATACATATGGCACATGCTGTGAAGCAGTCATTGAAATGAAGGATGTCGTGTTGGGCAGCATGCTCAATAACAGGGTGGACCACTTGTTTCTTGGCCACAGTTTGCTGGTGGCCATTCTTGTGGACATACAGTTTGTTGGTTGTCATGCTCACATAGAATGCAGCACAGTGGTTCCAGCATAGCTTGTAGATTACATGACTGGTTTCACAGGTAGCCCTGCCTTGGATGGGATGTTTGTGACTGGACTGGAGTAAGAGGTGGTCGGACAATGTATGGGACAGGTCTTACATCTAGGTCTGTTACAGGGATATGAGCCATGAGGTAAGCAGTTCAGAGCAAGGGTTGTGTTGGGATGGACGAGTATATGGTATAGGTTCTTTGGATTGCAAAATACCACTTTCGGAGAAGTGGGAAGGATAATGGGCAGGGCATACCTCATTTCAGGGCATGATGAGAGGTAGTTGAAACTTTGACAGAGAATGTAATTCAGTTGCTCCAGTCCTGGATGGTACTGAGTTATGGAGGAAATGCTCCTCTGTGGCCAGATGGTGAGACTTTGGGAGGTTATGGGAGACTGGAAAGATAAGGCATGGGAAATTCGTTTTTGTATAAGATTGGGAGGATAATTACAGTCTATGAAGGCTTCAGGGAGACCTTCAGTATATTTAGAGAGGGACTGCTAATCACTGCAGATGCGATAAACATGGGTGGCTAGTCCATATGGAAGGGACTTGTTGGTATGAAAGGGTGGCAGCTGTCAAAGTGGAGGTATTGCTGGTGGTTAGTAGGTTTCATATGGATAGAGGTACTGATGTAGCCATCTCTGAGGTGGAGGTCAACGTATAGGATGGTAGTTTTTTGGGTTGAGTAGGACCAGGTGAAGCAAATGGGGGAGAAGCTGTTGAGGTTCTGGAGGAATGTGGATAGGGTGTCCTCACCCTTGATCTAGATCACAAATCTACTCTGCTCCCAGCTCCACAGCAAACTGTGCTTTCAATGCAAGATGACAGCTTGTAATAATTTTCTACGTTGCAACCTGATGAGCTTTCATAGTGTGAGGCAAACTTGAAGTCTTCCACTGGCTTGATTGTTGCTTTGATTCAGTATTCTAAGCATAGCACCAAGTTTCATCACCTGTGATAGTAAAAAAAGGTTTGGATCATTTTGGGGCTCGTCTTCCGAAGCTCAGTGTGCTACCAAATGAACTTGTTTTTGTTTAGCAGTCAGCAGTTATGGCACAAATTTGTCAGCCACCCTTTTTCATTCCACCACCACCTATACCATCCCTGTAACTGGCAAAACTATCAAAGGGAGAGCCACTTGTGAAATGAGACATGTCATGTACCAGCTTTTATGTATACACTGTTCAGCCTTTTACAACAGCATGCAGCAAGTTATCAGTGAGGATG
Organism: Schistocerca americana; assembly: GCF_021461395.2. Classification (NCBI taxonomy): domain Eukaryota; kingdom Metazoa; phylum Arthropoda; class Insecta; order Orthoptera; family Acrididae; genus Schistocerca; species Schistocerca americana. The sequence continues at coordinate 279,784,295 of NC_060120.1, forward strand.
AGTGGGCATAGACAGAATGACAGTCACGACTTCAGTGCCTGTTTCACCACATATGCCGTCTGGATTCGTTCTCCCGACACCAGTTTGTCAGAACTCTGCTGGTGGGAACTAGCACTTCAACATGTTCTTGGTTCTCGATACCCACCTGGCCTTAATTTATGTTAATTTCTTCCTTCTGTTCACAGTAACTCCTCTTTTCTTCACTCTGTTTTAGTTTTCTGCATCTTTCGTTTTCTGACCTGTCTATTTTTTCCCATCCCCCTCCCACCAATGGTACGTACAATGCACTTAGCTTTTCACTCTTATTATCTCATACACAATGTTTTACCAGTAATATCTGTCTTGCATATTACCCTGTCTTCCATCTTTCAGCTCTAAAGTTTTCACATCTCATCCGGTGCAGTCCCCAACAATCAGTCTTTCCTTCTCGTCCTGTCCGGTAACTCTGCCCCGATCCATGGTTCTGGGCGACTTTTCTAAACTCTGCCCATTTTCCTAAACCTCTCCAGTCCTCTTCGTTCATTCCTCTTCCTTTGCCTTCAACCCCTCTACCAGAAGAAGGAGCCACTGCATTCGAAAGGTTGCATAAGTGAAACCTTTTTTTGTGCGTATGTATATGTTATGCTGCTGCAACTTGGTGAATAGATTTTTTAATCCATCCATTACATTATATTGTCAAAAATTGTTTTTTTTTTCTATTCAATGGCAAATGACAGTGGACAGTGCTAAAAGTATATATTATCTGATATGCAGAAATAATTCAATGTGTTTATTTAATTAACCTCCGAATTAGAACTAGTTCTATACAGGAAAAGAAACAATAACAAATAAAAAGTTAAAGAGAGGAAGAATAAATCGAACTGTTGACCCAGAATGTAAGTTCACATAAAATTTCCTGTATGTACATGTAGGTATTTACACATGTCCAACAACTCCCTCAATTTCTCTGCTGCAGAGGAAGAAATTCTTTATGCAACAAAGGAATGTAAGATTGATAGAGGACATTGAAAAAGTTCAAAGGAGGGCAGCTCATTTTGTATTATCACGAAATAGAAGAGATAGTGTCATGGATATGATACATGAGTTGGAGTGACTATCATTGAAACAAAGATGTATTACATTGCGGTGTGATCTCTCCACAAAACTTTAATCTCCACTCACTCCTCCAAGTACAAAAATATTTTGTTGGCACCCATCTACATAGGGTGAAATGATCGTAGTAATAAAATAAGGGAAATCAGAGCTTGCACAAAAAGATTGAAGGGTTCATTTTTCTTGCATGATGTTATAGAGCGAAATGGTAGAGAAATAGTGAGCAATTAGTTCAATAAACCCTCTAGTATGAATTGCAGCGTAGTCATGTAGATGCGCAAAAGCTTGTAAGAGGAATAGATATATTAATTTGAAGCAATTTTTTCCTTTAGTTTTTAGCAGAGAATGATGTACCCAAGGGTGAATGACATTACCACTAAGATGCAGGTACACTGAATTGGGATTACCTGCATTGATATTCAACCATGAAACTAGTAATTTTCAAGTTTGGGTCACACTTCGTAATCCATTCAAGAACACTGTTAGCAACAAAGTGATGCTGTCTCTTTTCCTTCGTAATGAAAGATATCCTTAAACAAGCTTCAGATATTGCATACTTCCATTCATAGGTAACCATGACATCCATTACTCTTCTTTTTTTCCAATTAATGTGAAAGTATAGTCCCAGGGCAGAAAGCAGTGTCTCGGAACAATAAACTTTTGCTATACTGTTGTAAAATATACTGCCAGAATAAGGCATTTGTACAAAAGTGTCATTGTCCCATTGTTGTTTTGCCCAGGCCTATGGCCAGACCAAACAAATTATTTTAGTGTACAGTTTTACATTATAATACTTCACCACAAGTACCATTTTCAGTGATATACAGTGTACAGTGACAAAGAGCTCAATTTGTAAACATAAAAAAGGCCTCTCTCATGTGATGTATCTCTTTATTCTAGTGATAACTCAGTATTACTGGAAACATGATATGCAACCTTCAATCTTCTTTGTGGGAAGTCTTCATTTCAGCAATAGCATTCACTATCCAGCAATCAATTTAGACTAATTCTCTCTCTCTCTCCCGCTCCCTCCCTCCCTCTCCCCCCTCCACCCCATCCCCCTTTCTCCCTCCCTCCCTCTTTTACTGTAGGTCCATTGTAGTCAAAGCAGCTTATTTTCAGTACATTATTGCTGCAAAATTTTGTATTAATAAGCAATGCGGATGGTAATGTGTTACATATTCATTATTGTTGTATTAACTGTAGACTGTTGCCTGGCAAAATTCCTAAATATGATTATGTGATTCTCTTTTAGTTGCCATCATCTGTTTGGCTTGCTGGTTTCTTTAACCCACAATCATTCTTAACTGCAATTATGCAGTCTACTGCAAGAAAAAATGAATGGCCTTTGGACAGAATGTGCCTTCACTGTGAAGTAACAAAAAAGCAAAAGGAGGAATTTACGTAAGTGAAAAGTGAAAATAATGACCAGTTTTCTATTTGTGAATATATAGAAAATGAGATCATCATTTTTATAATTTTTCATTGTCCTACAGAACTCCACCTAGAGAAGGTGCATACATTCACAGTCTTTTCATGGAGGGAGCAAGATGGGATCCGCAGACTGGAGCCATTGTAGAAGCTCGTTTGAAAGAACTATTTCCTACTATGCCTGTTATTTTCATTAAGGCTATAACACAAGATAAGCAAGATCTCCGTAACATGTATGAGTGCCCAGTCTACAAAACACGTGTACGGAATCAAACATATGTTTGGACATTTAATTTGCGAACACGTGAGAAACCAGCAAAATGGACTTTGGCAGGAGTTGCTATTTTATTACAAATATAATCATATATTAATAACATCTTATATTTGGCCATTAATATTTATTTTTCACTATGAATAATTGCTTATAAATGTGTATACATTGTTGTTGTTGTTTTGAAGAGTTTATAGATCTTTAGTATTCTTGGAATAGTGCTCTGTTACTACTACTACTACTACTACTACTACTACTACTAATAATAATAATAATAATAGTGTATAATAAACAATAGTTTGCTACAGGATATGTTTCTTCTTTAAATATTAATATGAAGGCATTGCACTCACATGTTTTCCATTCTTCTTTAGTCAGAATCTTAAAATATTAATTGCAAAGTAAGGTTTCATTGTTGTGAAATAAATGGATTCTGTTTATCTAGAGATTAGAAAATTAATTATTTATTGTGCTTTACATTTTAGAGTTCATAACTTAACAAATGTGTGTCTTAATATCATGAAGGTACTATTCCTTTCTTCTAGAAGTGCTGTCCTCCCAAGGTATGCAGGAAAACTGTGAAGTTTGGACCATAGGAGAAGAGGTACTGGCAAAAGTAAAGCCGTGAGGGTAGATCATGTGATGCGCTCTGACAGTTTATTCAGTAGAGCACTTGGCTGTGAAAGCCAAAGGTTCCAGGCTCATCCCACACAGAGTTTTAATCTGCCAGGAACTTTCTACTGTTAAAGCTACACATTTTAAAGCACTCCGTCTTCAGGCCACAAGTGGCCCATTGGGACCATCCGACCGCCGTGTCATCCTCAGCTGAGGATGCGGATAGGAGGGGCATGTGGTCAGCACTCTGCTCTCCCGGTCGTTATGATAGCTTTCTTTGACCAGAGCCGCTACTATTCGGTCGAGTAGGTCCTCAATTGGCATTACGAGGCTCAGTGCACCCCGAAAAATGGCAACAGCGCATGGCGGCTGGGTGGTCACCCAACCAAGTGCCGGCCACGCCCGACTGTGCTTAACTTCGGTGATCTCACAGGAACCGGTGTATCCACTGCGGCAAGGCCGTTGCCACACATTTTAAAAAAGTATGTTAAATTCAGCTGCTTTTCTAAAATTTTGAGGATATTTCAAAAATCTGCCAAAGCCTTAAAGCTATTATCATGATTTAAGGTTGACAGTGTGATCTCTCAAGTTTTCTCACTGTAATTGATTAATGGTATGCTTCTGTGTGCTCAGTCGATTTGTTATTTCCATTTTATGCACAATACTTCAATGACTGACACATTCTGTTTCATCAGGTGCTACAAGTTGTGCTGTTATGTGTACTTGCTGCCTGGACTCATTCATACAGTGAGTACACAAAACAGCACAACTTTTAGCACCTGAGGAAGTAGACTGTCAGTTGTCAAAGTATTGTACATAAAATGAAAACAACAATTTGGATAGACACCCAGCAGCACACCATTGGGACTGATGTTATTCACAATTGAATGAAGGAAAGAAAAAGTAATAATGAAAGGAAAAATGTGCCGAGTGCAATGAAATTGCAGCAGATAAAGAATGAACCGTGTTTCCATGAGATAGAGAGGTAGGTTTCTATGCAGGGTGATACAGAAGAGTAAGAGTCGACAATAGAGTGAAGTAAAAAGATCAGAAGGAAAGTGGAAATGCAGAAAAATATGGTTTATGCATAGGACAGAAAAGAGAAGCTAAAGCAAAGCTGTAAAACCGTGTAAAAGAAATTTAGGGGAAAAGTGTGTAGTATCACAAAATATGAAGGGTGAGGCACTTATTCATGCTTGCTTCATCCACTCTCAGTAAGTAAAGGAAAGGATTTATTTGATTTTCTTGTTATGTGTTTAGTTTAAGAGTTGATTTATGGTCTTTTATTTTATGTTTTATATTCACGGTGCATGACTGCAGCCAAGTGGTGTCCATTCCGAGCATCCTGCAGCCAAAACTGGCTGTTAGATGACTGCATGACATGAGTCTGGAACTGCAGGAAGATGGAAATCAGCAGAAATGGTTACAACAATAAGAAATTAGAATGCAAAATGTAAATAATTTAGGCGTAAACAAGACCACTTAACGAGTAACACAATGATGGAAGAAAAGTTGTTATCTTTCAGATTAAATCCTTTGATGAGCTAGGTTAAAAAAACACCCCAACAACACACACAAGTGCACACATGTACACATGCACTGGAAGGGGTGTCAGTACAGAGCAAGGGGAAACTGATAAACTGATGAGTGGGTTATGGGGGACATTAGTTTAGTGTAGATTGAGGCCAGGGGTATTATGGGAGTGAAGAATGGGTAACTCCCATCGGTGTAGTACAGAAAAGCTGAAGCTGCAGGGAAGGACACAGATGGCCTGGGTTGTGAAGCAACCATTGAACTCCAGCATGTTGTGCCACAGAGTGGTAAACTTTGTTCTTGGTCACAGTTTGGTGGTGATAGTTTATTTTGGTAGACAGCTGGTTGGGTGTCATACTGACATAAAAAGGTGTGCAGTGATTGCAGCTGAGTTGGTATATAACATGGCTGCTTTCACAAGTGACTCTGCCTCTGACAGGATAGGATAAGTGTGTCACAGGACTGGAGCAGGAAGTGCGGGGAGGATGGATTGGGGAGGTCTTGCACGTTGGTCACCCCTTGGTAAAGGGCAGAGATGGGGAGTGGCATATGGATACAACGGGATGTTGTGTAGGCTGGATGGGTGACAGAATACCTTTACAGAAAATATCTTTCACATGTTTTTATGAGCTAGCAATTTGACTTACTTGTCATTATTATGCTTGCTATTGTTTCTGCCAATTTATATCCAATTGTGGCAAGAAAATGTCCACGATATGAAGCAAAAAGAGCAACAAAGTAGGGAGAGGTGGTAGGAATATTGTGTGATTAAGAGCGAGAAAATGGCAGGGAGAAAATATTGTGTAGTGGAGAACAAGAGAAATAGAAATACAAAGAAAAAATTTAAAATACAGTAAGAAGAAAATGACCACTCCCATTGCAACACTGAATGCCTTTTGTTGCCATTGTGGACCTGTGCCTTGGTAAGGGACAAGTGGGGAATCATTCTAGTTACAATATGGGACACAAATGGGTAAATACACTAATATAAGTGACTTGACAAAGGGCAAAGTGTTACGGCCTAGCACCTCAGAAAGGGCATCTCTGAAATGAGGAACCTGATAAGCTGTTCACATGCTACTGCCATGGGCATGTGGAAAGTCGTTGAAGGACACTGAAATTGCGAGTAGGTAACAGAAAGTTGGACATAAATGCCTCAAGACCAACTATGGAGGTCAGAAGCTTGCTTGCTCTGTAATGCCAAAATAGGCAGCAATCTCTTGCAAATCCGATGGCAGAGTATAATGTTTAGGCAGGTTCAGGTTTTTTAATTATAAAATGTGATTTCACATCTGGAAGTCTCACATTTATTACATAATTCCAGGCTGTTATACAGTGGCTGGATGAATTTCTTATTGAAAAACGAAGTTTTGTCTCCACCTGTGGAGAATGTCTTCAAGGGTTATTTTATGTTCTTTGAAAGTCTGACGCACATCCTGATTCAATATAAATCTAGTAGGAGCATGCAGAAACTGAATTTCACTTCAGTTTGTAAAGAGCCGGGGTATGTATCACTGCTTCGAAGAAGCTACAACTCAACCCCCGCACCCCCCACCCCTCCTCCCCTCCTCCTCCCATTGATTTCCTCTGCTGATGGGGACAAAATATTGGGTTTTAATAAGAAATTCATCCTACCATTTCATGATAGCGTGGAGTATTTGAATAAGTTTGGCAAGTGTTTCGAGTGCACCATTCAGTGCACATTTTTGAACATTAGGCTCTGCAGCAGGCAATTCCTACATGTTTCCATGTTGATCCAAAAACATCATCAATTATGATTACAGTAGATATGGAATCATTGAAACTGGACCATAGATCAATGGAAACTTGTAACCTGGTTGAGTGAATCATATTTGTTGTTGCCCCAGTTCAGTGATTGTTTCCAGATATACCATCATCCAGGCTAATTGCTGCTGAAAACATGCACCATGCCTGGTACTTAGATCAGTGGAGGCAGTATTATACTGGGACCAGTGGTAGTAATTGAAGGCATCATAACAGCTGTGGACTATGTGAATATTATTGCAGACAAACTGTATCCCTTCCTGCTCGTTTTTTTCCCCGACAGCAGTGGCAGGATAACTGTCCATGTCATAATGTCAGAGTTATGTTAAAATTGTTTGAGGAGATTGATAGTGAACTCATGTTGGTGTCTTGACCAGTAGATTCAATTGATATAAATCCATTGAACACATCACGGATACTGTTAGGTACTAGGTCCGTCCCCATAAACCACTGGCCCAAAACATGTGGGAACTTAGTGTTGCACATACTTCTGGTGTCACTTCTACATCTACATCTTCATCTATGTGGTTACTCTGCAATTCACACTTAAGTGCCTGGCAGAGGGTTCATCGAACCATCTTCATACTACTGTACCATTCCACTCTCGAATGGAGTGTGGGAAAAAGAAACACCTAAATCTTTCCGTTCGAGCTCTCATTTCTCTTATTTTATTATGATGATCATTTCTCCCTACATAGGTGGGTGTCAACAAAATATTTTTGCATTCGGAAGAGAAAGTTGGTGATTGAAATTTTGTAAATAGATCTCGCTGCAAAGGAAACCGCCTTTGTTTCAGTGACTGCCACCCCAACTCATGTATCATCTTAGTGACACACGCACCCCTAATGTGCAATAACACAAAACGAGCTGCCCTTCTTTGCACTTTTTCGATGTCCTCCGTCAGTCCTACCTGGTGAGGATCCCACACCACACAGCAATAGTCCAGCAAAGGACGGACAAGTGTAATGTAGGCTGTCTGTTTAGTGGGTTTGTTGCATCTTCTAAATGTTGTGCCAACAAAGAGCAGTCTTTGTTTTGCCTTCCCCACAAAATTATCTATGTGGTCTTTCCAATTTAAGTTGCTCGTAATTGTAATTCCTAGGTATTTAGTCCAATTGACAGCCCTTAAGATTTGTGCGATTTATTCTATACCCAAAATTTATCAGATTTCTTTTAGTACCCATGTTTATGACCTCGCACTTTTCTTTGTTTAGTGCCAATTGCCACTTTTTGTACCATACAGAAATTCTCTCTGGATCATTTTGTAATTGGAATTGAACGTCTGATGATTTTACTAGACAGTAAATTACAGCATCGTCTGCAAACAATCTAAGGGGGCTGCTCAGATTATCACCTAGATCATTTATGTAAATAAGGACCAGCAGAGGGCCTATGACACTACCTTGCGGAATGCCAGATATCACTTCTATTCTTATCGATTATTTACCGTCTATCACTACGAACTGTGAGCTCTCTGAGAGGAAATTACGAATCCAGTCACACAACTGAGACGATAGTCCATATGCACGCAATTTGATTAATAGTTGCTTGTGAGGAATGGTATCAAAAGCCTTCTGGACATCTAGGAATATGGAATTGATCTGAGCTCCCTTGTCGACAGCACTCATTACGTCATGGGAATAACGTTGCACAAGAATGATATTTTCTGAATCCGTGTTGGTTATGTATCAATAAGTCATTTTCTTCAAGGTGATTCATAATGTTTGAGTACAGTATATGCTCCAAAATCCTACAGCAAATTGAGGTCAGTGATATGGGTCTGTAATTCAATGGGTTACTCCTATTTCCTTTCTTGAATATTGGTGTGACCTATGCTACTTTCCAGTCTTTAGGGATAGACCTTTCGTCAAGTGAGCGGTTGTATATGATTGCTAAGAAAGGCACTATTGTTTCTGCTACTCTGAAAGGAACCTGATTGGTATACCATCTGGACTGGAAGACTTGCCTTTCTTAAGTGATTTGAGTTGTTTCACAACACCTAAGATATCTACTTTTATGTCACCCATGCTAACAGCTGTTCTGGTTTCGAATTCTGGAATATTTACTTCATCTTCTTTAGTGAAGGAATTACGGGAAACTGCATTTAGTAACTCCACTTTAGTAGCACCATCATAGGTAACATTTCCATCGCTATCGCGCAGTGATGGTATTGACTGCTTTTGCCACTGGTGTGCTTTACATATGACCAGAATTTCTGTGGGTTTTCTACCATATTTTGAGACAATGTTTCATTGTGGAAACTATTAAAAGCATCTCGCATTGACATCTGCACTAAATTTCGAGCTTCCATGAAACTTAGCCGGTCTTGGGGATTTTTTGTTCTTCTGAATTTGGCACACTTTTTTCATTGCTTTTGCAACAGTGTTCTGATGTGTTTTGTGTACCATGGTGAATCAGTCCCGTCTCTTATTAACTTCTGCGGTATGAATCTGTCTATTGCTGTCGATACTGTATCTTTGAATTTAAGCCATATCTGGTCTACACTTACATAATTAGTTTGGAAGGAATGGAGACTCTCTCTTAGGAAGTCATCAAGCCAATTTTTATCTGCTGTTTTAAATAGACCTCCAGAAATCTACCAAAGACTTGGCAAATCCGTGCCTTGCAAAATTGCTACTGTGATGTGTTCTGCAAGTGGACCAACATACTATTAAACAGGCGATCACAATGTTTTGGTTTATTAGTGTTTATAATATGCTGGAAACTTGGGAGGAGTACTATGTAGTTCTTGAAGAAAGACAGCCTTTTATCTTTTGAGTAACTTTCCCTGTCAGCAATTTACTTGCTTGTCTCTAATCAGTGGCAAGTTGTGATTTCAGTTAAGTTGAACTATTGCATATTTTGAAGTTGACAGTAAACTTATGGTGTCCCAATCCACCAGAAGGCATGGACCCAGACAATGGTCAGTAGGCAGTGCTCCTAAAAATTGCAAGCACTGCTGTTGCTGCCTCATCGTGATGCACAGGGGCCTGGACCTCAGTCCTGTTTCAGTTGCTCTGTTGTATTGTTCATTGTATTCATCATTGTTTGGTTCCTGATATTTGTATGTCTAGGCTCTCAATTTGGTTCAGACTCGGAACTTGTAATTCTGCCGTGTTATCTTCATTGTCCACCCATTACTATTGTTACCTTTCTGTGGTTTTCTGCGACTCACCATTGATGCCCTCAGCTGGATAGCCAGTGTCTCCTGTTTGTGTCCAATTCTGGTTACTAAACAACTTATTAACCATCTGATTTCATTCTTTATTCTTCCGTGTCACTACAGGCTGCTTCTGTAAACTATATTAGCAACAAATTATGACCATAACCCTGTTTACATTATATGGCATCTGACAGCGAGCTGACAGTACTGCAGCAGGCAGCAATACAGCAATTGGAGCTGTACTTGACTTGTCACCTCCCACTGCTTTGTCATATACCATACATGAATGTCAGTACCTGTACATGATTTTTGTAGGAGACAGAAACATTAAATTTCATATTTTGTATGAGTTAAATATTGACACATCTGCTGAAAAATGATCTTTTGTGGACCTTACTCATATCATACATGTTTTGGAAATATGTGTTGTCTTGTGAGGAAGTTTGGTAGTCAAGGCAAAAATTATTTCAGAGAGTTGAATGGTTTTTGGTATATGGCATGATCAATTCAAAACTGTTTCCCAGATAGCAAAATTTCATCTGTCTCAAAAACATTTAGAGAATTCTAGCCCTAATTACAATTAAGATCAGATATCTTACTTGGTTGAAGCCACTAGAGAGGTCTACACCGTTAGCGAATTTCAATATGTTTATGTGGTTTTTGTAGGCAATAGAGACATTAAGGTAATTTAATATTGTCGTGGACTTCTATGGTGGCTATCTTCAGGCAGTAGCTGTTGTGACAATATTGCAACTTCAGATGCCAACTGATTTAAATTAGACAATATTGCTAATCTACTCATGCTGACGCTGGAAGGAATTACGTATAGGTTACTGTTTATACAAGTATGAGGGGGAAGAAAAAGAAAATAGCTACTTTGAACTAAAGCCACCACAATTCCTCCTGTACTGCTCGGCTGCTGTTCATATATAACATTTCAAACAAAACGCTTACATAACTCTACACAAACTTACCAGCTGTTTATATACTGGCAAAGTCAAGGTCTGTGAATGAAACCACAGGAGTTATGCTGAACACTTACTTGTGATCTTCAAATTTGGAGTCTGTAACTGGCAATAAATTTCCCTGCAAAAACTGAAGACCCTTAAAGCTACCTAAGTGCTTTATTAATTATGTGCCATCGGAGTAAGTCTAATTTAATTGTTGATTCACTATTTTTAGTACACTGTAATTGTCAGTGTAGCTCTTGACTTAATTTGAATACTTGTATACTGATAGTAATTTGTGTTGTTTCTGATATTCGTTTTTTTCTGTTAACTTGCTTGTTAAAATAAAAAATTATCATCATAAACTCTGTGTAGTAAAGCAAACCATGTGCTATAAAAAGAGAAAATTGTTCTACTTACCCAAAGCTTCAATTGATAGCATATGATATGCTACACATGCAAAATAACAAATCTTTTGACACAGAAGTTGCTTCTTCACCAGTGAATATCCAAATATGAGAAAGAAGGAAAAACATATGGGAAAATGATAAAGGTTGCAGCTATTAAAATATGAGGTGTATGAGAAAAGTAATGAGACTGATTTTTTATCTACCAAAGTTTTTATTTATTTATTTATTTATTTATTTTCAAATGACAATATTGTCTCCTTCAGAGTAATTCCCATTGACAGGTATACACCATCACAGTTGTTGTTCCCAGTCTTGGTAACAGCACTGAAAGGCTTCAACTGGTAGGGCCTTTAACATTTTGGTCACATTCTCCGGAGTCTCAAAATGACATCCTTTTAAGACATTTTTAAATTTCAGGAAAAAAAAGCCACAAGCACTCAGAGCACTTGAGTATGGGGGGCTTTAGAACAATAACAATGCTTTTTGAGGTCAAAAATTAAATGTGGAAGTAGCCGTGTAACATGGGACATTGTGATGCAGCATTGACTTGTCTGCAATGTCTGGTCTTGCTCATTCACCCTTTTCCTGAGTCTTTCAAGGACATCTGTGTAAAATACTTGCTTGACAGTTTGTTCTGGAGGAACAAATGCTTTATGCATTATACTTGTACTGCCAGAAAGGCATATCAGCAGGTCTCCCTGAACAAGGTTCATCGTCAACTTGTTCACTGCCTTTCAAAAATGATTTGTGTCAGTGAAAAACTCCTGATAAGGAATGTTTCCTCTAGGTCTGTTTCAACTTTTCAAAGATCACACTCCTGTATTCCCCAAGTTTAAAACAAAACTTGATGGCATAATTGTCCCATTTTTTTTTCAAAACAAAAACACAACTTCACCAGTAGTGCTCTCAAAAATCATGCACAGGCTGTACAGAGCTGAAACTCAAACTGAGCATCTGGAAAGGATGAACTGTCAGGTCTACACAAGTAGAGCAACACAGCACCATCAGATAGCTCACAGTGTTGTCAGTATCATTATTTTTCTCACACACCTTGTATGTCTTTTCAGAACTCTTAGTCAGGAGATTGATAGTATAGTAATAACAATAATAAGACTTCTGCTTCAAGTTGTCTATAGATCACAATCTCCAGGTGAGGTGCACCCTGCTAAAGTCCTGCTACCAAGGAAAATTCCTTCGTAGTAGGTACTAGAAATTTACAGAATGGAAGAATAAAATTAGAAATGCTGGAAGTTGATAGCCACACAATGAAAATGGACTCCAAAACAATATGTTCATAGATGAAATTGTGTTGTAAGTGTACACTGTTAAAATGGTAATGCTTGGCATTTCTTCATATCCATGCTTACAACAAGTGTGTACTATGCCAAGCAAATGACAGTTTCAAAGCAGCTACTGCTTACTCATTTTAAGGATTTCAGATTTGTATCATTTATCAAATTCATGTAAAATATTATGAATATCAGTTAATATGATGGAAAACTTTCACATGAAGGAATAATTGAGGAATGGACAAGGATATAAATGTGGTGTGGAGTGCAAAAAATTAAAATAAAATAAAATAAAATAAACAACAAAAAAAAAACTTTACAGCAGCTTCTGAAGTAGCTAAGCTTTTACCGGCTATGTCTCTCTGCGCATTTGCGAGTTAGGTTTAATTGTACTGTACAATTATGATATAAAAACTGTAATTTTACTGTTGCAGAAATTTAATTCTGATAGATACACAGGCTTTCCAGATACATCACTGCAGTGACTTGTTTCACTCATATTACAAACACATAGAAATTTTAACATAGCAGGATAATACCTCTGAACAAATTTTATTTTTTCAACAAATATGCGATTTAAATAGTATTTACAAACAATGACAGGTTTTTGTCTTGTCATAAAATTACTTGTAAAAAGTTTTGCGCATAGCATTTCAAGCAGTTGGTTGGAATGTTTCACAGACATTTGAATTTGGAGATATACATATAACATAAGGCAGACAGTTTTTTTTAAGTAAATGTTACTGGAGTTAACATTTGTTTTAAAGTAACACTATAGTGGCATGTGCGGTTTCCATTGTTCTCATTTTAGTTGTTTCTCGAGTAGTGTTCCAGTGAAACACAGGTAAATGCAACCTGTCCACCTGTTGATTCAGTCTATTTTTTGTCTGTTATGATCACATTTCTTGCCATCATAAATTCTTTTACAAAACAGCTGTTCTGTACTTGTAGTGCTATGTATATTTTATGGCATTCTTTCTAAGTGATCTTTACCAGAGTAGGAAAACTGGAAGGCATATCTTTAAATTATGAATGACAAATTTTAAGATCTTTGTTATGTATTTGACAGTATTTATACTTGGCATTGCTCACCATATCTTTGGCTTTTCATGTGTTAATTTACATTATGAGAAGAATATACATTGACATAATTTTTTGTAACTATGCAAGATGTAGGAAAATGTGGAATCATGGCTTTCAACATGCTTTCAGACAAAATCTTTTCTTTTGGTGACTATTAACTCTGCATTCATACTTCTTATAAAGAACATCTCTGACATTGCATAATGTTAAAAACAAAACACAAGTTTCTTCAATACATTCTGATTTTTCTCTATAAATTATGTCTATGAGAACTATATCATCGTACATAATATACTTACAGTTTAGCTCTATTAATCTACACTTAGTTACAATAAATAAAGAGTCAAAATAAAATAGCATTATCTATTGACTAGAATACATGCATCACAGCCAACAATGAATTTATATAAATGGAATATGTGGCACCCTTCAAAACTACATATCTGTCATTTCAGTGAATGTAATTGTAATACAGAGGTAGGATCATTTCAGAAAATTCCAACAATTTTTTCCCCTCTCTTTGTCCTGGATGAATGAGGTTTTGAAATGTTTTACATTCCAGGAGACATACAGGTCACAAAGGTGTTAAGCTGATACCTTTCCTGGAAAATATGAAATGAAATACTGCACAATTATTTAATCAACACAAATTGAAAAAACATATCAAATGAGATACTTTATAATTATAATTATTTAACTAATGCAAACTGGAAAGATAGTGTCAATATGGTTAACTACTGCTGCTTTGTCGTGCATCAGTTAGAAAGAATTTTTTTTCTTTCTTTTCTCAGAAGCTTAATTCTGCTTGTTATTTTATATTGGTCAAACAAGAACACTTTTACACTTTTTGCCCAAATGTCTGAAGCTATAGAGAGTCTTTTTTAAGATAAAAAATGTTGATAAGATTCATAGAAAGGGCCAAAAGGAATTAAACAAGGAAGAAACCTGTAGCAAAACTGCTTTCTTCGTCAGCCACAAATTAGAAAATATTCGATACTACCTTATGAGAAATAGCTCCTCATTTTAGAGAGAAGTGTTCTCAGACCAAAAGAGACAGCGAATCCTATGGATAGGAAGTTCACAACTTTGCAGAACTACTGCAGATGATATGAATCGACAGTGCAGAATTGTGGGACTGATTATGTTCGGGATCCTAAAATTGGCCGGATATGTGATTAGGGTGCAAAATATTGGTAAACATGCGGTACCAGGTTGCATAATACCTGCACAAAGACTTAAAAAGAGAAGGATATACAGGGCAAAAGAAGGCCTACAAGCATTATATTTTTTGGATGATAGAAAATATGTGGAACCCTAATCATAGCATTCCATGGTTCCCTGTGCTGAGCACACAGAAAAAGAGAAGATAGGAAAAGGCAAAAAAATAATTTCATTGTACGACAACCAGAAAAGAAACTAGCCTTCTTTGGGGAGGTGATGCCACTGTTGAAGCAACAAAGTCTAGAGTCCGGAGTCACTTGCAGTGACATACAGAATAGGCTATTCAGATATTGGTTTGGTGAGTGAAATCATCTTTTGTACTGCTAAGATTTGTTATGTCTGCACAACTTGTTCACAGTTGATTCATCTGTCTTTGTTGAATTTCAGCCAAAGTGCTACTATCTGATTATATAGGATATTGTAATTTATCCTCACTTTCTCTCCTGGTGTGCCATATTTACATATGTTAACAGATTAAATAAAATTGTGTTTAAGCTAATTACATTTCCATAGATCGTTTGAACTATTCTTCTATCAAAGTGGTGTGGAACAACTCAGTCTACAAGATATATGTACATGGCTAGTTTAACATTAATGCATTAATGAATACATTTTGTATTTAAACAATGGAAACTGCAAGTAGTAGCCAGATATCCTGGAATTGGTGGTCGTGTAAACATTTGTTTACTCAACAAAAAATCATGACAGTAATAAACCTATATATTTATTATGTTTTAATCTACACAAAAAAGAACTTACCTAAAGTAAAACGCAGGTCAAATATACATTGTTACTGCACTAGGACAAACAGCTCTGTCTATACGCCCTACCACAGACTGTCAAAATCAGTTAACAGTTATGAACTTATGGGCCACAAATTATTTAACAAACTTCCACAAGCTATACAAAATTTACCAGAGCAACAATACAAACAAACGCTTTATGACTGGTTAGTTGTAAACCCATTCTACAATATAAAGGATTTCATGACCTGTGATATTAAACTGTAAAGTTCTTAACAATTCTGTTCTTTCATAGCATGTACTGTACTGTATTGTATTATGTGTATGACTTTGTCTATTGCTGTAATGGCTTAAAGACAATAAAATTATTATTATTATTATTATGTATGAATGTATGCATGAGGTGTGCTTGCTTGTGTGTGTCTCTCTCTTTTCTTTATAGTATGTATTTTGTCCTATTCATGCAGCTACACCACTTGTTGTGGAATAGAATGAGCTGTCCAGAGGAAATGATTTTAAATTAGATTTAAAACTTGCTTCACTACCCATCACACATTGTATATTATTGCGTAAATGTTCAAAAATTTTTGTAGCTGCATATTAAACTCCTTTCTAAGCCACTGACAGCTTTAACAATGGATAATAAAGATCATTTTTTCCCTCTAGTGTTGTAGGTATGGACATCACTGTCCCTCTCAAATTGTGATGGATTATTTATGACAAATTAATTAGTGAATATATGTATTGTGAAAATGCAGGTAGCTTGGCTAGCTCCTGGAAGAGGTACCCATGTGACATTCATGGATGAACACAACATATCATTCTTACTGCTTGCATTTGTGTAATCGATACATTCTTTCTAACTGATGAGTTGCCCCAGAAAATTATTTCATAAAGGCATTATTAAGTAGAAAAATGCAAAATATGTCAGGAAGTTAGCAGGTTAATACTTTTGTTTTCAAGATTATCAATCATGCAAAAAGCAAAAGTAGCTGAACTTAATTGTTTGAGAATCTTCTTCCAGATCAAGTTTTCAATATGTACACTCAAAAATTTGGAACATTCTATCCTATTTACTGACTCATGCTCATGTGCTGTATCAATTGTTTTGCACAGAACTGAATGTAACTTCTTTTTTTCAAAATTTATGGATTGTCCATTTTCAGAGAATCACTTAATAATTCTTTGGAAAATATAATTTACAAACTCTTCTGTTGTTTTCTCTCCAATGGGATTTATTATAACACTAGTGTTGTCTACAAAAATTACCAGTTTGGCTTGCTGAATTCCCATATGTAAGGGTAAGGAGGAGGAATGGAGCCAAAACTGAATCCTGTGGGACCTCCATTGTGATCTCTCGCCCCCCCCCCCCCCCACCTTCCCTTGCCAGTCACTTAAATTTTCTACCTTTCTGAGCTTTCCTGAATTATTCAGCACAAGATTTTACATTGTTAGTCAAACAAGCTGTGTGTAAAGCTGTCAGTTCCATAAAACTTGAGTTTACTAAGAGTAACACGATCTACGCAATCAAATGTCTTGAAAAGACGACAAAAAATATCAACTTTCAATATATTGTTATTTAAGGGCTGCACTATTTGATGAGTGAATGTATGAATAGCATTCTCAGTCGAGCAACCCTTCTGGAATCCAAACTGTGATGTTCTAAGTAAATTGCTTCCACTTAAGTGTGAGACTACTCTTGAGTACATTACTTTTTCAGATATTTTTGGAAAAGACATCAGTAAGGAAATGGCTCAATAATTGTTTAAGTCTGTCTTGTCGACTTTCTTATGCAGTGGTTTAAGAATTGGATATTTTGACCTGCCTGGAAAAATTCCCTGTGCCAGTAACGCATTGCGTATATCCCTAAGGACATTACTTATCAAGTTGAAACAAGTTTTCAGAATTCTGTTTGAAATTGTGTCAACCTCACATGTGCTTTTGTTTATTAGAATTTTTAGAATTGCATTAATTTCACTGAAGGACATTTGTGCTACTTCCAGTTGCTTAAAGTTTTGTGAAATGGTGTTTCTCTTGCTTCTCCAAGTGAACCATTTAATCCTATATTTGCTGTTAAATTTATAAAGTGATTGTTAAAAGTACTTCTAACTTGTGAATTATCAGTCACAACATTGTCATTTAGTTTAATTGTTATGGAATCAGGTTTTTGTGACTAGATCTGTTCTTGAAATTGTTGACACAAATTAAGAAGGAAGGTGAGGAGATTAGTGTTTTATGCTGTACTAGTGACAAGAGAAAGAGCACAAGTTCTGATTAATTACGAATAGAGAAGTATATTGATGACATCCTTTTCAAGGAACCATTCAGTGTTTTATGCCCTACTAGTGAGAAGAGAGAGTACAAGTATATCGATATCATCGTTATCGAGGAACCATCCCAGTATTTTCTCTTAGTGATTTAGGGAAACCACGAAAAACCAAGTTGAATGGCCAATAGGGATCTGAAGCCCTTTCCGCACAAATGTGAGACCATTCTCTTAACAACTCCATAACTGTGTTTGGTTTGAGACAGTTCAGGCAGCCAACATGGACCAATCAATTGAAAACCCAGAACTCCTTATCTCAAATGTTCAAAATACTTGCTTTTTTTACTCAGTACATGTTTCTTATTGATCTTTGTAACAGTAAAACGTGCCACATACACTAGCAAATAAGTTGAAGTGTTTGGCAGTGGATATATGCATAAACAAGAAGTCAGGACTGTGCCTCAGCTTTCAAACTTGCATTCTTGGGGAAGCATTAACGTGTATACATAGATGTCTGTGATTCAGCTCACATGTGCTCTCACACAAGCAAACAATGTGAGGGTGGGTTTTCAGTCAGGCGATTACATGTGGCTGGATTTAGGTGAAGAATTTTCCAGGACATATAATTTTCCAGGACACGTAATGTATATCCAGAGGACATGTGGCCTGTAATTGACAAAGTGTCAAGATGATCACTCTACTAGCAGAAGACTGCAGGTTAGTTCCCCATTTACACCCCAGATAGGGGCTGCCAAAAGGGAAGTTGACCATGAAAAATAGATTCAATGACAAACGAAAGGGTAACATTCTATGAGTTGGGGTATGGAATGCCAGAAGTTTGATATGGTAGGAAAGCTACAAAATATGAAAAGAGAAATGCTAAGGCTCAATCTATATATAATGGAGTTAGTGAAGTGAAATGAATTTCTGATCCGATGAATATAGGATAACATCAACAGCACAGAAATTGATATAATGGGAGCAGTGTTTGTTTTGAATAGGAAGCTAGGGCAGAGAGGGAGTTATGGTGACTGTTCAGTGATATGTTTTTTCTCTTCAGAATTGACAGCAAGCTGATGCTAACAACACTAGTTTAGGTATATATGCCGACATCACAAGCAGAACCTGGAGAGAGAAATAAAGTGTATGATATTGAACAGGTAATTCAGCATCTAAAGAGAGGTGAAAATTTGATAATCACATTCACATATGTGAATATAATATGCATTTTCATAAAAAAGAAAGGTTGGCCCTCAGTTTTAAAGAATATAACACCAGATCTAATTTTGTGCTTAGTTTTATGTATGTAATTGATTTTCAAATTTATTTTGACTATTCCTAGTTAGTATCTTTTGTTATAGGGTGAAATCAGTAATTGTTTTGTAACTTAAATTCTATTGTTGATGTATAAACAAATATAAATCCTGTACTAATTATAAACATTTGCAAGACAAATTACTAGTAATCTTAAAGTGTCTATTTGGCTCTATTCTAAAACATGTTAGCAAAGCCAGCCCTTAATTAGTTCCATAGTAATTAACAGCTTTATCAAAAGTATTGTTTGCATAACTATATTTATTAATTTCATGATTTAAACAAATAATTTGGCCTAACTCTCAGTGGAGAAGAAAGTGTTAAAAAGACGCAATCTTTCGATGTATTCAGTTACTCGAATGAGTTAAGTTTTAATTGTAATTTCTGTATATTTAACTTTAAACAATGTGTAGTTTCAGTACCTATTATTGTGATGATATATAAGGGCCCGATTTTTGGTCATGAGACAGTCAGTCCATGGCCGAGTTTCAGACGAGGAACCTAAGTTGGTTAGAATGACAACAATGCATAAACTTAACAGTAAAATAAGTGTTACACCAATAGGCTGTGTGTTAAAGCAATGACAGTGACCGTTCAATTTATTTGAAGGACTGTGAACTATGTGGTTATATTTTTACTGCTTGTAGATGTTCAACAGAAAACTATTGTAGCAGTATGTGGAGGGTTTGCCTGAAAACTATTAATGAGGCTTATGGAAAGTTTAAACAGTAGTGCACTGGCCATACATATATAACTGTGTGTTATTGGGGGGGTTGTGCAAAGTGAAAGTAAACTACGGTGAAATGCAGATGTGTACCTGTCGGCTACATTATTTACAGTAGTCAGTGTCCAATTTACAAACCCCATTTTTCGGCCAGTGTAGCAACGCAGTACGTTGACACCGGGGACAACAAACGAAGAATTAAAAAGCAGGCAGAACTGCTACAAAGTATACATGGAAAAGGCTCAGAGATGTGGGAAAATTCCAACTGGTTCACATCACGGTCAGACAGAGAGTTCAAAAGAGATATTGGATTTTAAGGCATACCCAGAAGCAGATTATAGGCTCAGATCACAATTCAATAATGATGAAGAGAAGACTGTTGTTAAAGACAATTGCATTGAAGAATCACCGTGGAAGGCAGTGCAATAGTGAAGTACTGAAAATGTGAATACTGTGATAAGGCAGGCAGTTCAGTTGAAGAGAAGTGGACATATGTAAAAAGAGCTAGCACTGAAGGTGGAAAGAAAACAGCGGGTAATGGAAAGGTAACTGCAAAGAAACCATGGATAATAGAAGAAATGCTTCAGTTGATCAACGAAAGGAGGACATACAAAACTGTTCACAGAAATTCAAGAATACAGAAATACACATCAGTTAGGAATTAAATTAATAGAAAGGACATGGGAGCTAAGGCAAAATAGCTGTATGAAAAATGTGAGGGAACCAAAAAAGGGATGACTGTCAGAAGGACAGACTCACGAGGAACTGCTTGAGTGCGAGGTCTCAAGTTCAGTATTTAGCATGGTTCATTTGAAAGTGTTGTGTTAACAATTATAACAAGAAAAATATTAGGTGCTTATGACATAACATTTGCATAAGGAGAGCAACAGAAAATGAGTGTCCGGGAGGTGCTGTGATCAACCTTCTATGAGATGTATGTATTATACTTCACAAAATGGACGTTGCTGATATTGAAGAAATGTTCAAAACAAACCATTAACTTGCACCACGAACGCCAAATGAAAAATGGTATGCTACATTGATCACAAAGATTTACACCATCAAGATTGAAAGTGAACTCCTTGGGAGTTACGAACAGTGCAGGACGTTCAGCAAGGCATCCACTCTTAAAGAACACATATAGAATCTTATTGATGTAACAGAGTGATGAGAACTGGTGGAATGTGATGGCATGCAATAAATGTGAAACAATCTGTTGTGGAGCTTATCGTAAAACTAGCTATCCTATATTGCATAGCTACAGACAGCATGATAATTGTTTTATATGTATGGAAAAAAAAACAAATATCCAGAGGCTGAATTTATCTAGTGGTTCCAGGTGGCATGAATTGCAATGCCACACAGTTTTTAGGAGGGATAGTTTCTTCTAAATGAGAATAATTTTTATATGCACACCAGGGATCTGGCAAAAGCAAGTTATTTTGATCAACTATTGGCCATAAGCAGTGCTCGTACCATAGTCGTAGTTCTCTTACACCCATTTCCCCATGCTTGCTGTGATGTAAGTATTCCCTACCTGCTTTGCAAGATCTCACACACGAGACAGAATCGTAGAGGGCAAAGCACATCCAACTTCTTGCAGCTCAGTAAATGACTTTCCAGCCAGTTTGCCATCTGGATTAACAGTCAGCATAATTGGGTGCGAATTCTTTAAGGCAGTGGCGTTAGTTGATCTTGATACAACTCTCTTGGTACCTCTAGTTTCCAGGGTTCCTTTCACATGCATTTTCTCATCGAATCCTGACTTCCTTACTGAACAATGAGATAAGTTTGTTCATCTCATCTTCAAATTTTCAGGTAGATTCTGTAGTTTTCTGTGCATTGTCAAATTGATGTATTGTTTGAAATTTCACTACCTTACGTCTCCAAATTCTCTTGTACTGTTTGAAGTTATGCAACCACCCACTGCATCCCTTGAAATCACTGTAATATGCCATGTTCAATTTCATGTGCATAACTTAATATGTCACTATTGTGCACATCCTGTAAATTGCATCGGGTATCATTGAAACATGCAAACACCAGTTTTTGTAACAAGTATGCCTTGTCCTCCCTTGAAGGTCTGTAGTCTTTCTTATGCACTACATGCTAGTATTGCTGTAGACTAATTCAAGATCTGTTCATACAGCAATTGTTTTTATACTATGCTGTGGATGATATTCCATGTGTGTAAGTATGTTTACACCCACTTCTTGGACAACGATTGTCCTTTACTACGTTTCACTGGAGACAGGATTTGTGGTCCCTGTCTGACAAGGATGAGAACTACACGGCTCGACACCTGCTTCAGTGCCACTTTCACTTGTTAAGCATATATCGTCCTCATTGTACTCCACATATTTACTGTCTGCACAATCAAGCACATGCAACACCACACATTCCACTGGCTCATTCTCCATAATCACTAATATTTCATCTGCCATTTTTTTCTCAGTTGCTTTGTTTATTGTTGCCATTTCCCTGCTTTGTACAACACCACTACCACTCTAGCTCTGTTGTGAGTTACACTGACTGAGCACTTCAAGTATGCTTCATAGCCTCATGCTGTTCTCACCATTGGATATCTCTAGTCCCAGCCCCTGTTACCATTAGAAGCCAACATTGTGATAACATGGTAGGCAATAAGTGGGGTGCTGAATGCCATAAACGCCCGGCCTCTGTGGCCGAGTGGTTCTAGGCACTTCAGTCTAGAACCGCGCAGCTGCTGTGGTCGCAGGTTTGAATTCTGCCTCAAGCATCGATGTGTGTGATGTCCTTAGGTTAGTTAGGTTTAAGTAGTTCTAAGTTCTAGGGGACTGATGACCTCAGATGTTAAGTCCCATAGTGCTCAGAGCCATTTGAACCATTCGAATGCCGTAAATGTTATTGGCCTATTGTGACCTCACCCTAAAGGAGTTCCTTGTCAGCATATAAAAAAGTAAAAACAACTTCAGCACAAGTTGTTTAAAATTTTGAGAAAAATGGGAGTAAGCTATAGGGAAAGGTGGTAATATACAATATGTACAAGAATCAAGAGGGAATAATAAGATTGGAAGACAAAGAATAAAGAGCTCAGACAAAAAATGGCATAAGACAGGGATTCAGATTTTACCCCTATTGTTCAGGGTTGTACATCAAAGAAGGAATGAGTGAAATAAAATAAATGTTCAAGAGTGGGATTAAAATTCAGGGTGAAAAGACGTCAGTGGTAAGATCCTGATGACATTGCTGTCATCAGTGAAGAAGAATTGCAGGATATGTTGAATTGAATGAATAGTCTAACAGTAAAGAATATAGATTAAGAGCAAACTGAAGTAAGATAAAAGTAATGAGAAGTAGCAGAAGTGAGAACAGCGAGGAAGTTATCATCATAATTAGTGATACAAAATAGATGAAGTTAAGGAATTCTGCTACCTTTGAAGCAAAATAACCCAAGACAGACAAAGCAAGGATAACATAAAAAGCAGACTATCACAGGCAAAAAAGGCATTCCTGGCCAAGAGAAGCCTACTAGTATCGTTAATTTGAGGAAGAAATTTCTGAGAATGTACATTTGGAGCACAGCATTGAATGGTCATGAATTGTGGACTGTGGTAAAAACAGAAGAGAAGACTATTGAAGCATTTGAGAGTGATGCTATAGAAGAATGTCAAAAATTAGGTGGGCTGATAAGAAAGAAGGAGATGGTCTCCGCAGAATTGGCGAGAAAGGAGCATATGGAAAACAATGACAAGTAGAAGGGACAGGATAAGACATTTGTTGAGACATCAGGGAGATTAGATGAGTAGATTGAGAAAAATAAATTATGGCACAGTGTCATTAAAACAAGGGATTGGTTGACAGAATATATCCTGAGCTGTGAGGGGCCATCAGTTTGGCAATGGAGGGAAGCGAAGGGGAGGAGGGAGGGGGATTATGGATGCAGACCAAGGCTCAAGTGCAGTAAGTAGATTAAAATGGATGTAGATTGTGGTAATTATGCAGAGATGGTGAGATATACACAGGGTAGTTCAGTGTGAGGAGCTGCATCAAAACAGTCTTTGGACTGAAGACCAGAACAACAACAATATATGGTTTCTGAGAACAGATGTTTCCTGGATTTAATTCTAATTTAACAGAGAGTAAAGTTGTAACTGTGTCACCTTTAGGTATAATAAGCAAAGGCAACTCACTCATTGATGTAGAGAGCAGTTTTGTTTGGTGGCTTTTAAAACTGATTCAGTCAGACTGATCAACATAAGTTTCTCAGTCCTTTAAGTTAAATAATTATTCTTTCTTACAGCTTAAGAAATTAGGGTAAAAAACTGCAGTGCATGAAAATGACATCTCTTACCTGACTTTCTGACAGATGTCCAGCGATGTGCCATTTGTTGTCAGCAGGAGGGTGCTGAGAAGATGAGTGACTATTGCAGCTTACGTAATGGAGGCCTCTTGCGAGGTGATGCCCAGAAGCTGAGACACCTTGATGCTTTTCTCCATTTGTGAACACGTACGCCTAGCCTCTGGCACTCGTGGGCGTAAGCCATGAAAGATTCACAGTGACATCGGCCAGTTGGACATTCACACATGTCCACTATGCAAGCCCTGTACAAATACAGCCACAAATCACTATAGGTAACAAACTAGCAGATATCATGATATTTAAAAGACATGAGGTAGTGGAAGGCTTACAATAGATCAGTACATTTACACTTCTGATAATCTGCTTTGTTATGTGAGGTAACCACTTTGAGATGACAGTGCTGTCAGCTTGTGTTCTGGAAATGAATTAGCCTTTTGTGGTGGACCCAGTGAGTAACTGGCTAGAGAAAATCTTGCCACTGAAAATACCTGCACTACCAGCAAAGGAAATCCAAAAGAAAGAAATAGTTTATGAAAATAGGACAAAAAAGCGAGCAGGAAGGAATGAAATATGTCAGTGAGAGGAAATTAAGTCACAAAGAAGAGTAGTGGAAATCTATGTGTACTAAGCTCTTGAGCATTATCTTGACAAGGAGTTTTGGTACAGAGTGCTGTTACCCGTAGATGAATGACAACAAAGCTGTAAGCATATCCACACTGGAACAGCTATCTGTAGAGCTTTTTCGACATTGTGTTTTAGAGTTGTTCTGTAGAGTTAAGTAATTTGAATACAGTGATATAGCAATCTGCATAGTTCCTGGAAGTGCTGTAACAAGTGTTTTCTTAGGTAAATTTCAGTGCTTCCTAGAGAAACTTCAGAAAGAGGGTAAGAAAAAAGTGGCAATCACAGCAGACTTTGACTTTAATTTGTTAGTTGAAAGCACAAAATTTTGTGATTTAAATCAGAAATCTATTTCCAAGTTAATTTTTTATGCAAATAAGTACTGCTTAGACCTAGGTATTATGGATCAGTCTGCTCTGTTTATTGAGCTCCCAAAAGAAGGCAAACTGAAGCCTCCAGAAATGTACATAAAAAGGAATTTCAGCAAAAGTAATGTGGGTATTTTCCACAATAATCTTAAGAATTGTAAGCAAGCCCGTAGACCACCGTTGTTCAAGCACCATAAACTATGACAAGTTATTGATTTGTTTGTAGATGTATTTAATGAATCTTTCCCCACCTAGTTTTCAGCAAAAGAAAGTAAGGAGTAAACTTAGTGGATTACACCAGAAATAAAAACTGCTAGTGCCAGAAAGAAACAGCTCCACAGTGAGTTAAAATCAAAGAGAAATCCTGGTTTTGTTATTTACGTTTAAATGCTATAATGCTGTGTTGAAGAAAGTTGTTGTGCAACTAAAAAATTCCAAATAATACATTCAACCTCCAACATAAAAAAACACAAAATCATTGTGGTCAGTTGTTACCTGTAGATGAATGACAACAAAGCTGTAAGCATATCCACACTGGAACAGCTATCTGTAGAGCTTTTTCGACGTTGTGTTTTAGAGTTGTTCTGTAGAGTTAAGTAATTTGAATACAGTGATATAGCAATCTGCATAGTTCCTGGAAGTGCTGTAACAAGTGTTTTCTTAGGTAAATTTCAGTGCTTCCTAGAGAAACTTCAGAAAGAGGGTAAGAAAAAAGTGGCAATCACAGCAGACTTTGACTTTAATTTGTTAGTTGAAAGCACAAAATTTTGTGATTTAAATCAGAAATCTATTTCCAAGTTAATTTTTTATGCAAATAAGTACTGCTTAGACCTAGGTATTATGGATCAGTCTGCTCTGTTTATTGAGCTCCCAAAAGAAGGCAAACTGAAGCCTCCAGAAATGTACATAAAAAGGAATTTCAGCAAAAGTAATGTGGGTATTTTCCACAATAATCTTAAGAATTGTAAGCAAGCCCGTAGACCACCGTTGTTCAAGCACCATAAACTATGACAAGTTATTGATTTGTTTGTAGATGTATTTAATGAATCTTTCCCCACCTAGTTTTCAGCAAAAGAAAGTAAGGAGTAAACTTAGTGGATTATACCAGAAATAAAAACTGCTAGTGCCAGAAAGAAACAGCTCCACAGTGAGTTAAAATCAAAGAGAAATCCTGGTTTTGTTATTTATGTTTAAATGCTATAATGCTGTGTTGAAGAAAGTTGTTGTGCAACTAAAAAATTCCAAATAATACATTCAACCTCCAACATAAAAAAACACAAAATCATTGTGGTCAGTTGTTCAGTTAGAATTAGAAGCCAAAATCAAAAGATACTGAAAATTAGATTTGGAAATGATATTATAGTAAACCCTTTTCATTTGTCAAGTTGTTTCAATGTATTCTTTTTAAATGTAGTGAGATCAGTTGCAAATATGGAAGACTATCAAGACAAGATAAATGTGATAAGCTCTGAGAACATACAGGACACATATTTTGAATAATTTGAGAAAATCATCTAAAGGGATGTGGAAAATGAAATGATGTCTTTAAAAAACAAAACCTCATCTGTGTGGGATGAAACATGGGTGGTGTGAAACATTCACAACTGTAATCAAGACCATGTATTATATTATTTCACAACCACCATCAGTTGTTATAAAACAAACTTTTGAGTAAGGATGTTTTCCAAATGCATTGAAATGTGACAGGATAAAACCATTATTCAAAAATGGATCGACAGAAGATATATAAATTACCATCCGATCTCTCTTCTGCTGGTCTTCTCTAAAGTGTTTGAAAAGATTGCAGCAAACAAGTTCAAAAATTATTACTATAAATGACATATTAAAAAAAACTGTGGTTTTCAGCAGGGAAAAAGCACTGTAAATGCTGTCAATGAGTTTACTCAAAAAATGTGCTCTACATTAGATATGGGTAGAAAGGTCACAATAATGTTCTCTGATTCAGCAAACCTCTCTTCTTCTCTACAAATTATAGATATATGGTATCAACAACACTGCTTTACAGCGGTTCAACTCTTATATACTTAACAGAGAGGAAACAAAGAGTAATTATAACTTCAAATTCAAGCAATTACTCTTCAAATTGGAAAAGAATTTTCCAAAAAGTGCCACAAGGTGTGTCTGTTCTTTTTCTACACAAAGGACCTACTACTTGGTATTGATGTTCATTCAGTTTTATTTACTAATGGTGCATCAGTTCTAACGGAAAATGAGATGTCTGCAAGAAATCCAGAAAGTGTCAAAAATACTTTATAAAAACTTGAATCTTGGTTCCATCAAAACAGACTAAAACTAAATGTAACTAAAACTGAAATGATGCAGTTTGAATCATTAGAATGGAATAAAAAACCCATGTAAAGTTCTTAGGCTTAAATCTGAATAAAAATTTAAATTGGAAAGTATACCTAGATTACTAAACAAATAAACTGAACAGCTGGGTATTTGCAATGTGTGTTTTGTCAGACGTCCACCTCCATAGCTGAATGGCCAATGCGGCTGACTGCTGTGTAGAGAGTCCAGGTTCGTTGTCCAGTACTGCCAGGAGTTTTTCCTTGATGGGAGGACTGGAACGGGGTGCAATCAGCCTCACAATGTGAATTGAGGACCTACTTGACGGAGTAGTAGTGGCTCCAGGTCACAAAAACTGACAACAGCCAGAAGAATGGTGTTTTCAACCCACGACCATCCACACTGCATCCAGTAATACTATTGCCAGAGGATGACATGGTGATCAGATGGTACCAGTGGGCCCTCCAGGACCATGGACGGAGTTAACATTTACATACGAACCAGAAAGATCTGCTATTTTGAGTCAGTTATTTGTTGTGCCATAATCTTATGTGGCAATCAGGCAAATGTCACAAGGGTGCTAGTATTACATCAGATGGTGCCAGTGGGCCCTCCAGGACCATGGATGCAGTTAACATTTACATATGAACCAGAACAATCTGCTACTTTGAGTCAGTTATTTTTTGTGGCATAACCTTATGTGGCAATCCAGCAAATGTCACACGGGTCCTAGTAATACAAAAGCAAATATTTAGGATCACGTGTGTTGCCAAACAAAGGGTATCCTGTTGACCAATGGAAAAAAAAGAGAAAGAAAGAAATTAAAAATCCTCTCTATTCCCTTCCTTTACATATTTGAAGTGTTGTTGTTCTTCCATAGAAATCAACATATGCTAGACATTTTACATTTCTACCACAAGTACAGAACTTGTCAAAGAGAAAATTTTAAACTTCTGATGCACTGTTCAAAGCTCGATGTCAAACACCAGAGTATATGCAGTTAAAAATTTACAATAAAATTAAAAGCAGTAATATATTTCCAGGACAGATAGAAATTCAGCATCATTTGTAATGTCATCTGTCTTTTTGATTGCATTTCAGATCTAGATCTCAACTGACAGTGCAGCTATAATTAGTGCGTTATAAGTAGACATGTAGACTGAGTGTAATTGTAATGACACATATTCCAACCTACCTCAGGCACATGCAAGCATTAGTCCGACTTCAGTCTGCATGTCTACTTATAACACACTGATTATAGCTGCACTGTCAGTTGAGATCTAAATATGCAATCAAAAAGACAAAAGACATTATGACCAATGCCGATCATCTTTTGTGTCCTGGGTTACATCATGGTTGTGGAGCACAACCATCCCCTTGGAATCGAACATGGTAATATATATAAGGTGAACCCTAGTTCACTTAAAAGATTGCTCTTTATTCTTCTGGTGGAAAAATGTTATTATTCTATTGAAGAATTCTTTGAGGACAGTTTCACAGTTTGTATCACAGATTTACATATTTTATTATTGGAAAGTATAGTACGTCTTTGTATAGCAGTGTCTCAGAAACATACAGGGTGTTTCAAAAATGACCGGTATATTTGAAACGGCTATAAAAACTAAACGAGCAGCGATAGAAATACACCGTTTGTTGCAATATGCTTGGGACAATAGTACATTTTCAGGCAGACAAACTTTCGAAATTACAGTAGTTACAATTTTCAACAACAGATGGGGCTGCAAGTGATGTGAAAGATATAGAAGTCTGTGGGTGCGCCATTCTGTACGTCGTCTTTCTGCTGTAAGCGTGTGCTGTTCACAACGTGCAAGTGTGCTGTAGGCAACATGGTTTATTCCTTAGAACAGAGGATTTTTCTGGTGTTGGAATTTCACCGCCTAGAACACAGTGTTGTTGCAACAAGACGAAGTTTTCAACGGAGGTTTAATGTAACCAAAGGACCGAAAAGCGATACAATAAAGGATCTGTTTGAAAAATTTCAACGGACTGGGAACGTGACGGATGAACGTGCTGGAAAGGTAGGGCGACTGTGTACGGCAACCACAGAGGGCAACGCGCAGCTAGTGCAGCAGATGATCCAACAGCGGCCTCGGGTTTCCGTTCGCCGTGTTGCAGCTGCGGTCCAAATGACGCCAACGTCCATGTATCGTCTCATGCGCCAAAGTTTACACCTCTATCCATACAAAATTCAAACGCGGCAACCCCTCAGCGCCGCTACCATTGCTGCACGAGAGACATTCGCTAACGATATAGTGCACGGGATTGATGACGGCATATGCATGTGGGCAGCATTTGGTTTACTGACGAAGCTTATTTTTACCTGGATGGCTTCGTCAATAAACAGAACTGGCGCATATGGGGAACCAAAAAGCCCCATGTTGCAGTCCCATCCTCCCTGCATCCTCAAAAAGTACTGGTCTGGGCCGCCATTTCTTCCAAAGGAATCATTGGCCCATGTTTCAGATCCGAAACGATTACTGCATCACGCTATCTGGACATTCTTCGTGAATTTGTTGCGGTACAAACTGCCTTAGACGACATTGCGAACACCTTGTGGTTTATGCAAGATGGTGCCCGGCCACATCGCACGGCCGACGTCTTTAATTTCCTGAATGAATATTTCGATGATCGTGTGATTGCTTTGGGCTATCCGAAACATACAGGAGGCGGCGTGGATTGGCCTCCCTATTCGCCAGACATGAACCCCCATGACTTCTTTCTGTGGGGACACTTGAAAGACCAGGTGTACCGCCAGAATCCAGAAACAATTGAACAGCTGAAGCAGTACATCTCATCTGCATGTGAAGCCATTCCGCCAGACACGTTGTCAAAGGTTTCGGGTAATTTCATTCAGAGGCTACGCCATATTATTGCTACGCATGGTGGATATGTGGAAAATATCGTACTATAGAGTTTCCCAGACCGCAGCGCCATCTGTTGTTGAAAATTGTAACTACTGTAATTTCGAAAGTTTGTCCGCCTGAAAATGTACTGTTGGCCCAAGCATATTGCAACAAACGGTGTATTTCTATCGCTGCTCGTTTAGTTTTTATTGCCGTTTCAAATATACCGGTCATTTTTGAAACACCCTGTATATAGAACAATGTAAATTTTTATATTTCTCTAAAAAATATTTTTGTTGTAATCCTTGACATGTCTCCTATACATAAAATCAAATGTTTGGAAAATTGTATGTAAGGAGATGAATAAATCACTTTTCAGTGATGCAGGGCAACAGATTGGTGCATGAAATTACGTTTTCCTATTTATTTTTTGCGGATACTGAGACTACTATTGGCAATATAACAAATGATGGATTGCTACTCACCACATAGCAGAGATACGGAGTTGCAGACAGGTACAACAAAGACTACAAAATATGTAAGCTTTCCACCACAAGGCCTTCTTCTGAAATGGACAACACACACACACACACACACACACACACACACATATATCCATCCGCACATATACCAATGGATGTATGTGTGTGTGTGTGTGTGTGTGTGTGTGTGTGTGTGTGTGTGTGTACCTGTCTCTTTTTCCCCCTAAGGTAAGTCTTTCCACTCCCGGGATTGGAATGACTCCTTACCCTCTCCCTTAAAACCCACATCCTTTCGTCTTTCCCTCTCCTTCCCTCTAACCTGACAAAGCAACCGTGGGTTGCGAAAGCTTGATATTTGTGTGTGTGTGTGTTTTTTATTGTGTCTATCTACCAGCGCTTTCCCGTTTGGTAAGTCACAGCATCTTTTTTAATATATATATATTCACACAAAGACAGCTCACACATACATGACTTTCTGGATTTTGCACTGTTTGAGAACACTATTGACCTATATCTTCCTAATGGGGCTGTTGAAGACTTGGTTCTTTAGTCATAGATCCTCTTGCTACTATTTATATGTAGCTTTTGTAACATTACTAGGTTTAACGTCATTTCATTATAGGTGGCCTAGGCAATAACCTACATTTAATAGAGATCTCTAACAAATTGTGAGATGAGAACTAGAGAATAATCCAGTTATTGCAAGATAGCTTCACTTAATGCCCTCTCTACACAAAATTATAAGGGTTAGTCATGTAAAAATTACATTTATAGGGGGAATGACTGTGTTGATTATTTCAGCCTGTGAAAGTCTCACACTTGTTTCTGAAGTATATAAGATATTAGGACAATTGTCCAACTCAGTTTAATGACGAAATTTAGCGACAATAGCATATTCAAATAGATAAATTTTTTTCCCAAGGTAAGTATGGCACTTTCAGTTAAAACATGTTGAAAATATTAGGGATGAATATTGATACAATGTTTCGTAAGATCTATTCATCACAAAATTAAAAGAGACAGAGATAAAGCATACAAAATAACAATAAACACACGTTCTATTTCTGATAACGATATGAATATGGCATTGCTCAATGTAAATTGTATCAACTCAGTTTCCACTTTTCCAGACAAGACTGAAATCAAAAATTATGCTGCAGTAGTGCTGCACAGCGTTCATAATCTATGAAGTGCATATACTGGATATAAATAATGTAGGAGTGAAGGAAACAACTCACTGAATAGCAGAAGCATTGAATAATTGGCAGACACACATAAAAGCATGAAACTTTGCTAGCTCTTGGACAGATCCTATATTGAATACCTTGTGCATGTGTGTGCCTGCGTGCTTGCTCCCCCCCCCCCCCCCCCCCCCCTTCCACACACACCGAGGTCCAGTTTAGGCTGTAATTATTGCATGGCACGAAAACTTGGTAGACATGCTAATGTGTCAATGCAGAACCAATCTACACTGGAGAAACTGTTGGTTCCAGTAGGTTCCACCAGGTGAAAATCTGCTGCTGTGCACTGGTATGACATCAATATTGTCATTTGACAAGCCATAACATGAGTGAACAGTGTGGCTATTGAGAGGAGAGAAGGTGCACTGTTAGTGAAATTGTTTTATGTGAATGGCAGCAATTTACAGTGCTGCATTGAGAGAGTATTGAAAGGTCTGAGGAGAGACCCAATGCCATTAAATGGTTCAAAGAAGATAACAATGAAATTCAGACACACCGGTTAGCCCAGTGTGGCATCTGGAAGAGGAAGGCGTCCTATTCTGGTGGAAGTTATTGATGAGGTTGCTATTGCTGTAACTGACCATGCAGCATGTTATCTGGGTATTGTTTATGCTTGAACAGTGTCAGAAGAATTAGCCATCACACGGTCAACAGTATGGAAGTTATTGTGGTTTATTTTACACTGGTATCCATACAAGATTCAGATGGTGCAGCAATTAAAATCTCATGATCTGTAGAAATGTTCTGAATGTGCTCTTTGTTTCTGGCATGGATCATAGTTGATGACAATTAGCCTGGCAATATTCTGTGGAGAGGCAAGGAACATTTTACACTACAGGGTGCAGTGATACAAAGAACTGCGAAATTTAGGATACTGATAAACCTCATGTTCTGCACAAAGAACCATTGCACTCACTGTATGTGACTGTGTGGTGTGATTCACAGGCAACTTTATCCTTGGTCCAGTCTTCTTTGAAAAGAATGCACCCAGAGATCCTGTCAGGTGTACCGTGATGTCTGCACATTATCGAGACCACCTTATAAAGAATGTGATTCCTGCTTTGGAAGAGCAGAACTGTGTGGAAACTACTGTTTTCATGCAAGCTGGGACAACACCTCATGTTGCTCGCCCAGTGAAAGATCTGCCTAATGTAGCCTTCCTTGAACGTGTTTTCTCCATAGGTTTTCCAGCTGCTTGGCCTGAAAGATCACTTGACCTGAATTCATGTGACTTTCGGCTCTACGAATATCTAAAAGAACGCATTTACTAGGGACACGTTTGGTTTCTACCTGATCTGAAAGCCAGTATACAGGAACACTTTGCTCAGATTCCACCGGAACTGCTGCGAACAACTGTTGATCACATCATTTTACAGCTGCAGCTTATTGGCGACATCTCTGGTGCTCATATTGAATAAATTGTGTAGACATTGAACTATTTGATTGGAATTTACTGCAAAATTGTGTAGACATTGAACTACCTGATTGGAATTTACTGCAAAAAAAGTAGCAGTCAAATTCTGTGAACTACTGATGAGTGCTTTAGGTGAATCATTTGACAAAGGCTGCCTGAAAATTCAATTTTGTGAAATGAGTAAAAGTTCTACAGCTAGTAACTACATCAGTTCACACACACACAAACAAACGCAAACATACACACAAAATTCAAGCTTTCGCAACAAACTGTTGCCTCATCAGGAAAGAGGGAAGGAGAGGGAAAGACGAAAGGAAGTGGGTTTTAAGGGAGAGGGTAAGGAGTCATTCCAATCCCGGGAGCGGAAAGACTTACCTTAGGGGAAAAAAGAACGGGTATACACTCGCACACACACACATATCCATCCATGTGTGTGTGTGTGTGTGTGTGTGTGTGTGTGTGTGTGTGTGTGTGTGTGTGTGTGTGTGTGTGCGCGCACTAAAAGGTAATGAGAAATTTTTAATTTTCATTTGTTACATGTGACTCACTGATAATATGTGTTGGGATTAAGTTTCTTGTGACACTCATTGAAGAGCTTCTCCTTGAGTGGAGCACACTGACGAACACTTCGTTGATGCACCTTAGGTTTCTGGCACTGTGGTTCCCTATTCAGTTGTTCCTGGGGGCGAGTGCATGATTTTGTTCCACCAACTCGCCATGACAGTCCAAACCTGTTTAAAGCAATAAAGAAATACAGTAAATGTCAGGATGTGAAGGACAGCAGTCACATCATTCTCGAAAAATGTACAGTGCTCTTTAAATGTTACAAAATTCTTATACTGCATAAGAGTTTCTCTCTCTCTCTCTCTCTCTCTCTCTCTCTCTCTCTCTCTCTCTTTCCCCTTCAATTCAGATCCCAGTGTAATAAATAAGTGATATTCTAAAAGCTTTGCAGACAGACTTGGTTTTCTCTAACTTGTGAACAGCTTAATACAAGCCATCCTCATTAATACTGTTTTGACAACTTCCGAGTGTCAGATGTGTTAAATGAAACTGTTTCTTTCAGTACTGATGACAGTATTTGAAGTGTAGTGGTGTGTTCATGTTGATGGTGCTGCAAGAGTATACACTCGCACACACACACATATCCATCCATGTGTGTGTGTGTGTGTGTGTGTGTGTGTGTGTGTGTGTGTGTGTGTGTGTGTGTGTGTGAAAAAGGAACAGTTTGAGAAGTACTTAAGCATAGAGAAACAGTTACCTTGACTTATTTCTACATCTGCATGCCACATACTCAAGTATCATGCAGTGGTGTCATCGATCATCCCTTCATCCCAAGAAGTTCAAGAGCCAGTCATCTGGTGCAAAGGTCATGCTCATCCTGTTTTTTTTATTACTGAGGCCCATTCCTCAATGGTTTCATGGACCTCGTATCTCAGTTACTGGGAAAAGGTACTGCACAGTGCTGGAGAAATTATGGCATGCAGTTAAGGTGAAGCGTCTAGTACAACTGTGACAAGGAATGCTGCTGCTTCATGATAATAAGTTATGCCAACTCAAATAGGAGACCCTTGCGTACCTGACCTATAGTCCTAATCTCTTCCCACGTAATTATCATGCCTTTGGTTCCTTAAAAAAGGCCTTGAAAGGTCAATGATTCCTGTTGGACAAGGATGTGTAGCAGCAGATAAGGACTTTTTCACACACCAGGACATGGTGTTTTACCAAACAGGTATCTCAAACCTGGTGTATGGGATGATTGCCTCAATGCTCACAGTGGTTACGCCTGATTGACATACTGATTATGGACGGTATGGCCTTCGAGCGGAAACTTTTTGATCACCCCTTATATAACCAAATAGGCTGCTGTAGCAAGATATGTAACAGTGTGTGGGGCTTGTATTGGGGGGGGAAGGGATGGAAGCCATACATTTTAAGTACATGCAGCATAATAGTTTCAGTGTGCATTTTTCAGATGGCATTCATGTCACATATATACATTATACTGATATTAGACATATGTGACTGGAAATCTATATACATTACACTGTTATTAGACTTTTATGACTGGACCCCTGTGTGTTGGAAGTAAGAAAAGGAAGGAATTATATCATTTACACATTTCCTGTGGTTTTTAAGAGTTTTCCTGGAAGTATCTGCTCAAAAGACAGTGGACGAGACATCAAAGAGTTTAAGAAACTAAAGTGCAAACATGATTGCATCATACATTTTGTAATTGCATTATATGATAAACAGAACTTTCTTTACAGTTGTTACAAGTAGATAATAGTTGGTGAAGGATTTCTTCGTGAGAGAAACAATTTTTTCTTTTCAGTGCTTAGTCCTGCAAGTGAGCATTTTTCCAGATACTGAACAGTTATGTGTAGTACCTCATATTGCATTTTTTTATTAAAAGAACGGGTGATGACTTGACTTAGAAACTGATTCTTTTTTGGTCTCAGGATAAGAGCACCTAATAGCATATGAATGACTCAAACACAAAATGTGGCTGATAAATAGTTACTGAATTTCCTATTTGCCAAATTTATTGCATTAAATTATTGAAAGCATAAATTTATGATTTTCAAAAAATTAATGTCTTATTTTACACTAGCACAGATGAATCTACAGCTTGAAATCTGTTGTTGTAGGTGAATCTAATTGAATTTTGCACTGTATACATTTGATGAACTTCCTACAGTGTAAATGTATTTTGCTTGATTCTGCTGTAAATGTGTATGAACTATGAACCTTTCTGCATCTGTGTCAAGGGCTTTACCACCATGGCGCAGTGTGAAGTCATCAGATGCCTTGCGATTGAAATTTCCACATAGTCCACACATTTTTCCTTTATATCGTTTAGGAACAGACACCTCCAAGAAACTGTTGCCATCCCATACAATCTTCACACCAATGAAAGTTTCCACTTGAACACCATTGCGTGTTTTATTGACAGATATCTTATTGAGCAGTCTGTATGGGGGCTGCACACGCTTTCCATTCACTTTTACTCTCATGTTCTGTCCCAGGTTTATCTTGAGCTCTCCAATCTGTAGACAAAAATATTTCTAAATTAATATTTGCTGTAAATTATAAGTAACTATTCATCAAAACTTTGCTTTCTTTTATTGGAAATAGTAAAATGTGTTGCATTTACAAAAGCTATATGTAAGTAATTTTTGTCAGCAGAAAGAAATTAGCAATAAGAATAAATTACTTATCCAAAAGAATTACTTCTGTCTCCCTCATTTCATATGGTAAAAAAAAATGTGTGTTTTACCTTCATTGAAATGGTTTTTGTCCATGAGGATGCCTTGGTTGCTCTTGCATCATTTGTTACTCTGATACCGAAAGTGTGTGTTACACAGTCTGATGCCAGCTGGTATTTGCATGAGCCTTGGAAACTGTAGAACTTCCCATCAAAAGTGCGATAATGTGGATCACCAAAAACTGTGCATACACCATCACCTGTAACAAAAGATATTGGTGACTTTGTATCTTAGGACATCATTTTTTTATTCATTGGCTTTTGATACGTTGTCTTCCTAAAGAAGGTAATACAAATTACAGTGAAGATGGAATAAATTATCTTTACATGTATTTGAAGAAAACTGGATTTTAATGTTCCATCTATGATGTAGTCATTATAGGCAGAGCACAGGTTCAAATTGGACAAGTATGAGGGAGAAAATTGGTTATGCCCTTTAAAAAGAAATAATCTGGACATTTCCTTTAATTTTATTTTAGGAAACCACATAAACCTAAATGATCTGGGTGTCCAGATGGGTGGGGGGGGGGGGGGGGGGGGGGGGGGTCTGCATCCCACTTCTCCTGAACATGATTTGTTTATTAGGTAAAGAAATTGTGTAGATGTCGGAAGTAACATAATTAAAACGGATTAAACTCCTGAGTATCCTGAAGAGTTGATCTCAGTATATTATTGATTTTGAATTCTGTGTGTCATCTTATACCCACTTCATAGCTTTTCACAAAAAAGAAGAAAGAAAAGCCATATGCTCTACTGTGGCTTCGTATGACCATTTCATTTGACATCAATGTGTAAGCACTGGATCAAGGGGGGAGGGGATATGATGTGTACACAATAAATATTAAATAACAAGCTATGAAAATTGCAGATTGGATTCAGGAGCCAAGTGGGCAATGTTTAGATTTAAGTATCTTTTATAGCCTATAACTTAAGGAGGGAAGGTCTCTCTTGCCATCCAGGTCTTGTTATCATTTTGTGTTGTGCCACAAGAGTTTTGTCTATTTCATTTTTATGGCTGTCATACTAAATGACAAGCAGAGGATAAATCCACATTCAAGAGAAGTTGTTTTAGCACTTTATTTCATGTTATGGCAAACTCTACTAACCCCAGATATTATAAGCTAGTATTCTATTTATCCTTAGTATTGGTTTCTCAGATAAACAGTCCTAGTTTTGTCTTCTCCCCACTGATAGCTTGATGTCCTGTGTCTTCTCAAAGACACTTTAAATTGTGCAAGTACTTAACACATTACTCCTACATTTTGATTCTAACCAGCCTGCAGGAGACCAAGTATTAGTAGGTTGAATTTCCTACTCTGATTTTATGCCACTTTTTGCACCTAGATAACTAGGTTCTGAGTTTAACATGGTGACCTGTTTGTCTAACAGGGGGAAGGCCTCAGACACGGCCAACCGATTCAGCTCAAATTTGGCAGGTCGCTTGTGTACAACCTAAATCGAAGGAATCTAACATATTTTGGGTCAACACCCCCGCGTTATCGCGTTATTGAGAAAATCATCCCTAAAGGTTATGATGAGCAATCGACTCAAAATTGGAGGTATCAATAGATAATTGTAAATAGAGCATTTTTCATCATCAGGTATAGGGTCCCAAACGAAAACTTTTCCAGAAATCAAGGAAAGAAATTTTACAACTGCAACTTCTGTGCCCACATGGTAAATGCTTTTCGCCAAACACACTGATTACGCAACGGCCAAGACAACTGACTGGGAATCACCTGGGTAAGAATCTCGAAGAAACCTAGTGGATGTTATTCTTTTCTTTTGTATTTTTCCATATCTCAATTGATAGCGATAGGAGTAAGTAAATCACTAAGGAATGATAATAATAAGGTAGGCAAACTAATTTCCCAAACGCCTGAGTTAGTAAAGTATTAAACTTTTAAGCCTTGTCACATGAAAACAACTCCGAGTAAGAGTGCTGTGAATTCCTCACGAGGGATCACAGAGCCAATCGCGCGACGCTTGTTGACAGCGAGGCTCGGGACAAAATGCACGAGGGGAGAGTTATGTTGTCCCAGTTGCCTCTTTGTCATATCATAGTTGTGAACCTGGAAGAGTGAAGGTGTCCAGCACGAGCCTTATAGAAGTCACTCGGAAACCGTCATTAGGCTGTCGCGAACCTCGCGGATACATGTAATGATTTCTCCATCGTTAATGGGCCGAATGAAATACGTTTTGTGAATGAATACAGTGTTCTTCTGTAAGTAACATATGACGAGTACTGTATGTAGTTTGTACTTAATTAGCTCATCTGTTTATACCGTAGTAACTAGTTATTGTTTGTTGTGTCATATGTTTCAGGTGCATGATCTGAATAATGGAGCATGTACACCCTTCGACAAGTGCTGTAATATACAGGGTGTTACAAAAAGGTACGGCCAAACTTTCAGGAAACATTCCTCACACACAACGAAAGAAAAGATGTTATGTGGACATGTGTCCGGAAACGCTTAATTTCCATGTTAGAGCTCATTTTAGTTTCGTCAGTATGTGCTTCCACCTACGCTCAATGGAGCACATTATCATGATTTCATACGGGATATTCTACCTGTGCTGCTAGAACATGTGCCTTTACAAGTACGACACAACATGTGGTTCATGCATGATGGAGCTCCTGCACATTTCAGTCCAAGTGTTCGTACGCTTGGTAGAAGCGGGCCAATTCCATGGCCTTCATGCTCTCCTGACCTCAACCCTCCTGGCTTTCATTTATGGGGGCATTTGAAAGCTCTTGTCTACGCAAACCCGGTACCAAATGTAGAGACTCTTCGTGCTCGTATTGTGGATGGCTGTGATACAATACGCCATTATCCAGGGCTGCATCAGCGCATCAGGGATTCCATGCGACAGAGGGTGGATGCATGTATCCTCGCTAATGGAGGACATTTTGAACATTTCCTGTAACAAAGTGTTTGAAGTCACGCTGGTACGTTCTGTTGCTGTGTGTTTCCATTCCATGATTAATGTGATTTGAAGAGAAGTAATAAAATGAGCTCTAACATAGAAAGTAAGTGTTTCCGGACACATGTACACATAACATATTTTCTTTCTTTGTGTGATAGGAATGTTTCCTGAAAGTTTGGCCGTATCTTTTTGTAACACCCTGTATAGTTGGGAGCCTGTCACAGACGATAGCAAGCGGGAAGTTACCGACGCTGTGTTTTGATTTGTAAAAGTGTTGCAAGACAGATGCATTATCAATGCACTACCGGAAGCAGGCAGTTCTGTTTCTCGGCGTTCCAGATTAATAGGAGTGGCTACCGTCGAGTGGTATTTGGAGTTGACGAACGAAATGACATTCGTTGATACGGAAGTATTATACCATGAAGACAAAGCAGAAGGTGATTCAGTGGAAGATATCCTGACTAGTGAATCGCAAAATGGTCATAACACTTTGGAAATCTCCACGTCACTGGGAATATGTGCTTCATCTGTTCCCGGTGAGTATTACGAACTGGTTACTAACTGATTGAACTATATTTTACGTTTGCTGCATCATTATCTTGGGCAATAAATTTCAAATCGGAGTATAAAATTCGTCACTGGCACGTCACTAAATAAGTCTCTCATAAGGAGGTACAAAATATAGAAGATATACAAAATTGGCGGCTCTTTTCAGCATGCAAACAGCGACACTTATGACCGGTTTCAATTGTGATCAACACCGATCAAACAGGATGCGAGTATCAGGTGAACATTCGACGCACGTTATCGCATAAGGTAGAAAAACGAACCCTTGTCACAGTTGGTAGTAAAAACAAACTAACACATTTGTACACGGCGCAATATGCTATCACAGCCTCTGTAAAAGTGTTGCCTAAGGTTTTCCTGTGTTTACTAGAAACGAATATTACATTTGGTCCTCGGGTTATAGAGGAGGTCAATCGTTTGACCGACTCATTGAAAAATGTTTACATTACCTGCTCCAAATCCAGGAAACTGATGAATGCGATTTACAGAACATTTCTTGAGAATGTTTTAAAACCACACGTTCCTGATAACAAGTTTTGTCTAATATTGGATTCCTGGAGTGCACAAATTAATACTACAATATATGACACAGTGTTAGTAGCTGGTGAGGGTCAGCTAATGTGCACAGTAAAGGTCTTACTGCCAAACTGCACACCTGTGTGCCAGCCGTGTGATGTTATTTCTATCGCCAGGTTAAAAACTTTATTTTCAGGCTTCAGAATTGCAGTGTGCTTCTGGAAACCCAGCGGGAATTGCACAACCACACAGATGCAATAGCTATTCACAGCATAATTCATAACCAACTTTCAGCACCGATTTTTCAGGCACTGATATTGTATGCGTGGTACGCATCAAAATTAATTCCCAAAAAAGACATATTTTTAAATGTAAACAAAGTTTGTTTTCCGCCAACTCTTCGGAAGGAACAGTGTAGCTGTCGAAAGATTGCATTCATTAGATGCTCTTGGTGCCGTGAGTATATTTGTTTTGAATGTTTATATGACAAGTACCATCCATCTAGCTGTTCGAAGAAACGTGAGGACACATTACAGTGACTGGAAGAGCCATTGTAAAGTGACCTGCAGTAACATTTTAGTTGTTTACTATCCCAAGAGGTTTGGGAAATTTATTGGCCTACCTT
Organism: Schistocerca americana; assembly: GCF_021461395.2. NCBI lineage: Eukaryota > Metazoa > Arthropoda > Insecta > Orthoptera > Acrididae > Schistocerca > Schistocerca americana. Next base: position 279,825,728 of record NC_060120.1, read on the forward strand.
ATTATTATTATTCCTTATTGATTTACCTACCTTATTAACCCTCCTATCCCTATCAATTGAGATATGGAAAAATACAAATGAAAAAAAGAACATGCGCTAGGTTTCTTCGTGACTCGAACCTGGGTTCTGCGATACCCAGTCACTTACCTTGGTCATTGCGCTATTTTTTTTAATCTCATTTTTGTTCGATTTGTTCATTGCATCTGCTCAGGGCGGACGTCGTAAGACATCCGTTTAAGTTCCGTGTTGATCGATTAACTCAGTTTTTTTATTACAGAGGGAGCTAACACTCTGACCGAACATGCTGAACTACCGTACCAGCGCTATCGGTGCTGCCAGCGAGCAGCATTTACCATGTAGGTACAGAAGCGGCAGTTGTAAAAGTTTCTTACCTCGATTTCTGAAAAAGTATGCGTTTTCAGACCCCATACCTGATGATGAAAAATGCTCTATTTACAATGATCCCTCCAGTTTTGAGCTGATTGCTTGTCATAACCTTTAGGGGTGATTTTCTCAAAAACGAGGGGGTGTTGACCCAAAATAAGTTAGATTCCTTCGTTTTAGGTTGTACACAAGTGACCTGTCAAACCTGAGCCGAATTGGTTGGCCGTGTCTGAGGCCTTCCCCTTGTAAGAATATTTGAGACTGCCCCGAGCAAAATTTGCATTCAGTGACCTAAACTGTTTTGTAGACTGGTAGCAATTAGCATTCCATAGGTAATGGAATGTTTATCACGAGGAAATATATTACTCAAGCTGTAAAATAAATAATGTAACTAACAAAATATGTAAGAAAGCAAGAAACTTGAAAAAGAAAAGCTTTTTAAAACATTATCATTGCAATTTTTTTTTGTTTTGCAAATAAACTTTTTTTGTCTGATGTGTTCTAAGCATATAAAATATTAATTTTTCTGAAGCTCATACATACATAATACCTTTAAGCTTAGGTTGTGTTGAAGAACAATTCAAATTTACCTTTTCACTTTGTAATCAGAGACGTATCAATTAATAATGCCTATGAGTTAAGTTTTCTTGAGAATGGCAGTAAACAATACTATTTGTTGACAGATACAATAAAAGAAAATAGGGAAAGGCAACCACTCACCCCCGCTGTAGGTTTTTTGTTGCCTTTCTTTATTTTTGCTTATTGTTTTCTTTAAAATGAATGATCTGCTGCACATATTGAGCTCTAGAGCATGCAGTGTGTAGGGTTACTTACTTTCAACACAACGTGGGCAGCATTCATTGGCCTTGTGCTCCAGCTTGTAGTTGGGAGGACATGGGACATTTTGTTGAGGACACATCTGCATGACGCATCGCACCTGCCCCTGTCGGCATTCACATGAGTGGCATGGACCAGGCTGCCACACATCACCATCCTGGTCAGGGCAAGAACAACTCAGCACACGTACCATTTTCCAAATCATGAATATCTAGATATTGTCTGCTCATTTGATGGGATATTTTAGTTATTATATTTTGATAGTATATCGTTTTAGTCTTAAGCATATGAAAACAAGTACATAGGATTAAAATAATATGGAAAGTTCATCATGACTGCCCTCTATAGAAGTAATAGTTGTTAAAACCGATAAGAATTTGAAGAAAGGACATTAAATCTGATGCCTTGTGAACCAAGGGTCATGAGGTAGGAATGGGAGGAACCCGAACCTATGGTCAGGTGGCATGTTAATTACCTGAAACAGCATTTTGGTAACATATTGATGCAGATGTCTGAGCAAATAGTACCCACGTAATGGAAAGAAACAAACAGTTAATAAGACTAGAGTATTACTTTAAAAACTGAGGGGGAGGGGCATCATGGAACAGCAGCCACTAGAGTAAAATAGAAAGAAGAACTGGTGAAGGAAATCTAAGGAAACATGTAAAAGAAAAACAGGAGACAGAATAAGGGGAAATGAAGAAGCTTATCTTTATAAGATAATCTCATGGACACGTTAAGCTTTTGATATGGAACTTAATATTGTGGCATATGATTAATTTACATCATAATGTACATTTTGTAATCATATGAATAGGTTACAGGAAGCAAGTCGAAATGTGTAACATAACTTCATTGGTATTGAACACAGCTAATGAGAAGTGGGAGAATTTTAAAATTAGCACAACTTTTCATTGTGTACCCAGTAATACTAGTTTTGAACAACATCTTTTTCAAACAACCAGTACATTTTTTCCCTTCACTCAACTACTCACTGTTTCATGGTTAAAATTTAAAATTGTCTTGTCCTCTGATTTATTGTAGATTCTTGTCTTTATATGTTTGGGGGATAGGGAGGGGGGGGGGGGGGGGGGGCACAGGGGTTGAGCATGTAATTGTAAATGATTAGCAAGGAGCATAAAATTATCTTTATTACCTAGTGAATGGTCAGAATGATTATCCATAAATAATTCTGATTTGCTGTATATGGACATGACAATTTCATGGACATACAGGGAGGGTTCTTTTAATAATTAAAGGCTTTTAAATAAGAGTTATCTTGGATGTATAGTATGCATGTTTGTAATGATGGTTTCATGTAGTTTCATAATGGACAGCATGTCAGCTAAGTTTTCCCAAAACACAGTACCATACTTTATAACTGATTTGCAAATGATTATGTTACCCTATTTTCCATGTGTCCGTGTGTAAATTCATATGCCTTTTTCTTTGATATATTGCTACAAGGAAAAGGTGTTTGAATTTATAAAATGCATAGCTGTAGAATTTATTAGTTAGATATCCAGCATGTTATTCCCAGTCTAAATTCTTATCTATATTTAACTGAGTCAGCTTCAGTGAAGTCTTGATTTTTACGGCTCAATTTAATTCCACAGCATTTTGACTGTTTGTTCTTGACCTGTACCATATGGGTTTTTGAGGTGTTCATGGTCAACCTATTTAAATGAAAACAAGTTTGTAGGCCTCTGAGTGGCAGGTAGCCTTGTCTGCCACCTCTAGTCCCTGCACGCTCTCCCAAGCAGCACTGCTTCCTCTTTTCCAACTCATACCGTGCATCCCTCCCTCTTCCCAATTCCACTGTGGGCTGTTGCTCCCATTCATTGAGTTGAGTTGCAGTCTGGCCTGAGCAGCCAGAGATAGCAGACATGTATGTGAGGTGTGCTTGCTAATGTGAATGAATGTGTGTTGTTCTTTTCTGATGAAGGCTTTTGATGAAAACTAAATATGTTAGTCTTTTTGTTGTGTCTGTCTTCAACTCAGTGTGTCTGTTCAGCCAATAATAACAAACACCAAGTACACATTATGTGCTGCAGCATCTGACACTAACTTGTGTGGTCAACTGGAAACCAAATAGAATGAATATTTTCCTTTGTCATTACATGCCTGCAAATTATTTGTTGTTGGTGTTTGAAGTACTTTTTATCAGTTCAGCTTGGAATTCAAACATTTTGTAGTATTTTTCTAGGTATTATCAACAACCTGGGTTTTGATAACAACAACATGAATCAGGATAGATTGCTAATTACCACATAGAGCAAGCATTGAGCGGCAGACAGTTGCATTTAGAAGTAGACTGAGCTATCGGACAGAGTCGTTCTTTGGGTTCCTTTACACGCACACAACTCTAACATACATGGCTACTGTTTACTCCTGGTAATGAGCAACTTGTGAGATTCTCCAAGCATTACAAGCTGTAATCCATTACAGGCTGTTACTTGCCTGTCGCGTGATGTTGCCAGCAGTGCACGAGGCGTGGCTGGGGAGTGTGAGCCGGCAGCGGCCACAGCAGCGTCCTGGCGGGGGTGGCTCCTGGTTCTCTTCGGGGCAGTCCAGCACAGGACACACCTGCCAACATGAAGCATGTTTACAGGTTGTAACAAATACCTCAACTACCCACACCATATGTTGACTGGTGGGGAAAGCTAAACGTATGACTGATATTGTGCAGCGTGCAGCTATTCCAAATAATGGAAAAATGTTCAAATGTGTGTGAAATCTTATGGGACTTAACTGCTAAGGTCATCAGTCCCTTAGCTTACACACTATTTAACCTAAATTATCCTAAGGACAAACACACACACCCATGCCCGAGGGAGGACTCAAACCTCCGCCGGGACCAGCTGCACAGTCCATGACTGCAGCGCCCTAGACCGCTTGACTAATCAAGTAATGGGAAGATGCATAACAGCAGTAAATGAATTTCCTGTGTCATGCTTTTAAAGTCTACAATTAAAGTGATTGGTACTTACAACATGGAATTAAGCAGTCTTATGAAGAAACTCTTTAAACCAGGATCCATAAACAAGCGCTCTCTTTCTTTAGAATAACAAGTTATTAATGTGCCGTATACTGCCATTCTTCTTGGGACATCCTGTATGTAGCTTAGTGTAGGTGGTGTGACAACAACAGCAAAACATGTCTGAGCAAGTAAATAATTACGTTTTCTATGTGGTGGCAATAATTTTTTTTTTGTACAAACATTTTTTTGATTCTCAAAACTGCATATAATAAGTTGCATATCATATATTAGGTTAAAAATGTAGAAAAAGATTGTAATATACCATTTCTGGCCATCTGTAGGCTCGTTATTTTGGCTGTTGGAGATGCCAGAGCCAGTTTAGGAATCTGACTTTGGCCAGACAGGAGATGGTGGGTCAACCTTTGTGTGTTGCGTCTAATGCTGTTTGTGCTTGGAGCCTATAAGGCTGACTTAAAGAATAGTGACTTCTCCATGAAGAGAGGTGTTTACCAATAGATATTGAAACGCGTACGTCTCATATGTACCAGCGATGGCGAGGCATGACAGAATCTCTGACCAGAGAGTTATTTATCGTTGCTAGTCTGCGCTTGACCGCGCGAGAGTTCAGTTGCTAGTTGCACTCAGTCAGTGCCAGTAGTGCGCGTGAGACAGTAGTCGTGTGTGAGGAGTCGGCGGGCGCCGACATGGGTCTCTGGTCACGATTCAGGTCGAGGTATATTGTTATCAAAGGTAATGAAGCAGCATTGCGCTAAGCCAATAACATCTGTTAATTGTAATTAATTTGTTCAAGAAATGCCCCAATAATAATTTTGTTTTCAAAGCAATCGCTTTTAAGAAAAGAATCATTCCAATTGACACAATATTTCCTATGCTTTTCCTCCCAGAATCAATTTATCAGATTAATTATTGCACAGGGCCTAAGGTCAGCGATGCTGCCCTATTATTGTGGGTTTAATGATTAAATTTCATTTCTCAATTTTTGTGTCGAGTTTACATTGGGCCATTATTTTTCAATATTTTTGTAGCGAAGGTACAGTCGCTTTTATTTCAATTTAACGATGTTTTGTGGGAGCTCAACAACATTTGGCTCTATTCCCATTAACATTTAATTATCGTCATTTCAAAATTTGCGGGGAGGTTACACTTGGCGACATCCGGACCAGGATCGTATTTCTTTGAGAATCTTCTGAAAAGTAGTCAGATATCTGCTCTTATTTACTAAAATATAATTAGCATTTGGCGCAACGCTTTTACTAATTTTGTGACTTTCTTTCCTCAGATCATCGGCAATTCGTTGCTCTTTGTTGTATTTGTATTTGTTGGATTTTGCATTGTTTTTCTCTCATTTGTGAATAATTGTGATTTGTGTAAAAATGCCGCGAAAAACTATTAATAGTACATCGCGAGGTGAATGAAATTATCGACTTAAACAACTTCACCGATAGTACATGTGACACGCAGTGTAATGATGACAATCCTGCGTTTACTGACAATCAGTGCGTTCCAACCACTAATGATGATTTTTATCTTAATGATGATGAACAAACGAACTCAATTGTGTCCTCTGTTAATTTGACGACAATTGACGACGCGGGGCGTTCTGTTGCAATGAGCGCTGCCCAGCTTAATACAACCGGTTTGTTAAATTCACGTAATGAACAGACAAATTTATCTAATGAAAATGAACAGTGTACTGAAAGTACGACGGATTTATTTAATTCGGAGGTAGTGACTAACAGTGCGCATCCGATTAGCAAACCTTTTAGAGAATCACAGAATATCCAAATGGATATACAAAACGTGACAACTGCAGGTACACCATCAAACAGCACAGAGAATAGAAATGCTAATTTTGGGTCGGATCCAATTATGGCACTGTTGCTACAAATGACTAAACAACTTAATGAAAATAATGAAAAACAAGACAAACTTAGTGAAGATTTCAAACAACAGAAAGAAAAACTAGACAATAATAATGAAAATTTCAAACAACTTAGTGAAAAATTAGACAACAATTCCAAACAGCTTAGTGAACAGATTAGAGCCGTTGCCGCGCAGTGTCATGATACTAAGGAACAATTACGTGAGGAAATTGAGACCTGTGCTAGGAAAAGTAGCAAGGAAATTAGATCTGTTGCTCAAGAATTAAGGGATATGCAAACAGCTACAACAGTAACACTTAGAGAGGAAATTAGTGCAGTCGGTAAACAATGCTCTGAAAAAGCTACACAATTACGCGACGAGTTTAAGTTAATGACAGCATAACTTTCGCGCACAATGGATGCAAAGACAGACGCGAAATTCGACCAACAGAACACTCAAATTGACGAACGTTTTAATCTTCACTTACAAAACAGTAATACGCGTTTCCGCAAATTCATACAGGATCAAAATAAGGTAAAACGTCAGGTCATGGAAACAATCACTGGGCAGAGACAAGAAGATAAACGTAAAATGTTTGCGAAGGCAAAAAACACGTAGACAACAATATTGCTACAGTATCGGACAAAATTAATACCATCGAACAGTTGAACACCGAATTACGTGATGAGATTTCTGACCTTAAATCAAAAACAGATACACACTCAGTAGATTTTCAAACAATGACCGACAGACTCGAACAATTAGAACTAACACAGGATTCCGATGTCGTCAAAGTGACGTTAAAAAATTGAACGAAACCACACGTAAAATGCAAAAACATATTAATGCCTCTGACACTAAAACCGATGATCAGGTAAAAATACTGACTGAAAAATGTGATGAATTGGCCAGTCGTATTGATATTATTGAAAGTAATAATGACGGCAAATCAGACGATACTGCAACGATTTTGTTTAACCAAACACCTGAATTCCAAAATTTACTGCAGACAATCAATGAGATCGATTCGTCTAATAACACATTGCGTAGAAAATTGTCAAGTTTACAGCAAGAGGTAACAGAGATAAAAAATATTTCAATTAATAACACATCACAGCAGACGCCACTTTGCGAACATTTGTCAGACTCGCGCAGCGCGTATAATTTGGGTAATCTACAGAGAGTACGTGAGTTAGATTCAGAACAGTCACAGCCAAATAGATTCTCTTACAATACTGAACCTGTTCTGTCATACAGAGACGATAATTTTGATTTCAAACATTTTCTGTCAGTGAGAAAATTTAAAGTATTTAAAAATGACAGAACACAGATTCACCCACTGGATTGGATACAACAGTTTAGTTTTGCTTTTCCACCGACTTGGCCTGTGATGCACAAACTTGAATTTATTTGCAGTTTTCTGGAAGGCGAACCGGCAACTCGTATGAGACCGATCGCGAGGCAATGCTACTCGGTTGAAGAATTTCAGAATGCTTTTCTGTCAGCATACTGGTCGAAGAGAACACAGTGCGGAATTAAAGATCAATTAATTAGTTTACCAAATTATGAGAACTCAAATTTTTCCACTGTCACGCAATTTTTTGAGCACATGGTCCAACAAAACCAGTACCTAAGTGAACCTTACAGTGAATCTGCACTTATTCAATTATGTATCTCTAAATTACCACGATCATTAAGAGTGTCACTTCTAACGGGTCAACAAAAAGAAAATATTTCGGCATTCAGAGATCTGTTACAGCTTTTAGAAGTGCAGCAATCAGATTATTCCTTCGTAAACAAAAATTTTTCATATAACAACCAAGGTCAACATACATACAGCAATTACGATCAACCACTTAATTTCAATAGCAAAGGTAACAGACGCTTTAGGAACGACAACCACCAGACCTTTAATAGCAGACAAAATTTTGATTATCAGTATCGTCAAAATTATCAGCAGCAGGAACCATATTTTAGTAACAATAGAGGTTTTTCACAACAACAGCAACAAAACCAGCCAGTTAACATACCTAACCAACAATGTAATGCACAAGGTCAACCTAACTTTAATGTTTCGCCGCGTGGACGTATAGTCCCTGGGACAACAAATAGTAACGCACGGCAGCAAAGGAACAACTACGTACAGAAAACACAGTATTTCAATTCCTATCGCAATGCACCGTATAGGAATGACTATTACGACAGACGTAAAAATAATGAGGACAATTTTCAGCGTACGTTTAATAACAGTCGGTCTTACCAGCAGCAAAATGATCAGCAACAACATATTCTCATGAATGAACCCGACAGTAGGTATCATCCAGAGCGTAATACGTCTGGAAGAAATAACAGAACGGTTCAAATAGTGGAAATGCCACAGAATCCTCCTGAAAATAATAACACGTCAGATAGAATCTGACTAGATACTGTACAGGTCGCATCTTCCAGTAACACAAGCACTAGTTTTGACACGCAGAATGTTGTTCACGAAAATGTTATTACCTTTGACGACATGAGAGACACTCTTTTAGAGGAAAGACCAGTTGTTCAAAAAACTATTTCACACCCTGTCATCGAAATTAAAATTGGTTCATCGAAATTTTCAGCAGTAATCGATTCCGGATCACCTATGTCAGTTATAAATGAAGAAACTTTCAACGTGTGTAACAAAGAGAATACCTATTCTACATTACCATTAGGCAAAACGAAAGTAAAAGGAGCAGTATCGAGTAAAGGGGTAGACGTTAAATTACAGACACATTAATCATTTTGTATTGCAGGTCACACATTATTCCTTTATTGACAACAGACGTTATTTTAGGTACGAATTTTCTGGTACAACACGACGCAGTTATTGATTTTCAGAATTCCTATTTAATGTTAAAGGATGAAAATGTACAACTGGCTTTAGAATTTCAGCACTCACTATCTGCGGAAGAACAAACAATTAATCGCACAGAGGTCATTTCCGTATCACGTAACATAGACTGTAATTCCACTTTGTTCACGGTTACGTACGTACATAACTATAACACTCCAGACGAAGCTGACTACGACGTAATGTAGATGATTTCTGATAAAGTTAAACAGAGCAGTGCAAATACAGACGACGAACGGACGCAACTACACAAAATTCTTTTACAGCAATCTCCAGTTTTTGACAACATTCCTGGTACTATGTCCGGTTTTATGTATGAATTTCAAGTCAAACAGCACGACACATTTAAAGCCAAGCATTATCCCATTCCATATATCCACAGAGAACAAGTTAAAAAAGAGTTGCAAGATATGCTCGACCAAGGAATTATAGACCCGGCAGTTAGTCCATACATAAACCCGCTACATATTGTTAAGAAAAAAGATGGCTCACTTCGCCTCGTACTTGATTCAGGTCACATCAATGACATAATTATTAATGAAACAGATCGACCACAGACACTAGAGGAACTACTACAGAAATTTCACCGGTACTGCTATTTATTCTACATTAGATCTGAAATCGGGATTTTGGCAAATTCAGCTCCATCCGAACTGCAGAAAGTACACAGCATTTCTCTGTTTTGGCGACTGTTATCAATTTTGCAAATTACCGTTCGGCTTAACAATTTCCTCAGCAGCTTTTATTCGCGGTTTGAATACAATACTTCCGACAGAACTTAAAGACAGAATTACAACGTACGTAGATGACATTCATATTGCAGAAGCTAACTGGTCTGAACACAATGTGATTTTAGAACGACTGTTACAAACTTTTCATGGACACGTAATTTCAGCAAAAGGCACTGCGCCTGACCCGGAAAAACTTCAAGCCCTACGTGACATTACTGTTCCTACAACGAAAAAAACAACTACGCAGTTTTTTGGGTTTAATTAACTTTTTCCGTAAATTTATTCATCACTCTGCTTTAGACACACCTAGATTATGCCAATTGACAGGAAAAAACACTATTTGGTCCTGGGATAAGCAAGCACATTCTGAATTTATGAACCTGAAACATGCTTTGTTGAATGCACCATTTTTATCGCACCCAGATCTTACCAGAAATTTTTCCATTGCCACCGACAGTTCTAACACCGCTTTAGGCGTACATATTTTCCAGGAAATTGAAGAAGATGGTTCTACAGTAATTAAAAACATCGCATTTTCAAGTCGCATTCTGTCACCTGCTGAACGAAATTATTCCGTTACAGAACTAGAAACATTATTTGTTGTTTGGGCTTTTACGAGATTCAGGCAGTTTCTTTATGGCAGACATACCACCGTTTACACAGATCACAGAGCTATACAATTTTTACTTTCAGCTAAATTTACACACGACAGGTTAAGCAGGTGGAAACTTTATTTACAAGAATTTAATTTTACAATTGTTCACATTCCCGGCACACAAAATGTTATAGCAGATGCACTATCCCGTTCTCTCAGCAACAATCAGCAAGAGATCGCGACCAACTTCTGCAAAGCAAATTTCAGCGTTATGTACATTCAACAAGTTGCATTTGAAAATTTTATTTCTTCGTCATTACAGGACAAAGCACAAGAGCAGAATAAAGACAACGTGTGGAAAGAAATTAAACACCT